>NC_047031.1:2758776-3385944 GCF_902652985.1 Pecten maximus | reverse complement strand
TTTCTCAGAGAACTTGGTATTACTAGAGTACGATATAGGAAAGCCATGATACGAAGCATGAACATTGATCAGATGAATGCACTTGGAAAAATCATACAATTCATGTTAAATGGTTCCCTTCAAATATTACATAGAGATTCTGAAATACTGAGGAACCAAATCGATGTCCTGAGACAACTTGTTAACCCAATAGCAAGTTTGGCAAGAAAACGAAACCTGTTGCTGAGATTCCATCGTTTATTACCGAGATTATTACGAGAATATTATCTGAATCAAACGATCATTCTTGAAATTAGGGATGTCGATGAATAGATTGGGATATGTATAAGGTCAATGCGTGTATACTAAAACAACGAAGTCCGACTTAAACAACGTTGGCTAATCAAACCTCAAACATGTACCTTCTAAAATAAAATTTGAATTTTTTTAATGTTCTGGTTGTTCGGGTAGTGTGATGAAAGCCTAGGTAAAGTAAACGGAAACTGTTGACTGTACAACTTAATCCCCTGGACCTTTAAAGGATATAGAATTATATGGTATTAAAACTGGTAGGATATTCTGGTCAGGGATATGGCGGGAGATACTGGTCAGGGGACTGAATGACCTTGCCTTTTAATTTTTCCGCGAAATGGTATTAAAAATGGTAGGATATATTGGTCAGGGATATGGTGGGAAATATTGGTCAGGGATTAGGTTCAAAGATGGCGGGATATATTGGTCAGGGATATGGCGGGAAATACATTCCCGCGGATTTGGGAGGGGCCGGAGGGGGGGAGGGGCAGCTGACCCATCCCTTTCCTACTACTATTGTCGGTTGAATCTTATAACAACAAGTCTTGGTGATAAAAAGTACTGCTTTACTTAAATCAGGTAATTTCCTAAGGCGGTCGCCGATATTAGTACACACGATAGTCAACAACTCATCTACCCGCTCGCTCAAGCGGAACTAATCTCTGACACACCGGTAGATCTACCCGGCTGATGTTTTTACAGTTGTAGAAATGAAACAGTCACCGGCACCTATTAAATCTTTAAACTGCTGAAACAATAGCGTAATTACTGCCGAGGTTTTCAGAGTTCAACTGTAACGGTCAGTGCTGTCTATTAAATCGGATAAAATGCCAACTCAGTTACAGTAACATTTTATACGCACATGCGCAGCCCAACTTCCGCTGCTAATACACATGGCGTGGTTATAAATAAAAAGTAAGTAGGCCGATCAAACAGTATTGTTCTGTTACGTTTTGCATGCAATCTGTGTTAAACTTAAACGGTTATTTGATTTGACATGAATAACTTGTTATTTTGTCGAATTCCGTTTTTATCGTTTACCTTTTGCAAACATGACTTGCATATCAGATCGTTATTGAAGTGACTAGGTGAAAGAAACTTTATCGTGACTGTATATCGGCAAAACTATACCAAATAACAAGTGACATAACGAAACATTACATATATATTTACATGTATTGACCAGTCTTCACACTAAACTGATGAGCGACAAAGCGAAGTTATAATGATTATATAATGTTCCACTGTAGTTGATGAAAGAAATATTGAAAAGTCATTCCATAGATGTTTACATATATAGAGAAGGGAAGGTGAAAATCAGTCCAATCTGCATGCGCTGTAGTGGTTGTCCTTGGGCAAGATATTTTTCAGTACTTGCATTACTCTTGATAGCATGCGACGGGCCTCCAATGTGTTGTTCAGTGAGGTAGTCACCAACTACTACAAAGAAAGCCGCCTCAAAATAAAAGGGTGATCATCACAAGAAACATGCAGAGCTAAATAAACATGAGTCAGACATTTATTTTCAGTGCTGTCCTGGTTTTGTATTTGATGCCGGCCTACGACAGCCCACTTGCATGTTGATGGGCGATGTAGTCACCAACTTCTACAATGAGGCCTCAAACTAAGAGATGCCAGTTATTTTTCAGAAACTGGGCAAACTGTTATCTGATAAAAAGGATTAAAAAGTTATCAAAAAAATTGTGATTTATTATGCTCGATTAATTTTCATTTACATAAAGAATTGTTCAACTTCACCTTTAAACAATTTAAAACTTATTAATTATCACCAGAGAAAAATAATGGGAACTAACTCACTGATTTGGTCATGATATTAATTTATTATAAATTATAATGTAGCGATTATTAATGTTTCTCTTTCTATTCATGATTGATCAATAATTGATCATTGATTGTTTACGAAATTATGATGATCGGTCAAGAACTTTACAGTGATTCCAAACACTATTTATAAGAAGTTGCAAAATGTTAAAAAAAAAAAAATGTAATAGACATTTCCTTGCACGATGGGAGATTGGAATGGTACATGTGTGATATGTATCGTGGTTGATATAAAATGAGAAACACGTCATCTAATTATTTAAACGTGTGGAACGATTGTAAAAGATATACAATGATAAACATTTTACAAGGTAGCTAATTACCGTATTTTTGGTGAAATTTATGCTATAACTATTAGGAATGAAACTAAATACCGATGTATAATTAACAAGTTAACTAAATGATTATTAAAGAACTTTATATAATTTGCTCGGACGTCGTCGAGGACACCACTAGGCCTTGGCGAGTCAAAGAAATGTGTATTCAGTGAGGTTACATAATGTATATAGGTCTACAGGCTATTTATAATTAATACATGTAGAACTAAACAACAGATAAAACGACTTGTTATGAAAAGAAACATTTCTGTTATGTTTAAAAATACATAATATACAGTATGTAATTTAGATTTATGTATTAAGTAAGATAAATAATCGTAGTGATCTCCGTCTACCATTCTGGTACATGTAGATGTATCACCAGGCTGTCGAAAACATCACGAATACTTTCGAGACAAAATGACAGTACTTAAATGGCAAAAATTAACAGGTCATACATGTTCCATGAATGAAACGATTGTTATGCAGCACGTATTTATAAAAGCCACCATCTTCTATCATAATTTCAATTTCTTTCCTTTATCTTTTCATATAACTAGTTATACGGTAATATGTATAACCCCATCGTTAGCTGTGCGGTTTGTATCGCGCATTTGTGCGCACAATGTCTGCATGGTGTGCGCACAATGTTTTTGGAACGTTGTGCGACCACACAACTGTATATTATCTTAGCATGCAACATTGGTACTGAACATGTGTCTATTGGATAATGATGACAAAACAACACAATAAAAGTGTAAGAAAGCGACTGACCTACATATTTTCCATCGTGTGATCAGCTCCACACAAATGTAAACAATCCAGAAATCCAAAGAAATCGCAATAATTAACATGCATACAAGCCTGCAACACAGGTCATTGTAAACACTGTTTAAAAATCTTTGACAGAAAACTGCAGAATATAATCAGCTTGCTGCGAAACCTGCACCACAGGATGTATATACGTGTGTAGTTACATACATGGGGCACAGTTTAAAAGTAATAAAACAATGCAGTGCACAGGGACCGGTAGTAAAGTTCCTGAGGTGGCATGCCTGGTTTGTCTGGATTATGATAATTGTCAGTGTATGTAATTGTGTTTTATGCTACAAGGTTTTGTTATTTTTATTGCATGTAAACTTTTATAACATAGGGACATGTACCAATGTTTCTAGAGAAAGATGCTTGTCTACAAGTAGATACTACATGTTTAATTAAATTAAACCACAGGCACAGGAATCTGTAAAAATGCAACTTGAGTAGAGGCAGCTTGCCTAGTCTACTGTTATTTATCATTATTAGTCCCCTGGGGGGGACTATAGGTTTACCGTCCGTCCGTCCGTCCGGTCCGTCCGTCTGTCTGTCTGTCACGCAATAGTTGTCCGGACAACTCCTTCTAAAGTACTACTCCGATTTTAATGAAACTTGGTATACATGATCAGTATAACATGTAGTTGTGCATCCCACATTTTTTTTTTCGAAAAATCAATTTTCAAAATGGCTGCCGACTTCTCATTGGTTGAGACTTGTCCGGACAACTCCTCCTAAAGTACTACTCCGATTTTAACGAAACTTGGTATACATGATCAGTATAACATGTAGTTGTGCATCCCAATTTTTTCCTCTCGAAAAAACAATTTTTCAAAATTGCCGCCGCTTCTCATTGGTTGAGGCGTGTCCAGACAATCCTAAAGTACTACTCCGATTTTAACGAAACTTGGTATACGTGATCACTATAACACGTAGTTTAAAAAACGGGAAATAAATAGTTGCACTCCTGGTTCAGGCAGGGGACTTTGTATTGCTGTTGCAATACTATCCATCCTTGTTTCATATGCTATAATAGGTAATAATATTATAGTATTACAGTGGTCCCCCTCTTATAAGACCACCTATGGGACAGGCATCAGGTGGTCTTATTACGGGGGTAGTCTTTGTTGAGAGTTTTGTCATCTGAGCGATGTCAGTGAGGTCAATGATAACACAAGCTAGGACATATTACATTATATTCTTAGACAATTCATTAATTATGTTATGTTAAAATGTGTTTTTCAATGTTCCCCTTTGTTTACCGTCAGTAATGTTTTGAATATGGTTTAATTGTTGCATGTGTAAATTATTTAACAAAATTAAAGTGTAACAAATAATTAGCAAAAAACGGTAATAGCCACGCTTGAGTGCAGGATCCACTAAATCACCCCCTCATCCCGTAAAATAGAGTGGACCTGAACTGGATTTTAGCTGTATTATAATGTAGAGAGTAAACAAAGGCTGTGTATAAGGTGGAGATCACGTAACTATAATACAGCTAAAATCCCGTTCAGGTCCACTCAATTCGATTCAGGTCCACTGTGTTTGTCAGTTCGAATAGCGACCCATTTATTGAGCTGTAAAATATATCATTATGATTTTTTTTTTACAGAAATAGTATTTTACTATGAAATAACATCTCTTCCTGCATTATGCACAAGAATATTAAACAAACTTAGCTATAATACAGCAAAAATCCTGTTCAGGTCCACTCGATCCCATTCAGGTCCGCCATGTTTGTCGTTGCATTAGCGACTCGTTTATCGAGCTTTAAAAAACATCATTCAAATTTGATTTTCAAATGAAAATGGTGTTTCGACATGTAATAACACCAATTTTTGCATAAAACAGTGAGAAATAACACATTTATAATCAAAAAACACCTTTAAACCCCATTCAGGTCCATATTCAGGTCCTTTCAAGTCCATTCATGTCTTTAGGAGGACCCATTTATATTGTCTAGCTACTTATAATTACTGTACGTTGTACAATTTAATAAAAGCTTTTAATTTGGATACATCGTGTAAAGGTACCACAATAAGTTAAATTTGTGAAAATCACAACAAACCATTTGTCTTCAAAAGGTAGGAGTAATTATCTTGTTTGTAAAAACATTGGTAGACAAAACAGCTCCCCAGCTGGCTATCGCAGCCACAACCTGTCAATTCAATGTGTCAAATTTTACCTTGGTCCATGAATTTCAATGAGCTGGACGTTACACGGTTTTATTATTAATTATTCTATAATTTTAATGTCTTAACAAAACATTGCCAAAATCTTGGTCATTCACGAAAGGGATAACAAAGTACTTTTCACGTTTTGAGGACATGATTGTGGTCGTTGGTCGGGTTAGCGGGGTGGTCATTTAGAAGGGGTACTTTGTTGTTGGAAAACGTCAGCAAACGCGAAACTTGGTCGCATACAGGGAGTGGTCGTTCTTTAGAGTGGTCGTAAATAGAGGGACCACTCTATAGTATGGTAGACATTATACAATATCTACTCATGGAGAAAATGTCACAGGTCCCTGTGCTGAGAGTGGTTAACTGTTATCGCAAATGAACAGTTTACAAGTATAAGTGGCAGTTATGTGCACATGTTGATATGTAAGCAAGAGTGACCTGATCAGAATATTGAAATAACAATGTCACTCTTATCTTACAGATTATGCATCGACCAAAGTTTAGAATTCGAGATGACGGAATGCTGGTTTTAAACTACACAGCAGAAGCCATGTAGATGTTTGGTGCGAGGAGACCCCGAGTCTGGAGTAAACACCCTGGTGTCCTAGAAGCCGAGGCAAAAGAATCTATCAAAGAGAAGGGGGGGGGGGGGGGGGGGGGATGTTGAGGATGCTGGACAGGTCTTGGCGGAGACAACACTCCAGTTTAGCCATTTTTAGGGTCAGACTTTCCGTTGGGTTTGTGAAAATGCCCTGAGCTATGCCGGCTGGGTCGTGGATGATTCCAGGAATGAGCAAGAGACTCCAAATTGCAGTAACCTCACAGTAAATAAGGCAAAAAACTATGTAAAATCTGTTGTCGATTATTGGTTATTGTTGCTATTTACCCCATTTTGCAGTTATACACACATATACATACATATACTGTACATACAATCAACACAATAAAAAACATATCTCATATTTCTCATTCACAGGTTCGTTTGCAAAGATATCTTCAGCTATTTCCAGTGAGAAGAAAAACTCGTGGACCATAAGATGAAGGAGAGGCAGAGGTGTGTGGCCCAATCTCGTCAGAGAGCACCGGCATCTACCATAAGGTCACCTTCCCCATGGTCACCAGTGCTAGCCCCAAGGTTACCTTCACCAGGGAGGAGCTCCCAGACAGCTGCTCTGGCAGCGCTTGTTAACACAACTAATTTGTCACCCAGGGCATTGCGATCTAAGATTAGACGCATCACATCTTAAGACAAGTCAACCTGCTCACCATGCATCCCCAAGCAACAGGTTCCAAACCAGGCGATGCCGTCAGCCTCGGTCCACCATGTGGAACCAACACATTCTGATAAGTCAAACGATTCTATTGATGCTGGCAGTTTACTCTCGGTCATTGAACAGCTGGAGACTGACCAGACAAATGGTAATAAATGTTTTTTTAGCATTAAATTGTGCAATGTCACCAGGAAGGCCATGTCCAGTAACAAGCCCATGTCCAGTAATAAGCCCACCCCTGTAACAGCAGGAATACACTGTTAATGATTTTATCTGGGAACAAGCCCACTCTCTATATTGTTCAGAGTTTACATTACTTACAGAGATATTTTCATTTGATTTCAGTGGAACCATTACCCTGGGAAAAGACAGTCAACAGCAAATCAACCCATATTCCCTCCGAAGGCAAGTCCATATTATCATCATGCATGATACCCAATATTTTGTAGGAAATCATACCAGATCCCTAGGAAACCAATGCAGCCACAATCACATCGGAGTCAAAGATCCAGCCAGTTGAGGTAAACATTAACTCACTGACCCAGTGATTAGTATAAGAACCTGAAGATAGACATTTTTTTTTAAATCATGGCAACAAAATAGAGTTTAAAAAAAAAAATTAAAAAAAAATAAAAAAATAAAAAAATAATAATGTCTATTCATTTCATTGTTAAACACCCTCTAGTTCCACCAAGAAAAACCACATAGGCAGTCAAGATGTCCTCCTAAGTGTAAACACAACTTCCGGTTCTGGTCTCTATACTAGGGACGTCAACGGTTCTGATTTGACTTCTGGTTTCTGCTACACTTCCGGTATCACATTGACCCAGTGGTTAGTATAAAAATTTAAGGGAGTCATTTTTAGGTCACCTGAGACAAAGTCTCAAGTGACCTATTCTAACCCCTTTTGTCCGTCGTCGTGCGTCCGTAAACAATTTACATTTTCGACTTCTTCTCCAAAACCTCTAAACCAAATTCAATGAAATTTCGCAGGAAGCTTATATGGCTAAAGGTCAACCAAAATTGTGAATTATATGGTCCCCACCCCCAAGGGGCCTGAGGGGCGGGGCTAAAAAGGGTAAAATTGACAAAAATTTCAAAAATCTTCTTCTCTACCCTCAGATATAGTGGAATCAAACACTCTTCATAGATGGAAGGGTCTTAAGGTGCTTTACCAAAATTGTGAATTTCATGACCCAGGGGTCTCGGGTTTGCCCCTGGGGAGGGGGTAAAATTTACTATAGTTTATATAGGGAAATCACATTTTTGACTATAATTTGTTGGATCTCTATTGGAATTAATTCGAACTTAATTAACATTATCAGTATGGGATAACAGATTGCTGGTATGCACATGATGGCCCTGACTGACCCCCAGGGGCTAATGGGCGGGGCTAAAAAGGGTCAAATTAACAAAAACTTCAAAAATCTTCTTCACTTCTCTTAGATATGGTGGAAACAAACACTCTTCATAGATGGAAGGGTCTTATAGTGCTTTACTAATGTAATGAACTTCATGACCCTGGGGTCACAAGTTTGCCCCTGGGGAGGGGGTAGATTTTACTATAGTTTATATAGGGAAATCACATTTTTGACTATTTGTTTGATTTATATCGGAATTCATTCTAACTTTGTTAACATTATCAGCATTGGATGACAGCTTAATGGTATACACCTGTTGGCCCTGACTGACCCATAGGGGATACAGGGATCACCACAATTTCAAAATGATGGGTGGAGGAAATTTTTTTGACATTTTTTTCTGAACATGTACTTTTGTGGATGTCATGCAGCAACGCGGTGCGACGTTTCGAGAAACATCATCAATTATGACATTAAGAATAGAGATTTAATTATGTTGTTTTATTTATTTCTAATTAGATATACATTTTAACCATTTGCTCACTCTCTGCCATATATATCTTTTAAATTAAAAAAAAATAACAGCTTATACCATTACTTGAAAAAACTACAAACATACATTCCTCATTTTGACAATCATCAATTTATTTTCACAAAACCATTTCAACCTCAACTCCAATTTGCTGTTCTTCAATATAACAACATTGACTATAACAAACTCAAATAGCATCTTTTACTGTTATAAATATGATAAACATTCACATCAGGATCATAATGCATTGTCTAGTATTATAAGTTAAAACATTTCAATTATAAATTTAATAAATTGCACTATAATATTATCAGTGAACATATTAATAGCAAGTATTATATATATGATACAGCATCTACAAATCAAACTAAATAGCAACTTTTACTGGACATACTATCATAATGTACAAGAATATTTAAAGTATTTAAAGTAATGCACAAGCCACAATAACATTTCAATTAAGATATCAATTCAACACAGTCACTATAATTTTCTCCTGAAAATAGTCTTCATTATGAACAATGGAAGCCAAACACACTTTGTCTCTCCAAATGACATGGAAATTCTGCTGTTGCACAGTCCCTCCCAGAGAGAAGCAGCTTTCTTGTAGGGAACTCCCTGGGTAAACACCACCATCAGAGAGTTCAAAATCCTCTGAGAGAGCCTGTTCCTGCTGGTGGTAATGAATAAATAGATAAATATTTTTGAAAAGCTTAATGCATCTTATTGTGGTCATAATCATATCATAAAAAAAAAAAAAAACAAACAACAATTTATTATATTTGAACAAATATTTGTATAATCAAATTAGTACATATTAGTTGCAAATGTGTACATGTTACATTGTATATACTTGGGGTGCTAATTAACTTATCTTTATTTAATAATAATTAAAGAAAAGAAAATACCTAGATAACACTTATCAAATAATAAATAGGGCCTACAGAGATTTAGGAATGATTCTGAGATTATTTATATTATTGGACGTTTTGAGATCGTTTTTGGAAGGGATATCACTATAATAGTACTTTCTAAAAATAGCACGTGACAAGAAAACCAATACACGAGATATTCATTAGATTATTATCATTATCTATCAAATCAAACAAGGGTTGATTTTAAGCTTACCCTCGTCATCTTCATACACAATCCGTGCGCATTTCTGTAGCCGTGGCTTGCGCGATGTATGAAAGATTTCAGTCTGTTGGCTGCAGATGTTGCGATCGCATGTCGTTCACATGGTGTTACAAAAAAGGAGCTGATGCTCCTCTCTTCATAGTGACATTGCCGTGAAGTTTTCAAAAAATGAATCCATGCTTCTCAAACATCGGCTTAGGTATTGATATTATCAGTCTGTTTATCCCAGCTCAATATTAATTCTTGTGAAAAAAAAATCTTGTTGGACCGTCGGTTTTTTCGATGTCGATGATGGTAACATTTTCTCTGATGTCCCGATCGACTGAAACCATACAATCACAAATGTTCCCATGGTCAGAACAGTACACCTTCTACTATTGATTAATTATTACCATCGATAGGTGTGATCAAGAGATCAGTGGACCGTATCAAAACATAACGGTGAGGCACCTTATAATTACCGAGATCGCAATTAGTCAATTAGACCTAGTTCACCTGTAAAAACAGGGGCCATAGGTAATGAGTATCGGACGCTATAGTAACGGGACAGTTTTTTGCTTGAAATCGATACAAAATAGGGGTGTTAGGTAACAATTACATGCGTGGCGGATCGAGTGAATTTGGTTGTGTAAGCGTGGCGGTACCCAGCTAAGGGTGGCGGGCCGCCACGTTAAAACAGACAATGGTGATCACTGGGGATATGATGGGTGGGTTCAAAAAGGGTCAATTAAATTAACTGAAATATTCAAATCTCAGGTGACCGTTAAGGCCCATGGGCCTCTTGTTAAAGTTATGACAACAAAATGAAGTTCATAAACATACAAAAATGTAAGAAAAGATGAAAAACGAGAACAAAATAGATAAGTAGAAAAAATAATTGTCATTTCCACATTATACCCATATAAAAATATTCAATTTTTTGTTACAGGTTCAACCAACGAGCAAAAATACAAGACAAAGGCATCCTTGAACAAGGACTTCGGATCAACACAGCAGACGAAAGGCCCCCTGCGATTCCTCCTCCTCCGATGAGACAAAATTCACCAATCAGGGTCCCAGTCTCCCAGCAGCATCGTTTTACCCTACACCCCCCCCCCCCCCCCCCCCCAAACACTGCTGGCCAGTTACCTACCGGAAAACAGAGGCAGCACACTAAAGTTTCACCAAAGAAAACCAAAAAAGTCATAAAGTCCTCTAAGCTTGAAACACCACATCCAGTTCCAGTACCAGTTCGGATCCCACCGCCCCTTCCAGTTCCAGTTTCCATATCAGTGACACTTCCGGTTTCTGCACCACTTCCCTTTTCCATACCACTTCCAGCTCCTACACCACATGTGATTCATGCACCACTTCTGGTTTCTGCAGCACTTCCTGTCGGGTCCATCCATGGTTTGCCAACAGCACAGCTTCCTATTTCAGTCACCTGCCAGCCACCCAGGTATGTCGCCATCCTACCCGGAGTGTCACAGCAGCCAGCTCTGCAGTCCTCAATGGCCCCCAGCCTGAAGTCATATTACAAGCGCCAGAAAGAAGAAATGGAAAGGGGCAGGGTGGTTTGATGGTATGTAAGACAGAGGCAGATACAGTGCAGGAAATGTGGACAGGGGAGCGATAGCGTGACACCGGACAGTTTTACGGGAACTGGTTTTACACCCAGACAGCCCAGGTGCCTTTTGATGAATAGAATCAGATGATCTCCAGAGCTGCCCAGTTACCCAGTGCTTTAAATCGCTGATAACTACCCGTTGACAAATGTGTTTCTGGTATTAAGTGTATCTTGTGTAAATATGGTAAATATCAGAAAACTTCTGATAATCTAAATCAAATATGGAGAGAGTTTGTAGGTTTCAAATTCAATAGTCATATATACAATGTACATATATATTATGTAGTGATACTATGAAAGTGGAAAGCATGTCACATTGATACTATTTATGTCTTTACATTGCTCTATGTTGTAACTTGTGCAAATGAAAAGTAGGAATGGTGATAGGACAACATCAACTGATATCTAGGATGATAATTGCATGCTGATAGCAATTATTGCAAAATTAGGTCAATATGACCTACTTTTTCTATGATTATTTTAGGGCTACAAGAATAGACATCAAGGATGAGAAAGGAATGCTGATAGCAAATATTGCAAAATTAGGACACTGTGACCTACTTTTCCAATAATTATATTAGGCTAACAGAAATGGACACCTAGATATTATCCTATTTTAATGATTCTTGATTTGTATGTACATCAAGGGAAACCAGTCACTTTCGTAACCTAATTTTCACATTTTAAGAAAATGGCCACCAACAACTGAGCTCTGCTTGGTTAAATTTAGATATTGTCCGGTTTTTATGAAATGTGATATGTAGGAACATTGTGGGACATCGTTCCCTCTCGTAGCCTCAATTTCCTGCCCTCTGATTGGTCGAAAATTAGATATTGAGCGATTTTGACAAAAAACGTTTTCCCACAGAGTTATCGCCCCTCACTACATTTCATTCAATCTGTGATATCCTTCAGGTGTCACCCTCTATACTATTGCCACTGTGAGATAGTTTAATAATTATTTATTATTGTGGGGCCACGGTGGCCAAGTGGCTAAGGTGTCCCGATACTTTATCACTAGCCCTCCACCTCTGGGTTGCTAGTTCGAAACCTATGGTGGGCAGTTGCCTGGTACTGAACTTAGACCGATGGATTTTCTCTTGGTACTCGACTTTCCTCTACCTCCAAATCCAGGCACATCCTTAAATGACCCGTCTGTTAATGGGACTTTAAATTGTCTGATTGCAATGAATTTTGGTATGTAGGTACATCATGGGTCACCGGTTACTCTTATAACCGTACTTTAAATTTTGTAACAAAATGGTTGTCATTTTCTTGTCTTTAATTGGTCCAAATTAAGATATCTTGTCCGTCTGATTTTAATGACATTTGATTTGTATAGATATAGATTCATCATGGGGCACCAGTCTTTCTTTTAAACTCATTTTCACATTTCAACAAAATGGTTGCCATTTCATGGACTCTGATTGGTCCAAATTTAGTTATTGTCTGACTTTGATGAAATTTGCTGTGTAAGTACATCTATGGACACCGGTCAAGCTTGTAACCTCATATTCACATTTAAAGAAAATAGCCGCCATTAACTGGCCTCTGATTGGTCCAAATTAAGATATTGTGGGATTTTGATGAAATTTGATTATGATACAGGTACATAATTGGACACTGTTTACTGTCATCACCTCACTTAAACGTTTTAACAAAATGGCCGCCATTTATACTGACCACTGATTGGTCAACAGTTAGATATTGTCGGATTTCAATGAGATTTGGTATGTAGGTACATAATTGGACACCGGTCACTCTTGTAGCCTCACTTTCGCATTTAACAAAATGGCCGCTTTTTCTAGGCCTCTGATTGGTCCAATATAAGATAATGTCCGATTCTGATGGCATTTGATATGCAGGTACATCATGGGACAGCGATTACTCTTGTAACCTCACTTTCACATTAAAACAATATGGCCGCCATGCAATTGATGACGTCTAATTGGTCAAAATTAAGATATTGTTCGATTTCGATTAAATTATTTGGTATGCAGATGTATTAGGGGACTGTATGGGTTTCGTTGCCATCTGAACAACACGATCTTTTGTTGGTCGAAATGTATATATTAAGCGGTTTTGATGAAAACCTTGCTGAAAAGGAGTTATCGCCCCTCACTGCACTTCATTCTTTCTGTGACACTCCTTTAGGTGTCACCCCACTAGTAAGACCTACGTGGTGACTCGCGATCCATGGTTTATTTATCAGCTACAAAATGAATATATTGCCAACAGATCTATATACTGATTTGTAATAAAGTATATATTAAAGTATATATCAACAAGAATTATGATTTAGATAACTTACTAAAAAAACTAAGCGTAGAATAAGTCTAGCTATGACAAGGTGACGGGACAGCAGGCTCCGGGATCATGAACGTCTTAAGTCTAAGTTTTGATAGATATATAGAAATTGTAGTTTATTGGTGAAACAATACTTTGTTGCTATCGAAAAGCAGAATTTTAATAAAAAAAAACCAACTCAGATTTTGTATGTTTCCCGTTATAGAGAAGCTCGATCAATATATATACTATATATATATATTCATAAAATGTATCGATGGTCGTACACACAGGGCCACGTCTCTATCGTAAGGCTACCTATGTGGGCCAGTGTAACGTAAGCACTAGGCCTAGTTTTGACTTGGTATGTAATGTCAGTATAGGCCCTAATTGTTAGAAAACTACGAGTCACATGTACAGATTATAGCAGATTAAATTGACAATTCAAACAATCTAGAATAATCTAAAGCATCACGGCAGTGAAGTGGTCCTGTGATTAAATATCCGTGTCGTTGAAGGAATGAAAATGTCTTCTCGTGTTGCGGAATCTGTCGTGAAGGATTTCCATACTAGACTTACCTTATCGGACATTAAAGATCATCCAAAAAGCCCAAACGAGTCAATCAGAGACTCAACAATGTCATATTCCTAGTATTTGCGTGTTCAAGAATAAATTCGCTATTTAATCCACCTATGTTTAAAAACATCCCGCTTGTTGTAAACAGTGACTGCAGCGCCCCTTCCCCATTTTTCACGTTACCGTAGCAAAACTAAAACGCCCACCCTACGGTCGATTTTTTCAACATATAATTTTTATGTAAGAGATTATAGTACACTACTGGATTCTTGATGATTCTCTTTCTTTTTTTCACATCTATGCAATTAATTACTTATTGTTTTTTTTTCTTTTAAAAAAATATCAATGCATTAACGTTAACTCAAAAAAGAAAATTAAAATAGGAATTTCAGACTTAAAGGGACTTAATGGAGATGACCAGCAGATGGTAGTAACAGACAGGGAAAAAGCCGAAGTCCTAGCCATTTTTTTCAGTAGTGTTTTTATAATGGAAAATTGGACAGAGATAATAGACAAGGACGGGGAGCTTGATGTTATATACATGGATTTCATGAAGGCATTTGATAAAGTGCCACACCAACGTTTATTGAGGAAATTGTCAGGATATGGTGTTAGCCTTCAGGTTGTTAATTGGATAAAAGACTTCCTAAGAAATAGATGCCAGCGAGTAATAGTCAACGGAGAATCCTCTAAAGCGTACCCGGTAATGAGTGGTATCCCCCAGGGAAGTGTATTGGGCCCAATATTATTTGTTGTGTATATCAACGATCTACCAGAAATGCCAGTGTCCCAATCGCCGCTCTTTGCTGATGATACCAAATTATACAGACAAATACGCAATAGCGAGGATGTTAAAATACTCCAGAACGATTTGGATAATCTTCAAAATTGGTCAGACGAATGGCTACTGAAATTCCACCCTAATAAATTTAAAGTTCTTTCGCTTAAAGCAACTCAAAAACGAAAATACTATATGGAAGGATCGGGAGGAGAAAGAATCCAACTGGAATATGTCAAGAACGAAAAGGACATTGGTGTCACCATAGATGAGGATTTAAACTTCAAAACCCACATACAGTTAATTGTTAATAAAGCTAACAGTATAGTTGGACTGATAAGAAGATATTTTGTGTATCTGGACGAGTTCATGTTCAAAATGCTATTTAAAGCTCTAGTTAGACCCCCCCCCCCCCCCCCCCCCCCCCCCCCCCCCCCCTCCCTCCCTTGAGTATGCTGCAAGTGTTTGGAACCCATCAAAAGTAAAATATATAGAACTCATCGAAAATGTGCAGAGAAGGGCAACAAAACTGATCCCTGGATTTAAAAATATATCGTACCCGGAACGGCTACAACGGTTAAATCTCCCGACGCTACAGCACCGTAGGACCAGAGGAGATATGATTAACGTTTTTAAGATAGTAAATAACATATACGATAGTAGAATAACTCAAAACTTTTTCGAAATGGACAAGATGAGTAGAACCAGAGGTCACGATAAGAAAATATTCAAAAAGCGATGTCGTCTTGATGGGAGGAAACATTTTTTTCAGTTACCGAGTTATTGATTTATGTAATAGCTTGCCACAAATTGTTGTCGATGCTGATTCTGTCATAAAATTTGAAATAATGTTAGATGATCATTGGAAAAATAAACGTTATTATTCATGAATGTACAGGAACTAATATAAAGCCATTAATTACATAGAAAATATTTATATTATACTATGTATTGATATTGATATGGATATAGAGGCTACAAGCCTGCGTCCATTATTTATGCCTATAAATGCTAATAAATTAATGAAAAAAAGTTCAGAAATTTTAATTGGATTTTGAAAACTCAATTTTATTATTAGCATAGAGTCTTTTTTCCTTTGCGTAGATCTACATTTTCAGCTACAATTACAACACACACACACACACACACACACATCTATAGATATATTAATTAACTCATGTACCATGTATGAATTGAAGATTGTCCAAATCCATCACTTGTTTTTTCAAAGGAAAACTGTCCCTATGATTATCAATCCAAACAATACTTTTGATTTAAACATGTTTTATTGTATCATAAATATACAACGGGGATCAGGCACATGTTTTCCAACAGCCCTTTCCCAAAAACAGTATACAACACAAATATTTACACAAGATGACATTTGAATTTAAATAAAGTGATTTAAATTTTTGAAAATAGGAGTTTAAGAAGAGCAGAGATGGGATGTTGATTAGTGGGGATGGAGGGAGATAATGTGGAAGTCTCCTTCATGTACAATTTATTTTACAATTTATGAAGAATTTTTTGACGAGAGAGTTTTAAAATATTGTGAGGGATCATTCAATACTTTCAGCTGTTCAATATTCATCATATCTCCTGCCATAGTATAAGTATCTATAATTCACATACAGTGTATCTTAAAACAACATTAACTGTTATTGTTACAGTTATTACACATGCTAACTTATTTATTGATTATTAATAGGATTATTAAAATTAGGAATTCCTTAAAGATTTAAATAATTTGAAAAGCAGGTTGAAAAGACAATATCAAAATTAATTTTAATACAAGGAAATAATAATTATTTATAGAAAATAACCCTATATTGATATTGGTAAGAAATGCATGTATATGGAAAATCTAATGGAGAAGTAGATCTGTCACATTTAGTAAAATGTAGAATTTCTACAATCTAAAGACATTGTTCAGTTTACTAACATTATGGTGGTTATAGTTAATCTTCAAATTAAAACATATTCTTAAAGATCATAATAATATGGAATCTTTTGAACATGAATTTCTGAATGAAAACAAAATACAGTATTTCAGAATATAATTGCAGTTCAAGATTAACAGTACATGTATTTGATATATCATAAAATACCTCAAAGTTAGATTCTGCAGTCAGACTACCAGTTGTGTGTTTAAAGGGCTCATTTCACCATGATGGCCATGGGATATTGATACCCCCCCCCCCCCCCTCTAACCAACCTATTTTAACTCGAAATCACCTACAGACAAATTTTGTTGTTGTCGTCTTCAAATATAACGATAAAATAACTGAAGTAATTTTAAGTTGACAAAACATTTGTTGAAACTTTACCATGATGGGAAGGGTGGTGATGTGTGTGTGTGTTATTGGAAATAAGAAAACACAGAATGAAGCAACATATGTTATAGTCACTTTACTATTGGGATAAACACCATACTATACTGGTAACAACAAACAAGAGGCCCAGCGGCCTGTATCGCTTACCTGGTTGGATTTGACCAAACACCAAAATGCTTTATATATGTTGATGTGATATGGGTATTGGGAAAGGACCTCAACTGCTTCAAAGGTAAAACCAAAAAATGAAGTCCAGAATCCTTAGGGGTGTGAGATGACCCAGGGATTATTTAAAAACAAGAAATATCTTTAAAAAAGATAAACGGCATAGTTTTAATGCTGGTGGTTATAATGTAATACTGCTGGTGAAATAAATCAACGAACCAATGCGTCTCAGCACGGATAACAAAATTAGATCAGTTTAAATCATTTTTTTAAAATAACAAGACTGTATTTGAATCAGGAATATGATTTTATTAATGTGTTATTTGAAAAGATGCATCCACTTATTTAACTTGCATTCAATCTTAACTTTGTTTCATTTTTAACTGCATATATCTGCATTGTGCATTGACCGCTACATTGACCAATATCACATACTTCATCTTGATCAGTAACTTCACCTGTCGCGTCATATCCGGGGCCAAAACAAAATTAGACAGCTATGCCGAATAAAATGCATACTATAGTCTAATTGGTATATTGCTATAACTAGTATATACTGGCTTTATATTTGTTAAGAAAAATGGTGTTTGAGATGAGTAATTTCCAGATTTTTTGAGAAAAAAACAAACTTGCAGACAAGGTAAAATAGCATGATTTCCTAAGGACAGGGGAGAATTTAGTGACTGTTGTTGGATTGATTTTGTATCTGTGTCCGCCTGTCATCATCATCATTTCTTGTCTGCATATATATGTAATTTAGTAGCTAGGGTTAATAAGTAATGTTATCATATAACTCTTTTATATGATTTTTTTTTAAAAGAAGATCATTCTGCTCCAACTATTTTCAGAGTAGATATTTGAAGTAGGAGGATCTGGGGCTACTGGTATTTGCTGTGCGGACAGTGGACATTAACAAAAAACTTAAACCATCTGCAGGCATCTCATCAAAAGGACAGGGGAGAATTTAGTGACTGTTGTTGGATTGATGTTGTATCCGTGTCCGTCTGTCCTTTTAGTTTCCAGAGCATTTCTCTGCACTTACAAAAAACTAAGTTTATGAAACATGGTGTGTATATTACCGTTTGGTGTGTTACGCTGAGGGGGGTGCAGTTTATTGAATTTTGTGAAATGCGAGATTTACTTATTTCGGGGCTTTATCAGGGGCTTTTGGGAAATGGACCATGGGGTCAAATTGGGAAAAATTGATCGACAAAACAGCTTTTTTGGGAAATTTGGACAAATGCCATTGTATCAAATAAACACATCATATCTTGTCTGCATATATATGTAATATAGTAGCTAGGGTTAATAAGTAATGTTATCATATAACTCTTTCATAGAAATTTTTTTAAAGAGAAGATCATTCTGTTCCAACTATTTTCAGAGTAGATATTTGAAGTAGGATGGTGGTTTACACAATAGAATGGGGAGGAAGATGTCGAGAACAACAGTACTCTCAGTATTTGCACACATAAGCAGACAGTGCTGAATTCCAATATAGCCATGGAAATAACCGTTCATATCTGGCTTGGTCAATTCTCGCTGGTCAGAAAGATAAACTTTGTGCTTAACCAATTCACTGGCATGTGTGACCATCTTATGGTTTTTAGTACTGCTAGTTACGCTTACATAAGTTCACTACTGGTAATTTGTGGATCTGGGGTTACTGGTAATTGCTGTGTGGACAGTGGACATTAACAAAAATTAATATCCATATTTGTCTGTATTCCACATGTATTCCGCATTTTGTCCGTATTCCGCATTTTTTCTGTATTCCGTATTTTGTCTGTATTCTCTCTCTATTAATTCCGTATTTTCTTCGTATTTTGTATTTTCACCTCATAATCTCCACATTTTGTTATCCGTATTTTTTCCGCATTTCCAAACGGAGAATACAGAATTTCAGTCCAAATACTCTCCTCCATATTTTATCCGCATTTTTATATGAAAAAAATGCAGAGAATTGATATGCGAGATAGATTGAGTATCCAATTAGTGTATAAATAATGTTAGGTGTGTGATATACAGGATTGTTTATGTTATTTCCTGTCACAATAAATTCAAACATTCTACTTGTGTTTATCTTACATGTAGAGAGTGCTGAATGTACATTTTTCCAGAAGGATTTTAAGTAAGCACATTCTATGAAGTAGTGTTTCAAGTCTTCCACAATGTTTGCAGGCATGGTTGTCTGTAATTTTCCATTGCTCGAGTTGTAACTGAGTAGGGATTATTTGATTGATAAGCTTATATTTGAATTGAACAATCCTATTATCCTTTATTTTTTTAAAAACAAATTCTGAGATTCCAGCCCATGAGTCATACACAAAAGGTTTCACAAATTTTTGTATTTTTAATGTTTCATATACAATTTTATTATTCAACATGTTTAAGGGAATTATTGAACCGGTTGTGTTATTTAAAATTCCAAATTGAATTACATAGTGCAGAGTTGGGTATGGTGTTAGTCTGAGTTTATTCACCCATTCTCTTGGTATAGCCTTTTTTAATTGGGTTACTTCAGACATCCAGTCTCGTTTGTTCGTCAAATGTGCTAGAATCTTTCTTTGAGAGAATGGGCCATTTTCAAATAAATCATCAATTAAAAATATACCCGAATCAATCCAATTAGTGAAAATGATAACTTTATTGTTTAATTTGATGTGTTTGTTTCCCCATATTAATTGTTTTCTTATTTCAAGCTGGTTTCTTGGTTTTTGAGTTTGCCCTCCACCTGTAGTGATCCATGCTTTTATAACTTCTTGATAAAAAGTAGGTATTTGTTTGAGCTTGGGTAAGGATTTAATGCTGTCCAAATTCATTTTGAATATACAAAAGTCATTCCCATATTTTCTGAGATAGAAGTTTGGTGTAATTTTCCAGTTAGATTGCGGTTTAAGATTGTACACAATAAAAAAAAGAAAGTGTATAACAAATATATAAAAAAAATACATAAAAAGTGAAAAAAAGAGGGGGCATCAATGGAAAATTGTAAATAATTTATTAGTAATTAACAAGATATCACCAAGGAAATCTGAAATGATGATTTTTACGGAACAACGTACATAAGTAAACAAAAATAAATGGAAATGTATGGAGAGTTGTAAGATATGATTTTGACTACACAAATATACAAAGGGGCATAATTGCTATAACTTTATTCAAGGACTTCAGTCAGATACCTAGTTTCAGTGCTTGCTGACGATATCAGAGGTTATTATTCAATAATCATTTATTTGAATCAATATTTCAAAACTTTTTCTTTATAAAAAGTGCTTACGTTTTTGTTTGAACCTGAAAATTTTACTTTCTTATCCATGATAAACGCAAGAGAAACATAGAGCAATATGATAAAAAGAAAAACAATAATCAGTTTTAGACCAATAGGATGATACATCGTTGTATTAACAAATATAGTCCATCATTTTTAGGTATGTGGGGTAGGAAAATTGAACCGAAGGGTGTAGACTTTTGGGGTCAGAACCGAGGGAAATTCTACCCGCGGTAAATCAGAAATTCTAACAAGAAAATTTATTGATAAATACTAAAATACCTAACATTTACGGTGCAATGATCGATCATGAAACATATAGATATCCACCACTACCAATTTGAATTCCACTGAATCGCACAGCCCTTTGGCTGTTGCTTAAAATCTGTGATCAAAGTTGTTTACACATTCATGTGGAGATAATCAACACATTGCTTGTCATAATCACTTATATTATATCGTTCACGTCGAACATGTCTACAAACAGGTGACTTCAATTATAACCCAGTCATGGTATCGTGTCGGAACATGTCTTGACAAACGAAGTGCTTGTTAACTCCGAAGTTTTAAGGCCAGTGTTCCGGATTCCTGAAATAGCGAACAAGTCAGCTGTTAGATGATACGTTAATTCATTGTATGACAGTTTTGCCAGAAACATCTTACATATACTGGGGAGATTCACATTGGTATTTACGATTGCTATAGCGAATTTATCTTTATTACATTTTTACCAGTGAAATATCAAAAATTATTCATTCTATAAAAGTGAAATTTTTCACCAGTGAAAAACATCACTTTTGCTGATTTTACCAATCAAATTAATGATTAGAAAATAACAAAATAATTGACCAATCAGAAAGCCCGACATATATGTCAGCACCTGGACAGGGGAAACTACTTTTTTTGTTTACAAATTATCGCTGTAGTCCTAGTTAGCATACGGGGTAGGGTTTTCGTTGATAAAAATTTAATAAACAGACTATCTAACAGTGTCTTCAATAATACTAAATATATTTCACGAGTGGGGCTAATATTTTGCTATTTTTAACTGGAGCGAAAAATATCAAACATTAGCCGCACTCGTTATTATTTTTTTTTTCATTCTTATTAAATAAATAAAAGTGATTGAATTGACCGATCGAATGTCAACTGCTCATCATTAAGTGTTCGCTGGCATTTCCGTTCGTGGTTTGGAGGTTTTAAACTGTTTTATAGTTACGACTCTAACAGGTTTTTTTTTTTTTTTTTAAGGCACGCTACGGTTTGACTTCATTCACTCTATTATTCCAATTGTAGCTGGGATCGGCCGTATGACATCCATTAAATATGTGTTTTTATCTCAGAGCTGAACCTACTAACTTGTATGAATAACAAAAAATATATATTTTAACCAATACCTCATAATTTTGGAACAATATTTTGACATAATTTGTTGATATCCATTGTATTTGTGTATCATTGCATTCTATTCTATGTGCCAACTTTGACATTATAACACTGATGAGCTCAAAATCGAACCATGAACATGAACGCTTACTCAATACGTCATCCGATCGTTCCTCGTTATACAAAATCTTTGAAAACGATAACTTATTAAGGCGGTAAATTATTTGTAAAAGTCATGTGCATGCTTCCGGAAATGTCAAACGTAATTTTTTTTCGGTAGCCTATAAATATAAATTTGGATTTTTTCGATAA
The DNA here is from genome assembly GCF_902652985.1 of Pecten maximus. NCBI lineage: Eukaryota > Metazoa > Mollusca > Bivalvia > Pectinida > Pectinidae > Pecten > Pecten maximus. Next base: position 3,363,489 of record NC_047031.1, on the reverse strand, counting down.
AATTCTGTCTCTTACGCCTGAATTTTTTGATGACACTAATGTTCCGCATGGTTACGTGAGCGAAACCGGGACCATATCAACAATTGGTAGATAGTTGACCAAGACATCCATGTGACGAAGTTTTGCGTGAAAATCAATTCATACAATCTTCCTCGTACATAGAAACTTGAGAAAACTGAGGAACATTCGTATTTAAGCCCGGCCATTAGAAGATTGGCTGTCCAACGGACAATAAAAAAGCAGTGATGAAAACAGGCATATTTACCGAGGAAATTCTAAGGTAAATAAATGATTCAATGACATTTAATTGTCCTATGTTCAGTTACAACAAAAGCATCATTAACCCATATCCGCAGATAAACAAAGAAACTTAATAATAACGCATTCATCATGTTTTAGATAAACTAAGAAACACTAAATCGAGTTTTTTTTCTTTCTTTAAAATAACAAATTGGTAACAAAATATACCTATGTTGACAAGCGACGCCATTCCTTTCATCGCAGCTGACGGCTGACAGGTCTCCCAACTTGAATCGTTTACTTGTGCTTGTATATGCAATTCCTATACACACATTAAAACCACTTGTTACTGGAGGTTTGAGGATCATCCACGATGGCGTGGTTGGTCCATACTCAACCCCCGTCCAGACCTTTCCGGAGATGATTTGTCTTTTTCCTATATAATATAGAATTCAAAATAATGTATAGATTAACCGACACAAATATAAATAAGAAGATATATACGCAACTCAAATTGCTGAGTAACAAACCATAAAAATAGTCGGAAAAAATGGCGTTTAAGGAAACCGTAGTTTTAACTGAAGCCAGTGAACTGGAGACATACGAACAAATATTTACATATATTTACATTTGCCTGGCAATGCCACTAAATAAACTAACCAAAACAAAGTCTATGAGAGTATTACTGACACCCAAAGAATGCCATGATTCCAGTGCGTAAGAATACATGTACAATGTAAACAAAGATGGCGGCCAATGTGAATCGAACTCTGAACTCCTGAATGACCAAACACAAGAAATTTGAAACAACTAAACTAAATGGTATAATATCGACAAAAACACATCAAATAAAGAAAATATGATAATAAATAAAACATTGTGAAAACCAATATCATTATTGTTGTCGTTTTTGTATGCACTATTTTGTGTGGCAATCTCTACGTGAGAAGAAAGGCTGTTCCAGTTTTGAAACGGTAATTTCGCGATTGACGATAAGGCGGGAAATTTAAATTATAAGTCGAAACCAACATATTTTTTAAATAAAAACAATTCATCAAACGTAAATATAAGCATTAAACTGTCTTGATATGGCATCAGTGTTCGATATAAATGACAGAGCTTTGCAGACAAACATGTCATAATGCGCTAGCGCGCATTATGCAGTTTGTCTGCAAAGCTCTGTCATTTATATCGAACAGAGATGCCATATCAAGACAGTTTAATGCTTAATTACACTGCATCCGCACTATATAACTTTACCAAGCTCACTTGGAAGTTATGAGTTCATAACTTCCAAATCTTTATTATGACGTCATTATTATAGTGACGTCATAATTGTCACGTCGGCAATAACGACAGATGGCTGTTGAAAAGGATGTTCCGTCTTTGAAGATAATAATTTTTTCATTCATTATCAGGGTAAAAATCCTGGATATAGTCTTTCAAATTTGTTGTCAAATGTAAATATAAGCATTGAGCTACTTTAATTTGGAAGTTAGGGGATGATGAATGCCAACTGGACAAAGGCAAATTCAACATGAGTTAAATTTGCCTTCGTCCAGTTGGCATTCATCAGCCCATAACTTCCAAATGAAAGCAGTTCAATGCTTAAATGTGTATTGCGAATTCTACATGGTAAACGTCTAGATTTATCGGTGACAAACGTAATCATTATAACACGATCAAAGCATTCTAAGTAACAATCTAACTAAATTGAGATGGCCATTCTCACGACGTTACATGAACATCTAACAACATCCCATAAGGGGTCACGTCAGGGTGACCTTTTGGATAAGCCAATCAAATGACCACTTCCAGAATATTGGATATGAATTTCATTTGTCAAAATGAGAATGACTAGTGTGCATAGTTTGTATAATCTGTCAATTTGTTTCAAGTCATTTCGTCCCACAAAGCCTATATCTACATGCTGTGATTTGCTTCGATGACACCGACAAATTGACAATTCTCCCTGAAAGTAAAATACACACATCTCAAAGGTCACCCCGACGTGAACCCTTATATGATGTCGTTAGATGGTCATGTAACATAGTTAGAATGACCATCTCAATTTTAATTATATTGTCCAAGTAACCGACCTATTTTTCACCCAGGGAACAGAATGCTTACAATGTACTTCGAGTTAATAGTGCAAAACATACAATATACATTTTTTTCTTGGAGAATTTGGAATGAAGAGTTGATGATTTTGTAGGGTAAGGGATTGTTCTCGTTATTGGCCAGACGTAGGTTTCCATGTGTCGTTTAACTTAAAAAAGGAACTACAATAATAGGCCATTGAAATAAATGGCAGTTATTGCTGTGCTACATTGTTCATACGTAGAGAGTTCATTTGGAAGGCGATCCATTCCCTATGACGAGCATATTCAAAACCTGTATCAAATGTCAGCGGTTCAGCTCCAGTACTTCCGCAGAAATCCTTAATGAGAGAATAAAATGTTTTAATAAAGAATTGAACAAAACACACTTTAGATAACAGCACAAATCAATACAAATAAACATTTTTTTCAAAACATTTTAAATAATGTTAACTTCATTGAAAAAATAACTACCTTTGCTTCCTTCCATGTCATGTTCCCCAAGAAAACATTGAAACACAAATCAACTTTTCGTCCCCATGTGGCAGGACATTTCACGGTAGGGTAACCTATATAATACAAGAGGCCCAATGGACCTGTATCGCTCACCTGGCTCTACACCAATTTTGAAGTTCATTGAGATCATTTCTACACATACTATGCTGATTAGAATTTCGTTTAAAGATTATAGCCTATTTGACCCATGTGACCTTGAATGAAGCCCTTCCTCCCGGCATGCTACAGGACAACTATCAAGTCCCTGGGCCTCTTGGTTATTAAGAAAAAAATGTTTAAATGAAAAGTTGACGCCGGACGGACGGACGCCGCACCACGGCATAAGCCTGCCTTGCCCTTTCGGGCAGGTGAGCTAAACATTAACATATTTCATGGATCACAGTATAGTAATACATTTCATGGGTATCTTTAAGGGAACAACCAACATATTGAATACATAGACTTTTGAAACACCACCTGTGTAGAGAAAGTTGAGCCAGTATGTTATGAAGTAACAAAATTGATATGTAGTCTGATAGGTATCTATCCATAATAAATGTTAATTTAAATGTTGTAAGTCCGACTGACTTTTTTCACAAAATTTCAGGTAATATTAATTATCATGTAAACATTTCAGATTTTTACTGCGAAATTCACCCATTTTTAAAATGGCTACCCTGGAAAAAAATTGACCTGAATAACCCTTTTTTATTTCGTGTTACATGAGACCCTAAACTTCTGTTATAAGCCATAGTTCCATATTTAATTCAATAATTTTAATGATATACTCCAAAACGTTAAGACTAAAATCTATGGAAAATTCATTGGTTGTTTGGTCCCTAGGGATATGGGTATCTCATTCCCCGTGTGAGAGTTTAATGGCCAATACTCAGCAGGCCTAGTTCTACCAGCAAAACCCTCGCACAAGGATTGAGATGTTCCTTTTCACGGCTCAGTGCCATGTAAAATAAATGGTAAGGTTTGCGGAATTGTTCATAACGCCATCATCAATATACAATGAAATGTGTGTCAGGCTATAGATTGGCCACCTGGTTTCGCTAATATTATGATATTCAGTTATTGTTAACAGCGCCATAGCACGTGCTAGCTGTATTTACGTATGCCGAGTAAAAACCGGTTATTCCATCCCTAGGGACCCTGTGAAGAACGTGAGGAAATAATAAACATAAAGTTTTAGATTTGTTATTTTGCTAAACAAATTCGGCCTTTTCTGTGAATCATTTGGGTATTTTAATGTCACCACAGAGACTGCGATTTATGTTCTGAGAAAGCCGTGTTCCAAACCTAATCCAAACCTAATCATCATAACTCTCTATTTCTATCAATTATAATTGACCTTCACCACGACGCTTATTTATTATGTAAACATCTTTAAACTCGATACTCGAAGGTTTTAACCATTCAATTTGATGTTTGATGAATTTAATGAAAACAAACTAATCCAATTTTGATTTGCATATTAATAGATCTAAATGCAAAATAAAAAAGGTGCGACACACACAATAAAATGTATATGTATCAATATCTCTAATGAAAAAAACAGCTTTCATCAATATTTATTGATTTCTGTTATTTATTTTTTTATTTTTTATAGTTTTTTTTTTTATGGATAGCAGCCAAGAGAAAAAAATCCAGATATCAAATGTCATTTCAGCAGTGTCGTAGTACTATTACAAAATATCAATATAAAAAAAACGTGTATCTCTATAAATCCTTTTATACTATTTCTACATCTATTCAATAAATTTGTATATGCCTTAACTAGATACCTCAATATCTTCACAGTTTTGTTAAGAACATATATGCGAAATTTTGTTTTTAGTGACTGTTGTTGTTGTTGTTGTTGTTGTTGTTGTTGTTGATGTTGTTGTTTAACCTCCATAACATAAATATATATTCAAATCAATCTTTGTAATTTTGTCTGTTCACTGCCAAAAATTAATAGTAAAATTCACTACGCTGTTCAATATACAAATCAAAGCCAATGAAACTACTTGTTACAAAGAAGATTCCCTTATCTAAGTTTAACAGAACCACACCACGACAAAGTGTGCTTTGAAAGTACATATCAGTGATTTTACATCAGTGTTTAACATGCTAGTAAGTTTAATGTGGTTCCTTCTGTGCTTCATTTTAATGGGTATTGTTCAGCCATTAATGACCTAAATTGTCGATGGGGGGCTGTAAAAAATACAATACAATTACACTGTATGCATTATTACCATGTTTTACACAGAAATGTGCGTGGCCAGCCTGAATACACATTTCATCAATAGCACAGTTGTGTCCACTGCAAGCTCTTCCGATACCCTGTAAAATAACCAATACCACAAATAAAAATGGCTGTGTACATGACCCTGAATTGATATAATCTTATACTCCATAAATGAAAATTAAAATTCTGCCATCAATATATGTCATATTTCTTATATTTATATTATTTCTCCAATGATGGATGTGTCTATAACATTTCCTCCAATGAATGTGTTACAAATACGTTTATTACAATTCTAAGAATGAACATGCTATAATACATGCGTTCAGTATAACACGTTCACTTGACAGAAATAAAAAAAAAATATTGGTGGAGTTTTTTGCTGACAATAAGCTAATACACATAAATGTCGTACATCTTGTGCATTTAGCAGAAATTAAATATACATATTTCGAGAATAAGGCGTTCATTGGGCAGCAATAAAATTTACATCTGTGGAGTATAAGGCGTTCATTTGGGTAGAAATATATTATACATATTTGGAGAATTTCACGTTCAATGGGCAAAAGAATAATACAAATATTTTGAGTATAAGGCGTTTAATGGCAGAAATATAATATACATATTTTGGGTATAAGGTGATCGTTGGGCAGAAATATAATATACATCTTTAGAGTATAATGCGTTCACTGGCAGAAATATTATAGTCAGATATATGCGTGCAAAGATATTTCACTGGCTAATTTACTAATATTTGATCGATCAATCCACGTGCTGACCTGAAAACCTTAGAAAGGTTTTGTGAGTTATATCATACAATAGATTATTTGTATTGTTATATTTTATTTCGAGGTAATGTTTCATAAAATTTCTTACAAAATAAATAAAAATAGACATCAATGTAATATATTAAATGCTTATGTGACGAACATCTCGAGTTGAACGCGGGAGAACTAAATTGCACTGTATAACGTAAATTTTAAATAATGAATAAAAAATTACAACTAATACTGCTAGTCTGTCTTTTATGACTCGTTATTAATACCTGGAGATAACACAGCGAATCTGAAAGGAAAGTAGTGTCATTCAATAACCCAAACAGATGTTTAAATGGTAAATACAGGTTTTGTCTTTTTGTACAATGTTTTTCAGTTCACGAATAAGAAGAGCCTTGACCTGAATTGTACAAAAAATGCCTTTCAGCACAAAGTGGTTGTTTGAATGCAATAGGGCAAACATTAAGCAAACTGCGCCATGCATCTTTTTCGTCCTTTTAGGACTCATCAGTCACGATACCAAGGTGACGACGAAATAAATATAATAAAGAAAACTTAAAACAGGTAGACAAAAATTAATGCCTCTATAAACGGACGAAAACTATAACAATAATTTTACAAAACACCGTCAAGTATTAAGGCAGATTCTAGACCAAGTCATTATTTGAATGAATCAAAACTGATCAACTATATTTCGTTTTACAATCATTACGATACATATGAACTTATGTTAATCAGTCTTGTTGACCCAGATGGAGTTGAAAGAGGTGTCTTAGAATGGTTGGCAATAGGAAAACCAACCTGAACGGACATGAGACAAAACGGATTAAACAAAATACTTACCTGTGGAATTGCCGTCCTACTCGTCGTCGGTTGGTAGTAACCTATAAGCCAAACACGTTGTCGGTCATTGTCATCGGAGTGCAATACGCATCGACCAGTGCTTTCAACGAAGAAAACATTTCGGCATAATTTGAAAGCCACACAAAACTCTAAACATTGGTAAAGTGTTGGTAGATTGATTGAGATAAACGATTGGTATGACAAGGTTGGTCCTGATTTCGGTAGAGGTAACTCCACAGAACATGCAGAAAACTCTAACAGATACACAAATAGCAGTAAATACAATATATCCATTGGAGTCATCATAAATATCATGTCTATTTTTTGTCAAAATGTTAAGTTCAATTGTTTGAATAATTTTGTGAATTGTATGATTGGTATATTCAAACAATGTTAAAACGTCCATTGAACAAGTTATATGTTAATTAAACAAAACTGTATGTCCACTTCAGGCCAGGATCACGTGTAAAATCATAAATGTCGACCTGGTTTGGAAATCCTCGGTTGCCCGCTAGGTATCAACACCTAAGTCTCTTGGTATCACTTACATACAACCCATTTATAGTACTATAAACTCCAAACTAAGTACGTCGATATATGGCATATACCATGTAGGTCAGATATCTTTCATATGTGTCAATTTAATTATCAATATTTAATTACCTTGATTGGCTTGCTGATTAGCGTAATAGGATATCTATATTAATGCTGTCGCATCGCTAAAAAACTAATCAGTAGCTTTAGCGGCGTATAGCAACATGGGCAGAGCTGAGGAAGTGTAAGCAAATGATGCAAACTCTCACTGAACTCTCGTCAACACGAGAAGTGTTTAATCGAGGTTTTGTTTCAGTTTGTTTATTCCAGTTGAATTATCATCTTGTATCACGTTTTGAGCGAAATGGAATGCATATGTTCATAGACCAATTTATTAAGTGTCGACAATAAATATATCAACAGAAAAGAGTTTAAAAAACTCTCTCGAGTAGGTCATTATTAAGCCATAGAAAACGTGGGACATACAACAGCACATTTTTTGCCTAGGCAAAAATATTTAATTATGACAGCCTTCCTGCGCAATAAATTCCCTATAAGAAATGTCAGTTAGTTTCAAGGTTGCACTTTTGGAAAAACTACCATCGATATTAATGTTCATGTCTCAATATTGGAACTCTTCAGTGTTTTAGAGTAAGGTTGCATAGAACGAACGCTACACGAACGTAACGAATCATCATTAATTTAATGTATTATTTTCAGATAATTTCCAAAGACAAACTGTACGTTACTGAACGTTTTTATTTACACACACAAGTTTGTGCGTTTGATATTTAGCTAAAATATGGCCTTCATCGTTGCCATGACAGTCGATCCCGGCTTCGATGAGGAATGCGGTGACAAAGTGAAAGTAGAATTCTTACGCTTAATTTGCCGTTTCGCATTAAACTATATACATAGCTAATGGGATCATTCTGGGAAGGGAAGCTGAACAGTTGGATCCTTATACCAATATCATGGTTGACGAAACGCTTAAATTTACAGAGTGTATTTTATTGGATTCACATTTTAATGCCTAAAATAAAGATTAAGTTTCACTGTATTGTAGTAGGTTACGGCATGACGATTTGGGATTACATGGCGATAATTCGATCTAAGCTTGGCAGTGAGAGATCAGACAACCATTTTCTTTCCTTTGCATTTTTTTACTAACTTATTTACAGGAGAGTTCCACAAAGGGAGACATACATGTACACATGTGGATGGTTCTAGATAATAATATACCATATATATAACAGTATGTTGGAGTTTCTTAGATTAATAACAGTTTTCATTTTACAGGGAAGTTGTGGAAGGATTGTCAATCTGTCAAAAGTGTAATGGATATGGGTAGTACAGTGTCAAGTGAAAACCATGTTATTACGTTTACCTATCATGAAATGATCCTTTGTGGAAGATGAAAGATACCTGTACCACCCAAAGCAAGCCCATGAACAGTAGGCACTTCCTAGATCAAACCGAATTGAGGAGACGCAGCAAGATGATTGCTACAATGTGAAAAACATCATGAAACTACTGACAAAGGAAAAAAATGTGAAAATGTGGGATGTAAAAAGGAAAAGAGATGCATATAATTGTATTAGACAGAGAACGTTCGTATGTCTGTCTGTCCATCAACTCAGTGTTTTGCACTTTCTTCAACCATGCCTCAAGGTGTCTTATTGAAAGTTTGAACTTCAGTGTTAGTAGCCATGAATGAAGTATCAGGGTGTTTGGTCAAGGTCATAGAAACTATCTTTAACTATATTTAACGGGGGGCGGTAAAGGACATGTATTGCTTTAGCAATACCCAGCATGCCTGTTGCGAATAGCAGTAGCTGAAAAATTGGAAGCAGTTAGGTCGTCGGAACATACTCAAGGTTTGTTTACATAGTTTACGTGTTTGGTGCGAGACAATGTCAATTATGCTCTTGCATTATTGGTAACAACTTCCCAAATCAAATTCTCCGTCATGGTCTTCATATTTTCCGAAAGTTTGGACCAGTCTACAGCACATTGATTTATTGCTATGAAATGTTTGATTTATGCCTCTGCAAGATGTCTCTGAACATGCATTATGAATCAACAGCAGTTGAGACACACATTTTGTTTGATTGGTGCCAGTTTATGATCAGCTCAGGGACAATGACAGAAGGGTACTGCAAAAATATTATTCCTGATATGACATATACCTACTATGTTAATGAACAGATATCACGTTTACCTCCCATCCCAGGCATAACTTATACCTCCCCTCCCAGGAATCATTTATACCTTCCCTCCCAGGTATCACTTATACCTCCCCTCTCAGGTATCACTTATACCTCCCCTCCCATATATCACTTACACCTCCCCCTCCCATGTATCACTTAAACCTCCCCTACCAGGAATCATTGATACCTTCCCTCCCAGGTATCACTTAAACCTCCCCTACCAGGAATCATTTATACCTCCCCCTCCAAAGTATCACTTATACCTACCCTACCAGATATCACGTATACCTCCCCTACCAGGTATCACTTATACCTCCTCCTCCAAGGTATCACTTATACCTCCCCTCCAAGGTATCACTTATAACTCCCCTCCCAGGAATAATTTATACCTCCCCTTCGCATGTATCACTTATACCTCCCCTCCCAGGTATCAATTATACCTTCCCTCCCAGGTATCACTTATACCTCCCCTCCCAGGTATCACTTATACCTTCCCTCCCAGGTATCACTTATACCTCCCCTCTCAGGTATCACTTATACATTCCCTCCCAGGTATCACTTATACCTCCCCCTCCCAGGTATCAATTGTACCTCCTCTCCCAGGTATCACTTATACCACCCCTCCCAGGTATCAATTATACCTCCCCCTGGCATGTATCACTTATACCTCCCCCTCCCAGGTATCAATTATACCTTCCCTCCCAGGTATCACTTATACCTCCCCTCCCAGGTATCACTTATACCTTTCCTCCCAGGTATCACTTATACCTCCCCTCTCAGGTATCACTTATACATTCCCTCCCAGGTATCACTTATACCTCCCCCTCCAATGTATCAATTATACCTCCTCTCCCAGGTATCACTTATACCACCCCTCCCAGGTATCCATAATACCTCCCTTCCCAGGTATAACTTAAACTACCCCTCCCATGTATCATTTATACCTCCCCTCAAAGGTATCACTTTTTCCTTCCTTCCCAGGTATCACTTATATATCCCCTCCCAGGTATCATTTATACCACCCCTCCCAGGTATCACTTATACCTCCCCTCCAAGGTATCACATATGCCTCACACTTTCAGGTATCACTTATACCTCCCACTCCTAGGTATCACTTATACCTTCCCTCCCAGGTATCACTTATACCTCCCCTCCCAGGTATCACTTATACCTCCCAATCCAGGTATCACTTATACCCCCTTCCCAGGTATCACTTATACTTCCCTCTCCCAGGCAACACTTATACCCACCTCCCAGGTATCACTTGTACTTCCCTCTCCCAGGCATCACTTATAAACACCCCACCACCATATACCCCGTTTCACGTACTACTTATACCTGCCCCTACCAGTTATCCCACATAAACCCTCCCTTCGTAGGTACATGGATCAGATAAGACCATGGGGCTGATTCTAGTAACTAAATTTTAAGGTCTCTTTATCTTCAGGAATCGTATTATCCAGACAGTTTACTAATGTTGATGTATAATTACTTTGTATAAAATATGTTTTATATATGTTTGTTACAGATCAATATGGATTTATCGGCACTATTTGCTGGGTATATTATGTGTTTTCGGCAATATCTGCGGTGATGTATCCTTTATTACAGTATTTAACAAATATTGACTGGCAATGAGGGATACATGGGAGTAACGCATTATACCGACTTTACGCCACACGATCACATACTATACAGTAAACATATACATAACAAATCACCGAAACAATTTAGATATACATTAAGAAGGTCCATAAGCTAATGTGATGTTCAAACAGTATGTTATTATTCCCTTCGCCACAAGCAGTGGCATGCAAATTCATTTGCCGAGTTTAATCGTCACTATGAATAGTAGTTCACCGGTTACGATCAACCGAGAGCTAATGCTGTCACCCCGGCTTCCACGCCGGCTATGGTGTCGGTGTCGGTGTCGGCGTCGGCGTCCCACCCCAAAACTTTCAAGTTTTTGGGGTCAGTGTTTTTAAAGCTTGTAAGTCCAAAAGTATACACCTCATGCTCTTCTGATTTGGGTTACGCATTCATTAGAGGTCTAGAAATGATGTTATGGCAAAATCATGCAGAAACAAATGTGATTTTTTCGCATTTTACCATTTTGTGGACTTATCTTTTTTGGCACCAAAACCCACTTTAAAGTTTTTGGGGGTTAGTTTTGAAAAGGTCCACACACTTCTTATTTGGTTTATACATCCATTATAGGTCTAGGAGCGATATTATGTGACATACAATTTCAAAAGGACATGCTTATACATACATAAACCATGAATGCATAGTGTGATTGTGGGCGCCGGTGAGCTTTCGCAATCATTGATTGCACTTGTGTGTTAATCATCTTTTTTCAAAACCACTTATTAAAATAAGAATTGACCAGACGTATTAGTCTTCCTTGAATCAAATACGCAACGGCAACAATGACCGGGTCCGAGGTTTGACTACATATTTGTAATCAACCTGCTTGTTTCAAATACATTCTGCGCTGGTCCTCAGGACCAACTGACCATGACCTTTTGCCTAGTGACCCTGACCTTTTATTAGTTTTGCTTTTGTTTAACTTTCATCAACTTTTAACAATAATGCAATTAAACAATTGTTTAATATACAAAATCTGACTTTGCATCAAGATCTTGATTAATGAAAACATAGAATTGTAAAAAGTTACAATTTTGACCTTGAATTTTGACACAGTAATCTCGTCCTTTCCTTTTTATTAGTTGGTTAAACGTTTGCTTCATAGCTTCATAACATCAACGATTTGGTATTATCGCCGCATGATCAAATGTTCAAGTCCGTCCAGTTTTGCTTCGTAATATCGTAAAAACTATATTAATCATCAGAGAAAATCTACAAAAACCTTGACCTCCAAAATCCCGGAACCAGTTCATTTGACAAAGTATTTGGTAAGTTTTCGTGTTACTAGATTTTGACAAACTCTGCTTATTATATTCATGAATGGGATGATGAAAATACCTTTTGACTCAATATGAAAGGTTTCTGAACAATCAGACAACCAGATAGATTACGATATGGGCCATGTGATAAGGGGTCTTGATAAAGAGTCATCTGGACCTCAATATCCTGATAGAAGGTGTATTGTTTAGACTGCTGGTAATTATCACAAGTACAACAAGTCACTGTTATATACATTGAGCAAACAATTAAGAGTGGATGTCAGCAAGCATCGAGCAATTTTGGCAAAATATGGAAAGTGTCAAAATTACCAACATGCTTCAAATTTACAAGTGTTGGTCTAAATGTAATATCATGCAAGGAAATAGGTATCAAGTATGAAAGTGATCACCGTTGCCATGGAAACCGACAAAAGTCTTTAAAAAAACCCAATCAGACTCAGTGGGATATTACAATATTTAAAGAAATTAATTCATTATAAATTTCTGGTGTTACATTTTTTTACTTTTTAAGTTTATAGTTACTTAGTGCATATCATATAATAATTTCAGACTGAAAAGTAGAACATCTATCAAGACTTTAAGCCCGTATAATATAAATTGTCCCCTATGCTACCTATTTAAATAGGGATATCAGGTGATAAAAGTATTGCTATTTTTTTTCTTAATCATTTGCCAGCCATTTGTTCTTTTGATTATAATGCAACATAAATTAGAGAAAATATAATGTATAATCATTAGCTTCATCAAGGTTGTAGATTGTAAAAAAGAGGATTTAATATTACTACCGTTAAATCTAAGCTACTGAGAGGGACGAGTTATCTCCCCTGTTGGAACTCTTTGGTGAAAGGTACAAAAAGTTCATTGTTTACATGGAAAGATTGATACCACAGTTCACAGCCTTCTAGACAGTTATGGTAATTTAAAAGGCATGAACTTCTGTTTAGACATGGGAATGGGTTAAAATAATGTTTGTATGGAATTTCCATTCGATGGTATACTAAAAGTACAGTAAAATTGTGAGGAAATTGCGACAGCAGTAATCAGTAAAAGTTCCTAATTCCAAAAAAAATAAGGCACATGTTTTTTAAATACATGTATATGTAACAACCGGTTATTCGTGTAATATTAACTATACAAAAGTATACATAATTGTAATCTGTACAATATTTTCAATTATAATACAGTTGTTAAAAATTAATAAACTTATTCTTCTCTGTTTTTCAGACCTGTGAAAACCTTGATAACCAAATAAATAAAAAAAAAAATAAAAAAAATATATATATATAAGAAAATCACAAATTAATGCCAAAATAACCTTCTGATAGCTATTTCAAAATCTAACATATTCATCCCAGTAATAAAATTTAAATTGTTTTGACATATAATGTATGTTCATTAATTTGAATAGTAGGATTATCTGCAATCGAGGAGTTATTATAAATAAAATGTGCCAGAAATGGCTGACATCTTCTAATCATTGGTGTCTAAGAAGAGGTACATGGAACAAATATTGAATATGGTTGAATTTGAGTGCAAAGTAATAAAACAGTTTTACTCAAACTATTAATTTTCACAACCAAGAGGGTTATACAGACTGCAGGAACCAACTTCACTCAGAGCAAGGGATGTGTACAGATATTTTAATTGCTTATTTTGTTTAACGTATTTACACCCAGAGGTGTACATGTAGCATGATAGACATACAATTTGCAGAGGTATTTCACCTGTAAATGGATACTATCATACACAAATATGGACTCGGGAGGTAGAGTCTGGGATTATTTCCGGGTACTCAGCAGGAATGCTTTTCTGTTTTATACTGTTATATACACTTATAAATTTAGATTGTTCAAAATTCAACCAAAAGTACTTTTACGGCAATTCAAATTCACAATGTATGTATGTATTAAATAGACAAACTTAATCACATTTTTTTTACAGATTTAACATGAATGAAAACTCCATCACAGGGGTTTTGACTACAGAATTTAGAAAAAAGCAATTGTAAAACTGTTACTTTAAATGTTTTGCATTGAGCAGTGATCACTGATTACTACCTTTTTAAGCTTCTATATACTTTTATCACCAAATGATAATGTTGACCTTGACTGTAAGGTGAAATGCTAAATTATGTGAATTTCTGTCCAGTGACCACTGATTACTAAACAATACTTTAGTTTTTGACACATTTGAGGTATATCTGAGATAAAATCACATTCTGATTCATGTAATATTGGGTTTTACTCTAATTACAGGATAATGAATGTCTTTTCCATCTCTAAACAAAAACCAATACTTCACAACCATGGATGCAGCCATTACAATAAAAATTATCATGCCTGAAATCCATTCACATTGCTTTTTTTCATATACAAGGTCCGTGGTCCTTAATGGTCACCAGAGTTTTGCAATATTTTAGTTTATTCAACCCTTTTTGACTCCACCTATCAGACAAGGGGGTCCGTCAGGCCAAACATGAACATACCATCAAGCTGTCATCCAAAGCTGATAATGTTAACCATTACCAAGTTAGAATGAATTTCAATTGAAATCAAACAAATGATAGTAAAACATGTGATTTTCCTATATAAACTATAGTAAATATTACCCCTCCTCAGGTGTAAAGGTGAGACTCAAGGGTCATGAAATTCATAATTTTGGTTAAGTACCTCAGACACTTTCACCTATGGAGATCCTTTGATTCTACCCTATTTCTGTCTAGAGAATTTTTTTAAATTTTAGTTGATTTGACCCTTTTTGATCATGCTTCTCAGGCCCCTGGTGGTGGTGGTGGGGGGGGGGGGGGGGGGGGGGGGGGGGAGGGGGGCAATATAATTCACAATTTTGGTTGACCTTTGATCATGAAAGCTTCCAAGCTTCCTGTCAAATTCCATTGAATTTGGTTTGGCAGTTTTGGAGAAGTGGAAAATGTAGCTTGTTTATTGTTGGAAGACGGACAAGGACGGGCAAAAGGCGATTAGAATACATGTAGGTCACTAGAGACTTTGTGTCAGGTGACCTAAAAATAAAGTTTGGTATACCTCATTACCTCATAAAGGCAAGGACAAGATATTTTGAAGTTGAAAGCCATACTATATAGGTATACTTTGTCAATACTTATACTGTTTCTGGGAAAAGGGTTGAGAAACAGAGTATGCATAGCCAGAAATTGTTCAAAAAGGGGGATAACTCTTATACAATTTTCACAGAGGTGACTTGTGTCTTTAATACCGTAGTAGGCCTAATTTGTCAACATTATAAAGTCTGTAGACGAAATCCACCTTACATCTCAATTTAGTTAAGTTACAGTCATTAGGAACAAGAATCTACAGCAACTCTCATAATGACAATTTTGATTTCAGCTTTGTGTTCTTTCATTTTCTTCTATGCTAGGTATTATTATTTTTTGTTAATATCTGACAACTTCAATATTTTTGGTGACCATATCAAAATGTGTCAAAGTAAAAATTGTTAAAGAATTGAACATTGAATCAGTGGAAGAAGAGTTCATTTCTTTGATTCAAAATTATTACAAAAAAGAACTGTAAGTGCATTTTCTCTGATTAAATAAGTGGTTGCCATGGCAACCAAAATGCATCTAAACCTTTTTTTTTAAATTTCATAATAATTGTATCATTGAAAATGTCCATTCATTACTTCTTTTTAAGGAGATGAATTAAAATGTGGTTAAAAAGTTCAATTTATATATATATACATTGTTTTGTGAGAAAAAATGTGCGGAAAAATGTCAGAAATCATGAAAAAAATGGGAAAATTCGAATCATTATACCAAAAGCGCCTCTAAGTTGCCAGCCGATTTTATTTTTTAAACTTACCCTGTAGACATCTAACGAAAAGAAAATAACATGCAATACTCCATATATGGTTGTAGATTCCAACCAAGGTCAACCAAACTTTGTCATATTTTGATATTTTTTCAGTTATAATTCCTTGCTGTATTCAAGTTACCATAGCAACAGTTTGTAAATATTGCCAATTGTATATTTTTTAATCAAATGATTAAGGGGGGTCACCATTATTAAATTTTGGCTGTAAATACTTTAATCTCACTGTTATTTAGGATTCCAAGATACTCTAAATACTAAATATTTGATGTAGTCGATGTATTATTTGAGCCCGTAACTAAGGAAGTCATATTGCTTGGATACAGGACCATAGACGTAATTGTAATTTCCATTTTTGATATTCATATCCACCAATTATAACATAATTAAACATTTAAGGTCACTTTTTCTAAAATCTATATTTTTCACTTTCCACCTAATGCTCGATGCTTGCTGACATCCACTCTTAATAAAACACGAAAATCCTAAAATATCGACAGTTATACAATATTTTTTCTTTCTTTTAAGGTTAAATAATTACTTGTTAACCTGAACAACAGGACAATGAACAATATGAAACAATACCGTATATAATATCAAATCAATTAAAATATAACCACAATTTAACTTCTAAACAAAATAGATAACATTACGTTCATTGAAAGATATATGTCATTTAAGCTTTTAGTTTCAAAGTTAACGCCAAAAGATGAAACAAAGATGTTGTTTGCACATATAAGAAAGGTTAAGCGACTCCACGTCTACATTGTTTATTTAAAATAAATATCCGTGATTTTTTTTAAGTAAAGCAACTCTATGTTTACATGTATCTTCAGTTTGTACATTATGTGGGTCAATTTATGTGGTGCTGCATCTGCTTCACGTGGCAACAACTTGTGGCGCGGCATTTACAAATAGGTCCAAACGTGTAGACAATGGAGATTTAAAGACATATTTTCTCAATGCAATTTTCTATCGATTATATGCAACAGATCTATATTTTCTGACACGATTGAGTTTCTATTTCAGGGTGTTATTGGTGAAGTTGTAATGATTGTAAGGATACGTATCTCGTTATCCATTCATAGATAAGATCTATAAATAGCCACACGTGCGATTGATGGTAAAGTCCTTATAGTGTAAAAAAATGATATATACCTTGATTTTTCTATAAATATAGTTAGCACACATTATAATCAGGGGCTATATACATTTTACTATACATTACAACGTTCACTAGCGCTGTGTAAATGTTTAGCATTGTCTATATTTTTCTCTTATGTACTTGTACGTCTGTGATATTTAAGTTATTTTTATGAACTCCGTAGGTTAAGTATGCTTAAAACTATTTCATAAGAGTAAACATTGTTTATTTTTTCTTTTAAAATTAAGGATATGTTTCAAATAGTCAACAATTTCTATTTCAGGTTATGATTGGAGTAGTGGCAGTAATGGTAAGTATATATTATATATCTCCCTTTATCTTTGATATGTTTGAACAAAAACACACGTAAATGATGACAATATCTTAATAAGATATATATTACTCATATGTTTGCGTGGTTATATTATAGTTTTAGAGTGACATTCCGTTGCTGAAATTACCTTATGCTATCAAACAAGACATTAAACGGAGTCTTGTTCGTGTTTACAACTAATAGAAATTATTAACTTTACCGTAATGTAACTTCGAGCCGTAGCATGAAAATTCATCACCGGCAATGACTAGCAATACGAGCATATGCAGACAAGCCACGAAAAAGAATAATATGACGGACCTTGTTACCTGAGTAAGCGATGAATCAGTGAGTACATCAATATGGCGAACGTCTTAGATCGTCATTTAAATTTCGGCAACAAGATGAAAAGATGTATGAGAGCAAAGGAAGCCGCGTCGAGCTAGGAATTCGCATTGCTTTTGCGGGATACCCGACTCGTTATCCTGTATACCGTATTGACAAATACAAATACATGTATATGATTAGTATATTTGTTTTTATCTTGGTACTTAGACCTTAGCCATCTCCTTTAGTTACATGCTTGTCACACGTTTACTTTTTTGCAGGAGTAATTTTGTTGGGAATCTCGGAAGAGTTGCTTCCCCTTGTGTGAACTTTCCTGTGGCGGGAGATGCGATTCGGTCTCTTCGACCCAAGCTATGAAACCAGCAGGACGTGTGGTAGTTCCCCCTGTCATTTATTTAGCCGAATTGGAGCGTTTGGTGACCTCTCCGGGTCTTAGTGAGCGGGGACGGCTACAACAGGGATCTGTGTGACCCTTTCTGTGTGAGCGGGGACGGCTACAACAGGGATCTGTGTGACCCTTTCTGTGTGAGCGGGGACGGCTACAACAGGGATCTGTGTGACCCTTTATGTGTTAAATGTAGACTTGTTTAGTTGTTGTTAACCTGTTAACATATATAAAGTCTGTTGAAATCTTGCAATTTTATTATTTTGTGTAATGTCGCAAATGTATTTGATATTCCTATCTCTTTTGCGTGTTAACATAGCATACGTAATTGAGGAAAAACTTACCATAATTTGGAGTATTCATCACATCAGGTACCGATAACTTACGTCACTCGCTCTGATGTGATCCGTTTACGGTTGTCTGTGATGTCAGGTTATATTTAAATTAGGCGTAGGGAATGTAAATGACTATTCCAGTGCAGATGCACAGCGGTTTTGCTGATTTCCTGTACAGATATAATACTTATTCCATCACAGTCACAAATATTAATGGAAGCTTTACATTCCATAAATTACTGCGCAGCTTATATCTGCCGTCCGAAAGAGGAATGCCCCTTTAATCAATCGATTTAGTTATATTTCAAACTTTTATTGCGAGCACTATTCCCCAAAACGTTAACAATATAATATGAATGAAGGCAAAGCCTTGGAAGAGCACAGCTAATCTAATTGTCCCTTGTATAGGTGTATATATATATGTTTATGTTATATATGTAATTTTTTTTCATTATATTCATGCATCATGATAAGTCATCAAAAGGCCTTATATAACAAGAATTATACAGAATTCTATATCTCATCTTTCCCGCTTTATCAATAACATTTTTCAATTTATGAAGTAGTATTCAAGTAATTAAATAATATCAGTAACCAAGTGTTCAGTGAGACATTAAGATAGGGTGAAAACTGAACTTTAATGAAAATTCTCAAAATTCAGTTTTGAGGCCAAAATATGTGAATCTGTAAAGACATTTAAGTTTCAATTAGATTAATATTGCTTTTATAACACAGTTTAAAGTGAATCTTAACATAACTTCACAAAATCACCTGTTCGAATTTTTATTTTACCCAAAAATAGGTGAACCTGGAAAAAAATCCTCTAAATGATGGATACTGGTGCATGTACAACAGTATATATGATTGTATCAGTACCCTCACCAGTTTCAATTCAATCTGACAGCATGCAACTCAATAACACTGTCAAATGTGGACTTTAAACAAATATTGACGCCACTGCTATTAAATACATTTGTAGTGATGGTAGTATACTCGCTTTTATTTAATAAATTAATTGAACATTTTAAATAAGGCCAAAAAGTCTGATTTCTGTATATGAATTAAACAATTATTTCAATAACCCATCCCTTATAGGGTATAACAGATCTAGAACAGGACACCATGTGGTAAAAAAAAAAGGAAAAAAAAACCCTAATATATTGAAAAGTGCCTTAATCAAGTCTCTTTCATCCATGAAGGATGTTTGATTTCTTCATATCTGGAAGTTTAGAAGTTTCGTCAATTTTACGCTTTTTGGTCCCACTACTCAGGCCACTGTACATGTGGATCAGTCATTATAGTGCCAATATATATATTTATATATATATTTAATCGATACACAAAGTTTCTACGAGTTTTATTCTATATATATGTATATACACATATACATAAATATATAAACATATACTATTGCACAGATATTGCCCATTCCGATACTTCTATTAAAGTTTGTGTTATTTCCAATAGCAATATTCAATATAATTTCTGTTTTTGTATTTTCCCTTATTTCTGCAGAGTAAACAGAGTAAACTAATAACACGGATCCCCTCATCTTAAAAAAAAACAAAACTACAGACCAAAGGTGCATTAAATTATATCAACTTTAAAGGACTTGAATTGAAGATCCTTCTACCATGTGTAATATTTGATTCTACCATATATTTGGAATGGAATAGAACATTTTGAACTGTTATTCAGTCACTTCAGCTCATTTTTGGGCAAAACCGCTTTGGACCGAGGACATGTACATATAACATTTGATTTGAAGATCTGTTTATAGAGAACTTTAAAAAGAAATTCACTTAACAGTTAACATTGTGCGCCTTTGAAAATAAAATATGAATCAACTTTGGGATTACATCAGTATATAATGTTCTGTAAATTTTGTAAAATCTGATTAAAAGTTTAAATTTAGTTATTTATGTCAAAGTTTTTCGAGTTGTCAAACTTTGAATTATCTTATATATATTGTATTACTATAGAAACAAAGATTTTGACTTGGACCAGTGAGATACTTTAATTTATAATCAGTGTTTTTGAGTTATCATAGTTCGAGTTAATTAATTTTGATTGTAAATACATCTATTCTCTTGTCTCCACTAAAACAGAATTTGTAGCAAATTTAAGTTAAACCTACTTAGAGTCAACACCATAGACAATTACTCTCCTTTTGTAATTATGATTAATTACAAAATTATTATAGACATTCTATAATCTTCCAGGCTTTGGAAATTAACAGCAGTTGTTTATAAGGTTTTAATCATATTACACTGTACATGTATATGTGTTCATAAACATTGTAATAAATTTGGTTTAAATTTGGTTTACTTCATTTCAAGGGTCATTCCTTCATTAGTTTAAATTCAAAGGTTAGGTCATCAAAATTAAACTTATTGGAAAATATGATTTTTTTTCCCCAAATAGTAAATCTTTAATTTACATAAATCAAACAGTTTGACTCGCAGGGTAATTAAGACAAGTTCTCCAAATTCTAAGTCCTTAAAATTCTTTATTCCTACCAAAATATTACTATTTACTTGAAAGCCAGTCAGTATTTTTGCAGGAATCATCATTTTTCTGTACATTTTGGCATTGATTCATTTCCCTGTTCAAAAGTGGATTTCATCAGTAAAAATGTACATGGTTCTGATATCTGAAAGAAGGAATGTCCCTCTAAATTGAGTCTCATTATATAATTAACTGCCAAGGTCATTTAAAAACATGCCAGGCATTGGAGAAGTGTTGGAACTTCGAACACCTAAGATTGTTTTAAATTTCCTTTTTATTAATTTCAGGCAATATTTTGTGAAATAAACAGTTACTATACTTAGCAATAGAAATCTGATCTACAATACTCTCAACAGTATAATAATACAATGATTTTATAAACATTGCAAAGAATTATTTTTCAGATAAATTTCATTTAAAATTCAATCCTTATTTTTGGTACAACCTACATATTTGCCATGTTGATCTATGTTTATTTCTGCTGACTAATGTACACTAACTACACATGTACTAAGCCTGCATTTCATAAATGATAAAAATCTAGGGTTATCACATGGGCTTTATATAACACTATACTGTAGCCTAGTAGGCCTATTACTCGGACACATTTTAAATGGTTACTAGCCCCATGTGGCACACAGTGCTGCAGATAATATAACCTACTTCTAATTATAATAAACAATGCGAGTCAGACACATCGTATCATCTGTAACTAACAATACAAAAGCTGGGACGTAACCGATAGGTACTTGTTTCCAATGCATATGCCTAGCCTAGTTGTCTTTCGGCATGTTATTGTTTACAATGTAAAATCAAGTGCCTGTGACGTAAGCCTAACGCACTGAAAATAAATCGACAAGGCGGCCTAAATATGTACGATTGGATCGATCATAACGCAGTGTTATCGGCAAATGCCTACCTTAGATCAGATCAGACTGGAACCACATACAAAAATAATTACAAGGACCCTATACTGAGTTTAATTCCATCATACTCGCATGTCTTGTTGTGTACAATGTATCTAGGTCAGACGTGAATGGAGACGATGACATTCGGTAATTCCCGATCGGTTACGGACGACATGATAAAAATAAAAGCGAAAACATACCGCTGTTTTGTTATTATTTTTTCATCTGAGAACAAAAGACATATATCACTAATGTTAAAACACTATAGAGAGACTTTGGTGTTGATATTGTTCAAGATTTTTACTACATCCGGTTTTGAGCCATTCCGGTACCGGTTTTTTGGACCATACGATTTTCTTTGTTCGTATGTATGGGAAGGGAGGCAACTCTTGTTGGAGGTACCGTTTTCCAGTATTTAGAGAGCTTCGCTCGGGCGCCTTCGGCGCCCTAGAGCTGCGCTGTTATAAATAATGCATATGGAAATAATCACTGCGAAAAAGTCAAAATAATGTATCATTATCATGCGCGTTAAATCGACGGAAAGCTAATTCGTTAAAAATAACATATTTCATTTTATTCAATAGGTCTTCAGAACGGTTGGCTCTAAAATGGATGCATCAGGTAAGTTGATGATGAGGTAATACACAATTGTTTCAAATGTTACATGATTGGTATTTCAACCGTTGGAAAAAAAACCCACGAAAGATGTGTCTTTAATTTTGAATATTTTTTTTTATAACTGGATTGAGACATTTCAGAGAAACAATGTCATTCTGTGATTGTGCAAAGTGGGAATAGTTCACAATTCTTCAACAAAAGTGAGGAGTATGTTTGTTCGCGACCTAATCGCTCCATACCTTTCGATTCTCTTTTTTTTTAATTTTTCCATAACAGGACATATCCAAGCGTGTATGGGTTCATTAGATATCCTCATGGGTCGAAAGTCTATTTACCTACATCGGGAATATGGCAAACTATCCGACATTCTTTAAAAATAGAAACTCACTTGGTGCATTTAACTGTGTATCATTACATATTATTTACTGACATTAAACAAATGTGTTATTATTTCCTTAGTTGTCTAAATTTTAGAGAAATATCTACTGCTACAGGATTACAATAGCATCATTACAGCTATAAACGGAACTGTGATCAACATTATTCATTCCAAAATAAAGAATGCAGCTATCCGTGGATTTGATGATGAATTGTCTGTGTGTGATGTGTAAGTAGGGGGCGGAGGAGAGTGGTAGGTTGTGATTATTACAGTTACGGTGGGCATAATAAACTTCAGGTATCGGGAGTGTATTTTTCAAGCATTTATGTCATTCTTTTTAGTTTCATCGGGTTAAGGAAAAAACTGTTTGTAAACTGTATGAATCCGCGTAGCAAACATTTTTCCCTACCCCTTTGAAACTAAGAATTAATTGATATAAACGCTTATAATTAATTTTGGAATATAAATCTATTATTTAAAAAAAAGTTTTATGTACAATTTTACTGGTTTTATATGGGATTATTTTTCTGAAATCAATACGAAACGTCTATTGCCGTATTGTGACCTGACATTTTTTGCACTATTTTTGGAATTATTTTCATAGTGGTTTAGAAAAAAAATCCCAACCAATCAGAAAGCTGCATGCTGCGTACAAACAATGGAAAATTGATTATTAAACTGTGATGTGTTAATCATACGTATGGTGTTCAAATTCCATGTATCGGGTTTATATAACATTCATTGATTTATTATCATACGTGTGGTGTGTATGACACAAGTATACTACTTATTTTTAAACCTAATATGGATTTATTTCACAACTATGATGCCATAACCCGTTATATTTTAAAGAAATACATGGTGACATTCCACGTAGTACCTCAATGTTTGAAATAGAAATATTACCCTGCATAATTATCTGTCTACCCCTTGACACGTAATACTATGATGACGATAAACCGGCAATTTATTCACGGCACGCCAACAATGTTTCATTACTGTATCATATAATAGTTGAACAGCTGAACCCTGCATAAATTAGATACTATGATGGATGGAAAATTATTATCTCCAACACTGAAGATGTGATATAAAAATACCCAACCATCGGCGATATACTTGATTATTATACCTCAGACTTGTATCACAGCTTCTGATTAGTGAAAACCATGTCACGTGATTAAAAACATTCGTTATGTCAACCACAACTTTCCAAATAATTCATTATTTACTTGCTGTCGCTTTCGAAACATCATGTCACCCTCTGAATATCATAATGTCACCCTCTCGTGAGCCCTCCGAAATCGTCATGTCACCCTCTCGTGAGCCCCAACTCGGAACTCTCTTCCGTAACGTCTTCAAAAGTAGTCGAATCAGAAGAGTTCCGAGTATTCTGCTTGACAACAACAATGGCTGCCGGCGGACGCTATCGTCTGCCAACAGAGGAGGAATTGGCGAAATTATTGCAAGAAAGGGATTCTAAAAACACCAAAAGGGTCATCAATGGGGTCGTGGATTCCTTTAGACATTTCCTATCTGCAACAGGTAGGCCTAGACCAAAGGATTGTGAAAACTTCGACGCCCATACATTGAAAGTTCGACTGGGAGAATGTTATGCCGGGTCCAGAAAGACGATGGGGTACCTCTTAAATTTTTTTCTTAAAAACTGTTGATAGTAATAAATAAACTTATTGATATCAAAATTAATTCACTTATGTTTTTTTCGGTATAATAAAACAATTACTGCCCTTGTTCCGGGTTGACATGAATATTTGCCCACCCTTGAGGTGTCATGTCACCCTCTGGCTACGCCCTCGGGTGACATGACACCTCTCGGGTGGTCAAATATTCATGTCAACCCGGAACAAGGGCAATAATTGTATATTGTTTATCTCCCGACAGAGTCAAAGGTTAGTCAACCTGAAAAGTCACTTATATTGCTGGATACGTTTCTATTTCACCCTTCAGGTGGGATATGATAGTATAAATGTGATATTGTCAAAATGTGTAGCATAGAAATTGTTCGCGATGTTTGGTGTCTTCATGCGGCGATCTGTTTATGGAATCAAATATATTATCAAAAACATTAATTACACCTGTAGAGAAAATTACATCAAATAACTGCCCATGTCCGACAGCTTCAATGTTGTGTTTTCATTAATATCAATCGAAATAACGAGAATACCTATTTTTGCAGCGCCAACATATCCCGAAGATAAGTTCAAACCAAAACAGTAAATAACACGACTGCAAGTTTGACATTGGTTTCCTTTTTGTTTGGCTGCGTATGCCAAGTCTATAACACAAATAAATGATTCAAATCCTCACTCAGTAGCGGATGTTTACTGATACATGGAACACATACACAGTTCACTACAACATTGTTTAAAATAAGATATCATATTTATTGAATTTAAATGATGATAGTTATTTTGTATGAAATATCAGCAAGTATCATATTACCATGATGAAAACGACTCCAACAGCTGTTACGGATAACCACATCATGGGGACCTTCTTGTTTTCTTTTTTATCATAACGACCAATTTACTAACAATGAAGATACATGCCAAAATAAAGAGGCGAAGTATAACAGAAATAAAAGAACTGTTTTTTTCATTAAAGGAAGCGAAGATAAAAGATTTGAAGTTAAACAATTAAAAAACATTGCAATATGCCTGTTATAAACGCATCATTCATTTCACTTGTCAATCAATCTCATTTGTTTTTGACGGCGTGACAAAAATATCCCTATGACATACGTAATCAACAATACAGACGACTCCGGAAAGAAATCTTCTTCCGTCCACGTGAATACTGTGGGAATCATGACTGCAAAGAAAAACCCTATGAATGCCACGGACACCCAAATGCCGATGTCCAACGATTGTTGACCACACCATAGCAAGATGGACAGAGCTATCGAAACAAGCAAACACAGTATTCCAAAGATGCTTTTTGGATTTAAATATGGCACCCAGAAAATTGCTACTAGTCTTCCTAGCCCAATACAGCTATAAAAGACACACAAGACATGAGATGCATTGGATTTAGACCAGTTTAACTGTGTTGTACAAAATGCAGGGAGGAAGCCAGAAAAGGATTCCTCTATCGCCGTGTAGACTCCTGCCATCAAACCCATGTTCAATAGGATGATCAGTTTCCGGTAAATTGAAATATCTCGCGATGACGTCACTTCTGCTGAAACTCTCTCAGAATAAATGTCAGGTTTGAAACTGAAGAACATTGTAAGGTAAGCAAAAGCAACAAACATGATGATACCGCTGGATATGACGTACGCATGAAACAACTGAGATGTTTGAGAAGCTGAAACCTGGGATTCTTTTAATGTTACGTTGTCAGAATAGACTCCGCTACTACTCATATAGCTTATATGTTCAACATATTTGGCTAGATTAGTTGTTATGGTAATGTTTTCAGGACCTGGTGTGTGGTCGTAAAAGGTTTTCTTTTTTGCGAGTGATCTTGGTGACAAAAACTGTGCCGTCACGAGAGGGGAAATAACTCCTCCGACGGAGTCGCTGAAATACATCGCCTGCATAAAACTCCGTCCACCATCTCCCCAGACTGCTAACATCTCAGCATTTACCGCTTTGTATATGAAATGAATATATGCATACATAAAATAATGATAGATAACAATACAATTGATATTTGTATATAAATACATATACTAACGGAAAATGAAACACAATATCGGTTTGTCAGATATAATTTGGTTTAATTCAATTAATGTCTACACTGAGCTACCTTCGTTCATTGCGAAAATGTTCTTCGGTTACAATTAGGTATATCGTGACCCCGTGCGATGCTGCATACTTTCAGCAGGTTTTTTTCAGAAAAAAATAATACAACAGCACGGATTTAAAACTATTGTTTTAATAACTGCTGTTACTATTAAATTGATACTTTAACACCTGTCGGTAATCAACAGTAATAAGATACAACATAGCAAGAGCTTTGATAAATATATACAATATGTTTATTATGTAATATGATATGATACTTTGAATAAGTCCGGCCTATAGTTGTTATGCAATCAATATCTTCAAGAGAGCAATCTATATTCTTTCGGCAGATGATATTGTACAATCATGTGGCGTTGAACCTGCGTCTCAATACAAAGCGGTCATGTGCAAAACAAAACGTGAAATTGATAGAATCATTAAATGTTCTCCATTAATACACGGACGCAAGTAGCAATATTTGATAATATTTAGAAGAGGCATTTATTTAATGCATTTAAAAGTAAACTATTTCAAGATATATTAAATTTTTATTATTTTTTTTAAATAACTCTCATGAAAAAAATCTTGAATGTATGCCTTACATTGGATTTGAAACTACTATTGATAAAGCGCAAAACCAAATCAAAATTCTAATGTCATTCACGTGGAGCTCAGAGGAAACGGCGGACGTTTAGCTTATTTAGAATGTGTTTGGAAGTTTTGACACACCGGGATATGTAATTGATCTTATAACTCCTTGGAAGCAGTATCCTTGTGTGTCTATATTTATAGATTTTACACAAAAACACAGTTATCTAGCACAGAGGAGCAGTCTAATATTAGTATAAGGAGTATGCTTACATTTTGTCGGAAGACATCATCATCAAACTCATCAAAGTTGTTTTCGATCAGAAACTCATTTTCATGAATGCATCTTCGGTGTATGAACGAAATATGCTCCCGTATAGTCTAGTATGCTTACACAAATGAGATAGGCTAACACATACAACCACTGTAGAAACATTTCTGACAATGGCGATATGTTAATGCCAATTTTGCATGCATTCACTGATAACATACCTTTATTCAATTCAGGATCACATTGTCTAATATACTTACACAAATGAGGTAGGCTAAACACATACAACCACTGTAGAAGAATTTCTGACAATATTTGTCGTTTTTCGTCCGTTCCCTTTTTTCGGTCATCATTCTGTAATTCCGGATTTTATTAGGAACCTTTTTTCTACTTTTCTTAATATAAGTAGACAGCAATTACATTCCTGAAAAATCTTAATTCAAACAGCAGGCGACGAATACATGTTTTTCGATGTTATACTGTAACCTCCAAGTTTCTTGTCACTAATGCAAATCATGATATCCTTCATATACGTAAGGTACGTTTGGGTAAAACGTGACTAAACGTGAGTAAAACGTGAGCTGAACGTGAGTAGAACGTGGGTAGTCAGTAAAACAGTATTCGATCACCGTATGGCGATAGTTAATGAAGACTCGTGTCAGCTGATGGCAATATATTTTACGTTGGTAATTTATGTTAAACTCCTCCCCCTATCGTTTTCCAATGTTATGATTGGGTAAGTGTATACAACGATACATATACATGTACATCAAATCTTCATTCAGCTATTGAATAGCCGACCTGTGGAAATTCATTACCATTAATTAGACTTTGATCCGTCTTCACCAATGATCATCGCCCTTGATCCGTCTGTAGTCTAATATATATAACCATTGCCCTTGATCCGTCTGTAGTCTAATAAATATAACCATTGTCCTTGATCCGTCTGTAGTCTAATAAATATAACCATTGTCCTTGATCCGTCTGTAGTCTAAAAAATATAACCATTGTCCTTGGTCCGTCTGTAGTCTGATAAATATAACCATTGTCCTTGATCCGTCCGTGGTCTAATACAAATAACCATTGCCATTGACCCATACATGAGCTAGTAAAACTTCCATGATCCTTTACCTGTCTTTGGTTCGTCCGTGGTCTATTTTTGCTGATATGACTCTTCTTAAGAAGAACGTATACGATAGCTTAAATCATCTTTATTAAGCGTCTTCAATTAATCAAAAAAATATGCAGAGCAACTACAATGATGGAAAAAGCATGCACCGTAGTACTGTTATTCGACAGGGGTACTGTTTTCAACTACACCCTTTAAGTATCCATCGATGTTGTAAGCTAATTGTGCATTGTCAAAACTACAAATGTATCTCCACGGGAGAAGGATTTGACACGAAACCCCCTATCTATACTGATAACATCCCTTCGCGAATGCTTTTAGTTGCCAGACCTAGTCAATGAAAACATAATGCTCGTATGTTTTCATTAAAGCTATGTAAATGGGTAATACATATACTATTTCATCTGAACATGAACTTGATATCACAATATGATAATTATGATTGATTTGAAACAAAACTATGTGTATCTCTGTTTTAATCAATACAATTTACATTTGAATAAAACTATTGAGCTGCGCTAGCATGAGATTAGAAAATGCTTTTACAACATCCCAGAGGGATCTTGGCGCCCACCATTGAATGATCTTTATAGGTTCCATGTCAGATTGATCTTTTCTCTACTTTTCCTTTCCTCTAAGTCTTACTAATCTGTGTAAATTCAGAAACAGCCCTCTAGTACTTTTCAAACAAAGGGAACCTATATATGAAGTTTAAGATTCAGCGATAATGGCTGTCTGTCGGCCATGTTGTATTCGGATTGGTCCCAAAATGCAATACCAGGGACCAAGGGGAAAAACATATGAAATTTGAGAAAGATCCCTTCAGTACCTTCTGTAAAATAGCGATAACAAACTTCAATTGTCAAAATACAAGATGGCTGCCTGTCGGCCAGGTTGTTTTCTGACTGGTCTCAAAATGCAATATGCATAACTAGGCACCGAGGGGAACCTACATATGAAATTGGAGAAAGATCCCTTCAGCACTTTCTTAGAAATAGCGATAACAAGTTTCAATTGTCAAATCTAAGATGGCTGCCTCTCGGCCATGCTCTTTCCCGATTGGTCTCAAAATGCAATATGCACAACTAGGCACCAAGGGGAGCCTACATATGAAATTTGAGAAAGATCCCTTCAGTACTTTCTGAGAAATAGCGATAACAAACTTCAATTGTCAAAATCCAAGATGGCTGCCTGTCGGCCATGTTGTTTTCCGATTGGTTTCAAAATGCAATATGCATAACTAGGCACAGTGGGGAACCTACACATGAAATTTCAGAAAGATCCCTTCATTAGTTGCTGAGAAATAGCGATAACAAACTTCAATTGTCAAAATCCAAGATGGCTGCCTGTCGGCCATGTTGTTTTCCGATTGGTCTCAAAATGAAATATGCATATCTAGGCACAGAGGGGAACCTACACATGAAATTTCAGAAAGATCCCTTCATTACTTTCTGAGAAATAGCGATGACAAACTTCAATTGTCAAAATCCAAGATGGCTGCCTGTCGGCCATGTTGTTTTTCGATTGGTCTCAAAATGCAATATGCATAACTAGGCACCAAGAGGAAACTACATATGAAATTTGAGAAAGATCCCTTCAGTGCTTTCTGAGAAATAGCGATAACAAACTTCAATTGTCAAAATCCAAGATGGCTGCCTGTCGGCCATGTTGTTTCCGATTAGTATCAAAATGCAATATGCATAACTAGGCACAGAGGGGAAACCTACATATGAAATTTGAGAAAGATCCCTTCAGTACTTTCTGAGAAATAGCGATAACAAACTTCAATTGTCAAAATCCAAGATGGCTGCCTGTCGGCCATGTTGTTTTTCGATTGGTCTCAAAATGCAATATGCATAACTAGGCACCAAGGGAAACCTATATATGAAATTTGAGAAAGATCCCTTCAGTACTTTCTGAGAAATAGCGATAACAAGAATTGTTTACGGACGGAAGGACGGACGGAGGGACGGACGGACGGACGGACGGATGGACGGACCACGGACCACGGACGCAGGGCGATTTGAATAGCCCACCATCTGATGATGGTGGGCTAAACATGTTGGGCAAGATATTTATCTTAATAAATGTTCCTATCACGTGAGTCTACCTCGTTTGTCATTTCACTGTTGGTCCCAGTAAGGGGCAAGATAAATGGAGTTTGTCCGAGAAGTCTGCGACATGGATGTATTTATAAATTCACTCGACGCTGATGTCTTATCGCAGAAGCAGAGGATGTAGTAATCAAACACTTTCAGTACAACATGAACGAATCCTTTCATTGTTTCCGCTATGGCATTTACAACAGATAGAGCTGATGTCGAATCTATCTATTTGGCTATACATTTCAACACACCAAGCACTGGAATGGCAAACGTTCATAATACGACACAAGAGACTGAAGCAAATATGCCATATCGACGAGTAAGCCATTGAGCCATTTTAACGTAGATAAAGGCAGATGCGCTAAAAGCTGTCCTCTCAAAATTTAGATAATACATTCCCAATATGAACCTGATTAGAGCATACGTGTGTTGAGGGTCAGTTGGTGGTAATCAAAACCAAACTTTCTGGCCATAGACGTAAACTCATCAGCGTTAAAGACATCCACTAGATACACTAGTGTAGTCATTGGAAGTGTGGCTATTTCCTCCATGGCCACGGTTGTCGGGGTCATTATAGTACTTGACAGTGTCACCCTTTGTAGGTTCTGAACAAACGTTTTCAAGACTCAAAACAAACCATTGTGGTTATCTACCTAGAATAAGCTGACCGCGGGAGTCATCGATTGGCATGAAGAACTTACCAATGCAAAAAAACAAAGGACATGTTAAGACGAGGGATGAAACCGTGTATGTCCCAAATAACACAGACTGCAAAACCTAATGTAACAGATTTCCTCGCTGCCCGTTCGTCGAACTTTGCTGTGCAGCATACTACATATTAATTAGCATCATTGTTAGATTATGTATGTATTGTGTTATGCAATCTTCGTCATTGAGGAGATTATGTGACAAAGCGCCTTCGATGTCGTTTGTCTTGCTCTAGTAAATCCCACAAGATGTTATATCCTATCGTCATTATGAGTTTAAATGAAAAAGCATTAAACATACAAATTTGTATATTTATATTTCAAAGTTTTAACACTTGAATGAATTGTTAATTGTTCAATACGAAAGTACGTTTAATTTCAGTGTTTCACCACACATAAATCAACAGCCCATATCATTGGAGTCATCAATCGTACGATAACGTTTACTTTCAGGATATATTTGAGTATCTCTGCCATTATGTTTGTTTTTACAAATACTTCGCACGCGTGCACAATACTTCTTATTGTGGCTACTGTTAATGGATATTCTTAATTCATCATCTATACTTCCGAGATAACTTGTTCGTGGTGTTTAAAGGAACTTATGAACAAATCGAAATATAGTTTATGTAACGTTGACGCTTCGATAGATAGCATCGGGCCCCGCTCATCTTAAATGTGTTCATGAGTTATCAGGCTGATATCAAGGACATGAAGCTTAAACACCTAATATTTGCGAGAAAACATACAACATTCTTATGAAATGAAAAAAAGAACGTCAAATATCAAACGAATCCCACGCTCCCGCCTACATACTCGTAATTGTCTATCATGATAATTTACTGCTTGTACACTTGACTGGAAGACTAATACACCTACCCTTGTACATGGCTAAAAACGTATACACCTAAGCTTAAGAGCAACTGGACTACCTATTATTATTGATGCCTTGAATGGTCTGGTGTGCGTCGCTGTAAAGCAATGTATGAATGGGTACTAATATTTCATATATGAAATATATATCGGATCATGCAGCAGATATCAGGAGCCCCGTATTACCGGGAATATCTTGTAGGCAACTGGTAGGGAAATTGAAACGTTCTCTGTGTGAGTGTCTCTCTCTGTCGTCTCTTTGTTTCTCCCTGTCAGTCTGTCTGTCTCTGCGTGTCTCTGTCTCCTTGTTTGTCAGGCACTGTCTGTTGTTTGTCCCTGTCCGTCTCATCCTTCTTTCTGTCTGTCTTTTTCTGTCTGACTGCAAGTCATTGTCTGTCTGTCTTAATCTGTCTGTATCTGTCTCTCTGTCTTTCTCTGTCGCTTCTGTCTCTCTGTCTGTCTCTGTCTTTCTCTGTCGCTTCTGTCTCTCTGTCTGTCTCTGTCTCTGTCTCTTTGTCTGTCGCTGTCTCTGTCTCTCTGTCTGTCTCTAAATGTACTCATATGTGTTAACACGTTGTTGATGAAAACGAAACTTATTCAATTATGCAATAATGTCCAATATCATTATGCGAAAAAAAATATATATTTTGCATTGCTACTTTTTCTTCCATTATGGATTATATTCCGTAGATCAACCTAATACTGTCGCATTCCTTCCAATGATGCTTTAAGTTTCGTTTATACTTCTTATGTCATTATGAATCAATTGTAAAGTTATTTAATGGATCAATTAAGTACACTTTGCGCGTGAGTGACGGTTTTGTAGTAATGACCGATTTTATATTGACTCATTTTATATTGACTCATTTATTTTGACCAATTTTATAAATACTCATTTATATTGATCCATTTATATTGACTCACCTATATTGACCAATTCCATATTGACTCATTTATATTGACATATGGTGCACATTTCCGACCGTACAAACACTATGTACAACTGTATAAAATACAAATATCCGATGAAAGATCGTTCCCATCATACTAATGGCATTTTCAAGGGAGGGAGCTATGCCTCCTCCATTGGCCAATATTGGCCAATATTGCAGTTTGAAAAAGACACTTAACATTAACAAAACAAAACATCTTTCAAAACATTACCAGCAGTGGTAGCTTAGTCAGATTATTATATTTTGTTTCATGACTTTTGTCCTTTATTTGATAATATCAACACTACTGTATCCCAAGAATTGCTCTATGCCAAAAGGTCATAAAAGTAATAATGAAGCCATGATTTAAAATCAAGAACGATAAAAACGAGGACACCGGCAATATATCACTGAAAAAAAATGTTGGGACCCATGGAAGGGAAGCTGATATGCTACAGTCTAAAAGCGGAAAATTACAATCAATCATTTTTGATTGCCACTCTTATTGCACAGCTAAGTCTATCAATTCACAGTATTGACCATGTGAACATAACATACATTTCGAAATCAAGGAAATATAGTATACATGACATAACTCGATCATTACATAAAAGGTAACCAATACCTTTAGTTTCAAAACCAAGCTGTCTGATAAAAGAGAATATCCTAATTTTAAAATAGAGAAAAATATGTTCCCATTTAATAGGCGCTCTGATAAACGAACATTTCTCAATTTCAAAAAAAAAAAACATTAAAAAAAAACAACATTTCTCATTTTAAAGATAGTGTTGTGAATGTACGTGACGAGCTGACTTCTCTAAGCAATTGTGTTTATGTCACATCGTCCCGGAGTTTATATTCAGCCGTGCGTGACCACTATCGGCGTAGTCTACACATGGTCAAGCTAGTACACGGACGTATTTACGTACCTCACTCGCGTGATCGTAGACTACACCTGCTATTATCGGCATATTATACATTTTTGTACATTATATATCTACTCGGTCACCTGCACAACAAAAGCAACATTCCTGTATCCCCACCATTACCACAATGTTCGTGACAAATAACGAATGCTGACGAAGTAATTAACAACACATGGCTTCGAGCGATATACAGGGAGGTATTATGGTCATTATTTTCTCGATATCAATCTCACTTTGTACATTGACATTAAATGTTACCTATTTGTGTGATTTCTTCTGTAGCAGGGTAAATGTTTGACTTTTTGATGATTTCATTTAACAGAAGTGTCAATGCTGAATTTTGCTTTATACTTTCAGCTAAAATAACATACTTCATATCAATTGCTTGATGTGTAAGATATTTTTATAAAAGACAATTAATAATTCATTTCAACAAAAGTGTACGAAACATAAAACTGTTATAATAGCGTAGATATTAAAAGGCAATGTCCCATGAGACACATATACCTTACTACCAAGGGATGTCGTGATATTTATGACAAAAATGTAGAATACATATAACGTAGCGTTATTTTAGACAACTGGGCAGAACAACTAATGGATGTTGTGGTGTTGATTACATACACATTACGTACCGTTATCTTAGACAACTGTGCAGGACAACTAATGGATGTTGTGGTGTTGATTACATAGAATACACATTACGTACCGTTATCTTAGACAACTGTGCAGGACAACTAATGGATGTTGTGGTGTTGATTACATAGAATACACATTACGTACCGTTATCTTAGACAACTGGGCAGGACAACTAATGGATGATGTGGTGTTGATTACATAGAATACACATTACGTACCGTTATCTTAGACAACTGGGCAGAACAACTAATGGAATTTGTGGTGTTTATTACATAGAACACATAGAACGCATATTACATACCGTTATCATGGATATCTGTGGAAGAAAACCAATGGCTGTTGTGATGCTAGTGACACTATGGTCGTTTCTTTTGCAAGGTAAGGCAGTTGATCTCAAGTTAGTCAACATTTTCAAGATATGATAAATGTCTTATACAATGATAAATAGGCATTGCAGTAGCATACCAGTATTTATTACATTTTTACCAGTGAAATATAAAAAAAATATTCATTCTATAAAAGTGATATTTTTCACTAGTGAATATCATATTTTTCACTAGTGGACAGGGAAACTACTTTTTTGTTTACAAATTATCGCTGTAGTCCTTGTTAGCATACGGGGTAGGGTTTTCGTTGATAAAAAATGTAATAAACAGAATATCTAACAGTGTTGCGCACTCGTGAAAAATATCAAAATATTAGCCCCACTCGTGAAATATATTTGGTATTACTGAAGACACTGTTAGATATCCTCTATATGTTTGATCTAGGAAACGTCGGTATACTTTCTAATCTTGGCTTTAGGTCTAATTCCAATTAACTCTATTTCATGTGACAATACAACCAAATAAACCCGTTGAGTATAAGTGTGATTCGATGATAATGCGATATCGTTGTAGCTATGTTGATGACAACAGTTCACCGTAAAGATGGCTACACCCTTAAACGATTTCTATTGGCAGTAGTGACAAAACTGAAATTATCTTAAACTTAATAATTACTTATAAGGGGAGAATTAAATGCAAATATAAAATTTGAACTATATTGCTGTGGCCTGCATATCTATTATAATTACTATAGCATGACTTTTCATTGCTTAACCCGAGCATTTTTTACTACTGGTTTCAAAGGGAGAATAACACGTATCCGTAGATACAATACCCGTACAATGCTTTACTTCATAAAGTCTCTGAAAACCGAAAGATGTCACCATTATGAGTCTGTAAAATACATAACGACATCCAGGCATGCCTGTTTTGAGAAACCTACAAAGTAAAATCCCAGGTCAGAACAATAAATATACTTTAGGTGAATACCACATATGACGAAATATTATTAATGTTTACAAACAAAGAGGAAAGGAGAAACATGACTATCATCAATATGATTAATTTAGGCAATTGTTATTATTTTAAGTAATTATTGGTATCACATTAAGAGTTAAATGACCTAGATTATCAATCCGGAAACACGAAATAAGGAATTATAAAGAGAACAAAAGAAAGCATATATAAGAATGAAATCGTTTGCCATAAGTAGCAAACCGAGGATAGATAATTGATTTGCAGTAGCCATGATGAATAAAAAGTGCCATTGTCTTTATAAATCACAGAGGGACTACCGCTCTTCACGGAACTGTTAATAAGTCAAGACCGAATGAATTGGACATCGGTCGAAGAATACTGTGAGGAAAGGAACTGCCGCCTGATCGTTCTGGATAGTCAGGACAAGTGGGACTACTTCACGGCACACGAGCAATATCAAGAAAATCAAGTGTAAGTGTCATTGGATAAAAGAATGCTGTGATGGAAAGGTGTGAATATTTACATGCAGCAATGAAAAAATAAACCTTCATTTCCAATTTTATGCCCCCCCCCCTCCTTTTGTTTGTAAAGGGTATAGATCATACAGACTCTTGTATTTGGAAGTGAATTATTATAAGCTTTATATTGTATCTTGTTTTCCTATCAAAATGATACAAATTGTATGAATAATTGAAAAAAAATATTGAACATGATTTTGTTTAATTATCATTGAATGTCTGTAAAAGCTGGGTTGTACAATAAGCGAGATGATCTATATATATTTTATTAGCTGCCTAGTTATAAAAGATCCTAATGTGACCGAGAAACTAATTGAATATATAATGTAAAGACAGGCGACCCTAGTATCAATTAACACCCCAATCCCCTCATCAAATACACGCCCACACCAGCACACTTACTAATTTCACATCAACACACTACTCCACAACCAGCACCGCCCACTCCCCGCTCCCACATATACATACACACAAATACACATTTTTTATATATATTTTTATTTGTATTTTTAATCATCATTCTGTACCAATGACATTAATACATCGTCTGTTGCTTTCAAGGGATAAGGGTATGTACTGGATTGGTATGAGATTCAACAGCTCCTTTGCATGCAAGCAGAAAGGTTACGCAAGTCAATGGGTATTTGATGGACGGGGCAGATGGGCCAAGTGGAACGACCTGAACTTTGAACCTAATAATTGTCCTGATAAAGAATGTGTTCGTCTTTACTTCAATGAGATGTTCACCGCTTTCTGCTTTGTCCGTTATCATGCTCTCTGTGAAAGAGGTAATTATTTTGTCACTAATATTACAGCCGAATATAGATTAATCGTAGATTTACACACTTAATAAAACGGATTTTTTTTTGAAAAGTTCTTTTTATCTTTATTTCATTGCAACAAGTTATAAATATAGCTTAGCTGGACATTTATCATTCCATTCATTATTGATCTTTGTATCTTTTTGAAATTCCAAATACAAATTGAAAATTAATCTTTGAGATCACAAACCATAGAAACCAAACATGCCGGAAGTATGTGAATATCTTTCACATACCAAACGTTTCCATAAAAACCGTTTAAAAATGGTGATCAACAGTGCATTCATAATCTTTATAACAAAAGTATTTTATTGTTATCATTGTCAAAATAATAACAATTTATTTCATTCTATCGGAGGTTTAGCCCCTTTAATGGAAATTGATAGTTCCAGCTAACCGACAGAAATATTTCATTTACAATTTGAACGAAAACCAACAAAATCAAATAATGTATGATCTAACATCAATAGTCGTGGAATAAAAAAGGGATTCATTTAAAATAGAGTAAAAAAAATAAATCAGAAATTTCCTAAATTGCACAATTTTTCAGACTTTTCAAACATGACCGCGGTTCCAGCACCAACGCCCGATCAGACGACTATATCTATGAAAGAAAGAACTGATGCAGAATCAATGCAATCATCTGAACATTGGACCACATGTGGTGTCAACTGTCACTGGACATACGACTCCAATGGCAGAAGCAGAAAGTGTGACGTCATCCGATCCGGCGTCGGAAATGCTAGTCATATCAACGACCACTGATGTAGAAAATTACACATACGTTAAATGTTGTCCTCTTAAACAGCAGATAAATCTTGACCAACACGAACTTGAAGACAGTCTGCGTGAAGTAAAGGCTGTGTTGGCAGTAAACAAGACAAACTTATCTTCTCAGAGGCGTAAATACATCAGCGTGTATGACTCCCGGCCGAGTAGTGTAGTCATTGGAAGTGTGGCTGTTATCATCCTTGTCACCTTTGTCGCAGCAATCGTTGTTCCTGATGGGATCGCTCTGTGTAGGCTCGTTTACAATCGTTTGCAGACCGAGAAGACAATTCAACAGAAAGTTTGAAGATTTTTACGTTCAGTGTGTTGACAATAAGTTATATACTCTTCATAAATGTGCATTTAGAAATAGGATGTTGTACAAGAGGGTTTTAAAATATTGTGACATGCCCTTACATTAAAGAAATGCACATTGGAGGGCGAGAATGATTTCTATGATTGCATCTTATATTGACTAGTCTAGACAGAATAATTGCATACAACTGATGGAGATTATTACTATCTATTAGTTTCATCAGATATGGTGCAACCCTACGCAACTTTTCAACCTTTACTGTTTTTTTTTCTTTATTTATTTACCAAAATACTGATATGTTTTCAATATTCTGAGACAGCATGCCGATTTTTGTCAAACTTCAAATCAACACACAGATTTATCATTGTATGGTTCAGCGGTGGACAAATAAATATTTCGCGGATAAAATTTACTGGAAGTTGGGCTTTCTTATTTTACATTAGTACAATACTGCGTTACTGTGGTAAATTAGTACACTTGCGTGTATGTACACAAAGTACGCTTTTATTTAAATATTTATGCAATCACCACAGAATAAACAACCTGTACCGATCACACTGACACAAAGTTTCAATTTCCTATGGTGTTTTTATTTAGATTGCTAACTTTATTAGGCGTTACTTATTGATGAAGTTGTTATATGATTTCCTTGTGTACAACGGGCGTAATGATGCATAACTAATGCTATTTTGTTATGATCAATTAATAATTCCCCTTAAATCCTCCATAACTTACTCTCTCCCTAACTCCCTTTAACCATGTTAATCAATTGAAGTACGATCTCCTTATCTTTCCTGTTCCTATTAGGTTTCATCTTAAATACTATGTTTGAATTTCTTTCTCAGATATCTCATTTTCCATTCTTGGCATAAGCATGCCTGGCGAGTCTGCGAGAGAATCAACATTTGGTATCAATGAAGATTCTTGGAATAATGTAACAGCTGTATAGCGTCACTAACATTATTAATGAGTGCTACGAAAAGGGAAAGTTCATGGTGTCCCTTTCGCTTTTTGATTAGCATACCATTACCGACGAGTCATATAAGAACGAAACAGCTGAGTGGTGTCCCTTTCATAATTGACCAGTCTTATCAGGACGGAACAGCTGAGTGGTGTCCCTTTCATGATTGACCAGTCTTATCAGGACGGAACAGCTGAGTGGTGTCCCTTTCGTAATTGATCAGTCTTAATAAGGACTAAACAGCTGAGTGGTGTCCCTTTCATAATTGATCAGTCTTATCAGGACTAAACAGCTGCATGGCACCGATACCATTAATAACAAATATTACGAAGAGGAATCAATTTATGATCTTTTATTCTGTGAGGAGTAATAGCAGGACAAAGAAACTTCATGACGTCCCTGGGTGATAATAAATAAAAAGTAGAAAATGATGTTAAGGTATCCCCATAATCACTAAATTTACTGTTGAAACTACGTAACATGATGTAAATGAAATGTTGAAATTAATGCTGGAATGGAAAAAAAATTCAAAAGTGTAACAAAGTTTAATACATTTTAAAGTAAAAAGCACAGTGTAGTTCACAAGAGGTCGGGAATAGTAGCAGATTCAACAACCAATAAGTCCTCGTAAGCTTTGTTATTGAGTGCTGTTATTTATTTTGATGAACGTTTTATTGGGATGCTGAATCTATTGGCTGCATAACAAAGAGCTGCAAGTTCTGCTTTCGTTCTTTCTTTAGATATACCTCGTTTCCCTAGAAATTATTTGAGGGAATCGACTCTCCACATAGAAAATAACTCCAAAGTCATATCACCAGGATCGTCTATATCCATGATGCAGCCGGCTGCTTACGTTGTAAATATGCGTGTAATTACTAATATGGCAAACAACAGGTTTTAAAAATGTAGAAAATTGAGGTATTTATCGCAAAGGTCACAAAATATACAAAATTAAATAACATGGGAAACGTTTTTAATCTTTAAAGTATACACTTTAATCTGTAAATTATACACTTTAATCTGTAAATTTAACACTTCAATCTGTAAATTATACACTTTAATGTGTAAAATTTACAGATTAAAGGGTAAAATGTACAGAATAAAGTGTAAAAT
Organism: Pecten maximus; assembly: GCF_902652985.1. Classification (NCBI taxonomy): domain Eukaryota; kingdom Metazoa; phylum Mollusca; class Bivalvia; order Pectinida; family Pectinidae; genus Pecten; species Pecten maximus. The sequence goes on along the minus strand of NC_047031.1, from coordinate 3,322,626 downwards.
TAATAGATTAAAGTGTATAATTTAAAGATTAAAGTGTATAATTTACAGATTAAGTGTAAAATCTACTCATTAAAGTGTACAATTTACAGATTAAAGTGTACAATTTACAGATTAAAGTGTAAAATTTACAATAAAATGATACAAAATTAATCCTCATATTACAAAATAACACACAGGAACGGTATCATGAATCTGTAAACCCACGTGACTGCTGGCTGAGGAAAAAATCGATAAAACCGTAATTGAAACCACAGAAAAATCAGGAAAACTGCGCGACAATTGATAAACACAGGATTCAATGAACATAGAGCATTAATTTATCAATTTCTAGCCAAATCTTCTGACATCATTAAAGTAACGTTGCTGTCTTACTACAAGCTAGTTACCTCGCTGTATAGCACGTGGAATGGTTCACTATGGAAGTCACAGTACTGTATATCACCACGGGTCGCTGGAAAGGCCAGGATAAGGTGATGATATAGCAGTCGAATACATGTCCAATAGAATAAACTGGCTTAGTGTCCTAGCTAAAAGCCAAGAGGACTAAGGAAACTGGCACTATTTACGTAGAGAGTACTGGCTCCGTTAAAAACAGAGGACGTCTTACACACGTGTGGTCCAGCGGCCGACCAGGTGTGTAGAAAACGCTTACACGGTTCACGGGGTTGATCTTTATCTGACACCGGCCAGTTAACCGTCACGCACTTCCGGCGTAAACAATCAGGTCAACTCGGCCCGAGACACTACGGGAATAAAATTTGATATTTGAATTATAATTTCACATGACAATCTTCACAGAAAAAAATGAATACATTTTAACAAAATTCCAATACGCGTTTCCCTGTTGTAACAAATATGTAGGTATAATTTAAATGAAGACCATGTTCGGCAATATAATTTCATTAGGTAATATTAAAAATATATATATATATATATATTTGAAATATGAAGTCGAAGGATTTCGAAAAAACAAGAATTTACCTAGATTTGAATGCCGGATCTCTTCAGGAACACTTTTTCCTGAATTCATAAAACCAAACTTATTGTCAATTGCACATTTTGTGTTAGGGACCAAAGTATTTTTGGTGATTACTCTGATATCAGAATTGATATTTTTTCAAGGGTTTGTAAGAATTTCGGAAAGACTTTAAAGGAAATATTATTGTTTAGGTTGTGCTCTGAAACTGCTATTTTAAATCTATGCGAGTTAAAGAAAGATGAGTTGAGAACAGATTCCATGCTACAACATAGGAATGGTTTTACGAATATGAGCCCGGGTCTTAATGTCCTTGAGTTGTCCCCGTGCAAATCATTTTTCAAGATGCAAAGTTGTTTATGAGAAAACAATGATGAGTCTATTTGTATACATTTCCTCATCATGGTTATTGTGAACAAGTATATGGGAAACAGATGTCACGAGATCATATGTTAACACAGGTATAAACGGTAGGGGGTGTGATTGTCTATGTGTTCGAAATATCGTGTTAGTATGCAAATTCTATGTTTGATGTATTTCCCCTCTATTATATTGAAAGTAGATTTTTTTTCTCTTGCTATACCCAGGCTCGTGCTGTGCTACAGTCCTCTTGGAACGGCTCCACAGAAATAGCATAAAACAATTTAAAAAGTGCATAAATTTATTAAAGAAAATATACATTTGCTTCAATAAAATTGCAATAAGGCCTCATGTTGGTGACGTTTGATAGTAAAGCTTGCAATAGATTTACAGTATTATTAATTCAAACGTTGTCTGCCTTGACTGGACTAATGCGCAACCTCAAGATATCTACCATTAGTTAAGGTGATAATGCAACAATTGAAATAAACCACAGAAAGATAGGCCTTAACGGTCACCGAAGATATAATAAACTTGTATATGAAATGTGTTTTCATTGTTTTGATCTGACATCATATACTTCCGTCAGATTTAACGTGTGCATCAAATTGAAAATGCTGAAGGATTATTTAGAGAACATTCCTCTTTTTTGTATTAAATCCTGTCATGTAAAAGTCGCAAACATTTGTATCTAAGCTTTATGAACAATATGAGAAAGCATCAGGTGCATAGGTAAAACAAAAACAAAAACGATATAGTATCTGACTGAAAGGATACTGCTTTGCCACAGCCTCATTTTTCTTCGATTTTCAAGGACTTGGAAAGCTCAAACTGAAGGGGAAGAGCAGGTGGTATTTCTTGGTTGGATTGGGTGTCAGCTGTCGAATCAATGGATGTCACCTGTTGGTAAGATATAATCATCTTTCAGTATAAGATTATAACATATACAAACTAAAAGTGTAAGACAATGGCAAAAAATATTCCAAATCCAAGACGGGCGGCTGTAAATATGGAAACCATAGTCAATGATATAAATGGTGATACGTGGGAATATCAACAAAACATTATAAATTACCAGAGGCCTAGAGGGCCTGAACATTATTTATGGCAAAATACTCTAATTTAAGCTATAATTGAAATATTTTCCTATTCATAAAAAAAGGATTTGGAATCAATTTTAACCACCCACACACCCACCCATCCCCCCCCCCTTTTTTTTGGAGGAGGGGGGTCTCCTACCCAGCCCAAAAATGCCACAATCATCATTTAAACAACATTACTTACCATTACAAAATAATGGCCAAGACCTAATTTCCTCATAATCGATTTAGTTGTTCAGGACTAGTAGCGATTTAAAAGATTTACCTATGTTTCTTCTATTTGGTCCTGCCTCTTTTGTCCCAAGGAAACAACATCCTCCATTTAATCAACATCAGAATTTGTTAAACCCATTTATTCTACAGAATATATTTCATCAAAATGTATTCAGTGGTTCAGGACCAGTAGGGATTTAAATGATTTCCCTTTACTCCCTATTGGGTCACTACCCTGCAGCCACAAGGGAACTACATCCTCCATTATAACTTCTTTGCTAAATAATGCTCAATACCAATTTTTATCAGAATCAATTCAGGCCCAGTAGGGATTTAAATTATTTACTTCTATTTAAACCATTGCGCCCTCCCATCTTTTTTTTAATTGAAAATACTACTTAGGTAATTGGGCTCTACCCCCTTGCCCCTATCCGGTCAGAACAACGGTTAAGTATCCACTTTTCATTGGGATGAAGAGTGACCGAACGCTGACAGGATTGTGGTCGAACAGTGACCAACGCTTGCCGGACGGTACAGTTGGAGCAAAAACGGTATTTTCTACCGCTACGCTCACTAACGGTCATTATTATTCAGTCGATAACTTGCTTGAACCATAAAGCGTTGCTGGACGAACGAACGAATGGTCAAGAACTAAGGATCGTTTTATCGTATATAGATATACAAGATGCCCAGAGGGCCTGTATCGCTCACCTGGATTTCATGAGATATGAAACAAGAATGATGATTAAGTATATTTGTCACTGGTATTGCTATGTCAATATATTATAGGCATTTTATATGGGTACGTGAGGTTTTTATGCCAAAAAATGCATTAATCCATGAAATGAAACTGACTTTTGGCGCAACCCCATAGGGATGCAACCACACAAATGTGAGTGATAGCCATGGCTTAGTTTCAGAAAAGAAGTTGTTTAAACCAATTGACCCCTTTTGACCCCGCCCTCTGCACCCCCGGGGGGGGGGGGGGGGGGGGGGGGGTCAGTTCCTTCCTTTATAAAATTTTGAATCCTTACCCAAAAGGATGCTACCAGTCAAATATGAGCTGTTTCAGAGAAGTTGTTCATATCAATTTAGCCAAATTGACCCCTTTTGGCCCCACCCCTCAGCCCCCTGGTGGGGTCAACCCTAAAATTTGTACAATTTTAAATCCCCACCCCATGACCATGCTACCATACAAATGAGAGTGATATCCATTGCTTAGTTTCAGAGAAAAAGTTGTTTATATCAATTTAACCAAATTGACCCCTTTTGGCCCCGCCCCTCAGCCCCAAGTGGTTGGCCCAATCATTTGTTTAATTTTGAATCCATTACCCAAGGGAATGCTACCAGTCAAATATTAGAGATATCCATTGCTTAATTTCAGAGAAAAAGTTGTTTATGTCAATTCTGCCAAAATAACCCCTTTTTGCCACGCCTCTCAGCCCCAAGTGAGGTCACGATCGGCCCGACTATTTGTACAATTTTGAATTCCAACCCCAAAGGGATGCTCACAGTCAAGTATGAGCAACATCTATTGCTTGGTTTCAGAGGAGAAGTTGTTCATATCAATTTAGCCAAAATGACCCCTCTTGGCCCCGCCCCTCGGGCCCCTGTGGGATCAGCCTCACCATTTGTACAATTTTGAATCCCCACCCAATAGTGATGCTACCACGCAAATATGAGCAATATCCATTGCTCGGTTTCAGAGAAGTCGTTTATATCACATTTGGCCCCGCCACTCAGGGCCCTAGGGGGGGGGGGGGGGGGGGAGCAGTCCAATCATTTGTACAATTTTGAATCCCCACCCAATAGTGGTGGTATCAGGCAAATATGAGCAATATCCATTGCTCAGTTGCAGAGAAGAAGTCGTTTATATTAATATAGCCCAATTGACCCCTTTTGACCCCGCCCTCTGCACCCCGCCGGGGGGGGGGGGGGGGGGGGGGGGGGGGTGTCAGTTCCTTCCTTTATAAAATTTTGAATCCTTACCAAAAAGGATGCTACCAGTCAAATATGAGCTGTTTCAGAGAAGAAGTTGTTCATATCAATTTAGCCAAATTGACCCCTTTTGGCCCCACCCCTCAGCCCCCTGGTGGGGTCAACCCTAAAATTTGTACAATTTTAAATCCCCACCCCATGACCATGCTACCATACAAATGAGAGTGATATCCATTGCTTAGTTTCAGAGAAAAAGTTGTTTATGTCAATTCTGCCAAAATAACCCCTTTTTGCCACGCCTCTCAGCCCCAAGTGAGGTCACGATCGGCCCGACTATTTGTACAGTTTTGAATTCCAACCCCAAAGGGATGCTCACAGTCAAATATGAGCAATATCTATTGCTTGGTTTCAGAGGAGAAGTTGTTCATATCAATTTAGCCAAAATGACCCTCTTGGCCCCGCCCCTCGGGCCCCCGTGGGGTCAGCCTCACCATTTGTACAATTTTGAATCCCCACCCAATAGTGATGCTACCATGCAAATATGAGCAATATCCATTGCTCGGTTTCAGAGAAGAAGTCGTTTATATCACATTCACATTTGGCCCCGCCACTCAGGGCCCTAGGGGGGGGGGGGGGGGGGGGGGGGGGGGGGGGGGGCAGTCCAATCATTTGTACAATTTTGAATCCCCACCCAATAGTGATGGTATCAGGCAAATATGAGCAATATCCATTGCTCAGTTGCAGAGAAGAAGTCGAAGTCGTTTATATTAATATAGCCCAATTGACCCCTCTTGGCCCCGCCCCTCAGACCCCCAGGGGGTCAGCCTCACCACTTGTACAATTTTGAGTCTCCTCCCAATAGTGATGCTACCAGGCAAATATGAGCAATATCCATTGCTCAGTTTCAGAGAAGAAGTCGTTTATATCAATATAGCCCAATTGACCACATTTGGCCCTGTCCCTCAGGCCCCCAGCGGGTCAGCCCCACCATTTGTACAATTTTGAATCCTCACCCCATAGTGATGCTACCAGGCAAATATGAGCGATATCCATTGCTTGGTTTCAGAGAAGAAGTCGTTAATATCAATATAGGTGTATTGACCCATTTTGGCCCCACCTCTCAGGCCCCCAGGGGGTCAGCCCCACCATTTGTACAATTTTGAGTCCACACCCCATAGGGATGCTTCTGACAAAATTTGGTCAAATTCTGATCAGTGGTTATGGAGAAGAAGTCAATTGTTGACGGACGGACGGACGACGGACGCAACGGTATGGCATAAGCTCGGACCAGGTGAGCTAACAAGAGGCCCATGGGCCTTTGTAATCACATGAGTTTTCAAATATTTTAGCATATTTGACCCGTCTGACATTGAATGGAGGTAAAGGTCATTCATTTTAACAAATTTAAGAGGCCAAAAAATAACAACACTTCGTTGGCTTCCCTTCATTAAAGCCCGGTCTGCGGTAGCCCAGTCCATGACTAATTGTAAGGGAGGAGCTATCTACTGGTGATAATATCAGCTGACCAGCTGCAGTGTTTGTAAACACAGCCATGTCTGATACACCAGACTGCTGGTGGTCAGTTATTCAGTAGGGGATGCACACAATTCACAGTAGCTGTTAATGCGAGTTTCAGTATGCCATGTGATATAATGATACATCAAATTTATCAATGCATTTGTAAAAAAAATGGTTTCCTCACATCTTCTGGCCTAAAGTAAAGAAAAAAGGGACAGGCAATGAATGTATGAAGGCATGAGGCTTTATTACTAATGTACTAAGCATCTGAAGAGTTGAATATGCCTATGCTGATTAGAAAAAAAAACCTCTGTTGTTTGTCTCTTTTTTTATAATATATATATGCATGTACCTAACAATTAAGATTGAGATTTTTAGACAGTTTGCTGTTCCTTTTGTTTCCGTCTTTCATTTCTAGCCTTCATTGCATCACCCTAGTCTGCATGTATTGGTTTCCTTACATTGGCCTGTCTGTTGTCATTCCTAATTCTAGATACACCTGGTTCTTCCATAATGATGAATTTGCCTAGCTGCTACATGCCCTCGTATGTTTGCAAAATCTTGAGTGAGTGGCTACATGTGCTGAGTCAGGGTTATTTCATTATTTTTGTATGGTGTAAGGGCTAAGAGGGCTGCATATCATACATTATACAACATGACACTTCACTTATGATTTTATTATGGTGCATGAACATCTAAAGGGATGAATGATAGTTGAATGCTATTTTAGCAGAAAGCCGGTCCTTTCAAACAGATCAGCCAATTACTTTCTGGCCAAACAATTTGTATTTACTAAACTGCTGTTCTATCTGTATATGACACAAGTCCATTGTTTATACAAAATCAGTTCCACTTCACCCAATGATGCGTTCAACCAGATCCCATCATTCCTACAGCAGAAAGATTTTACAAAAGAAATGCTATATTTCCACACTTGAGGCGTCTAGATGACTAGGGCTATAATCACACCTGTTTCAGACTAAATCTGGTTGAAATCCAGAGACAAGTAGATTGGTAGAAATATGCCATGGCCTACATAACCTCAGACCAGATGAGCTAAAAAAATGTCAATAACTTTTTGTACAGTAAATTTAGTAGAAGTAAGTAAAGTGGTTGTACTTAACAAGTGAAAGATGAGTGCACTTACCATTTCACTAGAACCCAAATAAATTTGAGCACTGTCATGTACAGGCTGGAAGTTCTGAAGATCATCTGGAGGTGACGGGAGCTTAGACATATCTTCCTCCAACGGCCTGTCTTTGCCTGGAATACAATAAAGTTTTAAACAAAGACAAACATCTGGCCTCTAAGTAACAAGAGACACATGGTCCTTAACGATGTCCAGAGTTCTTAAGTAGCTTAGTAAATTTGAATCATTTTGGCCTCATCCATCTGCCAGATCAAATGGCCATCCCGTACTACTAAATCTAACCAATCCTGAATTATTTCTAATGGCAATTCAACAACTAATGCTTACATGCGATTTTTCAAATATATTCTGTAGTAAACTTTAGGCCAACTACACTTTCAAGAGTCAAATTAAAGGTTTTATTGTCAGACTCATCTGATTTTATCAGAATATACATGTAGCTGTATACCCAAGTTTTAACATAATCTATTCAAGGCTATTATAGTCAAAATAACAAGCATTGTTTCCTCAAATTTACCTAAATATACAATCTACAGGAACGTTGAATAGAGAATAGAAATATAAAACTACCTATCTGTTTCATTTGTTTCTGAAGATGCTCCGGATTGTGTTGTATATCAGCGATGTCAGTCAGCTCAGTTTGTTCAAATTCACCCGGCTGTTCGAAGGATGGTGACTCCTGAAACAAGAAATCCATAGTCACTAATTGACATCTGACTATATACTCATGAGCAGTACGGTCAGTTTATACTGGTATGTACCGAGAACAATTTGCAATCAATTTTGGAATTTGGATGGTATTAAAAAAAAAAAAAATAATAATAATAAATTCCAAAATGAATTTTGAATTGCCCGGAAATATGAACAACACGTGTTCATACACATCCCAATATCTTTCCTGACAAGTGACAGTTAACTGGGAGAATGTAGTTGAAGGCTCTTTGTTTGTCAAGGGGCCAGACCCATGGTTTATATTAAAAGTGCAATCAATGATTGGGAAGCTCACCGGTTGCAGCAATAAGACATTGGAAATTGTATACTTTTGGACTTACGAGCTTTACAAAAACTTACCCTTAAAACATTAAGAGCGGGTTTAAGTGACACAAATTTAAGGTCGAAACAAGAGGCCCATAGGGCCTGTTTCGCTCACCTGGTTGGATTAGGCCAAATGTCAAAATAATGTTCATGTTCAATTCGTTTGATTTGTAAATCTCAAACAATGCTATATATGGTTATAGTGTGGGGATCCCAACTGCTTTAAAGACTTATGAAGTTCAGACTATCTAAGTCTGAAAGACCTCAAGACTTGTTTTTAGAACATGCATTCATCACTTTATGACTAGTAGAGATTAAGATGAATTACATTTATTCCCCTGTTGGTTCCCTTCCCTTTGGCCCTTTGGGGGTCAGAGTCACCATTTATGCAAAATCTGTTCCCCTTCCCTCAAGGATGTTTCTGACCAAATTGGGTTAAAATCCATTCAAAGCTTTATAACTAGTAGCGATTTTAAAGGAATTACCTCTATTTCCGCTATTGGGCCCCTCCCCTTTGGCCCCTCGGTGGTCAGAGTCACCATTTAAGCAAAATCTGTTCCCCTTTCCCCAAGGATGTTTCTGACCAAATTGGGTTCAAATGCATTCATAACTTTATGACAAGTAGCGATTTGAACGAATTATCTCTATTTCCCCCATTGGACACCGTCCCTTTGGCCCCTCAGGGGTCAGAGTCACCATTTATGCAAAACCTGTTCCCTTTCTCCCAAGGATGTTTCTGACCAAATTGGGTTAAAATCCATTCAAAGCTTTATGAGTAGCAGCGATTTTATAGGAATTACCTCTATTTCCCCTATTGGGCCCCTCCCCTTTGGCCCCTCGGGGGTCAGAGTCATCATTTAAGCAAAATCTGTTCCCCTTCCCCAAGGATGTTTCTGACCAAATTGGGTTCAAATCCATTCATAACTTTATGACAAGTAGCGATTTGAACGAATTACCTCTATTTCCCCTATTGGACACCGCCCCTTTGGCCCCTCGGGGGTCAGAGTCACTCTTTATGCATATTTTTGTCCAAATTGGGTTCAAATCCATTAATAACTTTATAACTAGTTGTGATTTTAAGGAATTACCTCTATTTCCCCTTTGGCCCCTTAGGGGTCAGAGTCACCATTTATGCAAAATCTGTTCCCCTTCCTGTAGAGATCAACCAACCAATTGTTTTCCCCTAGACCTTAGTGTTTACGTTTTGGATTATTTCATTCAAATTCTTGAATTGAATATGACGATTATGGTTTATAACAAAAGTTTAGGGTCTGATATAACACCTAATCAAAAAAAAAAAGTTGGGTCCTTCAGCTCAAATTTTCTCCAGGGTAGCCATTTTGAAAATAGGTGAATTTCGCAGTAAAAATTCTCAAAAATCTTAAATGTTTACCTGTTTACTATTATTACGTGAACTTTTGGGAAAAAAACAATCGGACTTAAGAAATTTATATCAACATTTCTTATTGATAGTTACCTATCAGGCTACATATCTATTTTCTCACTTCATAACATACTGGCCAATCAGTGGCTGCCAGACATTTTATCCTTGGCTCAACGTTCTATACACAGGAGCTGTTTCAAAAATATATTTTTTCAATTGGTTGGTTGTTCCCTATAGCATCTTTCACATTTTTCAAAGATAACTTTTCTGGAACAGGATAGAACCATAGGATATGCTATCAAAATATGCAGTGCCTGACTGCAAGTCTTAGGCTGGTAGGTTGATTCTTCTATTGTACCGGATATGAAATTCTTAAGAGAAAACCACATTAAAATTGAGTTAATTTTGAAATGTAAATTCTAATATCTTGATAAGCTTTGAATTCAAAGTGATGGCTTTTGGTTAATAGCCAAGTATAGAAATCGTGCTACTCAGAAATATAAACAAATAAGATATAGAATAAAGACCAGGGGGAGATAACTCCATGTTATCTCCTCCACCCCCTAATTTCTGGTCTTTTTGTAAAACAAGAGGCCCATGGGGCGTGTATCGCTCACCTGGTTGGATTTGACCAAATGTCAAAATAATGTTCATGTTCAATTCCTTTTGTTTGTTAACCTCAAACAATGCTATATATGGTTATAGCGTGGGTATCCCAACTGCTTTAAAGAAATAATGAAGTCCAGACTCTCTGAGTTTACAACATGCATTTATAACTTTATGACTAGTAGTGATTTAAAGGAATTACCTCTATTTCCCATATGGGGCCCCTTCCCTTTGGCCCCTCGGGGGTCAGTCACCATTTATGCAAAATCTGTTCCCTTTCCACAAAGGATGTTTCTTATTAAATTGGGTTCAAATCCATTCATAACTTTATGACTAGTAGCGATTTAAAGATATTACCTCTGTTTCCCCGTTAGGCTCCGCCCCTTCGGTCCTTTGGGAGTCAGAGTCATCATTTATGCAAAATCTGTTCCCCTTCCCCAAAGGACGTTTCTTATTCAATTGGGTTCAAATCCATTCATAACTTTATTACTAGTAGTGATATAAAGGAATTACTTCTATTTTCTATGTAGGGCCCCGCACCTTTGGTCCCTCGGGGGTCAGAGTCATCATTTATGCAAAATCTGTTTCCCTTCCCCAAAGCATGTTTCTTATTAAATTGGGTTCAAATCCATTCATAACTTGATGACAAGTAGCGATTTAAAGGAATTACCCCTATTTCCTATATGGGGCCCCGCCTAGTTGGCCCCCTCGGGGGTCAAGGTCACCATTTATGCAAAATCTGTTCCCCTTCACATAAGAATATTTCTGACCAATTTGGGTTTAAATCCATTGATAACTTTATGACTAGTAGCGATTTGAAGGAATTACCTCTTATTGCCCCTTTGGCCCCTTGGGGATCAGAGTCACCATTTATGCAAAATCTGTTCACCTTTCCCAAAGAATATTTCTTACTAAATTGTGTTAAAAACCATTCATAACTGTATGACTAGTAGCGATTTAAAGGAATTACCTCTATTTCCCATATGGGGCGATGCCCCCCTTTGGCCCATCAGGGATCAGAGTCACCATTTATGCAAAATCTGTTCCCCTTCCCCAAAGAATGTTTCTTATTAAATTGGGTTCAAATCCATTCATAAATTTATGACTAGTAGCGATTTAAAGGAATTACCTCTATTTCCCATATGGGGCGCCTTCCCTTTGGCCCCTCGGGGGTCAGAGTCACCATTTATGCAAAATATGTTCCCCTTCCCCAAAGGATGTTTCTTATTAAATTGGGTTCAAATCCATTCATAACTTTATGACTAGTAGCGATTTAAAGATATTACCTCTGTTTCCCCATTAGGCCCCGCCCCTTCGGTCCTTTGGGAGTCAGAGTCATCATTTATGCAAAATCTGTTCCCCTTCCCCCGAGAATGTTTCTGACCAAATTGGGTTGAAATACATTCATAACTTTATGACTAGTAGCGATTTGAAGGAATTACCTCTATTTCCCCATTAGGCCCCGCCCCTTTGGCCCCTTGGGGATCAGAGTAACCATTTATCAAAAATCTGTTCCCCTTCCCTGGAGGATGTTTCTGACTAAATTGGGTTCAAATCCATTCATAACTTTATGACTAGTAGCGATTTGAAGGAATTACCTCTATTTCCCCATTAGGCCCCTTTCCCTTTGGCCCCTTGGGGATCAGAGTCACCATTTATGCAAAATCTGTTCCCCTTCCCCCAAAAATGTTTCTGACCAAATTGGGTTCAAATCCATTCATAACTTTATGACTAGTAGCGATTTAAAGGAATTACTTCTATTTCCCCTATTGGGACCCGCCCCTTTGGCTCCTCGGGGATCAGAGTCACCATTTATGCAAAATCTGTTCCCCTTCCCCAAAGGATGTTTCTGACCAAATTGGATTTAAATCCATTGATAACTTTATGACTAGTAGCGATTTTAAGGAATTGCCTCAATTTCCTCTATTGGGCCCCGCCCCTCAGGCCCTTTGGGGGTCAGAGTCACCATTTAAGCAAAATCTGTTCCCTTTCCCCCAAGAATGTTTCTGATTAAATTGGATCGAAATCCATTCATAACTTTATGACTAGTAGCGATTTGAAGGAATTACCTCTATTTCCTCATTAGGCCCCGCCCCTCAGGCCCCTAGGGGGTCAGAGTCATCATTTATGCAAAATCGGTCCCCGTTCCCCCAAGAATGTTTCTGACCAAATTGGGTTCAAATCCATTCATAACTTTGACTAGTAGCGATTTGAAGAAATAACCTCTATTTCCCCGTTAGGCCCCGCTCCTTTGGCCCCTTGGGGGTCAGGGTCACCATTTATGCAAAATCTGTTCCCTTTCCCCAAAGGACGTTTCTTATTAAATTGGGTTCAAATCCATTCATAACTTTATGACTAGTAGTGATATAAAGGAATTACTTCTATTTTCTATGTAGGGCCCCGCACCTTTGGTCCCTCGGGGGTCAGAGTCATCATTTATGCAAAATCTGTTTCCCTTCCCCAAAGCATGTTTCTTATTAAATTGGGTTCAAATCCATTCATAACTTTATGACAAGTAGCGATTTTAAGGAATTGCCTCAATTTCCTCTATTGGGCCCCGCCCCTTTTGCCCCTTGGGGGTCAGAGTCACCATTTATGCAAAATCTGTTCCCCTTCCCGCAAGAATGTTTCTGACCAAATTGGGTTCAAATCCATTCATAACTTTATGACTAGTAGCGATTTGAAGAAATTATCTCTATTTCCCCGTTAGGCCCCGCCCCTTTGGCCCTTTGGGAGTCAGAGTAACCATTTACGCAAAATCTGTTCCCTTCCACAAAGGACGTTTCTTATTAAATTGGGTTCAAATCCATTCATAAATTTATGACTAGTAGTGATTTAAAGGAATTACCTCTATTTCCTATATGGGGCCCCGCCTCTTTGGCCCCTCGGGGGTCAAGGTCACCATTGATGCAAAATCTGTTCCCCTTCACATAAGAATATTTCTGACCAATTTGGGTTTAAATCCATTGATAACTTTATGACTAGTAGCGATTTGAAGGAATTACCTCTATTTCCCCATTAGGCCCCGCCCCTTTGGCCCCTTGGGGGTCAGAGTAATCATTTACGCAAAATCTGTTTCACTTCCCTGAAGGATGTTTCTGACCAAATTGGGTTCAAATCCATTCATAACTTTATGACAAGTAGCGATTTTAAGGAATTGCCTCAATTTCCTCTATTGGGCCCCGCCCCTTTGGCCCCTTGGGGGTCAGAGTCACCATTTATGCAAAATCTGTTCCCCTTCCCGCAAGAATGTTTCTGACCAAATTGGGTTCAAATCCATTCATAACTTTATGACTAGTAGCGATTTGAAGAAATTATCTCTATTTCCCCGTTAGGCCCCGCCCCTTTGGCCCTTTGGGAGTCAGAGTAACCATTTACGCAAAATCTGTTCCCTTCCACAAAGGACGTTTCTTATTAAATTGGGTTCAAATCCATTCATAAATTTATGACTAGTAGTGATTTAAAGGAATTACCTCTATTTCCTCATTAGGCCCCGCCCCTTTGGTCCTTTGGGAGTCAGAATCATCATTGATGCAAAATCTGTTCCCCTTCCCCCGAGAATGTTTCTGACCAAATTGGGTTGAAATCCATTCATAACTTGATGACTAGTAGCGATTTGAAGGAATTACCTCTATTTCCCCATTAGGCCCCGCCCCTTTGGTCCCTTTGGCCCCTTGGGGATCAGAGTCACCATTTATGCAAAATCTGTTCCCCTTCCCCCAAAAATGTTTCTGACCAAATTGGGTTCAAATCCATTCATAACTTTATGACTAGTAGCGATTTAAAGGAATTACTTCTATTTCCCCTATTGGGACTCGCCCCTTTGGCTCCTCGGGGATCAGAGTCACCATTTATGCAAAATCTGTTCCCCTTCCCCAAAGGATGTTTCTGACCAAATTGGATTTAAATCCATTGATAACTTTATGACTAGTAGCGATTTTAAGGAATTGCCTCAATTTCCTCTATTGGGCCCCGCCCCTCAGGCCCTTTGGGGGTCAGAGTCACCATTTAAGCAAAATCTGTTCCCCTTCCCCCAAGAATGTTTCTGATTAAATTGGATCGAAATCCATTCATAACTTTATGACTAGTAGCGATTTGAAGGAATTACCTCTATTTCCTCATTAGGCCCCGCCCCTCAGGCCCCTAGGGGGTCAGAGTCATCATTTATGCAAAATCTGTTCCCCTTCCCCCAAGAATGTTTCTGACCAAATTGGGTTCAAATCCATTCATAACTTTGACTAGTAGCGATTTGAAGAAATAACCTCTATTTCCCCGTTAGGCCCCGCTCCTTTGGCCCCTTGGGGGTCAGAGTAACCATTTATGCAAAATCTGTTCCCCTTCCCCCAAGGATGTTTCTGACCAAATTGGATTTAAACCCATTCATAACTTTATGACTAGTAGCGATATAAAGGAATTACCTCTATTTCCCCATTAGGCCCCGCCCCTTTGGCCCCTTAGGGGTCAGAGTCACCATTTATGCAAAATCTGTTCCCCTTACCCCAAGAATGTTTCTGACCAAATTGGGTTCAAATCCATTCATAACTTTATGACTAGTAGCGATTTGAAGAAATTACCTCTATTTCCCCGTTAGGCCCCGTCCCTCAGGCCCCTAGGGGGTCAGAGTCACCATTTATGCATAATCTGTTCCCCTTCCCCCAAGAATGTTTCCGACCAAATTGGGTTGAAATCCATTCATAACTTTATGACTAGTAGCGGTTTGAAGGAATTACCTCTATTTCCCCATTAGGCCCCGCCCCTTTGGCCCCTTGAGGGTCAGAGTAATCATTTATGCAAAATCTGTTTCCCTTCCCCCAAGAATGTTTCTGATTAAATTGGATTGAAATCCATTCATAACTTTATGACAAGTAGCGATTTGAAGGAATTACCTCTATTGCCTCATTAGGCCCCGTCCCTCAGGCCCCTAGGGGGTCAGAGTCACCATTTATGCATAATCTGTTCCCCTTCCCCCAAGAATGTTTCCGACCAAATTGGGTTGAAATCCATTCATAACTTTATGACTAGTAGCGGTTTGAAGGAATTACCTCTATTTCCCCATTAGGCCCCGCCCCTTTGACCCCTTGGGGGTCAGAGTAATCATTTATGCAAAATCTGTTTCCCTTCCCTGAAGGATGTTGCTGACCAAATTGGGTTGAAATCCATTCATAACTTTATGACAAGTAGCGATTTTAAGGAATTGCCTGAATTTCCTCTATTGGGCCCCGCCCCTCAGGCCCCTTGGGGGTCAGAGTCACCATTTATGCAAAATCTGTTCCCCTTTCCCCCATGAATGTTTCTGATTAAATTGGATTGAAATCCATTCATCACTTTAAGACGAGTAGCGATTTGAAGGAATTACCTCTATTTCCCCGTTAGGCCCCGCCCCTTTGGCCTCTTGGGGGTCAGAGTAACCATTTATGCAAAATCTGTTCCTCTTCCCCGAAGGATGTTTCTGACCAAATTGGATTTAAATCCATTCATAACTTTATGACTAGTAGCGATATAAAGGAATTACCTCTATTTCCCCATTAGGCCCCGCCCCTTTGGCCCCTTGGGTGTCAGAGTCACCATTTATGCAAAATCTGTTCCCCTTCCCGCAAGAATGTTTCTGACCAAATTGGGTTCAAATCCATTCATAACTTGATGACTAGTAGCGATTTGAAGGAATTGCCTCAATTTCCTATATTGGGCCCCGCCCCTTTGGCCTCTTGGGGGTCAGAGTCACCATTTATGCAAAATCTGTTCCCCTTCCACAAAGGACGTTTCTTATTAAATTGGGTTCAAATCCATTCATAACTTTATGACTAGTAGCGATTTAAAGGAATTACTTCTATTTTCTATGTGGGGACCCGCCCCTTTGGCCCCTCGTGAGTCAGAGTCACCATTCATGCAAAATCTGTTCCCCTTCACATAAGAATATTTCTGACCAATTTGGGTTTAAATCCATTGATAACTTGATGACTAGTAGCGATTTGAAGGAATTACCTCTTATTGCCCCTTTGGCCCCTTGGGGATCAGAGTCACCATTTATGCAAAATCTGTTCACCTTTCCCAAAGAATATTTCTTACTAAATTGTGTTAAAAACCATTCATAACTATATGACTAGTAGCGATTTAAAGGAATTACCTCTATTTCCCATATGGGGCCATGCCTCCCTTTGGCCCATCGGGGATCAGAGTCACCATTTATGCAAAATCTGTTCCCCTTCCCCAAAGAATGTTTCTTATTAAATTGGGTTCAAATCCATTCATAAATTTATGACTAGTAGCGATTTAAAGGAATTACCTCTATTTCCCATATGGGGCCCCTTCCCTTTGGCCCCTCGGGGGTCAGAGTCACCATTTATGCAAAATCTGTTCCCCTTCTCCAAAGGATGTTTCTTATTAAATTGGGTTCAAATCCATTCATAACTTTACGACTAGTAGCGATTTAAAGATATTACCTCTGTTTCCCCATTAGGCCCCGCCCCTTCGGTCCTTTGGGAGTCAGAGTCATCATTTATGCAAAATCTGTTCCCTTTCCCCCAATGATGTTTCTGACCAAATTGGGTTGAAATCCTTTCATAACTTTATGACTAGTATCGATTTAAAGATATTACCTCTGTTTCCCCATTAGGCCCCGCCCCTTTGGTCCTTTGGGAGTCAGAATCATCATTGATGCAAAATCTGTTCCCCTTCCCCCGAGAATGTTTCTGACCAAATTGGGTTGAAATCCATTCATAACTTTATGACTAGTAGCGGTTTGAAGGAATTACCTCTATTTCCCCATTAGGCCCCGCCCCTTTGGCCCCTTGGGGATCAGAGTAACCATTTATGCAAAATCTGTTCCCCTTCCCTGGAGGATGTTTCTGACCAAATTGGGTTGAAATCCATTCATAACTTGATGACAAGTAGCGATTTTAAGGAATTGCCTCAATTTCCCCTATTTGGCCCCGCCCCTCAGGCCCCTTGGGGGTCAGAGTCACCATTTATGCAAAATCTGTTCCCCTTCCCCCAAGAATGTTTCTGATTAAATTGGATTGAAATCCATTCATAACTTGATGACTAGTAGCGATTTGAAGGAATTACCTCTATTTCCTCATTAGGCCCCGCCCCTCAGGCCCCTAGGGGGTCAGAGTCACCATTTATGCAAAATCTGTTCCCCTTCCCCCAAGAATGTTTCTGACCAAATTGGGTTCAAATCCATTCATAACTTCATGACTAGTAGCGATTTGAAGAAATTACCTCTATTTCCCCGTTAGGCCCCGCCCCTTTGGCCTCTTGGGGGTCAGAGTAACCATTTATGCATAATCTGTTCCCCTTCCCCCAAGAATGTTTCCGACCAAATTGGGTTGAAATCCATTCATAACTTGATGATTAGTAGCGATTTGAAGGAATTACCTCTATTTCCCCATTAGGCCCCGCCCCTTTGGCCCCTTGGGGATCAGAGTAATCATTTATGCAAAATCTGTTTCCCTTCCCTGAAGGATGTTTCTGACCAAACTGGATTGAAATCCATTGATAAATTTATGACTAGTAGCGATATAAAGGAATTACCTCTATTTCCCCATTAGGCCCCGCCCCTTTGGCCCCTTGGGGGTCAGAGTCACCATTTCTCCAAAATCTGTTCCCCTTCCCCCAAGAATGTTTCTGATTAAATTGGATTGAAATCCATTCATAACTTGATGACTAGTAGCGATTTGAAGGAATTACCTCTATTTCCTCATTAGGCCCCGTCCCTCAGGCCCCTAGGGGGTCAGAGTCACCATTTATGCATATTCTGTTCCCCTTCCCCCGAGAATGTTTCTGACCAAATTGGGTTGAAATCCATTCATAACTTGATGACTAGTAGCGGTTTGAAGGAATTACCTCTATTTCCCATATGGTGCCCCTTCCCTTTGGCCCCTCGGGGGTCAGAGTCACCATTTATGCAAAATATGTTCCCCATCTCCAAAGGATGTTTCTTATTAAATTGGGTTCAAATCCATTCATAACTTGATGACTAGTAGCGATTTAAAGATATTACCTCTGTTTCCCAATTAGGCCCCGCCCCTTCGGTCCTTTGGGAGTCAGAGTCATCATTTATGCAAAATCTGTTCCCCTTCCCCCAATGATGTTTCTGACCAAATTGGGTTCAAATCCTTTCATAACTTTATGACTAGTATCGATTTAAAGATATTACCTCTGTTTCCCCTATTAGGCCCCGCCCCTTTGGTCCTTTGGGAGTCAGAATCATCATTTATGCAAAATCTGTTCCCCTTCCCCCGAGAATGTTTCTGACCAAATTGGGTTGAAATCCATTCATAACTTTATGATTAGTAGCGATTTGAAGAAATTACCTCTATTTCCCCGTTAGGCCCCGCCCCTTTGGCCCCTTGGGGGTCAGAGTAACCATTTATGCATAATCTGTTCCCCTTCCCCCAAGAATGTTTCCGACCAAATTGGGTTGAAATCCATTCATAACTTGATGATTAGTAGCGATTTGAAGGAATTACCTCTATTTCCCCATTAGGCCCCGCCCCTTTGGCCCCTTGGGGATCAGAGTAATCATTTATGCAAAATCTGTTCCCCTTCCCCCAAGAATGTTTCTGATTAAATTGGATTGAAATCCATTCATAACTTTATGACTAGTAGCGATTTGAAGGAATTACCTCTATTTCCTCATTAGGCCCCGTCCCTCAGGCCCCTAGGGGGTCAGAGTCACCATTTATGCATATTCTGTTCCCCTTCCCCCGAGAATGTTTCTGACCAAATTGGGTTGAAATCCATTCATAACTTGATGACTAGTAGCGGTTTGAAGGAATTACCTCTATTTCCCATATGGGGCCCCTTCCCTTTGGTCCCTCGGGGGTCAGAGTCACCATTTATGCAAAATATGTTCCCCATCTCCAAAGGATGTTTCTTATTAAATTGGGTTCAAATCCATTCATAACTTGATGACTAGTAGCGATTTAAAGATATTACCTCTGTTTCCCAATTAGGCCCCGCCCCTTCGGTCCTTTGGGAGTCAGAGTCATCATTTATGCAAAATCTGTTCCCCTTCCCCCAATGATGTTTCTGACCAAATTGGGTTCAAATCCTTTCATAACTTTATGACTAGTATCGATTTAAAGATATTACCTCTGTTTCCCCATTAGGCCCCGCCCCTTTGGTCCTTTGGGAGTCAGAATCATCATTTATGCAAAATCTGTTCCCCTTCCCCCGAGAATGTTTCTGACCAAATTGGGTTGAAATCCATTCATAACTTTATGATAAGTAGCGATTTGAAGAAATTACCTCTATTTCCCCGTTATGCCCCGCCCCTTTGGCCCCTTGGGGGTCAGAGTAACCATTTATGCATAATCTGTTCCCCTTCCCCCAAGAATGTTTCAGACCAAATTGGGTTGAAATCCATTCATAACTTGATGATTAGTAGCGATTTGAAGGAATTACCTCTATTTCCCCATTAGGCCCCGCCCCTTTGGCCCCTTGGGGATCAGAGTAATCATTTATGCAAAATCTGTTTCCCTTCCCTGAAGGATGTTTCTGACCAAATTGGGTTCAAATCCATTCATAAATTGATGACTAGTAGTGATATAAAGGAATTACTTCTATTTTCTATGTAGGGCCCCGCCTCTTTGGCCCCTCGGGGGTCAAGGTCACCATTTATGCAAAATCTCTTCCCCTTCACATAAGAATATTTCTGACCAATTTGGGTTAAAATCCATTGATAACTTTATGACTAGTAGCGATTTAAAGGAATTACCTCTTATTGCCCCTTTGGCCCCTTGGGGATCAGAGTCACCATTTATGCAAAATCTGTTCACCTTTCCCAAAGAATATTTCTTACTAAATTGTGTTAAAAACCATTCATAACTGTATGACTAGTAGCGATTTAAAGGAATTACCTCTATTTCCCATATGGGGCCCCTTCCCTTTGGCCCCTCGGGGGTCAGAGTCACCATTTATGCAAAATATGTTCCCTTCTCCAAAGGATGTTTCTCATTAAATTGGGTTCAAATCCATTCATAACTTCATGACAAGTAGCGATTTAAAGATATTACCTCTGTTTCCCAATTAGGCCCCGCCCCTTCGGTCCTTTGGGAGTCAGAGTCATCATTTATGCAAAATCTGTTCCCCTTCCCCCAATGATGTTTCTGACCAAATTGGGTTGAAATCCATTCATAACTTTATGACTAGTAGCGGTTTGAAGGAATTACCTCTATTTCCCCATTAGGCCCCGCCCATTTGGCCCCTTGGGGATCAGAGTAACCATTTATCAAAAATCTGTTCCCCTTCCCTGGAGGATGTTTTTGACTAAATTGGGTTAAAATCCATTCATAACTTTATGACAAGTAGCGATTTTAAGGAATTGCCTCAATTTCCCCTATTGGGCCCCGCCCCTCAGGCCCCTTGGGGGTCAGAGTCACCATTTATGCAAAATCTGTTCCCCTTCCCCCAAGAATGTTTCTGATTAAATTGGATTGAAATCCATTCATAACTTTATGACTAGTAGCGATTTGAAGGAATTACCTCTCTTTCCTCATTAGGCCCCGCCCCTCAGGCCCCTAGAGGGTCAGAGTCACCATTTATGCATAATCTGTTCCCCTTCCCCCAAGAATGTTTCTGACCAAATTGGGTTCAAATCCATTCATAACTTGATGACTAGTAGCGATTTGAAGAAATTACCTCTATTTCCCCGTTAGGCCCCGCCCCGTTGGCCCCTTGGGGGTCAGAGTAACCATTTATGCAAAATCTGTTCCCCTTCCCCAAAGGATGTTTCTGACCAAATTGGATTGAAATCCATTGATAAATTTATGACTAGTAGCGATATAAAGGAATTACCTCTATTTCCCCATTAGGCCCCGCCCCTTTGGCCCCTTGGGGGTCAGAGTCACCATTTCTGCAAAATCTGTTCCCCTTCCCGCAAGAATGTTTCTGACCAAATTGGGTTCAAATCCATTCATAACTTGATGACTAGTAGCGATTTGAAGGAATTACCTCTATTTCCTCATTAGGCCCCGCCCCTCAGGCCCCTAGGGGGTCAGAGTAATCATTCATGCAAAATCTGTTTCCCTTCCCTGAAGGATGTTTCTGACCAAATTGGGTTCAAATCCATTCATAACTTTATGACAAGTAGCGATTTTAAGGAATTGCCACAATTTCCTCTACTGGGCCCCGCCCCTCAGGCCCCTTGGGGGTCAGAGTCACCATTTATGCAAAATCTGTTCCCCTTCCCCCAAGAATGTTTCTGATTAAATTGGATTGAAATCCATTCATAACTTTATGACTAGTAGCGATTTGAAGAAATTACCTCTATTTCCTCATTAGGCCCCGTCCCTCAGGCCCCTAGGGGGTCAGAGTCACCATTTATGCATATTCTGTTCCCCTTCCCCCGAGAATGTTTCTGACCAAATTGGGTTGAAATCCATTGATAAATTTATGACTAGTAGCGATATAAAGGAATTACCTCTATTTCCCCGTTAGGCCCCGCCCCTTTGGCCCCTTGGGGGTCAGAGTCACCATTTATGCAAAATATGTTCCCCTTCCCCAAAGGATGTTTCTGACCAAATTGGATTTAAATCCATTCATAAATTTATGACTAGTAGCGATATAAAGGAATTACCTCTATTTCCCCATTAGGCCCCGCCCCTTTGGCCCCTTGGGGGTCAGAGTCACCATTTATGCAAAATCTGTTCCCCTTCCCCCAAGAATGTTTCTGATTAAATTGGATTGAAATCCATTCATAACTTATGACTAGTAGCGATTTGAAGGAATTACCTCTATTTCCTCATTAGGCCCCGCCCCTCAGGCCCCTAGAGGGTCAGAGTCACCATTTATGCATAATCTGTTCCCCTTCCCCCAAGAATGTTTCTGACCAAATTGGGTTCAAATCCATTCATAACTTGATGACTAGTAGCGATTTGAAGAAATTACCTCTATTTCCCCGTTAGGCCCCGCCCCTTTGGCCCCTTGGGGGTCAGAGTAACCATTTATGCAAAATCTGTTCCCCTTCCCCAAAGGATGTTTCTGACCAAATTGGATTTAAATCCATTCATAAATTTATGACTAGTAGCGATATAAAGGAATTACCTCTATTTCCCCATTAGGCCCCGCCCCTTTGGCCCCTTGGGGGTCAGAGTCACCATTTATGCAAAATCTGTTCCTCTTCCCGCAAGAATGTTTCTGACCAAATTGGGTTCAAATCCATTCATAACTGATGACTAGTAGCGATTTGAAGGAATTACCTCTATTTCCTCATTAGGCCCCGCCCCTCAGGCCCCTAGGGGGTCAGAGTAATCATTCATGCAAAATCTGTTTCCCTTCCCTGAAGGATGTTTCTGACCAAATTGGGTTCAAATCCATTCATAACTTTATGACAAGTAGCGATTTTAAGGAATTGCCACAATTTCCTCTATTGGGCCCCGCCCCTCAGGCCCCTTGGGGGTCAGAGTCACCATTTATGCCAAATCTGTTCCCCTTCCCCCAAGAATGTTTCTGATTAAATTGGATTGAAATCCATTCATAACTTTATGACTAGTAGCGATTTGAAGGAATTACCTCTATTTCCTCATTAGGCCCCGTCCCTCAGGCCCCTAGGGGGTCAGAGTCACCATTTATGCATAATCTGTTCCCCTTCCCCCAAGAATGTTTCCGACCAAATTGGGTTGAAATCCATTCATAACTTTATGACTAGTAGCGGTTTGAAGGAATTACCTCTATTTCCCCATTAGGCCCCGCCCCTTTGGCCCCTTGGAGGTCAGAGTAATCATTTATGCAAAATCTGTTCCCCTCCCCTGAAGGATGTTTCTGACCAAATTGGTTAAAACCCTTCAAAAATTTTGACATGGTTAAAATTCCCTTTTTTTCCCCATTCCCCCCCTTTGGGGCCCCTTTTTGGACCGCTCGGCCCTTTTCCCCAAGATTTTAAAATTTTTTCCCAAATTTGATAAGGTTTTTAAAGGAATCCTCTATTTCCAAAATTGGGGGGCCCCCCCTCACCCCTGGGGGCAGGCCCCCTTTCCCCAAAAGGGGTTTCCCCCCCAAAAATTTTTTCCCTCCAAAAGGTTTTTCAAATTTTTAAATTTTTAAATAGCATTTAGAATTAAAATTTCCCTTTTCCCCCCCCGGCCCCTTGGGGGGCCCCTTTTGCAATTTTTCCCTTAAAAATTTTTTCGAAAAGGGTTTAAATTCAAATTTATACTTAGGATTAAGAATTAAATTTTTTCCCCTTTTTCCCCGCCCCGGCCCCGGGTCAAGTAATTTTTTGGCAAATCTGTTCCCCCCCCCAAGAATTTTCGCCCAAAATTTGGGTTTAAATCCTTCAAAATTTTATGACAGACTTTTTTAAGGAACCCCCATTTCCCTTTTTGGCCCCGCCCCCCCCCTTGGGGCAGAGTAACCATTATGCAAACTTTTTCCCTTTCCCCCAAGGATTTTTTCAAAATTTGGGTTAAAACCATTAAAACTTTATGACAAGAGCGTTTAAAGGAATTCCCAAATTTCCCCAGGGGGCCCCCCGCCCTCGGGCCCCTTTGGGTAAGCACCATTTTAAACTTTTCCCCTTCCCCAAATTTTTTCTTTTTTAAAGGGGGTTTGAAATCCTTTCAAATTAACTGTAGGGGTTTGAAAAAATTCCCCTTTTTCCCTTGGCCCCCCCCCCCTAGGCCCTTAGCAATTTTTCTTCGGTTTTTTCCCCAAAATTTTTTCTCCAAAATTTTTAAATACAAATTTTAAAATGGCTTTTGGGGGGCCCTTTTTCCCCTTGGCCCCCCCCCCTTTTGGGCCCCCGGGGGTTAAAAATTTTTAAAAATTGTTCCCCCCCCCAAAGGATTTTTTGCCCAAAGGTTTTAAAAATAATTTTTTCATGGGAAAAAATTTCCTCACCCCTTGGGGCCCCCCCCCTTTCCCCTGGGGTAGGCCCCCTTTTTAAAAAAAATTTTCCCCTTCCCCAAATTTTTCTCCGGGGGGTTAAATCCTTAAAATTTTGATTCGTTTGGAAGGCCCTTTTTTTCCCCTTTTCATTAGCCCCCCCCCTCGGCCCCCTTCGGAAATTTTTCTGCCAAAATTGGTTTCCCCTTCCCCTGAAATTTTTCGAAAAAAGGGTTAACCCCCTTTCAAATTAGACTGCTTTGGTTGGCACTTTCCCCTTTTTGGGGCCCCCCCCCAAAGGTTGGGGTAATTTTTGGGGAAATTTCCCCTTAAAAAATGTTTCGAAAAAAGGTTTAAAACCCTTTCCCATAACCTATGCTTTAAAGGAAATTTCCCCTTTTTTTTTTTCCCCCTTCCCCCTTTTTCCCCCCGGGGGGTCAATCACATTTATGCATATTTGGTTCCCTTTCCCCAAATTTCCCCGGGGGTTAAAACCTTATCAAATCTGGCTTAAGGATTTCACCCCATTGGGTTTTTCCCCTTGGGAGTAGGGGAAATCTTTTTGAAAAATCTTTTCCCCCTGGGGGTTTTTTTTGGGCCGGGGGTTCAAATCCATTTTTTTTTTCCCCGGCGATTTTGGAATTGTAAATTTCCCCCCTTCCCCCCCTTAGCCCCTTGGGGCGAGTAATTACAAAATTTTCCCCTTTCCCCCCCCGGTTTTGGGTTAAATTTTAAACCTTAAAACTTTTCCGTTTTTTAAAATTTTTTCCTCTTTTCCTTGAAGGCCCCCCCTGGGCCCCGGGGGGCCCCTTTATGATAACTTCCCCCTTCCCCCCAAATGTTTCTGCCCAAATTTTGGTTTAAAACCCATTCATAATTTTATGATATAGGGGTTTAAGGGAAATTACCTCTTTTCCCCATTAGGCCCCCCCTTTTTGGGCCCTGGGGTCAGGAAACCATTTAAATTTTCCCCTTCCCCGGTTTTTTAAAAAATTTTTTTTTTAAAAAAACCCCCAAAAAAAAAAAAACCCCCCGGGCCCCCCCTTCCCCCCGGGTTTGGGGGGGGGTTTTAAAATTTTTTCCCCCGGGGCCCCCCCAAAATTTTTTTAAAAATTCCCCCCTTAAAATTTTCCCAAAAAAAAATTTTTTTTTTCCCCCCCCCCCCCCCGGGGGGGAAAAATTTTTAAAAACCCCCCCCCCAAAAATTTTTTTAAAATTGGGTTAAATCCTTCAAAAATTTATGACTTTTTTAAAAAATTTTTTTTTTTTTCCCCCCCCCCCCCCCCCTTTTTGGCCCCGGGGTTGCTTTTTTTCCCTTTTAAAAAAACCCCCCCTTTTTAAAATTTTTTAAACCGGGGGTTTAAACCTTTAAAAAGGGGGAAATTTTAAAATTTTTTTCCCCCTTTTTTTGGGGGGCCCCCTTTTTGGGGGGGGTTTTTTCCCCTTTCCCCCTTTTTTTTCCTTTGGGAAAAATTTTTTTGGGAAAAACCTTTTTAAAATTTTTTTAAAATTTCCCTTTGGGGGGCCCCCTTTAACCCCCTTGGGGCCCCCCCCCCAAAGGGGCCCCCCGGGAATGTTTTTTTTTGGGGGGAAAAAATTTTTTTTTCCCAAATTTTTAAAAAAATTTTTTTGGGCCCCCCCCGGGGGGGCCCCCCGGGGAAAATTTTTTCCCCCCCCCAAAAAAACCCCCCCCCCCAAAAAATTTTTTTAAAATTTGGTTAAAACCCCAAAAAAAAACCCATTTTTTCCCCCCCTTTTTTGGGGGGCCCCCCCAAACCTTTTGGGGAAAAACCCCCTTTTAAAAAAATTTTTCCCCCCCCTTTTTTTTTCCCCCAAAAATTTAAAAACCCAAAAAGGGGGGGAAAAAAAAAACCCCCTTACCCCCCCCCCCCCCTTTTTTAAAAAAACCCCCCCCCCCTTTTTTTCCCTGAAAATTTTTTGAAAAAATTTTTTTTTTTCCCCTTTTTTTTAAAGGGAAAAATTTTTTTTCCCTTTTTTCCCCCCCCCCCCCTTGGGCCCCCCCCGGGGGGCCCCCCCCAAGGCCCCCCCCTTGGGAAAAAATTTTAAAAAATTTTTTTTTAAAAAAAAAATTTTTTTTTTCCCCTTTTTTGGGGTTTTTTTAAAAAAAAATTTTTAAAAAACCCCCCAAAAATTTTTCCCAAGGGGGAAAAAAAAAAATTTTTTTTCCCTTTTTTTTTTTTTCCCCCCCTTGGCCCCTTTGGGAAGTTTTCCCAAAAAATTTCCCCCCCCCCCTTTGGGGGGTTTTTCCTTAAAAAATTTTTTTAAAAAAAATTTTTTTTTAAAAAAAATTTTTTTTTTTCCCCCCCCCCCCTTTTTTTTTTTTTGGGGGGGAAAATTTAAAAAAAAACCCCCCCGGGGAATTTTTTTTTTAAAAACCCCCCCCCCGGGGAAAGTCCCTTTTTAAAAAATTTTTTTTCCCCCCCCCCCAAAAGGGGGGGCCCCCCGGGAAAAAAAAAATTTTTTTTTTAACCAAAATTTTTCCCCCCCCCCCAAAATTTTTGCCCCAAATTTTTTTTAAAAATTGGAAATTTTTTAAAAAATTTGTTTTCCCCCTTTTAAAAAAAAATTTTTTTTGGGGGGCAAAAAATTTTTAAAAATTTTTTTTTTCCCCCCCCCCGGGGGGGGGTTTTTTTAAAAAAATTTTAAATTTTTTCCCCCCCCCAAAAAGGTTTTCCCCCTTTTTCCCCCCCCAAAAAAATTTTTTTTTTTGGGGGGGGGGCCCCCCTTTTTTAAAATTGGCCCCCCTTCCCCTTTTTTGGAAAGGGGGTTAAAAAAATTTTTTTTTTTTCCCCTTTTTTTTTTAAAAAATTTTTTCCCCCCCCGGGGTTGGGGTTTAAGGGAAAAAATTTCTTTTCCCCCCCCAAAGGTTTTGGGGCCAAATTTTTTTTTTTTTTTTCCCCCCTTTTTTTTAAAGGGAAACCCCCTTTTGGGGGGTTTTGGCCCCAAAAAAACCCATTTTTTCCCCCCCCTTTTTTTTGGGGGGGGCCCTTTTTTAAAATTTTAAAATTTTTTAAAAAGGGTTTTGGAAAAATTTTTTCCCCCTTTTTTTTCCCTTGGGGGAAACCAATTTTTTAAAAACCCCCCCCTTTTCCCCCGGGGGTTTCGAAAAAAAATTTTTTAAAAATTTTTTTTTTAAAATTTCCAAAAAACCCCCAAATTTTAAAAAAATTTCCCCCCGGGGAAAATTTCCCCCCTTTTTTAACCCCCCCCCCCCCCCAAAATTTTTGGGGAAAATTTTTTTTAAAAAGTGGGGGGGGGGAAAAAATTTTTTTTTTCCCCCCCCCCCTTTTTTTTTTTTTTCCCCCCCCCCGGTTTTTTCCCCCCCCTTTTTAAAAAAAATTTTTTTAAAAAATTTTTTTTTTAAAAAAAAAAAAATTTTTTTTTAAATTCCCCCCGGGGGCCCCGGGGGGGGCCCCCCCAAATTTTTTTTTGGGGAAAATTTTTCCAAACCTTTTCCCCCCTTTTTTTTAAAAAGGGAAAGGGTTTTTGGGTTTTTTTTGGGGGGAAAATTTTTTTGGGGGGCCCCCCCCCTTTTTTTCCCCCCTTTGGGGGCCCCCTTTGGGAAATTTTCCCCCCAAAATTTTTTTTTTTTTGGGGCCAAAATTTTTTTTTTTTTGGGGCCCCCCCCGGGGGGCCCCCCTTTTGGGGGGGCCCCCCCCCTTTTTTTTTTTTTTAAAAAAAATTTTTGAAAAAGGGTTTAAAAAATTTTTTTTTTGGGGGGGTTTCCTTTTTTTTTTGGGGGGCCCCCCTTTTTTGGGCCCCCCCTTTTAAAAAACCCCCCCCCCAAAAGGGTTTAAAAAAAAATTTAAAATTTTTAAAAGGGGAAAAAAATTAAAATTTTTTCCCCCCCCCCCCTTTTGGGCCCCCGGGGGGGGGCCCCTTTCAAAATTGTTCCCCTTCCCCAAAATTTTTTTTTTGGAAAAAAAAAATTTTTTTTAAAAAAAAGGGGGTTTAAAAAATTAAAACCCCCCTTTCCCCCCCCCCCCTTTGGGGGGGGGGAAAATTTTTTAAAAATTTTTCCCCCCCCCCCCCGGGGGGGAAAAATTTTTTTTTTTTAAAAAAGGGAATTTTTTTTTCCCTTTTTCCCCCCCCCCCCCCCCCGGGGGAAAGTTTTTTTTGGTTTTCCCCAAAGGGTTTTTTTTTTTTAAAAAAAAAAAAAAAATTTTTTTTTTCCCCTTTCCCCCCCCCTTTCCCCCCCCAAAAATTTTTAAAAAATTTTTCCCCTTTTTAAAAAACCCCCAAAATTTTTTTTTTTTAAAAAAAAATTTTTTCCCCCTTTTTTTTTAAAAAAATTTTTGGCCCCCCTTTCCCCTTTTTTTTTTAAAACCCCCCTTTTTCCCCCAAATTTTTTTTTTGGGGTTTTTTAAAATTTTTTTCCCCTTTTTGGGCCCCCGGGGGGGGGCCCCCCTTTTTTTTTTCCCCCCTTTTTCCCCTTGGGGTTTTTTTTAAAATTTTTTTCCCCCCGAAAGGGGGGGGTTTTTTTAAAATTTTTTTTTCCCCCCCCCAAAACCCCCCCCAAATTTTTTTTTCCCCTTTTAAAAATTTTTTAAAAAAACCCCCCCCAAAAAAAGGGGCCCCCTTCCTTTTTTTGGGGCCCCCCCCTTTTCCCCCCCCCCCTTTTTTTTCCCCCGGGGGTTTTTTTTTAAAAAAATTTTTCCCCCCCAAATTTTTGGGGTTTTTAAAAAACCCCAAATTTAATTCCCCCCCCCCCCTTTTTTTTTTAAAACCCCCCCTTTTTGGGGGGCCCCCCAAATTTTTTAAAATTTTTCCCCCCCCAAAAATTTTTTTTAAAAAGGGCAACCCCAAAATTCCCTTTTTTTTAAAAAAACCCTTTTTTTTGGGGGGGGGCCCCCCCAAATTTTTTTTCCCCCAAAATTTTTTTAAAAATTTTTTCCCCCCTTTTTTAAAAATTTTTGGGGGGGGAAAACCTTTTTTTTCCCCCCCCGGGGGGCCAAATTTTTTTAAAACCCCGCCCCCCCCCGGGGGGAAAAAATTTTTAAAATTTTCCCCCCAAAATTTTCCTTTTTTGGGGAAATTAACCCATTTTTTTTAAAAGGGGGGAAAAATTTTTTTTTTTTTTGGGGGCCCCCCCGGGGTTTTAAAAAATTTTTTCCCCCCCCTTTTTTAAAAGGGGAAAATTTTTTTTTCCCCCCCCCTTTTTTTTTTTGGGGAACCTTTTTTTTTTCCCCCCCCGGGGTTTTTAAACCAAAAAAATTTTTTTAAAATTTTTTCCCTTTTTTTTTTTAAAAATTTTAATCCCCCCCCCCCCCGGGGGGTTTGGGGCCCTTAATTTTCCCTTTCCCCCCCCAAACCCTTTGGGTAAAAATTTTAAAAATTTTTTTTCCCCCCCCCAAAAAATTTTCTTTTTTTAAAAATTTTTTTCCCCTTTTTTAAAAAAAATTTTTTAAAAATCTTTTCCCTTAAAAACCCCCCAAAAAAAAACCCCCGGGGGTTTTTTTAAAAAAAAACCCTTTTTTTCCCCCCTTTCCCGGGGGGGGAAAAAAAAAAAATTTTTCCCCCCCCCCCCCCCCCGGGGGGTTTTTTGGGGGAAACCTTTTTTCCTTTTTTTTTTGGGGGGTTTTTTTCCCAAATTGGCCCCCCCACCCAAAAAGTAAAAAAAAATTTTTTTTTTCCCCCCCCCCGGGCCCCCCCCTTTTTTTTTAAAAACCTTTAAAAAATTTTTTTTTTTTTTCCCCCTTTGGGCCCCTTTTTTTCCCAAAAATTTCAAAAATTTTTTTTAAAAATTTTTAAAAAGGGGCCCCCCTTTTCCCCTTTTGGGGGTTTTTAGGTTTTTTTTCCCCCCCCGGGGCCCCCCAAATTTTTCCCCAATTAAATTTTAAAAATTTTTTAAAAAAAATTTTTTTTTTTTGGGCCCCCCCCCCCGGGGGGGGGCAATTTTTTTAAAATTTCCCCCCCCCCCCCCGGGGGTTTAACCCCCTTTTAAAAAATTTTTTCCCCCCAAAAAGGTTTTTTTTTTTTAAACCCCCCTTTGGGGGGGGCCAAAATTTTTTAAAACCCCTTTTCCCCCCCCGGGTTTTGGGGGGGGTTTTTTAAAAATTTTTTTCCCAAAAATTTTTCCCTTTTTTTAAAAAATTTTTTGGGTTTCCCGGGGGGGAAAAAATTTTTTTTCCCTTTCCCCCCCCGGGGGCCCCTTTTGGGAAAATTTTAAAATTTTTTTTTCCCCCAAAAAAAAATTTTTCTTTTTTAAAACCCCCTTTTTTTTGGGGGGGTTTTTTTAAAAAACCCCCCCCTTTTTTTTAAAAAAAAAGGGGGTTTAAACCCCAAAAAATTTAATTTTCCCTTAAAAGGAATTTTCCTTTTTTTTTTTTTTTTTTGGGGGGGGGGGAAAAATTTTTTTCCCCCCCCCCTTTTTTTTTTGGGGGGTTTAAATTTTTAAAATTTTTTTAAAATTTTTAAAAATTTTTTTTTTTTTGGGAAAAAAAAAAATTCCCCCTTTTTTTTTCCCCCCCCCCCCCGGGGGGGAAAATTTTTAAATCCCCCCCCCCCCAAAAAGGGAATTTTGAAAAATTTTTAACCCCCCGGGGTTCCCCCCCCTTTTTTTTAAAAAAAATTTTTCCCCCCCCCAAATTTTTTTAAAATTTTTTTTCCCCCCCAAATTTTCTAAAAAATTTTTTTAAAGGGAAATTTTTAAAAAATTTTTGGCCCGGGGTTTTTTTTTAAAAAACCCCCAAAAAAAAATTTTTCCAAATTGGGTTCCCCCCTTTTTTTTTTGGGGGTTTTTAAAAATTTTTTTTTTTAAAAAAAACCCCCCCCTTTTCCCCGGGGGCCCCTTTTCCCCTTTTTTTTTTCCCCCCCCCCCTTTTTTTTTTAAAAAAATTTTTAAAAAAAATTTTAAGGATTAAATTTTTTTTTCCCCCCCCAAAGGGGGGGGGGCCCCTTTTAAAATTTTTTTTTTTTCCCAAAATTTTTTAAAAGGGTTAAAAAAAAATTTTTAAGGAAAAAAATTTTCCCCTTTTTTGGGGGCCCCCCCCCGGGGGGGAAAAAATTTTAAAAAAATTTTTTCCCCCGGGGGGGAAAAATTTTTTTAAAAAAAAATTTTTTTTTGGGGGCCCCTTTTTTTCCCCCCGGGGCCCCCCCCGGGGGTTGGGGTTTTTTAAAAACCCCCCCCCCCCTTTTTTAAAAAAAAAATTTTTTAAAATTTTAAATTTTTTTGGAAATTTAAAAAAAAATTTTTTCCTTTTTTCCCCCCCCCCCCGGGGGGGCCCCCCCCCCAAAAAAAACCCCCCCCCAAAACCCCCCCCCCCAAAAATTTTTTTTTTTTTGGGATTAAAATTTAAATTTTTTAAAAAAAAAGGGGGTTTCCCCTTTTTGGGGGAAACCCCCCCAAATTTTTTTTCCCCCTTTTTTTGAAAATTTTTTTTCCCCCCCCCAAAGGGAAACCTTTTTAAAACCTTTTTCCCTTTTCCCCCCCCCCCGGGGGGGGGGGGCCCCCCCCCCCTTTTCCCCGGGGGGCCCCGGAAAATTTTTAAATTTTTTTTCCCAAAAAATTTTTTTAAAAAAACCCCAAATTTTAAAAAAAAATTTCCCTTTTCCCCAGGGGGGCCCCCCTTTCCCTTTTTTAAAAACCCCCCCTTTTTTTTTCCCCTTTCCCCAAAAGGGCTTTTTTAAAAATTTTTTCCCCCCCCCCCCCCCTTTTTTTTTTTTTGGGGGGCCCCCCTTTTCCCCCCAAAAAATTTTTAAAATTTTTTTTTTTTCCCCCTTTAAAATTTTTTTTAACCTTTTTTAAAATTTTTAAAAAAAATTTTTTTGGGGGAAAATTTTTTTTTTTCCCCCCCCCCCCCCTTTTTTTTTTGGGGGGGGGAAACCCAAAAAAAAGGGGGCCCCCCAAAAATTTTTTTTTTTGGGGGGGCCCCCTTTTTTTTGGAAAAAATTTTTCCCTTTTTTTTTCCCCCCCCGGGTTTTTCCCCCCCGGGGGGTTTAAAACCATTTTTTAAAATTTTCCCTTTTTAAAAATTTTTCCCCAGGGGGCCCCCCTTTAAATTTTTTTTAAAAAAAAAACCCCCCCCCCCCCCCCTTTTTTTGGGGGGTTGGCCCAAAAAAAATTTTTTTTTTGGGGAAGGGAACCCCCCTTTTTTTAAAACCCCTTCCCCCCCGGGGGAAAAATTTTTTTTCCCCCCCCCCCCCCTTTCCCCCGGGGGTTTAAAAATTCAAAAAAAACCCCCCTTTTTTCCCTTTTTTTTTTCCCCCCCTTTCCCGGGGGGAAAAAAAAAAAAATTTTTTTTTAAAAAAGGGGGTTTTTGGGGGGCCCCCCCGGGGGTTTTTGGTTTTTTTTTAAAAAAAAAAATTTTTTTTTTTAAAAAATTTTTGGGGGGGGCCCCCCTTTTTTTTGGGGCAAGTCCCTTTTTAAAATTTTTTTTTTCCCCAAATTGGGGGGTTTTTTAAAAATTTTTTTTTTTTAAAAAAAAACCCCCTTTTTTTCCCCCCCCGGGGGCCCCCCTTAAAAAACCCCCCAAAAAAATTTTTTTTCCCCCAAAACCCCCCCCCTTTTTTTTAAAAAAAATTTAGGGTTTTAAACTTTTTTTCCCCAAAAATTTTTCCCCAAAACCCCCTTTTTTTTTAAAAAGAAAAAAAAATTTTTTCTTTCCCCCCTTTTGGGGAAAAAATTTTTTTTTAAATTTTAAACCCGCCCTTTTGGCCCCTTGGGGGTCAGAGTAATCATTTATGCAAAATCTGTTTCCCTTCCCTGAAGGATGTTTCTGACCAAATTGGGTTCAAATCCATTCATAACTTTATGACAAGTAGCGATTTTAAGGAATTGCCTCAATTTCCCCTATTGGGCCCCGCCCCTCAGGCCCCTTGGGGGTCAGAGTCACCATTTATGCAAAATCTGTTCCCCTTCCCCCAAGAATGTTTCTGATTAAATTGGATTGAAATCCATTCATAACTTTATGACTAGTAGCGATTTGAAGGAATTACCTCTATTTCCTCATTAGGCCCCGCCCCTCAGGCCCCTAGGGGGTCAGAGTCACCATTTAAGCATAATCTGTTCCCCTTCCCCCAAGAATGTTTCTGACCAAATTGGGTTCAAATCCATTCATAACTTGATGACTAGTAGCGATTTGAAGAAATTACCTCTATTTCCCCGTTAGGCCCCGCCCCTTTGGCCCCTTGGGGGTCAGAGTAACCATTTATGCAAATCTGTTCCCCTTCCCCAAAGGATGTTTCTGACCAAATTGGATTTAAATCCATTCATAAATTTATGACTAGTAGCGATATAAAGGAATTACCTCTATTTCCCCATTACGCCCCGCCCCTTTGGCCCTTGGGGGTCAGAGTCACCATTTATGCAAAATCTGTTCCCCTTCCCGCAAGAATGTTTCTGATCAAATTGGGTTCAAATCCATTCATAACTTTATGACTAGTAGCGATTTGAAGGAATTACTTCTATTTCCTCATTAGGCCCCGCCCCTCAGGCCCCTAGGGGGTCAGAGTAATCATTCATGCAAAATCTGTTTCCCTTCCCTGAAGGATGTTTCTGACCAAATTGGGTTCAAATCCATTCATAACTTTATGACAAGTAGCGATTTTAAGGAATTGCCTCAATTTCCTCTATTGGGCCCCGCCCCTCAGGCCCCTTGGGGGTCAGAGTCACCATTTATGCAAAATCTGTTCCCCTTCGCCCAAGAATGTTTCTGATTAAATTGGATTGAAATCCATTCATAACTTTATGACTAGTAGCGGTTTGAAGGAATTACCTCTATTTCCTCATTAGGCCCCGTCCCTCAGGCCCCTAGGGGGTCAGAGTCACAATTTATGCATAATCTGTTCCCCTTCCCCCAAGAATGTTTCTGACCAAATTGGGTTGAAATCCATTCATAACTTTATGACTAGTAGCGGTTTGAAGGAATTACCTCTATTTCCCCATTAGGCCCCGCCCCTTTGGCCCCTTGGGGGTCAGAGTAATCATTTATGCAAAATCTGTTTCCCTTCCCTGAAGGATGTTTCTGACCAAATTGGGTTCAAATCCATTCATAACTTTATGACAAGTAGCGATTTTAAGGAATTGCCTGAATTTCCTCTATTGGGCGCCGCCCCTCAGGCCCCTTGGGGGTCAGAGTCACCATTTATGCAAAATCTGTTCCCCTTCCCGCAAGAATGTTTCTGATTAAATTGGATTGAAATCCATTCATAACTTTATGACTAGTAGCGGTTTGAAGGAATTACCTCTATTTCCTCATTAGGCCCCGTCCCTCAGGCCCCTAGGGGGTCAGAGTCACCATTTATGCATAATCTGTTCCCCTTCCCCCAAGAATGTTTCCGACCAAATTGGGTTGAAATCCATTCATAACTTTATGACTAGTAGCGGTTTGAAGGAATTACCTCTATTTCCCCATTAGGCCCCGCCCCTTGGGGGTCAGAGTAATCATTTATGCAAAATCTGTTTCCCTTCCCTGAAGGATGTTTCTGACCAAATTGGGTTGAAATCCATTCATAACTTTATGACAAGTAGCGATTTTAAGGAATTGCCTGAATTTCCTCTATTGGGCGCCGCCCCTCAGGCCCCTTGGGGGTCAGAGTCACCATTTATGCAAAATCTGTTCCCCTTCCCGCAAGAATGTTTCTGATTAAATTGGATTGAAATCCATTCATAACTTTACGACTAGTAGCGGTTTGAAGGAATTACCTCTATTTCCTCATTAGGCCCCGTCCCTCAGGCCCCTAGGGGGTCAGAGTCACCATTTATGCATAATCTGTTCCCCTTCCCCCAAGAATGTTTCCGACCAAATTGGGTTGAAATCCATTCATAACTTTATGACTAGTAGCGGTTTGAAGGAATTACCTCTTTTCCCCCATTAGGCCCCGCCCCTTTGGCCCCTTGGGGGTCAGAGTAATCATTCATGCAAAATCTGTTTCCCTTCCCTGAAGGATGTTTCTGACCAAATTGGGTTCAAATCCATTCATAACTTTATGACAAGTAGCGATTTTAAGGAATTGCCTCAATTTCCCCTATTGGGCCCCGCCCCTCAGGCCCCTTGGGGGTCAGAGTCACCATTTATGCAAAATCTGTTCCCCTTCCCCCAAGAATGTTTCTGATTAAATTGGATTGAAATCCATTCATAACTTCATGACTAGTAGCGATTTGAAGGAATTACCTCTATTCCCTCATTAGGCCCCGCCCCTCAGGCCCCTAGGGGGTCAGAGTCACCATTTATGCATAATCTGTTCCCCTTCCCCCAAGAATGTTTCTGACCAAATTGGGTTCAAATCCATTCATAACTTGATGACTAGTAGCGATTTGAAGAAATTACCTCTATTTCCCCGTTAGGCCCCGCCCCTCAGGCCCCTAGGGGGTCAGAGTAACGATTTATGCAAAATCTGTTCCCCTTCCCCAAAGAATGTTTCTGATTAAATTGGGTTGAAATCCATTAATAAATTTATGACTAGTAGCGATATAAAGGAATTACCTCTATTTCCTCATTAGGCCCCGCCCCTTTGGCCCCTTGGGGGTCAGAGTCACCATTTATGCAAAATCTGTTCCTCTTCCCCCAAGAATGTTTCTGACCAAATTGGGTTCAAATCCATTCATAACTTTATGACTAGTAGCGATTTGAAGGAATTACCTCTATTTCCCCGTTAGGCCCCGCCCCTTTGGCCCCTTGGGGGTCAGAGTAACCATTTATGCAAAATCTGTTCCTCTTCCCCAAAGGATGTTTCTGACCAAATTGGATTTAAATCCATTCATAACTTGATGACTAGTAGCGATATAAAGGAATTACCTCTATTTCCCCATTAGGCCCCGCCCCTTTGGCCCCTTGGGGGTCAGAGTCACCATTTATGCAAAATCTGTTCCCCTTCCCGCAAGAATGTTTCTGAACAAATTGGGTTCAAATCCATTCATAACTTTATGACTAGTAGCGATTTGAAGGAATTACCTCTATGTCCTCATTAGGCCCCGCCCCTTTGGCCCCTTGGGGGTCAGAGTAACCATTTATGCAAAATCTGTTCCCCTTCCCCCAAGAATGTTTCTGACCAAATTGGGTTCAAATCCATTCATAACTTTATGACAAGTAGCGATTTTAAGGAATTGCCACAATTTCCTCTATTTGGCCCCGCCCCTCCGGCCCCTTGGGGGTCAGAGTCACCATTTATGCATAATCTGTTCCACTTCCCCCAAGAATGTTTCTGATTAAATTGGATTGAAATCCATTCATAACTTTATGACTAGTATCGATTTAAAGATATTACCTCTGTTTCCCCATTAGGCCCCGCCCCTTTGGTCCTTTGGGAGTCAGAATCATCATTTATGCAAAATCTGTTCCCCTTCTCCCGAGAATGTTTCTGACCAAATTGGGTTGAAATCCATTCATAACTTGATGACTAGTAGCGATTTGAAGGAATTACCTCTATTTCCCCATTAGGCCCCGCCCCTTTGGCCCCTTGGGGATCAGAGTAACCATTTATGCAAAATCTGTTCCTCTTCCCCAAAGGATGTTTCTGACCAAATTGGGTTCAAATCCATTCATAACTTGATGACAAGTAGCGATTTTAAGGAATTGCCTCTATTTCCCCTATTGGGCCCCGCCCATCAGGCCCCTTGGGGGTCAGAGTCACCATTTATGCAAAATCTGTTCCCCTTCCCCCAAGAATGTTTGTGATTAAATTGGATTGAAATCCATTCATAACTTTATGACAGTAGCGATTTGAAGGAATTACCTCTATTTCCTCATTAGGCCCCGCCCCTCAGGCCTCTAGGGGGTCAGAGTCACCATTTATGCATAATCTGTTCCCCTTCCCCCAAGAATGTTTCCGACGAAATTGGGTTGAAATCCATTCATAACTTTATGACTAGTAGCGATTTGAAGGAATTGCCTCTATTTCCCCGTTAGGCCCCGCCCCTTTGGCCCCTTGGGGGTCAGAGTAACCATTTATGCAAAATCTGTTTCCCTTCCCTGAAGGATGTTTCTGACCAAATTGGGTTCAAATCCATTCATAACTTTATGACAAGTAGCGATTTTAAGGAATTGCCACAATTTCCTCTATTTGGCCCCGCCCCTCAGGCCCCTTGGGGGTCAGAGTCACCATTTATGCATAATCTGTTCCGCTTCCCCCAAGAATGTTTCTGATTAAATTGGATTGAAATCCATTCATAACTTTATGACTAATATCGATTTAAAGATATTACCTCTGTTTCCCCATTAGGCCCCGCCCCTTTGGTCCTTTGGGAGTCAGAATCATCATTTATGCAAAATCTGTTCCCCTTCTCCCGAGAATGTTTCTGACCAAATTGGGTTGAAATCCATTCATAACTTGATGACTAGTAGCGATTTGAATGAATTACCTCTATTTCCTCATTAGGCCCCGCCCCTTTGGCCCCTTGGGGATCAGAGTAACCATTTATCAAAAATCTGTTCCCCTTCCCTGGAGGATGTTTCTGACTAAATTGGGTTTAAATCCATTCATAACTTTATGACAAGTAGCGATTTTAAGGAATTGCCTCAATTTCCCCTATTGGGCCCCGCCCCTCAGGCCCCTTGGGGGTCAGAGTCACCATTTATGCATAATCTGTTCCCCTTCCCCCAAGAATGTTTCTGACCAAATTGGGTTCAAATCCATTCATAACTTGATGACTAGTAGCGATTTGAATGAATTACCTCTATTTCCCCGTTAGGCCCCGTCCCTTTGGCCCCTTGGGGGTCAGAGTAACCATTTATGCAAAATCTGTTCCCCTTCCCCAAAGGATGTTTCTGACCAAATTGGATTTAAATCCATTCATCACTTGATGACTAGTAGCGATATAAAGGAATTACCTCTATTTCCCCATTAGGCCCCGCCCCTTTGGCCCCTTGGGGGTCAGAGTCACCATTTATGCAAAATCTGTTCCCCTTCCCGCAAGAATGTTTCTGACCAAATTGGGTTCAAATCCATTCATAACTTTATGACTAGTAGCGATTTGAAGGAATTACCTCTATTTCCTCATTAGGCCCCGCCCCGCAGGCCCCTAGGGGGCAGAGTCACCATTTATGCATAATCTGTTCCCCTTCCCCCAAGAATGTTTCCGACCAAATTGGGTTGAAATCCATTCATAACTTTATGACTAGTAGCGATTTGAAGGAATTACCTCTATTTCCCCATTAGGCCCCGCCCCTTTGGCCCCTTGGGGGTCAGAGTAATTATTTATGCAAAATCTGTTTCCCTTCCCTGAAGGATGTTTCTGAACAAATTGGGTTCAAATCCATTCATTACTTTATGACTAGTAGTGATATAAAGGAATTACTTCTATTTTCTATGTAGGGCCCCGCACCTTTGGCCCCTCGGGGGTCAGAGTCATCATTTATGCAAAATCTGTTCTCCTTCCCCAAAGGATGTTTCTTATTAAATTGGGTTGAAATCCATTCATAACTTTATGACAAGTAGCGATTTAAAGGAATTACCTCTATTTCCTATATGGGGCCCCGCCTCTTTGGCCCCTCGGGGGTCAAGGTCACCATTTATGCAAAATCTGTTCCCCATCACATAAGAATATTTCTGACCAATTTGGGTTTAAATCCGTTGATAACTTCATGACTAGTAGCGATTTGAAGGAATTACCTCTTATTGCCCCTTTGGCCCCTTGGGGATCAGAGTCACCATTTATGCAAAATCTGTTCACCTTTCCCAAAGAATATTTCTTACTAAATTGTGTTAAAAACCATTCATAACTGTATGACTAGTAGCGATTTAAAGGAATTACCTCTATTTCCCATATGGGGCCATGCCCCCCTTTGGCCCATCAGGGATCAGAGTCACCATTTATGCAAAATCTGTCCCCCTTCCCCAAAGAATGTTTCTTATTAAATTGGGTTCAAATCCATTCATAACTTTATGACTAGTAGCGATTTAAAGGAATTACCTCTATTTCCCATATGGGGCCCCTTCCCTTTGGCCCCTTTGGGAGTCAGAATCATCATTTATACAAAATCTGTTCCCCTTCCCCCAATGATGTTTCTGACCAAATTGGGTTCAAATCCTTTCATAACTTTATGACTAGTATCGATTGAAAGATATTACCTCTGTTTCCCCCCTTAGGCCCCGCCCCTTTGGTCCTTTGGGAGTCAGAATCATCATTTATGCAAAATCTGTTCCCCTTCCCCCGAGAATGTTTCTGACCAAATTGGGTTGAAAACCATTCATAACTTGATGACTAGTAGCGATTTGAAGGAATTACCTCTATTTCCCCATTAGGCCCCGCCCCTTTGGCCCCTTGGGGATCAGAGTAACCATTTATCAAAAATCTGTTCCCCTTCCCTGGAGGATGTTTTTGACTAAATTGGGTTTAAATCCATTCATAACTTGATGACAAGTAGCGATTTTAAGGAATTGCCTCAATTTCCCCTATTGGGCCCCGCCCATCAGGCCCCTTGGGGGTCAGAGTCACCATTTATTCAAAATCTGTTCCCCTTCCCCCAAGAATGTTTCTGATTAAATTGGATTGAAATCCATTCATAACTTTATGACTAGTAGCGATTTGAAGGAATTACCTCTATTTCCTCATTAGGCCCCGCCCCTCAGGCCCCTAGGGGGTCAGAGTCACCATTTATGCAAAATCTGTTCCCCTTCCCCCAAGAATGTTTCTGATTAAATTGGATTGAAATCCATTCATAACTTGATGACTAGTAGCGATTTGAAGGAATTACCTCTATTTCCTCATTAGGCCCCGCCCCTCAGGCCCCTAGGGGGTCAGAGTCACCATTTATGCATAATCTGTTCCCCTTCCCCCAAGAATGTTTCCGATAAAATTGGGTTGAAATCCATTCATAACTTTATGACTAGTATCGATTTGAAGGAATTACCTCTATTTCCCCATTAGGCCCCGCCCCTTTGGCCCCTTGGGTAGCACACCACAGTAAAACAGCCTGGCCATGGGCAATTTTTTGTTAAGCAAATAACTCCTGTATTATGATATGTATAAAAAATGAAAAAATAAATGTACACTATAATTGGTATATCCAGTATGAAGTAGTACATACAGGCTTCACATTTATTAAAACAAAAATCAATAAATTGGTTCCGGATTTTAAATATCCGGATTTTCCGAACGTGTGTTTACACAGGAAATTTAGTTTCGCCTACAGCGCAAAATGGAAGCCCACAGAAAAGGTAAGATAGCGGAAAAACTTAATTTACAACATATGTCCAAACAAGATTAATTCTGTCTTTGGGATAGAGATATTTAATTTTAAATAGGTTTCAGAAAAAAAATTGTGTAGAGAATTGTGCCATTTTGGGTTAAATATCATAATATTTTGCAATTTTTGAGAATTTTTTAAGCTGTTACCATGGTATTCACAGCTCTAAAAATCACAGAAAATATCAGTTTACTTATCCTTCAGAGCTCTATTAAAATTGCAAATGTTGTACAGATTTCAAATATATATACTTTATTAGAGGTTATATGTAAGGTTAACTGGCAATGTTTACATATCTAAAGCATGTGCCATATTTTTCAGAATTTGGCATTTTTACTGTACACTGCTACCTTATAAGGGCTGAAAAATGTTATTTTTTGGAAATTGTGCTTAATTATGCTTGATTAAGCTTCATTTAAGTTCATTATTGCTGAAAAATGCATAAAAACAATTTAAAACTTGTTTATTATCTGGCTTGTCATATTAGAGGAATCAAGGGAGGTAACTCGCATATTTACCCATTTTAAGGGTGGGTTAATTAAGCATAATGTTAATGAGTCAGTGTAAATTGAAAAGATATTCTATGTTTTATAACAAACCCAAAATAACTTATTGGGTATCTAACAAACCATATAGACTGAATTCTGGTTTGTTTTACCTGATTTATTACCCCGTATCCATGGAAACTATTACAGTAAGTGTTATTTTTTGAAATATTTGGTGAAACCATTATTTTCAATTTATTTATACATTGGTAAGCATGTAATTTCAATTGATGGAGTGTACGGTTGATACAATATTGTCAATTATTGTCACTTCCTTCGGTAAAGCAGAAAAAATAGCATTTTCCGCATAAAATGGGATCAGCGGACACTTTCATATGATCATTGGTACATATCTGAATTACCGGGGTGGAAACAGATGACTGTGATGTCATAGGCATGACATTTTGAAATCTTGGATGTCATGTCATGATTTATCAGTTAGAATATTGCATGTGTTGCTAAGCTGAGGTTTGGAAAGGAATTTGGTTATTTATTATGACACCATTGAGTATTTATGACGTCATAGATACCATATGATGACGTCATAGTTACTGATGACGTCATGGTAACTATGACGTCATATTACAAGGCTAAATTTGATAGTTGTATAGTATTTTTTGCTTGATTACATGCACAGAGACTCAAAGTACCACATTCAACTCAAAACACAACTTTATTCAAGAGATATACAGAATTATGGGAGTTTTCATCTTTAAAATTACCTCCCCTTATTACTGGATTGGGAGAAAAAGTTGTCAAAATACACCTCTCAGGGAAATCAGCAATACTCGGTGACTATTAAAGATACACAGTAACCCGATATGTCATTTTGTTCGTCGGAACATATTCTAGACATTCATGGGGTTTTTAGTAAAATTAGAATTAACAAAAGTGATGTATAAGGTAGCACACCACAGTAAGACAGCCTGGCCATGGGCAATTTTTTTGTTAAGCAAATAACTCCTGTATTATGATATGTATAAAAAATGAAAAAATAAATGTACACTATAATTGGTATATCCAGTATGAAGTAGTACATACAGGCTTCACATTTATTAAAACAAAAATCAATAAATTGGTTCCGGATTTTAAATATCCGGATTTTCCGAACGTGTGTTTACACAGGAAATTTAGTTTCGCCTACAGCGCAAAATGGAAGCCCACAGAAAAGGTAAGATAGCGGAAAAACTTAATTTACAACATATGTCCAAACAAGATTAATTCTGTCTTTGGGATAGAGATATTTAATTTTAAATAGGTTTCAGAAAAAAAATTGTGTAGAGAATTGTGCCATTTTGGGTCAAATATCATAATATTTTGCAATTTTTGAGAATTTTTTAAGCTGTTACCATGGTATTCACAGCTCTAAAAATCACAGAAAATATCAGTTTACTTATCCTTCAGAGCTCTATTAAAATTGCAAATGTTGTACAGATTTCAAATATATATACTTTATTAGAGGTTATATGTAAGGTTAACTGGCAATGTTTACATATCTAAAGCATGTGCCATATTTTTCAGAATTTGGCATTTTTACTGTACACTGCTACCTTATAAGGGCTGAAAAATGTTATTTTTTGGAAATTGTGCTTAATTATGCTTGATTAAGCTTCATTTTAGTTCATTATTGCTCAAAAAATGCATAAAAACAATTTAAAACTTGTTTATTATCTGGCTTGTCATATTAGAGGAATCAAGGGAGGTAACTCGCATATTTACCCATTTTAAGGGTGGGTTTATTAAGCATAATGTTAATGAGTCAGTGTAAATTGAAAAGATATTCTATGTTTTATAACAAACCCAAAATAACTTATTGGGTATCTAACAAACCATATAGACTGAATTCTGGTTTGTTTTACCTGATTTATTACCCCGTATCCATGGAAACTATTACAGTAAGTGTTATTTTTTGAAATATTTGGTGAAACCATTATTTTCAATTTATTTATACATTGGTAAGCATGTAATTTCAATTGATGGAGTGTACGGTTGATACAATATTGTCAATTATTGTCACTTCCTTCGGTAAAGCAGAAAAAATAGCATTTTCCGCATAAAATGGGATCAGCGGACACTTTCATATGATCATTGGTACATATCTGAATTACCGGGGTGGAAACAGATGACTGTGATGTCATAGGCATGACATTTTGAAATCTTGGATGTCATGTCATGATTTATCAGTTAGAATATTGCATGTGTTGCTAAGCTGAGGTTTGGAAAGGAATTTGGTTATTTATTATGACACCATTGAGTATTTATGACGTCATAGATACCATCTGATGACGTCATAGTTACTGATGACGTCATGGTAACTATGACGTCATATTACAAGGCTAAATTTGATAGTTGTATAGTATTTTTTGCTTGATTACATGCACAGAGACTCAAAGTACCACATTCAACTCAAAACACAACTTTATTCAAGAGATATACAGAATTATGGGAGTTTTCATCTTTAAAATTACCTCCCCTTATTACTGGATTGGGAGAAAAAGTTGTCAAAATACACCTCTCAGGGAAATCAGCAATACTCGGTGACTATTAAAGATACACAGTAACCCGATATGTCATTTTGTTCGTCGGAACATATTCTAGACATTCATGGGGTTTTTAGTAAAATTAGAATTAACAAAAGTGATGTATAAGGTAGCACACCACAGTAAGACAGCCTGGCCATGGGCAATTTTTTTGTTAAGCAAATAACTCCTGTATTATGATATGTATAAAAAATGAAAAAATAAATGTACACTATAATTGGTATATCCAGTATGAAGTAGTACATACAGGCTTCACATTTATTAAAACAAAAATCAATAAATTGGTTCCGGATTTTAAATATCCGGATTTTCCGAACGTGTGTTTACACAGGAAATTTAGTTTCGCCTACAGCGCAAAATGGAAGCCCACAGAAAAGGTAAGATAGCGGAAAAACTTAATTTACAACATATGTCCAAACAAGATTAATTCTGTCTTTGGGATAGAGATATTTAATTTTAAATAGGTTTCAGAAAAAAAATTGTGTAGAGAATTGTGCCATTTTGGGTTAAATATCATATTTTGCAATTTTTGAGAATTTTTTAAGCTGTTACCATGGTATTCACAGCTCTAAAAATCACAGAAAATATCAGTTTACTTATCCTTCAGAGCTCTATTAAAATTGCAAATGTTGTACAGATTTCAAATATATATACTTTATTAGAGGTTATATGTAAGGTTAA
This sequence comes from Pecten maximus, assembly GCF_902652985.1. Lineage (NCBI taxonomy): Eukaryota > Metazoa > Mollusca > Bivalvia > Pectinida > Pectinidae > Pecten > Pecten maximus. The sequence goes on along the minus strand of NC_047031.1, from coordinate 3,278,605 downwards.
CTGGCAATGTTTACATATCTAAAGCATGTGCCATATTTTTCAGAATTTGGCATTTTTACTGTACACTGCTACCTTGGGGGTCAGAGTAACCATTCATGCAAAATCTGTTCCCCTTCCCCAAAGGATGTTTCTGACCAAATTGGATTTAAATCCATTCATAACTTTATGACAAGTAGCGATTTTAAGGAATTGCCTCAATTTCCTCTATTGGGCCCCGCCCCTCAGGCCCCTTGGGGGTCAGAGTCACCATTTATGCAAAATCTGTTCCCCTTCCCCCAAGAATGTTTCTGATTAAATTGGATTGAAATCCATTCATAACTTTATGACAAGTAGCGATTTGAAGGAATTACCTCTATTTCCTCATTAGGCCCCGCCCCTCAGGCCCCTAGGGGGTCAGAGTCACCATTTATGCATAATCTGTTCCCCTTCCCCCAAGAATGTTTCCGACCAAATTGGGTTGAAATCCATTCATAACTTTATGACTAGTAGCGATTTGAAGGAATTACCTCTATTTCCCCATTAGGCCCCGCCCCTTTGGCCCCTTGGGGGTCAGAGTAATCATTTATGCAAAATCTGTTTCCCTTCCCTGAAGGATGTTTCTGACCAAATTGGGTTCAAATCCATTCATAACTTGATGACAAGTAGCGATTTTAAGGAATTGCCTCAATTTCCTCTATTGGGCCCCGCCCCTCAGGCCCCTAGGGGGTCAGAGTCACCATTTATGCAAAATCTGTTCCTCCTCCCCCAAGAATGTTTCTGATTAAATTGGATTGAAATCCATTCATAACTTTATGACTAGTAGCGATTTGAAGGAATTACCTCTATTTCCTCATTAGGCCCCGCCCCTCAGGCCCCTAGGGGGTCAGAGTCACCATTTATGCATAATCTGTTCCCCTTCCCCCAAGAATGTTTCCGACCAAATTGGGTTGAAATCCATTCATAACTTTATGACTAGTAGCGATTTGAAGGAATTACCTCTATTTCCCCATTAGGCCCCGCTCCTTTGGCCCCTTGGGGGTCAGAGTCACCATTTATGCAAAATCTGTTCCCCTTCCCCCAGGAATGTTTCTGACCAAATTGGGTTCAAATCCATTCATAACTTTATGACTAGTAGCGATTTGAAGAAATCACCTCTATTTCCCCGTTAGGCCCCGCCCCTTTGGCCCCTTGGGGGTCAGAGTGACCATTTATGCAAAATCTGTTCCACTTCCCCAAAGGATGTTTCTGACCAAATTGGATTTAAATCCATTCATAACTTTATGACTAGTAGCGATATAAAGGAATTACCTCTATTTCCCCATTAGAGGCCCCGCCCCTTTGGCCCCTTGGGGGTCAGAGTCACCATTTATGCAAAATCTGTTCCCCTTCCCCCAAGAATGTTTCTGACCAAATTGGGTTCAAATCCATTCATAACTTTATGACTAGTAGCGATTTGAAGAAATTACCTCTATTTCCCCATTAGGCCCCGCCCCTTTGGCCCCTTGGGGGTCAGAGTCACCATTTATGCAAAATCTGTTCCCCTTCCCCCAAGAATGTTTCTGACCAAATTGGGTTCAAATCCATTCATAACTTTATGACTAGTAGCGATTTGAAGAAATTACCTCTATTTCCCCGTTAGGCCCCGCCCCTTTGGCCCCTTGGGGGTCAGAGTAACCATTTATGCAAAATCTGTTCCCCTTCCCCAAAGGATGTTTCTGACCAAATTAGATTAAAATAGTTGCCATTCTGCTATCAGTGTTTACCTCTGGATAGACAATGGTAGAGCCTCTTTTATTCTGTGAGGATGCTATCATGCCCAAAATCTCAGAGATGCCTTGACTATCCTGAGTTACAGTAATGGACACAGCATCAGAAGGTCTACAAAGGAAACAATATGCATTTACATGTATGGTGCAAACAACTATTTACTTGTGTTGGGTTATATTTATTCATAAATCAATTTTACGTCTTTGAGAAAAAAAAAATACTAAAAAATATCTTATATGTACTTAAGATGTTGTCTTTAGGCCTGGAATTAAAACTAAGCTTGTGACAGTCGTGATAGTACAGGCCCAACTTCCATGCATTATGGAACAGTTTTGGAAAAAGTAAATTATTATTTTGAAAGTTATACAGACACTTATAGCAAACAAGCATTGAAGGACACGGCAAAAACAACAACATACTTATTTTGCTCTTCACATTGTTGTTGTGGAATGTTAGATAACCCATCTGAAACAAATGAATGAAATTATCAATTTTCAGACAACTAAAAGTTTTATGAAGAGCAAACGTTTGTCACAAAATTATAAAGAATATCTTATTAAATGCTCTGAAAAATCTCCACACTTTTTCAGATTGCATGAACATAATAAATTAAATGTTCTTTTACACTTATATAAAACTATATACATGTATTCATATTTTTAAAAAGGTTACTTGAAACCTCTCAAACTCAGAGAACAATTCTAAGCATACTGAGGAGTCACCCATGTGGTCAGTTACATACCTTTCAGACTATTTCGCTGGGTGACGTCTTTAGTCTGGACGTCTTTAGTCTGGGTGACGTCTTTATCATCCTTTTGTCTGGCAGAGCACAACCTCCTGTCCTTTATGGTATCATCATCTGAAAAATATACATTAATGTCTGTTTATACCCATGGCCATCAAAACATATTCAATACATAACTGTTCCCAATTCCTTAAGAGAGTTTATTTGCAATCAGAGCTCTTTAAAAAGGCATACTTAAGAGTTTGTTATATTGGCAGGTTCATATATATATATTTATCTTTATGACTTTTTAGCTACATGTGTATAAATTAGGTTTCTAAAATTCTGTAAGAAATTTGTTTGAAGTTAAGTGGCAAAGCTCTTGGAAAAAAGGCTAAGAATTAAACAAAAACCTTGATGAGTAGGAGGAGATACTGTACCATCCCTGTGGCCGTGATTTGAAGGTGACTGCGTTCCACCATCTATGTCACCTGTACTGTCATGAATTTCTGAAAAAAAAAAATTAATATCAATAAAATACATGAATACGTACAAAATCATATTATCAAATTTTCAATATAGGGAACTGGAAACATTACAATGGCCACAATGGCCAAGCCTAGACTATACATGTTTATGTCTATTTCTCTCTCTCTTATCAACAGAAGTAATATTATATTTGGTGTGTGCCTGTAACAATGATATTTTATGTAAATGAAAAAGTCAATAAGACCATGATGGACCAGGGATCTCTGAGCAATTTGAAACGGATACCCACAGCAGTTTTGATCATATTCCTTCAATGCTATATAGCCGAACCCTTTTTACCAGAAGACTACAATTTAATTAAGACATAATGATATCGGAGATGTACCTCCATTAACATAAACATTAGGCAAATCTATAAACAATGAATTACCTGTGGATATGTTTTAAGGCATATAGCGTTGTTTTAAAATATGGTTTTAAAGAATTTTTATTTTAATTTACCAGTGATATTGTAAATTTGTTAATTGTTGAAGTTGGCTGTAAATCTCGAAAATTTCCACGTTATTGAAAAAAAAATATGTGCTTGAACTATCTGCTTGTTCAATCTGACTGGCGGTTTTCTTAAGAAATAATTAACGATGATTCCTGTATTGTTGCAGGATATACAACGAGGACGAGGATATTTTGCAATTAAATTAATAATAAAGGCCGCAGGCCTGAGTTATTAATTAAAATTGCAAAATATCCGAGTCCGAGTTGTATATCCTGCAACAATACACGAGTCAAAGTTGATTATTTCTATTCTACCATGTACTGTTTAGTTCTGAGATCGACCTCTTTCTAATAGAAAAACAGCAAAGAAACCCTGAGAAAACCATGTAATTTATTTCTTGAGTATTGCATTATTTGTTGATGAAAATATACAGGCAATACAGTACTACGATCAAAAGCATATATCATATGGCATTGATTTTGAAAATTAAAAAAAAAAAGAAAAAGAAAAAAAGAGAGGGCCTCAGTAGGATTCGAACTCGCGTCGTGATAAAAATGTATTGAATGACTAACCCATTAGCCCACTCGGCTATATAAACCCTTTATGAAATGGGTGAATTTTAGATACCGTATATAAAATTGTAACAGCCGTGACTCACGAGCGTGTATTATTGGCACGAGCGTGTATTATTGGAAAATAATACATGGTTTTAAACCAATCAAAACTGGCGTTGCATAGCAAACATGGTAGAATGTATATGGGGGGGGGGGGGGGGGGACCCAGTCCGAGGTCAGTGTAGACAGGCCTAGGGTATTCCTATAACCTGGTATTACACAATGCATATGTACAGGTATGTTGTACTCATCAGTGACGTAATTCACTGTACTGTGTGTATTGAGTATGTTCTGTTTCATAAGCGCGGGGTGGGGTGGTGGGGGCAGTAGGCGTCTGGGGGCCTGTATCTGTTTATGTATTGGTCTGGACATCCGACCAATCAACGGGTGTACGGACATTTCACACAAATTTCTTGCCACCAATATACCATAGTATACATATATAAGGACATGCCGCCTCGGGCCAGGGTCCCACATTATCTATCCTACATCTTGTGAGAGACGTCTGTATATGTAATACATTGTATATTGCTGCAAATCATTACATAAGTACATATACAAAATGTACCAGTATGAAAAAGCCATTCCTGGTATGTGTTATTATAACTATAAGCCCCTATTGAAACTGAAATGCACTTGTTGCTATAAGTAGAAACAGGCATTTCCAAATAAAAACACTGTCAATTTATATTCTATTTATCACTCTAATTTGTCAATGTTAAATTAATGCAAATATAGTACAATATTCAACTTCCGGTCAAGGATGGCGGCAGTGTAGATTACGGACGGTCATCAAATGTCTGTTTATATTATCCAATGAGAGATATGCTCCAAGAAATTGTGAGTTTTAACTATCAATGAACTGGTGATTATCTTGGGTCTTCATAATCCATGTGAACTTTCCATTTCGTGGTCATACAGCCATTTCAAATTTTGAATCGACCCGTACCTGTGACCTTCAAGCATACTCCATATTGATTAGGCTACATGTACATTTTTACATATACACACTTCATTGTTTACACCCGTGGCCAGTGTTTGACTATTCACTATTTGAGTCGCTATATTGTTACCACTATGAGTACCGCTATGAGCTTATCTGAACCAATTCAGTCCAGTATTAGTGTAATTCAAGGAATTACAGATCCTGTTGTTATACAGGAAGTGGTTACCCAATTAATGACAAATGATTTATTTAAAAATACTCTTTTATCTGCATTGGGCATTACCCAGCTCCAGGATCATATCAAACAACTTGAGGATAGAGTATCTGATATGGAACAGTATTCCAGACGAACATGTCTCAAATTTCGAGGTATTGTGGAAGATGAAAATGAAAACACTGATGACCTAATATTAAAAGTGTGTAATGACGAACTAGGAATCCTCCTTACACTGAATGACATCAGCAGATCCCATAGAGTAGGGCCCATGTCCCGTAATTACCCTCGCGACTTTATTGTCAGATTTGTGTCTTATAGGGTCAGGGCCGAGATTTACGAGGCGCGGAGGGGGCTATGGAGAAATCGGAGAGAGTCCAGAGAATCCAGCTTTGAAATTAGTAATACCGGTACCCCGCCCTCATTCTATATAAACGAGGCGCTGACCAAGCAACGTGCTACTGTGTTTGCCAAGGCCAGATTCTTAAAAAAACAGGGTCTTATATCTGGTACGTGGACGACAGACGGCCGGATAGTGATTCGTAACAATCAAGGAGGTCATGCCCATGTAACCAAGTTATCTGAGCTGAGTGCATACCCGGACCCACCATTGCTGACCACCACTATGACAAATCCAACTATGTCTGCAGCCACCGCTAGCTCTGCTATCAAGTCAAATGCCAGTATTAATGCGCGTGAAACCACCAAAATACCACCAAAGAAATCATTTCTCAAAGCAGGCAGAAATTTTAACTCAAGAGCCCCAAAATCATCATCACAAACTAAACCCGCAACAATGAGCGCAACAACCAAAAATGCTACCCATGGAAGTGGTGACTAATTAATTATACCAAGTTGGCATATGTATCTGATTGTTTCTCTGGTTTAATTGATAATTATTGCCGATGACGATATAGTCATGTTATATACACGCCCCCCCCCCCCAGTGCATTATATCGATGTTTTTGTTATTTTTTCAAAAGATAAATATTGCATTATGTAAGAGAATTACACCAGATGATATATCAGATTAATACATATACATGGTGAACTTGATAAGCATTTACAGCGATATGTACATACAGTGTATACAAATGAAATAAATTACATGCTAATCGTTGCATTATATATAATATCTGAGCACTTGAATGTAATCTGGAGAGCTATTAAATGTACATGTTTATTGTTACAGTAAATGTAAAATGTAAATATTATGTATACATATAACTACATGTAAATTGATTATAATGTTTCTCATACAAAACTAAAGCCATTGGCTTAGAACCTGAAAATAATGTGATGCGCTATGTTCTTACTGTTATAACCATGGTTATAGTTGACGTTACAATATAAATTATTATCATAAAGTAGTATAAATTAAACTCGTGATACTATACCTTTTGTTTATATATGATGTCAACTTATAATATAGTATGGTAAACAAATGTGTGCACTTGTATTCTTCTTTTGATCTAACTATAGTGCAAGTCTTTTCTACGAAAGCCGCGAAACTAACGCGTTATATCGCGAAACTTTCGCGTTATTACGCGAAACTAACGCGTTATTACGCGAAACTAACGCGTTATATCGCGAAACTTTCGCGTAATTACGCGAAACTTTCGCGTTATTACGCGAAACTAACGCGTTATATCGCGAAACTTTCGCGTTATTTCGCGAAACTTACGCGTTATAACGCGAAACTAACGCGTTATTACGCGAAACTTACGCGTTATTACGCGAAACTAACGCGTTATATCACGAATATATATTGATAGTTATAAGAAGTATCGGCTACTTTTGAAGAGTATTGACATGAGGCACGACAGTTTAGTGAGTTTTTATTCTGAGCTTAGCCTCCTATCCCAAGCTGAAATTTTGAGTTTTTTTAACAATAGTGGATAGTGCTGTTTTAAGCAATTCAACACGTAAACAAACTTTGAAACGATAGTGTTTAACAATAAGGAAATTAGTTCTCGGATATATACGATGTTGCATTATTCATTCTCAAAGAATTACAAAATTCTGGACAGAAAAAAAATCTTGGTTCTCGCCCTCCATCTTTACAGTCAGTATCTGATACTCTGAAACCATTTCATCGTCTGATATAACCTGCTAAGCATTATAACGCAAAAGTTTCGTGATATTATACAATTATCGACCTGTTTTCAGGTAAATATGATGATTTATAAACAACTCGAGAAAATGATATTTCCCGAGGCCGAAGGTCATCGTATTCACCTGAAAACAGGTTGATAACTGCTTTATTATATGACAAAACTGCAACATTTTCATATTACAGAATGATTATCATTACCTGTCATAGGATTGAAAAAATAATAGTGATCGACTGGAGAAAGGTTCAAAATGACATTTAAAAAGTCAAAGTCAACAATGAATTTAAACTTCATTATTTATTATTGCTTAAAATTCAACAAAATGTAAATGCTAAAACATCTAAAAATTCAGTCTATTAAACTCTGTCCGGGAGTACATACCTACACGTACATGTAAGTATACATTTGTGACGACACGGATAGTTGGACATTCCCTTGTTACTATATTTGGGTTGTGTAATCGAGTTGTTGGATTGTTATGTCACCCTGGATTTGACGTCACGGATTGCGGGAGAGACCCTGTTATTATATTTGGGTGCGTATTCGAGTTATTGGGTGGTTGTATCACTCTGTAGCGAGAGAGGGTACGGACAAAAGCCCAACAGTGAAATGTCTTTATTTGCACAGGTATCAATTTGTTTTTTTATATGATTTCTTTGATTTTAATCATTCCTAAAATTAAAATGATTACAAGACAGAGCAACATGTTTGGTAAGGCAGTCATTATATTATAACTTGAGACACAGATACTGAAAAAGGAGATGTTTTAGGAACCTGATGGCACCATGTAATCGATGATTATTGATAAAATACTATTAAAAAATACAGATTTACTAATAGTATATAACGTATACCAACTAAATTTATATAGAAGGGGCTTTTGTCCGGGGGATGGGGGTAAGGGACGGGGGTGTTTTGTCCTACACTGAGGCACGGATTCGGGGTTGATAATAATATTTGATCAAAGGGATAATGTTTAGAATTGCCCAATCTGGAAAGGGGGGAAATCACAGTCATATAATAATATTTCGCGTAATTACGCGTTAGTTTCGCGTAATAACGCGTTAGTTTCGCGTAATAACGCGAAAGTTTCGCGATATTACGCGATAGTTTCGCGTTATTACGCGAAATTTTTTTTTATTTTTTTCTACGAAAATGGTCCCAACCGGCTTTCGTACTTTTCTCATTTTTGGTTTAGATAACGTTTTGTTTACAAACACGCTGTGTGGGCTACCACGTGGTTTACTTATTATGCGGAATAACGGATTGAAGAACGGATTGCAAAATGGATAGCTAATGATGATTATCCGCTCATAAGAATTCTTATTAAATAGTAATTTAATCAAAACCTATATAAATGTATGCACTAAATGCACATATGAAATTATAAACAGCAGGCTGATAAGCATGTGTATTGTTGTTACAAATACTTATTTTAATTTACAGTTCATTATTTGATATACTCAAGTCCCATTCGGAACACCTCGGCCGATTCTCTACGGTCATCTAACCTCGGATGTATCACGGTATTTGATATGTATAAACGCCGTGCATTTGTGATGCGGTCGCCGTATCACTCATTATGGATGAGTCTCCGCTGTGCATATAGATCTCCAAAATGGCGTCATTCGAACAGTGTTTAAGTATTTTCTCGATAATTGTCCTTTATTTAAAGAAAACAATATCACTTTGAAGGAGAAACAGATTGAAACGTTGCGAGCATTATACGAAGATCATGACTGTGTATCGGTATTACCCACAGGCTACGGCAAAAGTGTGATATTTCAGCTGTTACCGTGGTTTTGTCAGCTGAAAATGGAGAAACGGAAACCAATGAGCGTGATAGTCGTGTCCCCGCTGAATTCCCTAATCCAGGACCAAGTCATTACAATGAGGAAGAAGGGATTTACTGCTTGCAGTTTGAACTTCACTGGTATGTGTCAGTTATATTGTATGCTTTATGTATTGTATGTTTGGATCCCCTCATGTCTGTTATAGATCTGGTCAAAGTATGGAAAGAAATCGTTAACGTTGTAGGTTTAAATTTGTAACACCGGGGAATCGATCATACATCTTTAGATACATTTTACGATGCAAGTAAAAGCACATAATTAAGACAGCCAACCATAAAAAAAATTTATAATAGTCATTTAAAACACAAAAACAGGTGCACGTGTGACTGTCACAATTGCAACTACAAATGTTTGAAATACATATCAGCCCTTTCATACACATGATACAGTGATAAGTTATGTCCCTGTGTCCAGTTTAGCCCCTCCCACTGATGGTCTGGCTTTGTTGGTTTGGCTAGATATGTATCTCTGTAAAGTAGAATGCTTTAATTGTCAATTTCATTCGTATTTAAAAACAACCAAATTTAAAATGTCATGTACCAAAATGCAAGATGAATATTGAATAATACTCTTTCCCGTAACATGTATGGTACCTTTCATTTTTCATTGCTTTGACAATTGTTATCAGCTCACCAGTACTTTTTCCTTTTTCAAACTTACATAACCCAAACCAACTGAAACCACCAGTAGGCATGACATAACCTATTGTTCTGACTAGTGTGAAATCAGCCTGAATAACCCATCTCTGTTTCACATTTCACAGGTACTCATGGCTCAACTTATACAGATGCGGATTGCGAGAACGATGAGGAACAGGATCATGAATATGTTGAAATTGATGTTCCATTTGAGCAACTGGAGAGAGGAGACTTTTGCATAATTTATTGTCATCCAGAGTCGACTTCTTAGGTCTCAACTGTACCAAGAGATCATTTGTGCAGTAGTCATAGATGAAGTCCATATGGTTTCAGAATGGTATGTATAAATACACATTTGCAAAAAAAAAAATTAAATCAGCATTAGGGCAATGTTGCAAAATAAAATGAGGTAGAATTCATATTTTAGTGTATAATCAGTCCTTATTGAAAAAGAAATCAAGTTGCAATAACCAGTCTTTGCCTTCAACAATATATTTTTTAAGAAAATGGTAAATTTTGATAATTTGTATTATAATTAAAATTGTTATAATTTCATTGGTGTCGGATTGAATTAAAACTTTGCAGGGTTATTGATATCATCACATTAATGAATATCTAATCATAGCCCGTTTTTGGGAAATTTATCGACAAAGCATGCGCAGGAAAGAGGCGACAAACAATTACGAATTAATCTTGTTCTATATTTGTTAATGTCAACCGCAATTAATCTTTTTTTTTTCCTTTTTTTTTTTAAGGGGAGAAGAATTCCGTCCTGCATTCCAGAAGCTTGGGGAGTTAATGTGCATTCTAGAGAAAGCTTTGCATTTAATTCTCACAGCAACTGCTACACCGAAATCAATTGCAAGTCTATCTAAACAGCTGAATTTGAAAAATCCACTTGTTATCAGTGAGAATGTGGACCGTCCAAAGATATTTATAGACATTAGAACCAGATTGCCAAACTTTCATAAATTTGACAAATTTGATGACTTGATACAACCAGTGGCAACAGAATTGCTGGAAAAAGGAGTTCATTTTCCAGTAACCATAATGTATGTGGAAAGTTTGGAAGCATTGTCCTATTTTTATCAGTTTCTTTCGTATAAACTTAAGGGTGCCAGCTATGATGGTGAGGAAATTCCACAGAATAGAATATATGTCCAATACCACAAAGATTATGCAGAGTCCATGAAGAAAATCACTATTCAAGAACTGGCTAAAGAAACCCCTAAAGTCAGATTAGTTTTGGCAACTGTTGCACTGGGAATGGGGCTTAATGCTCCAAGTGTTTCACGTATCATTCATTGCAGGAGCCCAACAACACTGGAGAAATACCTACAAGAAATCGGTCGTGCTGGACGTGTTGGACAACCGTCAGTGGCAATTCTTTACTACAAGAAAAATTATATTGCAAAAAACAGAATCGGTATGACGGAAGAAATGAGAAAGTTTTGTGAAAGTGAAACATGTTATAGAATTATTCTTGTGAATTACTTTGGATTTGAAAGTGTTGTTTTTTCAGGACCAAAGGAACATTGTTGCTCCATTTGTGGCAGAAAATGACTCATCGTTACTGACTGTATATATGATTTCTCCCGTCAAGTGTAATTTTAAGCAACTCGCTGCATCTAGTGACATACACATCATTCTTGTGGATTCTGTTGCTGTATAAAGTAGATTCTTAAGACAATTGTTCACAGGGATTATATTTAATGCCAGGTATAGTGACACTCTCACTATGTCATGATCACTTTTGCAGAGATTATTTCCTGTGAGAAACCATTCAATAACACTGTCACAATAACACCAGTTTCATTTGTTTGATCTGATGGATATAAACTGCCCGATCACCAATTGTTAGGAGATCTGGAATCACTGAATTTTGTTTGTGGTCAAGATACTTCAGTTATTACACATTTCAATTTAAATTCACTTTAGATTCTTTTACTCTGTACAGTAGACATACCAAACAAATACCTGAATATCTTTTATGGGCAGGAAACATTGTTTATTCACCCCAATAGAGCTGAATTTACACATTGTTTGGAATGAACTTATTTTCATAAAATGATAATGTACGTTTCAGTTGTGGCTAAACTTTTTTACTCAAATTTGGCTAAAGTTTTAACTTGGGGCACCGATAGGGGACATGTATTGGTCTAGCAATACTCACAGAATGCTTGTTTTATTTAGCTTGGTATTTACCCATGTATGACTAATTATTATGTAAAATCATTCTGTCATATTTATGTTTTGACATCTTGCAATTGCATGTCCTTTGAAAAGGGCAAGAATACAGAATCACTGGCAATCTGAAAATGGTGTTTGTTTTTTTTTTGTTTTTAAATAATTGATTATTAAAATTTATAATCAATCATTAACCTTTGTAATTGATTTAAAACAATTTTGAAACAATTTATATTAACTTATATTAAACACGCTTGTTGGCCTGGATGGAAGCGCACGAAAGGTCTTACTGTGGGAGGAAACCATTATAGTACCTGAAGAAAACCCATGTGGTCGGACAGGTGACCTCATACCTTTCCACATCCGATAGGGGGAATCGAACCCCGGCCGCCTAGGTGAAAGGCAAGTGCATGTGTTACCAATGTGCCACCTGAACACCCCCCATTGGTTCAGCAGGATTAACTTATTGATTATAATCAATAATCATACCAACACTAATGATTGGTGAAACTCACAGTGTGATATATATGGCTAACAACAATACAAAAGAATATGTGGACAGGAGACTCTTGTCTACTACCTGATACAGACGACTCAATTGCACCAATGCAACATCGTTACACAAAAGTTATTATAAATATAACTTAATAAGGAAAAATCAGACTATAGTTAAAATCTTTGTCACTTATTTATTGCTAATGAGTCCACATATGACAATTTATTTGATTACTGTGTATATAGTATCATTGGTGGCATTTGATAATGATTTCCTAGATCAACAGTATTCAGGCAGTTACATAATGCAAACAGTTGATATTTTGAACAATTAATTACTTTGAATTAATTGAATGATAATGAAATCCCTGTGAATATTTAGGATTCTTCATTGTCAAGCTATATGGAGCTATATATATGTGTGTGTATATATACAGTTGTCGTGTTGAATTTATATTTCTAAACTATATATAGTTATATATAGCAGACATTTAATAAGGATCTACTTAAAATACATTTACATCTATATGAATTAAAATATTGCAATTAAAACAATTTATTATCAGAAAAGTTAAGTACATGTATTGAAATAGATACATTGAACAAGCTAAAGCGATGACTCTCAGATTCTCACTTGCTGGTACCTGTATATACATCTTACTTGGCATCAGATTGCACAAGATATATCAAGGAACTTTAAACTAGCAGGGATTTGACTGCGTCTGATACAAAAAGTAATTTCTGTTGAAATTGGGGCATACGATGAAGTCAATTGTATTTATATTAATTGAACAAGTAATGAGGTGAGTATTTATATATATTGATCAACATTTTCAAAGACAGAAACTATATACAGCTCCAAATATACTTTTTGAATAAAAACAACAAGATGCACATGGGCCTTAATGGTCACCTGAGGTGTTAAATGTCTTTGATTTTAGCATATTTAACCCCTATGACCTACAAATGAAGGTCAAGGTCGTTCATTTAAACAAATTTTGTAACACTACATCCTAGCATGCATTAGGGCCATCTGGACAACTTTGTTATTGAGAAGTTGTTCACACTTTCACAATGTGCCACACCACATTCATTACATCAATAATTGAAACCGGAAGTCAGCAGTACTACTATAATATTAGTGTTACCAAAAATGAAACCTAGTGTGGCAGATCATATCATCCATCTTGCTATATATCAAGCTAGTCAATAGATATATATATACTGTAATTCACACACACACACATATATATATATATATATATGTCCAGTATGTAAACAAGATATATGGTAGAATACATAGAAGTGTTTCTTAGGGTCACACATAAGTAATGTGGATTCAACCAAATGTATATTATACATGTCGTGTATTAATATTTATACCTTACAGGGTATTTGGTTCCCACCTACATCAATCAGGTGCTACAAGAGTATATTTTTATACCGGTAATATATTCTCTTCACAGGCCTATGCTATACATTGATACAAAATACAGTTTGGTCATCTGTATGTGAAATGATAATTAATATGACACTATGTACTATATGAATTTCAGCATATGCCGAGATTTATACAGAAACTTAATTACCTGGTTGGCGGGTAGATCCTCACCTACACCGAGTTCTTAGTAAATCAACAATATATATGCACACAGAAGCACAAATACATAAGACTAGTCATCTATATATACACATGTAAATGTGTTTTGATATATCAAGAATGTAACCTGTATGGGTGACGAGTGTGTCGCACGTACAACTGGTTTTTAACTTTTTTTTATAGTATTCTCGCATACTTTTGTACCCACCTATAGGTTATATGTGGATATGTGCATTATTTGCAGATTACTATCTGGGTGTTGGGTATTTCCCACCTACACCATAGATATCCACTATAAACTGGCATATAAAAACATGTAAAAGTAAATTTAAAATATATACATGTAATAGGTACTAATACAATTGATTACAATCATGTAGACATCTCATAATTGTTGTGAAGGTAAGTAATTAATGAAACAATAGTTGCACTAGTACTGTTACACTGATCATGATGTATATTGGAAGGTATGCGGTTATAGTAAGCAATATGGCTGTAAGGGTGGCGGGTAGACCCCCCCTACACCTACCATAATTTACTTATAAGTCACAGTCTTCCCTTGAACTCACACCTTCCATTCAAGAACTGACTAAAGAAACCCCTAAACATTCTCTTCACATATACTGTACAGATGTACAACTTATCAAACTTCATTGTCAGAGAGCATGCACGTCGTATTGGGCAAAACACTTTCCACGGGTGTTGTATCCATGGACGCAGCCATGTTTACCCCTCCCCCTCCCGCCCCGCATCCGGGAACTTGAAAGTAGTTCCAATATGGCGACGACCGTGATACATCCGAGGTTAGATGACCGTAGAGAATCGGCCGAGGTGTTCCGAATGACTCAAGTCCGTCTACCAACATAGTTCCGCATTCCGCACTGATAAGTACATGACCTTGACCCAACATCTTGATTCATCTGAATCACCAAAGCGTTTTCAGCTGAAGTCTATCTCTGTTTTTATCCAAACACTCAAATGAACTTAAACAGCATGACCTGATTGCCTAAGAGATATCGAACAAGTCGTTGATGAGATGGAGAGTGCATGGTGTGTGTATGCTGTAAGTGTTATTTTTCTATCTAATTTTATGTTATTATTTTTCAGTGTATCTGTATTCGCATCTAAAACTGGTCACATATGTGTAATTTATAGGTACTTATTAGTATTTGGCTACTTTGGCATGTCAATATGTTGCTCCGGGCTGATCGTATACTCTCAATCCAGTGTTGCTATGGGTTATACATATGAAAATGGGTAGCTTGTATAGTGCACTACTGTTTGTATACGATTGGCTTGCAGCAACGCATTGTATGATTTCAATATTGTACTTCGATCTCCTACTTAAGAGGATAAATGATGAATTTATTTTGAACATGACTGAAATGTTGTTATTACTATCTATGAATGTTGAACAAAACCCTGGCCCACATAATATAAAAATAGCTTGTCTAAATGTTAGATCCCTGCGAAATAAGATTGATATAATAGAAGCAGAGCTGAATTCCTACGATATCATTTGTTTAACTGAAACCCATTTAACTAATGTAATTTTAGATGAAGATATCCAAATTGATTCTTATAATGCTCATCGTAAAGATAGATTTACTGGCTTTGGAGGAGGTGTAATGATATATTATAAAAATACAGTTAAAACTTCTAGAAGAAGGGATTTAGAAAGGGATGGTCTTGAGCTAATATGGTTAGAGGTTTCAATTGAACATCATAAATTCCTACTATGTTGTATATATATAGGCCTGAATCAAGAGTAGAATACTGGAATAATTTAGATCAGAATCTAGAGTTAGCTAGCGACACTAACTTAGATATTATAATTACTGGTGACATTAATGTTGACACACTTACAATGCCACCCACATCTCACTTTGCTCGACTATTGGCAAAATTTAATTTGAATTGTATGAATACCCAACCTACTAGAATTACTGAAAATACCTCAACAGCCATTGATGTAGTTTTAACAAACAACTGCAATTTAATTAAAAGTATAACTGTTGACACACCTTTTTGTAGTGACCATTCCCCAATATTCTTCCAAATATCATATACTACTACTAAATATACATGTTATAATAAAACTATCTGGCGGTATGATGAATCCGACTATGAATCTATTAATAACATAATAAATGATATTGACTGGCACTTACTAGACAATAACTTGAATGTTCATGATTTTAATCAATATCTTGTTGATGTTATAGCAGAACTAGTTGATAATTACATACCACATAAAACAGTACTAATAAGGCCACGATATAAACCCTGGATGACAAACACTATAAGGCTAGAAATGAGACGTAGGAATAGAAAACATAAAAAAGCTAAAAACACCAATAACCCACAACACTGGCTTGAGTATAAACAATCAAGAAATTATGTTATTGATCTGGTTCGTAATGCAAAAAATGACTATTTTAAGCACTTACAAACTTCTTTATCTAATAAGTCAATACCTCCCAATAAATGGTGGAAAATTGCTAGGTCAGTCACTGGAATTAACAATAAACAATCTCAAATACCACCACTTACACATAACCACAGAACAGTTCATCATCCAACTGAGAAAGCTGAGATACTTAATAATTATTGTACTTCTATCGCAAACTCTTCTGATAATCTGCAAAATCTTGATACTTCCAGTAATGATGAAAATCACACACCTTTTATACTTGATAATATATATGTATCTGAACAGGATGTGGAAGATCAAGTAACTTTGTTAAATGTAAATAAACCATCTGGTCCAGATGGAATTATACCAAAGGTTGTGAAAAATCTCAAGTCAAGTATTATCCTACCTTTACAATTACTTATTAATAAAACCTTACAGACTGGGGAAATACCAGATAACTGGAAAATAGCAAATGTTAATGCAATTTATAAGGGTAATGGCACCCGAAATGAACCAACTAATTATAGACCAATATCAATTACCAATTGCTTTAGTAAACTATGTGAAAAGATAATATTTAAATATTTGTACAATTTTGTCAAACAACATAATATCATTTCAAATCATCAATCTGCTTTACACCAAAAGATTCTACTGTAAATCAACTGTTGTCTATTTATCATACTATCACTAGTAATTTAGATATAGGAAATGAGTGTCAATTTATATTTTGTGATATAAGCAAAGCATTTGATAAGAGTTTGGCATGAGGGGCTATTGTATAAACTAAAAAAATGTGGAATTACAGGGAAATTATTGGAATGGTTTCGGAATTATTTAAAGGATCATAAGAAAACAAAGAGTCATTACTGAAGGACATTACTCTTCTTTCCGTACTGTCAATGCAGGGGTTCCTCAGGGTTCAGTACTGGGTCCTCTGTTATTTCTTATTTATATAAATGACATAACTAATGATGTTAATAATTCTATAAAACTGTTTGCAGATGATACATCATTATTTGCCATTATTGATAATCATAATAAAATTATTGCTACTGACTTGCTAAATGAAGATCTACAAACTATCAATATTTGGGCAAAACAATGGGATGTTATATTTAACCCCTCAAAAACTAAATCAGTTTTATTTACCAGAAAAAGAAATACTGTACACTTACCACTATTTTTTGCTGACACAGCAATAGAAAATAATGACTCACAGAGTCACCTTGGTGTTTTATTTTCAGCTGATGGTACATGGAATAATCATATTCACAATATCTACCAAAAAGCCTGTAAACGTCTTAATATTTTGAAATATCTTAAATATAAAATTGATAGAAGCTCACTTACTACTATTTTTACTGCTTTTATTAGGCCTATACTTGATTATGCTGATGTGATCTGGGATAATTGCTCTCAGCAATGTAAAAATTTATTAGAATCGATTCAAATTGAAGCTGCTCATATTATAACTGGCCTACGTAGGGGAACCTCACATGAAAAATTGTATAATGAGCTAGGATGGGAAACATTGGATTCCAGACGGAAGAAACATAAATATCTGCTGATGTACAAAATAATACACAATGATACACCTTCCTATCTTACTGAGATTGTAAACGTTTTTAAAAATAATATTGATGAACAGAACTACCCTTTAAGAACCATCAGGGCTTTCAACCCACCACTATGTCACTCTGAAAATTATTTTCATAGTTTTTTTCCCTCCATGGTACGAGAGTTTAATGACCTTGATTTTGATACATTAAATGCACCAGCCATTTCAAAATTTCGAAACTTGATATCGGCGGGTAATGATATTAGAAATACTACTTCCTCAATCCTTAAATATAAAGGAAATAGAAATGAAAACATACTTTTGTGTCAGTTGAGAAATGTAGCAAGCCAATTAAATTATGATCTTTATAAAGACCACCTGATAGAATCGCCTGTTTGTAGTTGTGGATTTGTACTTGAAACTTCATATCATTTTTTCTTTTTATGCCCTAACTATATTGTGCATAGAGATACTCTAATAAATTATTTACATAAGCAGGAATATTTTCATATTGATATACTCCTAAATGGCTCTGACAGTTACAGTGATGATATAAACACTCATATCTTTGATAATGTAATTAGATATATTAAAAACACAAATAGACTATTACATTAGTCATTAAGTCAAAAGTCGGGGTCTGACTCAAGTCTTTAGTACTGAAAGTCTATTATATGTCTATTAGTTGGTCCTAAGGGTAAAGGTCAGCCTAAACCAGTGTAACTTAGGAATTAGTGGTTCATTAGTACATGTATATTTTTATCAAATTAAGATCTTAGTAAAAATTTATTTGTCATTTATCCTTGTATAGTTGATGAGATATTATGAACATCTTAAAAAATTTTGTTCATGTCTGTGCAGTTTTGCGCAAGAATCTGTGTAGGTGACCCTGTTTTGGATGAGTAATACTAAACCATTTAATACTCTGAGTTTATAATTACCGTAATTATTCTAAGCTGGAAAGAAAAAGTTAAAAACACATATATGTGCATAGTGTCTGCCTGGGTTGGGGGGCAGGTGTGTATTCAGCCATGAGTGGATGACTACTGGGTGTAAGCACCTCATGGACATTTTTGTCGGAAACTCTTGGTTTGACTAGGCACCTGCCTCCCATCCATGCAGATAACATTGCAATATCAAACAAATCTATAAATTCTAATCATAATAGTAATGGAAAACCCACTGTTTATATACATAGAGTATTTGAATTTCTTTCCCCTGTACATATACATGTATAACATGTGCGAGTGTGTGTGTGTGTGTGTGTGTGTAATACTATATATTACTCTACATTGTATGCTATTAATACCGGATGTTTTTATTTTGTTAATATTATTATAATACGGAGAGAACTTAAAATAGGCTTAAGCCTGATGTTCAATCCAATTGTTTTTTTTTAAAACAATAAAATTTGTTGAAATGAGAAATAGTATGTACGAATCCAACAAAGACATTAATGTATCGGGGAAGAAACCAATATGAATAATTGCTTCTCATCGGACACAGAGGTATTTTATATAAGAGTCATATAACCTTTTTGGGAGTAATATACGCAGGAACTTGCGTCCAGTCAATCCCTCAATTTATAAGATATTCTAGCATCGTAGAGGCTTACATGTAACTGGCTGGATCATCTTTAGACCTTTCATAGAGTCAGGTATATACAGTATATATGTATATGTCAAGTAGTAATAACGATAGTACAGACATCCAATAATATGCATCCAACATTTGTTTCTTAGGATCCAGTACATTATACAGTCGTTATTACTTAATACTAGACCCAATACACGTACATTGTATGTATATATATATATATATATATATATAACTTAGCAACACAAATGACTAAGGAAGACAACTTTTTGACTCATGCCCTGACCGGGCCTCGAACTCACGATCTACGGCACCCAATCGCCTAGCCAGAAATATCCGCAGCTTATACCGCTGTGCCACATCGGCGTTCTTAAAAAAGAACGTTTCAATGGCGCAGTTATGGTCGGCCAAATACCCTGACATGATCATTGTGGGAGTCGTCTATAAGATGATATGAATATCTGGATCGCAATGTATTTACATACATGGATACGAATTGTACATATATTATATATATATATTTCTCTCGGTACAGCTAAGACAGGAAATTCAAATCTATATCTTTGCATCACCAACACATAGTGTATATGATACATTGTGCTAATATATATATATATATCTATAACTTAGCTACACAAATGACAAAGGAAGACAACTTTTTGACTCGTGCCCTGACCGGGCCTCGAATATTTTCATTGGGCACCTTTAACTTTATGACAAGTAGCGATTTTAAGGAATTGCCACAATTTCCTCTATTGGGCCCCGCCCCTTCAGGCCCCTTGGGGGTCAGAGTCACCATTTATGCAAAATCTGTTCCCCTTCCCCCAAGAATGTTTCTGATTAAATTGGATTGAAATCCATTCATAACTTTATGACTAGTAGCGATTTGAAGGAATTACCTCTATTTCCTCATTAGGCCCCGTCCCTCAGGCCCCTAGGGGGTCAGAGTCACCATTTATGCATAATCTGTTCCCCTTCCCCCAAGAATGTTTCCGACCAAATTGGGTTGAAATCCATTCATAACTTTATGACTAGTAGCGGTTTGAAGGAATTACCTCTATTTCCCCATTAGGCCCCGCCCCTTTGGCCCCTTGGAGGTCAGAGTAATCATTTATGCAAAATCTGTTTCCCTTCCCTGAAGGATGTTTCTGACCAAATTGGGTTCAAATCCATTCATAACTTTATGACAAGTAGCGATTTTAAGGAATTGCCTCAATTTCCCCTATTGGGCCCCGCCCTTCAGGCCCCTTGGGGGTCAGAGTCACCATTTATGCAAAATCTGTTCCCCTTCCCCCAAGAATGTTTCTGATTAAATTGGATTGAAATCCATTCATAACTTTATGACTAGTAGCGATTTGAAGGAATTACCTCTATTTCCTCATTAGGCCCCGCCCCTCAGGCCCCTAGGGGGTCAGAGTCACCATTTATGCATAATCTGTTCCCCTTCCCCCAAGAATGTTTCTGACCAAATTGGGTTCAAATCCATTCATAACTTGATGACTAGTAGCGATTTGAAGAAATTACCTCTATTTCCCCGTTAGGCCCCGCCCCTTTGGCCCCTTGGGGGTCAGAGTAACCATTTATGCAAAATCTGTTCCCCTTCCCCAAAGGATGTTTCTGACCAAATTGGATTTAAATCCATTCATAACTTTATGACTAGTAGCGATATAAAGGAATTACCTCTATTTCCCCATTAGGCCCCGCCCCTTTGGCCCCTTGGGGGTCAGAGTCACCATTTATGCAAAATCTGTTCCCCTTCCCCCAAGAATGTTTCTGATTAAATTGGATTGAAATCCATTCATAACTTTATGACTAGTAGCGATTTGAAGGAATTACCTCTATTTCCTCATTAGGCCCCGCCCCTCAGGCCCCTAGTGGGTCAGAGTCACCATTTATGCATAATCTGTTCCCCTTCCCCCAAGAATGTTTCTGACCAAATTGGGTTCAAATCCATTCATAACTTGATGACTAGTAGCGATTTGAAGAAATTACCTCTATTTCCCCGTTAGGCCCCGCCCCTTTGGCCCCTTGGGGGTCAGAGTAACCATTTATGCAAAATCTGTTCCCCTTCCCCAAAGGATGTTTCTGACCAAATTGGATTTAAATCCATTCATAAATTTATGACTAGTAGCGATATAAAGGAATTACCTCTATTTCCCCATTAGGCCCCGCCCCTTTGGCCCCTTGGGGGTCAGAGTCACCATTTATGCAAAATCTGTTCCCCTTCCCGCAAGAATGTTTCTGACCAAATTGGGTTCAAATCCATTCATAAATTGATGACTAGTAGCGATATAAAGGAATTACCTCTATTTCCCCATTAGGCCCCGCCCCTTTGGCCCCTTGGGGGTCAGAGTCACCATTTATGCAAAATCTGTTCCCCTTCCCCCAAGAATGTTTCTGATTAAATTGGATTGAAATCCATTCATAACTTTATGACTAGTAGCGATTTGAAGGAATTACCTCTATTTCCTCATTAGGCCCCGCCCCTCAGGCCCCTAGAGGGTCAGAGTCACCATTTATGCATAATCTGTTCCCCTTCCCCCAAGAATGTTTCTGACCAAATTGGGTTCAAATCCATTCATAACTTGATGACTAGTAGCGATTTGAAGAAATTACCTCTATTTCCCCGTTAGGCCCCGCCCCTTTGGCCCCTTGGGGGTCAGAGTAACCATTTATGCAAAATCTGTTCCCCTTCCCCAAAGGATGTTTCTGACCAAATTGGATTTAAATCCATTCATAAATTTATGACTAGTAGCGATATAAAGGAATTACCTCTATTTCCCCATTAGGCCCCGCCCCTTTGGCCCCTTGGGGGTCAGAGTCACCATTTATGCAAAATCTGTTCCTCTTCCCGCAAGAATGTTTCTGACCAAATTGGGTTCAAATCCATTCATAACTTATGACTAGTAGCGATTTGAAGGAATTACCTCTATTTCCTCATTAGGCCCCGCCCCTCAGGCCCCTAGGGGGTCAGAGTAATCATTCATGCAAAATCTGTTTCCCTTCCCTGAAGGATGTTTCTGACCAAATTGGGTTCAAATCCATTCATAACTTTATGACAAGTAGCGATTTTAAGGAATTGCCACAATTTCCTCTATTGGGCCCCGCCCCTCAGGCCCCTTGGGGGTCAGAGTCACCATTTATGCAAAATCTGTTCCCCTTCCCCCAAGAATGTTTCTGATTAAATTGGATTGAAATCCATTCATAACTTTATGACTAGTAGCGATTTGAAGGAATTACCTCTATTTCCTCATTAGGCCCCGCCCCTCAGGCCCCTAGGGGGTCAGAGTCACCATTTATGCATAATCTGTTCCCCTTCCCCCAAGAATGTTTCCGACCAAATTGGGTTGAAATCCATTCATAACTTTATGACTAGTAGCGGTTTGAAGGAATTACCTCTATTTCCCCATTAGGCCCCGCCCCTTTGGCCCCTTGGGGGTCAGAGTAACCATTTATGCAAAATCTGTTTTCCTTCCCTGAAGGATGTTTCTGACCAAATTGGGTTCAAATCCATTCATAACTTTATGACAAGTAGCGATTTTAAGGATTTGCCTCAATTTCCCCTATTGGGCCCCGCCCCTCAGGCCCCTTGGGGGTCAGAGTCACCATTTATGCAAAATCTGTTCCATTTCCCCCAAGAATGTTTCTGATTAAATTGGATTGAAATCCATTCATAACTTTATGACTAGTAGCGATTTGAAGGAATTACCTCTATTTCCTCATTAGGCCCCGCCCCTCAGGCCCCTAGGGGGTCAGAGTCACCATTTATGCATAATCTGTTCCCCTTCCCCCAAGAATGTTTCTGACCAAATTGGGTTCAAATCCATTCATAACTTGATGACTAGTAGCGATTTGAAGAAATTACCTCTATTTCCCCGTTAGGCCCCGCCCCTTTGGCCCCTTGGGGGTCAGAGTAACCATTTATGCAAAATCTGTTCCCCTTCCCCAAAGGATGTTTCTGACCAAATTGGATTTAAATCCATTCATAACTTGATGACTAGTAGCGATATAAAGGAATTACCTCTATTTCCCCATTAGGCCCCGCCCCTTTGGCCCCTTGGGGGTCAGAGTCACCATGTATGCAAAATCTGTTCCCCTTCCCCCAAGAATGTTTCTGATTAAATTGGATTGAAATCCATTCATAACTTTATGACTAGTAGCGATTTGAAGGAATTACCTCTATTTCCTCATTAGGCCCCGCCCCTCAGGCCCCTAGGGGGTCAGAGTCACCATTTATGCATAATCTGTTCCCCTTCCCCCAAGAATGTTTCCGACCAAATTGGGTTGAAATCCATTCATAACTTTATGACTAGTAGCGGTTTGAAGGAATTACCTCTATTTCCCCATTAGGCCCCGCCCCTTTGGCCCCTTGGGGGTCAGAGTAACCATTTATGCAAAATCTGTTTCCCTTCCCTGAAGGATGTTTCTGACCAAATTGGGTTCAAATCCATTCATAACTTTATGACAAGTAGCGATTTTAAGGAATTGCCTCAATTTCCCCTATTGGGCCCCGCCCCTCAGGCCCCTTGGGGGTCAGAGTCACCATTTATGCAAAATCTGTTCCATTTCCCGCAAGAATGTTTCTGATTAAATTGGATTGAAATCCATTCATAACTTTATGACTAGTAGCGATTTGAAGGAATTACCTCTATTTCCTCATTAGGCCCCGCCCCTCAGGCCCCTAGTGGGTCAGAGTCACCATTTATGCATAATCTGTTCCCCTTCCCCCAAGAATGTTTCTGACCAAATTGGGTTCAAATCCATTCATAACTTGATGACTAGTAGCGATTTGAAGAAATTACCTCTATTTCCCCGTTAGGCCCCGCCCCTTCGGCCCCTTGGGGGTCAGAGTAACCATTTATGCAAAATCTGTTCCCCTTCCCCAAAGGATGTTTCTGACCAAATTGGATTTAAATCCATTCATAAATTTATGACTAGTAGCGATATAAAGGAATTACCTCTATTTCCCCATTAGGCCCCGCCCCTTTGGCCCCTTGGGGGTCAGAGTCACCATTTATGCAAAATCTGTTCCCCTTCCCGCAAGAATGTTTCTGACCAAATTGGGTTCAAATCCATTCATAACTTGATGACTAGTAGCGATTTGAAGAAATTACCTCTATTTCCCCGTTAGGCCCCGCCCCTTTGGTCCCTTGGGGGTCAGAGTAACCATTTATGCAAAATCTGTTCCCCTTTCCCAAAGGATGTTTCTGACCAAATTGGATTTAAATCCATTCATGAATTGATGACTAGTAGCGATATAAAGGAATTACCTCTATTTCCCCATTAGGCCCCGCCCCTTTGGCCCCTTGGGGGTCAGAGTCACCATTTATGCAAAATCTGTTCCCCTTCCCCCAAGAATGTTTCTGATTAAATTGGATTGTAATCCATTCATAACTTTATGACTAGTAGCGGTTTGAAGGAATTACCTCTATTTCCTCATTAGGCCCCGTCCCTCAGGCCCCCAGGGGGTCAGAGTCACCATTTATGCATAATCTGTTCCCCTTCCCCCAAGAATGTTTCCGACCAAATTGGGTTCAAATCCATTCATAACTTGATGACTAGTAGCGATTTGAAGAAATTACCTCTATTTCCCCGTTAGGCCCCGCCCCTTTGGCCCCTTGGGGGTCAGAGTAACCATTTATGCAAAATCTGTTCCCCTTCCCCAAAGGATGTTTCTGACCAAATTGGATTTAAATCCATTCATAAATTTATGACTAGTAGCGATATAAAGGAATTACCTCTATTTCCCCATTAGGCCCCGCCCCTTTGGCCCCTTGGGGGTCAGAGTCACCATTTATGCAAAATCTGTTCCCCTTCCCCCAAGAATGTTTCTGATTAAATTGGATTGAAATCCATTCATAACTTTATGACTAGTAGCGATTTGAAGGAATTACCTCTATTTCCTCATTAGGCCCCGCCCCTCAGGCCTCTAGGGGGTCAGAGTCACCATTTATGCATAATCTGTTCCCCTTCCCCCAAGAATGTTTCTGACCAAATTGGGTTGAAATCCATTCATAACTTTATGACTAGTAGCGATTTGAAGGAATTACCTCTATTTCCCCGTTAGGCCCCGCCCCTTTGGCCCCTTGGGGGTCAGAGTAACCATTTATGCAAAATCTGTTTCCCTTCCCTGAAGGATGTTTCTGACCAAATTGGGTTCAAATCCATTCATAACTTTATGACAAGTAGCGATTTTAAGGAATTGCCTCAATTTCCTCTATTAGGCCCCGCCCCTCAGGCCCCTTGGGGGTCAGAGTCACCATTTATGCATAATCTGTTCCGCTTCCCCCAAGAATGTTTCTGATTAAATTGGATTGAAATCCATTCATAACTTTATGACTAGTATCGATTTAAGATATTACCTCTATTTCCTCATTAGGCCCCGCCCCTTTGGTCCCTTGGGAGTCAGAGTCATCATTTATGCAAAATCTGTTCCCCTTCTCCCGAGAATGTTTCTGACCAAATTGGGTTCAAATCCATTCATAACTTGATGACTAGTAGCGATTTGAAGGAATTACCTCTATTTCCCCGTTAGGCCCCGCCCCTTTGGCCCCTTGGGGGTCAGAGTAACCATTTATGCAAAATCTGTTTCCCTTCCCTGAAGGATGTTTCTGACCAAATTGGGTTCAAATCCATTCATAACTTTATGACAAGTAGCGATTTAAGGAATTGCCTCAATTTCCTCTATTGGCCCCGCCCCTCAGGCCCCTTGGGGGTCAGAGTCACCATTTATGCATAATCTGTTCCGCTTCCCCCAAGAATGTTTCTGATTAAATTGGATTGAAATCCATTCATAACTTTATGACTAATATCGATTTAAAGATATTACCTCTGTTTCCCCATTAGGCCCCGCCCCTTTGGTCCTTTGGGAGTCAGAATCATCATTTATGCAAAATCTGTTCCCCTTCTCCCGAGAATGTTTCTGACCAAATTGGGTTGAAATCCATTCATAACTTGATGACTAGTAGCGATTTGAATGAATTACCTCTATTTCCTCATTAGGCCCCGCCCCTTTGGCCCCTTGGGGATCAGAGTAACCATTTATCAAAAATCTGTTCCCCTTCCCTGGAGGATGTTTCTGACTAAATTGGGTTTAAATCCATTCATAACTTTATGACAAGTAGCGATTTTAAGGAATTGCCTCAATTTCCCCTATTGGGCCCCGCCCCTCAGGCCCCTTGGGGGTCAGAGTCACCATTTATGCATAATCTGTTCCCCTTCCCCCAAGAATGTTTCTGACCAAATTGGGTTCAAATCCATTCATAACTTGATGACTAGTAGCGATTTGAAGGAATTACCTCTATTTCCCCGTTAGGCCCCGCCCCTTTGGCCCCTTGGGGGTCAGAGTAACCATTTATGCAAAATCTGTTCCCCTTCCCCAAAGGATGTTTCTGACCAAATTGGATTTAAATCCATTCATAACTTGATGACTAGTAGCGATATAAAGGAATTACCTCTATTTCCCCATTAGGCCCCGCCCCTTTGGCCCCTTGGGGGTCAGAGTCACCATTTATGCAAAATCTGTTCCCCTTCCCGCAAGAATGTTTCTGACCAAATTGGGTTCAAATCCATTCATAACTTTATGACTAGTAGCGATTTGAAGGAATTACCTCTATTTCCTCATTAGGCCCCGCCCCTCAGGCCCCTAGGGGGTCAGAGTCACCATTTATGCATAATCTGTTCCCCTTCCCCCAAGAATGTTTCTGACCAAATTGGGTTGAAATCCATTCATAACTTTATGACTAGTAGCGATTTGAAGGAATTACCTCTATTTCCCCATTAGGCCCCGCCCCTTTGGCCCCTTGGGGGTCAGAGTAACCATTTATGCAAAATCTGTTCCCCTTCCCCTAAGGATGTTTCTGACCAAATTGGGTTCAAATCCATTCATAACTTTATGACTAGTAGCGATTTAAGGAATTACCTCTATTTCC
Organism: Pecten maximus; assembly: GCF_902652985.1. Classification (NCBI taxonomy): domain Eukaryota; kingdom Metazoa; phylum Mollusca; class Bivalvia; order Pectinida; family Pectinidae; genus Pecten; species Pecten maximus. The sequence continues at coordinate 3,250,988 of NC_047031.1, read as the reverse complement.
CCTATTAGGGCCCCGCCCCTTTGGCCCCTTGGGGGTCAGAGTCACCATTTATGCAAAATCTGTTCCCCTTCCCCCAAGAATGTTTCTGATTAAATTGGATTGAAATCCATTCATAACTTTATGACTAGTAGCGATTTGAAGGAATTACCTCTATTTCCTCATTAGGCCCCGCCCCTCAGGCCCCTAGGGGGTCAGAGTCACCATTTATGCATAATCTGTTCCCCTTCCCCCAAGAATGTTTCTGACCAAATTGGGTTAAATCCATTCATAACTTTATGACTAGTAGCGATTTGAAGGAATTACCTCTATTTCCCCATTAGGCCCCGCCCCTTTGGCCCCTTGGGGATCAGAGTCACCATTTATGCAAAATCTGTTCACCTTTCCCAAAGAATATTTCTTACTAAATTGTGTTAAAAACCATTCATAACTGTATGACTAGTAGCGATTTAAAGGAATTACCTCTATTTCCCATATGGGGCCATGCCCCCCTTTGGCCCATCAGGGATCAGAGTCACCATTTATGCAAAATCTGTCCCCCTTCCCCAAAGAATGTTTCTTATTAAATTGGGTTCAAATCCATTCATAACTTTATGACTAGTAGCGATTTAAAGGAATTACCTCTATTTCCCATATGGGGCCCCTTCCCTTTGGCCCCTTTGGGAGTCAGAATCATCATTTATACAAAATCTGTTCCCCTTCCCCCAATGATGTTTCTGACCAAATTGGGTTCAAATCCTTTCATAACTTTATGACTAGTATCGATTGAAAGATATTACCTCTGTTTCCCCCCTTAGGCCCCGCCCCTTTGGTCCTTTGGGAGTCAGAATCATCATTTATGCAAAATCTGTTCCCCTTCCCCCGAGAATGTTTCTGACCAAATTGGGTTGAAAATCCATTCATAACTTGATGACTAGTAGCGATTTGAAGGAATTACCTCTATTTCCCCATTAGGCCCCGCCCCTTTGGCCCCTTGGGGATCAGAGTAACCATTTATGCAAAATCTGTTCCCCTTCCCTGGAGGATGTTTCTGACCAAATTGGGTTTAAATCCATTCATAACTTGATGACAAGTAGCGATTTTAAGGAATTGCCTCAATTTCCCCTATTGGGCCCCGCCCATCAGGCCCCTTGGGGGTCAGAGTCACCATTTATGCAAAATCTGTTCCCCTTCCCCCAAGAATGTTTCTGATTAAATTGGATTGAAATCCATTCATAACTTTATGACTAGTAGCGATTTGAAGGAATTACCTCTATTTCCTCATTAGGCCCCGCCCCTCAGGCCCCTAAGGGGTCAGAGTCACCATTTATGCAAATCTGTTCCCCTTCCCCCAAGAATGTTTCTGATTAAATTGGATTGAAATCCATTCATAACTTGATGACTAGTAGCGATTTGAAGGAATTACCTCTATTTCCTCATTAGGCCCCGCCCCTCAGGCCCCTAGGGGGTCAGAGTCACCATTTATGCATAATCTGTTCCCCTTCCCCCAAGAATGTTTCCGATAAAATTGGGTTGAAATCCATTCATAACTTTATGACTAGTATCGATTTGAAGGAATTACCTCTATTTCCCCATTAGGCCCCGCCCCTTTGGCCCCTTGGGTAGCACACCACAGTAAAACAGCCTGGCCATGGGCAATTTTTTGTTAAGCAAATAACTCCTGTATTATGATATGTATAAAAAATGAAAAAAATAAATGTACACTATAATTGGTATATCCAGTATGAAGTAGTACATACAGGCTTCACATTTATTAAAACAAAAGTCAATAAATTGGTTCCGGATTTTAAATATCCGGATTTTCTGAACGTGTGTTTACACAGGAAATTTAGTTTCGCCTACAGCGCAAAATGGAAGCCCACAGAAAAGGTAAGATAGCGGAAAAACTTAATTTACAACATATGTCCAAACAAGATTAATTCTGTCTTTGGGATAGAGATATTTAATTTTAAATAGGTTTCAGAAAAAAAATTGTGTAGAGAATTGTGCCATTTTGGGTTAAATATCATAATATTTTGCAATTTTTGAGAATTTTTTAAGCTGTTACCATGGTATTCACAGCTCTAAAAATCACAGAAAATATCAGTTTACTTATCCTTCAGAGCTCTATTAAAATTGCAAATGTTGTACAGATTTCAAATATATATACTTTATTAGAGGTTATATGTAAGGTTAACTGGCAATGTTTACATATCTAAAGCATGTGCCATATTTTTCAGAATTTGGCATTTTTACTGTACACTGCTACCTTATAAGGGCTGAAAAATGTTATTTTTTGGAAATTGTGCTTAATTATGCTTGATTAAGCTTCATTTAAGTTCATTATTGCTGAAAAATGCATAAAAACAATTTAAAACTTGTTTATTATCTGGCTTGTCATATTAGAGGAATCAAGGGAGGTAACTCGCATATTTACCCATTTTAAGGGTGGGTTAATTAAGCATAATGTTAATGAGTCAGTGTAAATTGAAAAGATATTCTATGTTTTATAACAAACCCAAAATAACTTATTGGGTATCTAACAAACCATATAGACTGAATTCTGGTTTGTTTTACCTGATTTATTACCCCGTATCCATGGAAACTATTACAGTAAGTGTTATTTTTTGAAATATTTGGTGAAACCATTATTTTCAATTTATTTATACATTGGTAAGCATGTAATTTCAATTGATGGAGTGTACGGTTGATACAATATTGTCAATTATTGTCACTTCCTTCGGTAAAGCAGAAAAAATAGCATTTTCCGCATAAAATGGGATCAGCGGACACTTTCATATGATCATTGGTACATATCTGAATTACCGGGGTGGAAACAGATGACTGTGATGTCATAGGCATGACATTTTGAAATCTTGGATGTCATGTCATGATTTATCAGTTAGAATATTGCATGTGTTGCTAAGCTGAGGTTTGGAAAGGAATTTGGTTATTTATTATGACACCATTGAGTATTTATGACGTCATAGATACCATATGATGACGTCATAGTTACTGATGACGTCATGGTAACTATGACGTCATATTACAAGGCTAAATTTGATAGTTGTATAGTATTTTTTTGCTTGATTACATGCACAGAGACTCAAAGTACCACATTCAACTCAAAACACAACTTTATTCAAGAGATATACAGAATTATGGGAGTTTTCATCTTTAAATTACCTCCCCTTATTACTGGATTGGGAGAAAAAGTTGTCAAAATACACCTCTCAGGGAAATCAGCAATACTCGGTGACTATTAAAGATACACAGTAACCCGATATGTCATTTTGTTCGTCGGAACATATTCTAGACATTCATGGGGTTTTTAGTAAAATTAGAATTAACAAAAGTGATGTATAAGGTAGCACACCACAGTAAGACAGCCTGGCCATGGGCAATTTTTTTGTTAAGCAAATAACTCCTGTATTATGATATGTATAAAAAATGAAAAAATAAATGTACACTATAATTGGTATATCCAGTATGAAGTAGTACATACAGGCTTCACATTTATTAAAACAAAAGTCAATAAATTGGTTCCGGATTTTAAATATCCGGATTTTCCGAACGTGTGTTTACACAGGAAATTTAGTTTCGCCTACAGCGCAAAATGGAAGCCCACAGAAAAGGTAAGATAGCGGAAAAACTTAATTTACAACATATGTCCAAACAAGATTAATTCTGTCTTTGGGATAGAGATATTTAATTTTAAATAGGTTTCAGAAAAAAAATTGTGTAGAGAATTGTGCCATTTTGGGTTAAATATCATAATATTTTGCAATTTTTGAGAATTTTTTAAGCTGTTACCATGGTATTCACAGCTCTAAAAATCACAGAAAATATCAGTTTACTTATCCTTCAGAGCTCTATTAAAATTGCAAATGTTGTACAGATTTCAAATATATATACTTTATTAGAGGTTATATGTAAGGTTAACTGGCAATGTTTACATATCTAAAGCATGTGCCATATTTTTCAGAATTTGGCATTTTTACTGTACACTGCTACCTTATAAGGGCTGAAAAATGTTATTTTTTGGAAATTGTGCTTAATTATGCTTGATTAAGCATCATTTAAGTTCATTATTGCTGAAAAATGCATAAAAACAATTTAAAACTTGTTTATTATCTGGCTTGTCATATTAGAGGAATCAAGGGAGGTAACTCGCATATTTACCCATTTTAAGGGTGGGTTATATTTTAATTAAGCATAATGTTAATGAGTCAGTGTAAATTGAAAAGATATTCTATGTTTTATAACAAACCCAAAATAACTTATTGGGTATCTAACAAACCATATAGACTGAATTCTGGTTTGTGTTACCTGATTTATTACCCCGTATCCATGGAAACTATTACAGTAAGTGTTATTTTTTGAAATATTTGGTGAAACCATTATTTTCAATTTATTTATACATTGGTAAGCATGTAATTTCAATTGATGGAGTGTACGGTTGATACAATATTGTCAATTATTGTCACTTCCTTCGGTAAAGCAGAAAAAATAGCATTTTCCGCATAAAATGGGATCAGCAGACACTTTCATATGATCATTGGTACATATCTGAATTACCGGGGTGGAAACAGATGACTGTGATGTCATAGGCATGACATTTTGAAATCTTGGATGTCATGTCATGATTTATCAGTTAGAATATTGCATGTGTTGCTAAGCTGAGGTTTGGAAAGGAATTTGGTTATTTATTATGACACCATTGAGTATTTATGACGTCATAGATACCATCTGATGACGTCATAGTTACTGATGACGTCATGGTAACTATGACGTCATATTACAAGGCTAAATTTGATAGTTGTATAGTATTTTTTTGCTTGATTACATGCACAGAGACTCAAAGTACCACATTCAACTCAAAACACAACTATATTCAAGAGATATACAGAATTATGGGAGTTTTCATCTTTAAATTTACCTCCCCTTATTACTGGATTGGGAGAAAAAGTTGTCAAAATACACCTCTCAGGGAAATCAGCAATACTCGGTGACTATTAAAGATACACAGTAACCCGATATGTCATTTTGTTGGTCGGAACATATTCTAGACATTCATGGGGTTTTTAGTAAAATTAGAATTAACAAAAGTGATGTATAAGGTAGCACACCACAGTAAGACAGCCTGGCCATGGGCAATTTTTTTGTTAAGCAAATAACTCCTGTATTATGATATGTATAAAAAATGAAAAAATAAATGTACACTATAATTGGTATATCCAGTATGAAGTAGTACATACAGGCTTCACATTTATTAAAACAAAAGTCAATAAATTGGTTCCGGATTTTAAATATCCGGATTTTCTGAACGTGTGTTTACACAGGAAATTTAGTTTCGCCTACAGCGCAAAATGGAAGCCCACAGAAAAGGTAAGATAGCGGAAAAACTTAATTTACAACATATGTCCAAACAAGATTAATTCTGTCTTTGGGATAGAGATATTTAATTTTAAATAGGTTTCAGAAAAAAAATTGTGTAGAGAATTGTGCCATTTTGGGTTAAATATCATAATATTTTGCAATTTTTGAGAATTTTTTAAGCTGTTACCATGGTATTCACAGCTCTAAAAATCACAGAAAATATCAGTTTACTTATCCTTCAGAGCTCTATTAAAATTGCAAATGTTGTACAGATTTCAAATATATATACTTTATTAGAGGTTATATGTAAGGTTAACTGGCAATGTTTACATATCTAAAGCATGTGCCATATTTTTCAGAATTTGGCATTTTTACTGTACACTGCTACCTTGGGGGTCAGAGTAACCATTCATGCAAAATCTGTTCCCCTTCCCCAAAGGATGTTTCTGACCAAATTGGATTTAAATCCATTCATAACTTTATGACAAGTAGCGATTTTAAGGAATTGCCTCAATTTCCTCTATTGGGCCCCGCCCCTCAGGCCCCTTGGGGGTCAGAGTCACCATTTATGCAAAATCTGTTCCCCTTCCCCCAAGAATGTTTCTGATTAAATTGGATTGAAATCCATTCATAACTTTATGACAAGTAGCGATTTGAAGGAATTACCTCTATTTCCTCATTAGGCCCCGCCCCTCAGGCCCCTAGGGGGTCAGAGTCACCATTTATGCATAATCTGTTCCCCTTCCCCCAAGAATGTTTCCGACCAAATTGGGTTGAAATCCATTCATAACTTTATGACTAGTAGCGATTTGAAGGAATTACCTCTATTTCCCCATTAGGCCCCGCCCCTTTGGCCCCTTGGGGGTCAGAGTAATCATTTATGCAAAATCTGTTTCCCTTCCCTGAAGGATGTTTCTGACCAAATTGGGTTCAAATCCATTCATAACTTGATGACAAGTAGCGATTTTAAGGAATTGCCTCAATTTCCTCTATTGGGCCCCGCCCCTCAGGCCCCTAGGGGGTCAGAGTCACCATTTATGCAAAATCTGTTCCTCCTCCCCCAAGAATGTTTCTGATTAAATTGGATTGAAATCCATTCATAACTTTATGACTAGTAGCGATTTGAAGGAATTACCTCTATTTCCTCATTAGGCCCCGCCCCTCAGGCCCCTAGGGGGTCAGAGTCACCATTTATGCATAATCTGTTCCCCTTCCCCCAAGAATGTTTCCGACCAAATTGGGTTGAAATCCATTCATAACTTTATGACTAGTAGCGATTTGAAGGAATTACCTCTATTTCCCCATTAGGCCCCGCCCCTTTGGCCCCTTGGGGGTCAGAGTAACCATTTATGCAAAATCTGTTCCCCTTCCCCAAAGGATGTTTCTGACCAAATTGGATTTAAATCCATTCATAACTTATGACAAGTAGCGATTTTAAGGAATTGCCTCAATTTCCTCTATTGGGCCCGCCCCTCAGGCCCCTTGGGGGTCAGAGTCACCATTTATGCATAATCTGTTCCCCTTCACCCAAGAATGTTTCCGACCAAATTGGGTTGAAATCCATTCATAACTTTATGACTAGTAGCGATTTGAAGGAATTACCTCTATTTCCCCATTAGGCCCCGCTCCTTTGGCCCCTTGGGGGTCAGAGTCACCATTTATGCAAAATCTGTTCCCCTTCCCCCAGGAATGTTTCTGACCAAATTGGGTTCAAATCCATTCATAACTTTATGACTAGTAGCGATTTGAAGAAATCACCTCTATTTCCCCGTTAGGCCCCGCCCCTTTGGCCCCTTGGGGGTCAGAGTGACCATTTATGCAAAATCTGTTCCACTTCCCCAAAGGATGTTTCTGACCAAATTGGATTTAAATCCATTCATAACTTTATGACTAGTAGCGATATAAAGGAATTACCTCTATTTCCCCATTAGGCCCCGCCCCTTTGGCCCCTTGGGGGTCAGAGTCACCATTTATGCAAAATCTGTTCCCCTTCCCCCAAGAATGTTTCTGACCAAATTGGGTTCAAATCCATTCATAACTTTATGACTAGTAGCGATTTGAAGAAATTACCTCTATTTCCCCGTTAGGCCCCGCCCCTTTGGCCCCTTGGGGGTCAGAGTCACCATTTATGCAAAATCTGTTCCCCTTCCCCCAAGAATGTTTCTGACCAAATTGGGTTCAAATCCATTCATAACTTTATGACTAGTAGCGATTTGAAGAAATTACCTCTATTTCCCCGTTAGGCCCCGCCCCTTTGGCCCCTTGGGGGTCAGAGTAACCATTTATGCAAAATCTGTTCCCCTTCCCCAAAGGATGTTTCTGACCAAATTAGATTAAAATAGTTGCCATTCTGCTATCAGTGTTTACCTCTGGATAGACAATGGTAGAGCCTCTTTTATTCTGTGAGGATGCTATCATGCCCAAAATCTCAGAGATGCCTTGACTATCCTGAGTTACAGTAATGGACACAGCATCAGAAGGTCTACAAAGGAAACAATATGCATTTACATGTATGGTGCAAACAACTATTTACTTGTGTTGGGTTATATTTATTCATAAATCAATTTTACGTCTTTGAGAAAAAAAAAATACTAAAAAATATCTTATATGTACTTAAGATGTTTGTCTTTAGGCCTGGAATTAAAACTAAGCTTGTGACAGTCGTGATAGTACAGGCCCAACTTCCATGCATTATGGAACAGTTTTGGAAAAAGTAAATTATTATTTTGAAAGTTATACAGACACTTATAGCAAACAAGCATTGAAGGACACGGCAAAAACAACAACATACTTATTTTGCTCTTCACATTGTTGTTGTGGAATGTTAGATAACCCATCTGAAACAAATGAATGAAATTATCAATTTTCAGACAACTAAAAGTTTTATGAAGAGCAAACGTTTGTCACAAAATTATAAAGAATATCTTATTAAATGCTCTGAAAAATCTCCACACTTTTTCAGATTGCATGAACATAATAAATTAAATGTTCTTTTACACTTATATAAAACTATATACATGTATTCATATTTTTAAAAAGGTTACTTGAAACCTCTCAAACTCAGAGAACAATTCTAAGCATACTGAGGAGTCACCCATGTGGTCAGTTACATACCTTTCAGACTATTTCGCTGGGTGACGTCTTTAGTCTGGACGTCTTTAGTCTGGGTGACGTCTTTATCATCCTTTTGTCTGGCAGAGCACAACCTCCTGTCCTTTATGGTATCATCATCTGAAAAATATACATTAATGTCTGTTTATACCCATGGCCATCAAAACATATTCAATACATAACTGTTCCCAATTCCTTAAGAGAGTTTATTTGCAATCAGAGCTCTTTAAAAAGGCATACTTAAGAGTTTGTTATATTGGCAGGTTCATATATATATATTTATCTTTATGACTTTTTAGCTACATGTGTATAAATTAGGTTTCTAAAATTCTGTAAGAAATTTGTTTGAAGTTAAGTGGCAAAGCTCTTGGAAAAAAGGCTAAGAATTAAACAAAAACCTTGATGAGTAGGAGGAGATACTGTACCATCCCTGTGGCCGTGATTTGAAGGTGACTGCGTTCCACCATCTATGTCACCTGTACTGTCATGAATTTCTGAAAAAAAAAAATTAATATCAATAAAATACATGAATACGTACAAAATCATATTATCAAATTTTCAATATAGGGAACTGGAAACATTACAATGGCCACAATGGCCAAGCCTAGACTATACATGTTTATGTCTATTTCTCTCTCTCTTATCAACAGAAGTAATATTATATTTGGTGTGTGCCTGTAACAATGATATTTTATGTAAATGAAAAAGTCAATAAGACCATGATGGACCAGGGATCTCTGAGCAATTTGAAACGGATACCCACAGCAGTTTTGATCATATTCCTTCAATGCTATATAGCCGAACCCTTTTTACCAGAAGACTACAATTTAATTAAGACATAATGATATCGGAGATGTACCTCCATTAACATAAACATTAGGCAAATCTATAAACAATGAATTACCTGTGGATATGTTTTAAGGCATATAGCGTTGTTTTAAAATATGGTTTTAAAGAATTTTTATTTTAATTTACCAGTGATATTGTAAATTTGTTAATTGTTGAAGTTGGCTGTAAATCTCGAAAATTTCCACGTTATTGAAAAAAAAATATGTGCTTGAACTATCTGCTTGTTCAATCTGACTGGCGGTTTTCTTAAGAAATAATTAACGATGATTCCTGTATTGTTGCAGGATATACAACGAGGACGAGGATATTTTGCAATTAAATTAATAATAAAGGCCGCAGGCCTGAGTTATTAATTAAAATTGCAAAATATCCGAGTCCGAGTTGTATATCCTGCAACAATACACGAGTCAAAGTTGATTATTTCTATTCTACCATGTACTGTTTAGTTCTGAGATCGACCTCTTTCTAATAGAAAAACAGCAAAGAAACCCTGAGAAAACCATGTAATTTATTTCTTGAGTATTGCATTATTTGTTGATGAAAATATACAGGCAATACAGTACTACGATCAAAAGCATATATCATATGGCATTGATTTTGAAAATTAAAAAAAAAAAGAAAAAGAAAAAAAGAGAGGGCCTCAGTAGGATTCGAACTCGCGTCGTGATAAAAATGTATTGAATGACTAACCCATTAGCCCACTCGGCTATATAAACCCTTTATGAAATGGGTGAATTTTAGATACCGTATATAAAATTGTAACAGCCGTGACTCACGAGCGTGTATTATTGGCACGAGCGTGTATTATTGGAAAATAATACATGGTTTTAAACCAATCAAAACTGGCGTTGCATAGCAAACATGGTAGAATGTATATGGGGGGGGGGGGGGGGGGGGACCCAGTCCGAGGTCAGTGTAGACAGGCCTAGGGTATTCCTATAACCTGGTATTACACAATGCATATGTACAGGTATGTTGTACTCATCAGTGACGTAATTCACTGTACTGTGTGTATTGAGTATGTTCTGTTTCATAAGCGCGGGGTGGGGTGGTGGGGGCAGTAGGCGTCTGGGGGCCTGTATCTGTTTATGTATTGGTCTGGACATCCGACCAATCAACGGGTGTACGGACATTTCACACAAATTTCTTGCCACCAATATACCATAGTATACATATATAAGGACATGCCGCCTCGGGCCAGGGTCCCACATTATCTATCCTACATCTTGTGAGAGACGTCTGTATATGTAATACATTGTATATTGCTGCAAATCATTACATAAGTACATATACAAAATGTACCAGTATGAAAAAGCCATTCCTGGTATGTGTTATTATAACTATAAGCCCCTATTGAAACTGAAATGCACTTGTTGCTATAAGTAGAAACAGGCATTTCCAAATAAAAACACTGTCAATTTATATTCTATTTATCACTCTAATTTGTCAATGTTAAATTAATGCAAATATAGTACAATATTCAACTTCCGGTCAAGGATGGCGGCAGTGTAGATTACGGACGGTCATCAAATGTCTGTTTATATTATCCAATGAGAGATATGCTCCAAGAAATTGTGAGTTTTTAACTATCAATGAACTGGTGATTATCTTGGGTCTTCATAATCCATGTGAACTTTCCATTTCGTGGTCATACAGCCATTTCAAATTTTGAATCGACCCGTACCTGTGACCTTCAAGCATACTCCATATTGATTAGGCTACATGTACATTTTTACATATACACACTTCATTGTTTACACCCGTGGCCAGTGTTTGACTATTCACTATTTGAGTCGCTATATTGTTACCACTATGAGTACCGCTATGAGCTTATCTGAACCAATTCAGTCCAGTATTAGTGTAATTCAAGGAATTACAGATCCTGTTGTTATACAGGAAGTGGTTACCCAATTAATGACAAATGATTTATTTAAAAATACTCTTTTATCTGCATTGGGCATTACCCAGCTCCAGGATCATATCAAACAACTTGAGGATAGAGTATCTGATATGGAACAGTATTCCAGACGAACATGTCTCAAATTTCGAGGTATTGTGGAAGATGAAAATGAAAACACTGATGACCTAATATTAAAAGTGTGTAATGACGAACTAGGAATCCTCCTTACACTGAATGACATCAGCAGATCCCATAGAGTAGGGCCCATGTCCCGTAATTACCCTCGCGACATTATTGTCAGATTTGTGTCTTATAGGGTCAGGGCCGAGATTTACGAGGCGCGGAGGGGGCTATGGAGAAATCGGAGAGAGTCCAGAGAATCCAGCTTTGAAATTAGTAATACCGGTACCCCGCCCTCATTCTATATAAACGAGGCGCTGACCAAGCAACGTGCTACTGTGTTTGCCAAGGCCAGATTCTTAAAAAAACAGGGTCTTATATCTGGTACGTGGACGACAGACGGCCGGATAGTGATTCGTAACAATCAAGGAGGTCATGCCCATGTAACCAAGTTATCTGAGCTGAGTGCATACCCGGACCCACCATTGCTGACCACCACTATGACAAATCCAACTATGTCTGCAGCCACCGCTAGCTCTGCTATCAAGTCAAATGCCAGTATTAATGCGCGTGAAACCACCAAAATACCACCAAAGAAATCATTTCTCAAAGCAGGCAGAAATTTTAACTCAAGAGCCCCAAAATCATCATCACAAACTAAACCCGCAACAATGAGCGCAACAACCAAAAATGCTACCCATGGAAGTGGTGACTAATTAATTATACCAAGTTGGCATATGTATCTGATTGTTTCTCTGGTTTAATTGATAATTATTGCCGATGACGATATAGTCATGTTATATACACGCCCCCCCCAGTGCATTATATCGATGTTTTTGTTATTTTTTCAAAAGATAAATATTGCATTATGTAAGAGAATTACACCAGATGATATATCAGATTAATACATATACATGGTGAACTTGATAAGCATTTACAGCGATATGTACATACAGTGTATACAAATGAAATAAATTACATGCTAATCGTTGCATTATATATAATATCTGAGCACTTGAATGTAATCTGGAGAGCTATTAAATGTACATGTTTATTGTTACAGTAAATGTAAAATGTAAATATTATGTATACATATAACTACATGTAAATTGATTATAATGTTTCTCATACAAAACTAAAGCCATTGGCTTAGAACCTGAAAATAATGTGATGCGCTATGTTCTTACTGTTATAACCATGGTTATAGTTGACGTTACAATATAAATTATTATCATAAAGTAGTATAAATTAAACTCGTGATACTATACCTTTTGTTTATATATGATGTCAACTTATAATATAGTATGGTAAACAAATGTGTGCACTTGTATTCTTCTTTTGATCTAACTATAGTGCAAGTCTTTTCTACGAAAGCCGGTTGGGACCATTTTTGAAGAAGAAAATAAAAAAAAATTCGCGTTATTACGCGAAACTAACGCGTTATATCGCGAAACTTTCGCGTAATTACGCGAAACTAACGCGTTATATCGCGAAACTTTCGCGTTATTACGCGAAACTAACGCGTTATATCGCGAAACTTTCGCGTAATTACGCGAAACTAACGCGTTATATCGCGAAACTTTCGCGTTATTTCGCGAAACTTACGCGTTATAACGCGAAACTAACGCGTTATTACGCGAAACTTACGCGTTATTACGCGAAACTAACGCGTTATATCACGAATATATATTGATAGTTATAAGAAGTATCGGCTACTTTTGAAGAGTATTGACATGAGGCACGACAGTTTAGTGAGTTTTTATTCTGAGCTTAGCCTCCTATCCCAAGCTGAAATTTTGAGTTTTTTTAACAATAGTGGATAGTGCTGTTTTAAGCAATTCAACACGTAAACGAACTTTGAAACGATAGTGTTTAACAATAAGGAAATTAGTTCTCGGATATATACGATGTTGCATTATTCATTCTCAAAGAATTACAAAATTCTGGACAGAAAAAAAATCTTGGTTCTCGCCCTCCATCTTTACAGTCAGTATCTGATACTCTGAAACCATTTCATCGTCTGATATAACCTGCTAAGCATTATAACGCAAAAGTTTCGTGATATTATACAATTATCGACCTGTTTTCAGGTAAATATGATGATTTATAAACAACTCGAGAAAATGATATTTCCCGAGGCCGAAGGTCATCGTATTCACCTGAAAACAGGTTGATAACTGCTTTATTATATGACAAAACTGCAACATTTTCATATTACAGAATGATTATCATTACCTGTCATAGGATTGAAAAAATAATAGTGATCGACTGGAGAAAGGTTCAAAATGACATTTAAAAAGTCAAAGTCAACAATGAATTTAAACTTCATTATTTATTATTGCTTAAAATTCAACAAAATGTAAATGCTAAAACATCTAAAAATTCAGTCTATTAAACTCTGTCCGGGAGTACATACCTACACGTACATGTAAGTATACATTTGTGACGACACGGATAGTTGGACATTCCCTTGTTACTATATTTGGGTTGTGTAATCGAGTTGTTGGATTGTTATGTCACCCTGGATTTGACGTCACGGATTGCGGGAGAGACCCTGTTATTATATTTGGGTGCGTATTCGAGTTATTGGGTGGTTGTATCACTCTGTAGCGAGAGAGGGTACGGACAAAAGCCCAACAGTGAAATGTCTTTATTTGCACAGGTATCAATTTGTTTTTTTATATGATTTCTTTGATTTTAATCATTCCTAAAATTAAAATGATTACAAGACAGAGCAACATGTTTGGTAAGGCAGTCATTATATTATAACTTGAGACACAGATACTGAAAAAGGAGATGTTTTAGGAACCTGATGGCACCATGTAATCGATGATTATTGATAAAATACTATTAAAAAATACAGATTTACTAATAGTATATAACGTATACCAACTAAATTTATATAGAAGGGGCTTTTGTCCGGGGGATGGGGGTAAGGGACGGGGGTGTTTTGTCCTACACTGAGGCACGGATTCGGGGTTGATAATAATATTTGATCAAAGGGATAATGTTTAGAATTGCCCAATCTGGAAAGGGGGGAAATCACAGTCATATAATAATATTTCGCGTAATTACGCGTTAGTTTCGCGTAATAACGCGTTAGTTTCGCGTAATAACGCGTAAGTTTCGCGATATTACGCGTTAGTTTCGCGTAATAACGCGCTAGTTTCGCGAAATAACGCGTTAGTTTCGCGTAATAACGCGAAAGTTTCGCGATATTACGCGATAGTTTCGCGTAATTACGCGAAAGTTTCGCGATATAACGCGTTAGTTTCGCGATATAACGCGATAGTTTCGCGTTATTACGCGAAATTTTTTTTTATTTTTTTCTACGAAAATGGTCCCAACCGGCTTTCGTACTTTTCTCATTTTTGGTTTAGATAACGTTTTGTTTACAAACACGCTGTGTGGGCTACCACGTGGTTTACTTATTATGCGGAATAACGGATTGAAGAACGGATTGCAAAATGGATAGCTAATGATGATTATCCGCTCATAAGAATTCTTATTAAATAGTAATTTAATCAAAACCTATATAAATGTATGCACTAAATGCACATATGAAATTATAAACAGCAGGCTGATAAGCATGTGTATTGTTGTTACAAATACTTATCTTAATTTACAGTTCATTATTTGATATACTCAAGTCCGTCTACCAACATAGTTCCGCATTCCGCACTGATAAGTACATGACCTTGACCCAACATCTTGATTCATCTGAATCACCAAAGCGTTTTCAGCTGAAGTCTATCTCTGTTTTTATCCAAACACTCAAATGAACTTAAACAGCATGACCTGATTGCCTAAGAGATATCGAACAAGTCGTTGATGAGATGGAGAGTGCATGGTGTGTGTATGTTGTAAGTGTTATTTTTCTATCTAATTTTATGTTATTATGTTTCAGTGTATCTGTATTCGCATCTAAAACTGGTCACATATGTGTAATTTATAGGTACTTATTAGTATTTGGCTACTTTGGCATGTCAATATGTTGCTCCGGGCTGATCGTATACTCTCAATCCAGTGTTGCTATGGGTTTACATATGAAAATGGGTAGCTTGTATAGTGCACTACTGTTTGTATACGATCGGCTTGCAGCAACGCATTGTATGATTTCAATATTGTACTTCGATCTCCTACTTAAGAGGATAAATGATGAATTTATTTTGAACATGACTGAAATGTTGTTATTACTATCTATGAATGTTGAACAAAACCCTGGCCCACATAATATAAAAATAGCTTGTCTAAATGTTAGATCCCTGCGAAATAAGATTGATATAATAGAAGCAGAGCTGAATTCCTACGATATCATTTGTTTAACTGAAACCCATTTAACTAATGTAATTTCAGATGAAGATATCCAAATTGATTCTTATAATGCTCATCGTAAAGATAGATTTACTGGCTTTGGAGGAGGTGTAATGATATATTATAAAAATACAGTTAAAACTTCTAGAAGAAGGGATTTAGAAAGGGATGGTCTTGAGCTAATATGGTTAGAGGTTTCAATTGAACATCATAAATTCCTACTATGCTGTATATATAGGCCTGAATCAAGAGTAGAATACTGGAATAATTTAGATCAGAATCTAGAGTTAGCTAGCGACACTAACTTAGATATTATAATTACTGGTGACATTAATGTTGACACACTTACAATGCAACCCACATCTCACTTTGCTCGACTATTGGCAAAATTTAATTTGAATTGTATGAATACCCAACCTACTAGAATTACTGAAAATACCTCAACAGCCATTGATGTAGTTTTAACAAACAACTGCAATTTAATTAAAAGTATAACTGTTGACACACCTTTTTGTAGTGACCATTCCCCAATATTCTTCCAAATATCATATACTACTACTAAATATACATGTTATAATAAAACTATCTGGCGTTATGATGAAGCCGACTATGAATCTATTAATAACATAATAAATGATATTGACTGGCACTTACTAGACAATAACTTGAATGTTCATGATTTTAATCAATATCTTGTTGATGTTATAGCAGAACTAGTTGATAATTACATACCACATAAAACAGTACTAATAAGGCCACGAGATAAACCCTGGATGACAAACACTATAAGGCTAGAAATGAGACGTAGGAATAGAAAACATAAAAAAGCTAAAAACACCAATAACCCACAACACTGGCTTGAGTATAAACAATCAAGAAATTATGTTATTGATCTGGTTCGTAATGCAAAAAATGACTATTTTAAGCACTTACAAACTTCTTTATCTAATAAGTCAATACCTCCCAATAAACGGTGGAAAATTGCTAGGTCAGTCACTGGAATTAACAATAAACAATCTCAAATACCACCACTTACACATAACCACAGAACAGTACATCATCCAACTGAGAAAGCTGAGATACTTAATAATTATTTTACTTCTATCGCAAAACTCTTCTGATAATCTGCAAAATCTTGATACTTCCAGTAATGATGAAAATCACACACCTTTTATACTTGATAATATATATGTATCTGAACAGGATGTGGAAGATCAAGTAACTTTGTTAAATGTAAATAAACCATCTGGTCCAGATGGAATTATACCAAAGGTTGTGAAAAATCTCAAGTCAAGTATTATCCTACCTTTACAATTACTTATTAATAAAACCTTACAGACTGGGGAAATACCAGATAACTGGAAAATGGCAAATGTTAATGCAATTTATAAGGGTAATGGCACCCGAAATGAACCAACTAATTATAGACCAATATCAATTACCAATTGCTTTAGTAAACTATGTGAAAAGATAATATTTAAATATTTGTACAATTTTGTCAAACAACATAATATCATTTCAAATCACCAATCTGGCTTTACACCAAAAGATTCTACTGTAAATCAACTGTTGTCTATTTATCATACTATCACTAGTAATTTAGATATAGGAAATGAGTTACAATTTATATTTTGTGATATAAGCAAAGCATTTGATAGAGTTTGGCATGAGGGGCTATTGTATAAACTAAAAAAATGTGGAATTACAGGGAAATTATTGGAATGGTTTCGGAATTATTTAAAGGATAGAAAACAAAGAGTCATTACTGAAGGACATTACTCTTCTTTCCGTACTGTCAATGCAGGGGTTCCTCAGGGTTCAGTACTGGGTCCTCTGTTATTTCTTATTTATATAAATGACATAACTAATGATGTTAATAATTCTATAAAACTGTTTGCAGATGATACATCATTATTTGCCATTATTGATAATCATAATAAAATTATTGCTACTGACTTGCTAAATGAAGATCTACAAACTATCAATATTTGGGCAAAACAATGGGATGTTATATTTAACCCCTCAAAACTAAATCAGTTTTATTTACCAGAAAAAGAAATACTGTACACTTACCACTATTTTTTGCTGACACAGCAATAGAAAATAATGACTCACATAGTCACCTTGGTGTTTTATTTTCAGCTGATGGTACATGGAATAATCATATTCACAATATCTACCAAAAAGCCTGTAAACGTCTTAATATTTTGAAATATCTTAAATATAAAATTGATAGAAGCTCACTTACTACTATTTTTACTGCTTTTATTAGGCCTATACTTGATTATGCTGATGTGATCTGGGATAATTGCTCTCAGCAATGTAAAAATTTATTAGAATCGATTCAAATTGAAGCTGCTCGTATTATAACTGGCCTACGTAGGGGAACCTCACATGAAAAATTGTATAATGAGCTAGGATGGGAAACATTGGAGTCCAGACGGAAGAAACATAAATATCTGCTGATGTACAAAATAATACACAATGATACACCTTCCTATCTTACTGAGATTGTAAACGTTTTTAAAAATAATATTGATGAACAGAACTACCCTTTAAGAACCATCAGGGCTTTCAACCCACCACTATGTCACTCTGAAAATTATTTTCATAGTTTTTTTCCCTCCATGGTACGAGAGTTTAATGACCTTGATTTTGATACATTAAATGCACCAACCATTTCAAAATTTCGAAACTTGATATCGGCGGGTAATGATATTAGAAATACTACTTCCTCAATCTTTAAATATAAAGGAAATAGAAATGAAAACATACTTTTGTGTCAGTTGAGAAATGTAGCAAGCCAATTAAATTATGATCTTTATAAAGACCACCTGATAGAATCGCCTGTTTGTAGTTGTGGATTTGTACTTGAAACTTCATATCATTTTTTCTTTTTATGCCCTAACTATATTGTGCATAGAGATACTCTAATAAATTATTTACATAAGCAGGAATATTTTCATATTGATATACTCCTAAATGGCTCTGACAGTTACAGTGATGATATAAACACTCATATCTTTGATAATGTAATTAGATATATTAAAAACACAAATAGACTATTACATTAGTCATTAAGTCAAAAGTCGGGGTCTGACTCAAGTCTTTAGTACTGAAAGTCTATTATATGTCTATTAGTTGGTCCTAAGGGTAAAGGTCAGCCTAAACCAGTGTAACTTAGGAATTAGTGGTTCATTAGTACATGTATATTTTTTATCAAATTAAGATCTTAGTAAAAATTTATTTGTCATTTATCCTTGTATAGTTGATGAGATATTATGAACATCTTAAAAAATTTTGTTCATGTCTGTGCAGTTTTGCGCAAGAATCTGTGTAGGTGACCCTGTTTTGGATGAGTAATACTAAACCATTTAATACTCTGAGTTTATAATTACCGTAATTATTCTAAGCTGGAAAGAAAAAGTTAAAAACACATATATGTGCATAGTGTCTGCCTGGGTTGGGGGGCAGGTGTGTATTCAGCCATGAGTGGATGACTACTGGGTGTAAGCACCTCATGGACATTTTTGTCGGAAACTCTTGGTTTGACTAGGCACCTGCCTCCCATCCATGCAGATAACATTGCAATATCAAACAAATCTATAAATTCTAATCATAATAGTAATGGAAAACCCACTGTTTATATACATAGAGTATTTGAATTTCTTTCCCCTGTACATATACATGTATAACATGTGCGAGTGTGTGTGTGTGTGTGTGTGTGTGTAATACTATATATTACTCTACATTGTATGCTATTAATACCGGATGTTTTTATTTTGTTAATATTATTATAATACGGAGAGAACTTAAAATAGGCTTAAGCCTGATGTTCAATCCAATTGTTTTTTTTTAAAACAATAAAATTTGTTGAAATGAGAAATAGTATGTACGAATCCAACAAAGACATTAATGTATCGGGGAAGAAACCAATATGAATAATTGCTTCTCATCGGACACAGAGGTATTTTATATAAGAGTCCTATGACCTTTTTGGGAGTAATATACGCAGGAATTTGTGTCCAGTAAATCCCTGAATTTATAAGATATTCTAGCATCGTAGAGGCTTACATGTAACTGGCTGGATCATCTTTAGACCTTTCATAGAGTCAGGTATATACAGTATATATGTATATGTCAAGTAGTAATAACGATAGTACAGACATCCAATAATATGCATCCAACATTTGTTTCTTAGGATCCAGTACATTATACAGTCGTTATTACTTAATACTAGACCCAATACACGTACATTGTATGTATATATATATATATATATATATATATAACTTAGCAACACAAATGACTAAGGAAGACAACTTTTTGACTCATGCCCTGACCGGGCCTCGAACTCACGATCTACGGCACCCAATCGCCTAGCCAGAAATATCCGCAGCTTATACCGCTGTGCCACATCGGCGTTCTTAAAAAAGAACGTTTCAATGGCGCAGTTATGGTCGGCCAAATACCCTGACATGATCATTGTGGGAGTCGTCTATAAGATGATATGAATATCTGGATCGCAATGTATTTACATACATGGATACGAATTGTACATATATTATATATATATATTTCTCTCGGTACAACTAAGACAGGAAATTCAAATCTATATCTTTGCATCACCAACACATAGTGTATATGATACATTGTGCTAATATATATATATATATCTATAACTTAGCTACACAAATGACAAAGGAAGACAACTTTTTGACTCGTGCCCTGACCGGGCCTCGAACTCACGATCTACGGCACCCAATCGCCTAGCCAGAAATATCCGCAGCCTATACCGCTGCGCCACATCGGCATAATATATATATAATATATATATATATGGGGCAAAGAAGTAATTCAAACAGTGTAAACAATAAGGTTTGTTAAATTTTCGAGGCAATCCGCCCCTTTATCAGAACACAAAAAATCACAAATACAATCACATAATATATATAAGAAGTACTGGAAATACAATAAAATACAATAAGAATAATGTTTTAGTAACTGGAGAAACCACAATGAACCCTTCGGCAAACGTGGGCCGAAGGCGGATACTAGCGTGACTGCATCATGTTCAAACACTAGAACGCTATGCGACCAACGGCCTATATAGACCTCTAAATTACCTAGGGTTGGGTGGTTTTATTTCTCTAAGTTTTAGGCATGATCTAGTCACTCTTAAGCCTTAGTCAGTGAATGCGGTTATTTCGGGTGGTCTTTTCCCAATGAAGGCATATGTTATAGTCGAGATACACTTGTTTACATTTAACAGGTCTCGCACAAACAAATTACTGTACATGTATATAAATAAACCTCAGCATAACCCCACTTAGGATATATTTGTATACTTCATTTAAGGTATTTTACCTCAAACTGGGATATATACCCCATTTGAGGCTTGTGCAAGACATGTTTTTCTCCTACCTTGGACAGAGATATCCACAGTTTTACAGGGATGAGATTTTCTCATCTCACCCTATATATAGCTACTATGACCTGACACGGAACGCTTGAGTGTTAATATTAGTATTATTCACAAAAAAAATTAAAATAAGTATTAATTATCAGAGTTAACCGAGTCATCCACTGTCCACTTGTCACTGACACTACAATTAGAAAACTGCAGGGTAAGAGAAAAACAATCATTCACCCCTTTTTGGGGTGAGATAGGGGGATCTCAACCCTCGGGGAGAGATTGTTGTCCCCCCCCCATTCATATTATGAGATATAGACTGGACGCACTGATATACATTGTATAATTAGATTGCGTTAGCATTATTTCCTGAATTTGTATATATCCATCATCATATTTCATTTTTACATCATTTTATTATACATATGAAATATCTAACTTTATAAACTGGCACTGTGTTGTCATTTCATTGATTGGTGTAGGCCAGACATGGTGTCAGGGCCAGAGCACAGGGACACGTTACACTAGTAATGTATGTATAAAATATATGGGGGGTCGATATAAACATAACACTATCGACCCCCCATATATTTTATACATACATTACTATTGTACCGTGTCCCTGTGGCCATAGGAAAGTCGGGCTGATTGATCTGCCGCCAGCCATAAAAATAAAAACAGAACCACAGAGTTGACGAACTTAAATCACCATACGAAGATCGATACACGGGTGTCAGAACTTTTATAATAATTACAAATTGTATCATTTCTTTACACGACAGGAAACTTTGTAATCAGATCAAATAAGACACCATAGATATTCTAGTATATATAAAGGAGTACCTGAAGCCATGTCTTGTCTTGTCTTGTAGTGAACTTCCTCCTCTCTCGTCGTGGTTTTGGGTAAGTGGCCACCGCTTACGTCATAATATTTATAAATAAACATTGGAGTTCCCCAATCACTAATATAGAGTGTAATTGCATAAGCTCTGTGGAGATATTTACAAATTAAAATCTTTTAAAGGTTTATTTTTTCCTTAAAACCTTTTTATTTTCTAAATGAATTCCACAAAAGTAAAGGGTACAGTATGAAAGGCCGTTCATGTCAAAAACGAGATACATTTAACGCGTAAAACACATTTAACGCGTTAAACATAACATTTAACGCGTTAAAACTAGTCTTAACGTCTTAACGCGTTAAAGCTTAACGCGTTAAATGTTTTCATGGAATTTTAACGCGATAAAATGTGTTACTTAGCTAGCATTTAACGTGATAAACAGCTTCATTCGTTTCACGCGTTAAAAGTCGTAGCTTTTGTTTTAACGCGTTAAAATGACTAAAATAACAGACCAATCTAATTCCCTGTATCTACTATATATTTAAAGGACTAACAACTAGTATGGCTGCCAGAGCCAGTTTTCTGGAGAGAATTGACTCTACCGTCAGCTATTGCTATCGTAATTATTGTTGTTATCTTTTAAATAATTTACTACTGTTTACTTTTATATTTAAATTCTAATCGTGTGTTTATATTTGCCAGTTGTAGGAATATTTACTGTCATCAATGTTGCCATGGCAGCCGACCAGATAGACGAACTATCGACAAATACTTGTAGTAGGCTGATGGATGTTGGAGTGATAAATACAGTCTCTACATCTCGTTTTCTGTAGACTGCATTTATAACATGGTATATTGTGAGATGTTCTGTATTATCTCATCAATGTTCAAAGATGACAAAACTACCATATCCCAGAACAAAATACCACCTTCGTGTCGGTGAGTACATACACAACTCGGAACGTCAGTAAACAATGTGACGTCATCAGAATGTACCAGTTACAGTAATGTACAACAATGTATCTTACAGACCTTCATGAATACACAAATGACCAAAAGAATGAAGCACAGTGAAAGAGGAAAAAGAAATTGTTGATTGATTGCACAAATTGGTTATTTTGATACGGTCTCTGTTTAAATCGGTTTTCAGAGATATCAACGTTCTTTTTGACGTGTTGATATTCTGTCAACGCGTACTGTAATATTCTGTCATTAAACTGTTTCCCTGAAGAACTTTCATCCGAATGCTGATGCAAGGGTGCAACTGATTGGTTAATCTGATAAAGTTTAATGAACGTGATAAAACTGTCTTTAACGCGTTAGATGAGAACTACATTTAACGCGTTAAATGTTTACATTTAACGCGTTAAGCTTTAACGCGTTAAAGCTTTACGCGTTAAGTCTTGACGCGTTAAAGCTTAACGCGTTAAAACTAAATGTTATGTTTAACGCGTTAAATGTGTTTAACGCGTTAAAGCTTAACGCGTTAAATGTATCTCGTTTTTGACATGAACGGCCTTTCATAGTACAGAGCACACTAGGGTATTGTAAGGAAAATTGGTTTTCTGTTGGAGTTATCTCCCTTTTACATACAATTGTTAAGCGCTGTTTTATCTCATTAATTATCGGATGATTACTAATTAATGGTTGGATTATATAGATTGAAAATTATTCCTAAATATACCTTTAATGATAAGAAAGATAATATACCATGTAAATATGTTTGTAGATAAAGATGATACAAAGTTTTAGAGCGAAATGTGCAATATGCAAATGAATGGCACCACTCGCTCGCCGAATAGCCTGGCACATAAATAGCCAGCTACAAAATATAAACGTGGGAGAATATGCCGCTGAAAAGTGTGCGTGATTCTAATTGAAACTGACAGGTTTCAAACCCCGGTAGCTACGAAGGCTGAGTAAGTCTTTGTGGGGAGACTGAGAAGTCTCTCGTGTAGCGATTGGTGGTCGCTGAATAAGTGCCCATTAGTCGTGAGGTAGTGTGTTGTTGCGCTGTACGAGGCAGATGCACATGGTTACAGTGCCGGGAGCAATTGTATGGTTGGTGCGTAAGGAAGCCACTGCGAGGTTCCATTGCCGGGAGCAATTTGCATTGCTGTTGCGCAGGGCTGGATAAACCAGTGCGCAAGGTAGACACTGGGAGCACTTGCATTACTACTGCGCTTCATAAGCTGGTGCGCAGGTAGCCGGTGCGCTGTGCAAGTGCCGGAAGCACTTGTAATAGGCGTGCTTCATCGGTCATTGCCGGCGCGCACGACAGCCACGGCTGGTACCAGTGCGTGGCGAGAGCACATGCGTTAGGCATTTGTGGGCGTCAGTGCCTACTATAGTTATATTTGTATGGTAGTTTTAGAGGTCCGTGGCAAGCAGCACGACCGTTTTATCTGTTCTTATATGTCACCTATAGATTAATCATTTGTAAGTGTTGCCGATTATATTCCGATTGAGAGTGGACTAGTCAAGTGCGCTAAAAGCACAGCTTATCCCAGGAGACACTTGGGACGGACCAGGTGCACGTTACAGTATTATCGACCATTTAAGAGTAAATTCACTGTATCCGAGAGTTGCACTGTCACATATACATCATCTGTAACTGCGATAACGTAGCTCTGGACGACGGACGGACAATTTCTGACAGATGGTCGTCGTCAGAGCTACGATTCCCTCCCATTGCTCGTAATGTAGCAAAACAGTGAACCTCGAAAATGCTACAAATAGCGGATATCGTTTACCGTTGGAATAATAGTTCGTATAATTAAACATTTCTAATACAATTTTGCAATGTATAAGCCTACCGTCTAATCTAGAAATCTTTAATTCGCATATTCTGATATCATACTGCTCGGAGTTGTCTCCGTGATCCGCCATGATACTTCTCGAAGAACTCTCGCGAGGATTCTAACCCAAATATGGAACCCGTGGTCCATATATATGTGTAGCGTGGAAATATATTTCACGCTTATGTTAATTAAATTAGAAATGTAGTTTAATTGTATTATGGTTTAGGATAATATAGTAGTGGGCTATGTAAATGTATTACATAGGGTGTATATAGGGTCTATATATGTATGTGTATATACGGGGCAGCAGGGAGCTAGTTTTCCTTATAAGGAGTTGTTTACGTTCTGTAGCGTCGTGGAGCTGTGTATTAGGGCCCAACCTGATTGACAGGTTGCATAAGGCCCGTGTAAATTTAGTAACAAGTCCTATTTATAACTAGTGTTTAACCAATCAGAGAGAGTGAGGAGCGAGCTGTAAGTAGGTCGGAGGAGCGAGAGGAGCAGGTCTTAACCAATCAGCGTGAGTGAGGAGCGACAGAGGAGCCAAATCTAGGTCGGAGGAGCAGATGTTAGCCAATGAAAATGCAGTATGAAAGTGGTATATAAGGGGTGAAAGTGACGAAAACAAAGAGATAAAGTTTTGCTTTGGGAAATACTCCACGCAACTTGTGATAAGATATTGATTCTTGGATTTAACTTACACTTTTATGGGATTTACTAAGTGTGTTATTCTCACTATGGAATACATATTACTACTGGAAGTTATCACCCGTGGATATTATTTGAAACAGTGTATATTCGATGCGAAGTGTGTACATGTGTACGTCTGAATGGGATTTATGTGAACCTAATGTATGATATGTTGAACTTCATAGATGTGTAAATAAAATTATGTGAACTTTAGTCTGGTGTCATAGTTGTCCCTGCCGTAGTCGGCTTCCATCTCGAACTTTTATTAATAGCGTCTCGTGTATACCCGAGTGGAACGCTACAATTGGTGGCAGCGGTGGGGTTTGAATGTTTTATGACTACGGTAGCTGGACTTTCACATTATAAGACTATTTGGATTTTACATCTGTGATAATTTTCGACAATGGATATTCCGGACACACCAAGGAGACCATCTCAGCGTGGGCTTACTTCATCGCGTGTGCGTCGAAATTTAAGTTTTGATTTCGATGAGAGTGAAGTCGGGAATAGCGATGGGTCAAGTAGCCCGGCTCGGACTTTAAGAAGTCCAGATGTGGATACACCGGATGTGAACGATATTCCGCATTTGGGGCAAAGGACTCCGGGGAGTAGTTATGGATGTGAGACTACTTCACAGGCGAGAACCACTAATTCACGCATAACGGGGAATCAATACAAAGGATTTATTTTGAAATGGATTCTTGTGTTGGGTGTGTTTGGAAAGTTGTGTTGGTATTCTGTACCACAGATACCCCAACCACGTCATCGTCTGTTTCACTAAGGAGTTTATAGTTTTGGGAACTCTTGTGATACTCCTGTTAATCACATGTTCGCTCGTAGTGCAGTTGTTACGGAATCCCATGATGATAGACATGGTGCAAAATATGTCTCAGGGATTAGATGTATTGGAGACGCCCAGTCGTGAATATGGAGAGCAGTCCACCCGGAACGATATCAGTTTAAGGGGTCAACAAGTTCCGTTGAAGCGGACATTCAGTGGTACCGGTAAAGATATATGGAGTGAATATATCCGGTATTTCGAAAATGTAGCTGACCTGAATGGCTGGACACCTGCCCGGACTTTGCGTATATTTTTCACTGTACTGCGTGGTCAAGCCGAGGTGTATGCTTACGGTCTGAATAATACCGTTAAGCAGGACTGGGATACATTAAAGAATACAATGGACGACCGGTTTGGACACAGATCCATGAAAGAAAGTTATGTAGCGGAGGCTAAATTAAGGAAACGGAAAACAGACGAATCGTACAGAGATTTCGCACAGACTATGGAAGACTTGTACAGACGAGCATACCCCAACAACAGAGAATATGTGGAGGAGAGCAGTTTACAAACTTTCCTTAATAACTGTCATTCTTCCGATAATTTCCGTTTAGCGGTTAAACGCATGCGCCCCAAGACATTACAGGAGGCGGTGACATTTGCCATGCAGGAGGAATGTATTCTGTTGGGAGAAAAACGGAATGCTAAGGACCAGAAGCGCTCAGTGTACAATGTGCAAAATACGTCGTCAGCCAAGCAACCCGGAAGTACCGGGAAACGTACCACCAAACCGCCGAAACCACTGAAGTGCTTTGAGTGTGGTAGTGAAGAACATCTGAGAAATAAGTGCCCGGATGTTAAGAGGAATTCGATCTCCAATCAAACAAATGAACTGTCGTTAAACGAGTCCCGGCTAGAGCAGTAGGCCATGCGCCCGCCGAGCAGGAACAGAGGCCTAATACAGGAGTGAAACAAAATTCAACTGTACCCAGCGGAACCTTGAGACAAAAAGAAATTGTACTAAGTGACGCCGAAAACAGGGATACAGAAACAGAGTTTTGTAGTGCTATTTCTTCCGCGGGAAACTGCAGACAGGGAGAGATTAATAACTTACTCGAAGTGAGAGTAAAGTGCGATGCTGCTATGAAAGTGCGTGGTATGGTGGAAGGTACGCCTTTAATCTGGAAAGTCGACACCGGAGCGAGACGGACTTTTATCACCGAAGATACCTACTATAGCATTTATGGAAAGGATCGTCCTATATTGGAGCCTGCTCGTTCCAAGTTCGAGACAGCCGATGGAAACGAGTTGTCGGTGTTAGGGACTACTATTATGTGTTTGACTTTTGGAGATATTAGTGTAAACTTTAGAGTTTTTGTGGCCAATATTAAAACAAATTTATTGGGCCAGGACTTCATAACTCAATTTAAATGTCAATGGGACTATGACAACTGGATGTATATCATCACGGACAGAAAACCTAAAGATGAATCTGTCAACGAAAACGGATTTAAAAGCAGCAGAGTGGTCAGTATGGACACTGTAACTATACCTGCTAAACAAGAAATGGTGGTGAGATCAAGACTGACCAGAACAACTAACTCACATGTTGGAGTTCTCGTACCTGAGAAAGTGTTTATTCATTCTCACGGATTAGCCTTAGCGAATTTTCTCGTTGATACTTCACACAAATAGCTATATACGAGATTATTTAACCCTGGTGACGAGCCAGTCACAGTGAAGAAAGAGACCAACATGGCTGTTTTTGTACCGGTGAAAGATATCGGCAGGACTGTTTCCGACGTTGATAACATTGCCGAGCACGATGACATGTTACCGGAATATTTGGTGGAAATGTACGAACGTGGATGTACTAACCTTAATTCTGAGGAACGTGCGCAGTTCAGGCAGTTCTTGATAAAACACCAGACCAGATTTGCGGATCCTAAGGGAAAGATGAGAAGAACTACGTTGGGCGAGCATACTATAAAATTAAAGGATCCCGTACCATTTAAGGAGGCACCACGGAGAGTGCCTATATACAAACGTAAAATCTTGGATGAAGAAATAGCCAAGTTAGAACAACAAGGATTGATAGAGCGATCGGAGAGTCCATGGAGTTCACAACTTGTTTTGGTACAAAAGCGGGACAATTCCTGGAGAGTATGTGTGGATTACCGGCGACTTAATGAGAAAACTATTAAGGATGCCTTGTACTGCATCATTGGTGCATGATACTTATACTATTTGTGAGGTGAATCGGGAGTTACCTCCCCTATCGGTTTCAGTCCATGCTTTCGCCATGAGCCGCGGTAAAGCACGCTGCGTGCTCTGCTTGTCAAAATGTCGAATATAAGTCCCAAACTGGGAATACTGTTATGCTATAGGTAATTCCTGTCATTGTACATGGTCATCTTTACAGAGATCATCAGGATGTAAGTGACCCGCAGAATACGACAAATTTTTTTTTTTTTAAATACGTTCGTCTTCCCCCTCTTTGTAGTTACTACCCTTGATACTATATACATATATATATAGACTATCATTTGGAAAATCGTGCCAAGCCCCTGTGTTCGAGACATTAGATCTACCTTTAGATATCTTTTAGACCGACTTTTTTATTCGAAAAAAAAAAACCAATTGAAATATAAGGATTGAATCTTGATTTGGTCGATTTCATGGGGTCATGAATTGAGTTGCTCTCGAGACAAATTCAACATGAACTGCTTCGCAGTTCATTAAATTTGTCTCGAGAGCAACTCAATTCATGACCCCATGAAATCGACCAAATCAAGATTCAATCCTTAAATGTATATTAGTTATGTGTTTACCATTTCTTACTCATTACCAAAGAAAGGAACACAGCATCAGCATTTTAAAATAAAATAATGTGCCATTTCATTTGCAAATTAATATTCAAATAAACATACCAACAATACAACAGTTCTGAATACTCTGGTTTGTGAGAAAAGACGAACACACTTACAGTAAATTCATGCGTTATATTCTATGCAAAACCCGCTTCTAGTTATGAAGGACACTTAATTTAGAAAGTAAAATAATATAATCATCATGATCTACAATAGACTAAATCTCTCACGTATGAATACCAGTGGTGAAGCCTACAACAAACTTCTACATATACAGATTTTATCCCTTATTTTACATGCCATTGTCTCAGGGATTAAGGACGATTAAATGCTTGCGAAAGATATAATTTATATACGACCGTTGTCAGTGAAATTGCATATAAGTGATTCGCTAACAATTATAATATAATTGATACTTTATGTATAGGTAAAACACATACAATTTATTTCATCGTGACTAATCATAATTAATACTAAAACTTATAAACTCGCAATGATTTTCGTGTATGATTTGTTTCAAATTTTATGTATTTTTGCTATTATTGTTTTAATTGTGT
This sequence comes from Pecten maximus, assembly GCF_902652985.1. Taxonomy (NCBI): domain Eukaryota; kingdom Metazoa; phylum Mollusca; class Bivalvia; order Pectinida; family Pectinidae; genus Pecten; species Pecten maximus. Next base: position 3,221,388 of record NC_047031.1, on the reverse strand, counting down.
CATTATTATGAAGTGATCTAGATCCTTGTGGTTTTGTTTTCCATTCGTGTCGCAAGTCAGGGACTTTTTAGAAGTTGTATACTCAAGTTTGAATGGGTTAGTATACCGCTAAACAATTACCAGGTGTGAAATTACGGTCCACAAGCTCGTCACACCTGTCACTGCACCACAGGTGTCTGTGATTTCTGGTGTTCTAATCGGCACACGCCGATAATTGCTTGTGAGTTCACGCGTTTGGTTTCTGTGCACTTCCAAAAAAAGTTCCGAAGACATGCTTTTACAGGTTGTACATAAATTGAGCTTGAATTTTATTAAGAGTTGCGTTTATACTATAGGAAATACATTTTCAAGTTGTTGAAATCAAACACATTATTTTTGGAATTCAGTTTGTTTCGTTTTCCTTACAAACGAAAAAATTCGTATCTCAAAGATTTGTCTATAGAATAATTAACCTAAGTTACCTCATTCACATATATATACCCATATGATGCTGAAAATTTACTCAGTGAATCTTGTCTGGGAGTTACTGATCTTTCATGGACACGTTTGATCAATTGCGGACAATTACCCAAAAATCACAAATAACGGTATCATTGCTGTTTTGGCTAATACAATATTCAAAATGATTTGCATTTATTTCACATCTTGTATGAATTGCATTTTAAACTTGTATTACTAGAAGTATTATAACCGAAATCAATACTGGTACATTCGTATGTAACAAACCGGTCATGTCTTCATAATAAAGACTACATGATGTAAGTCGTTATAAACGGCCCGTTATTCAAATGTCATTCATGTTACAACGACCCGTTAAAAATATATATACATGTTATATACGACCTATTATAATAGAAAATAAATAAGATGATACACGTTGTATATGGCTCGTTATGAGAGAAAATTAGTGAGATACATGTTATATATGGCTCGTTTAAAAAGAAAATTATATGTCCCTGGTTTCGGTAGCACTTGCTATTAACTAATTCACAAATATAACTCAGAGAGTTTATTCAGCACTTTCACTTTTGTTATCTTATTCGCATTAATTGCAGGCCCGTGTTCACGTTTGTTTCTATATCTTTCCTATATGGCGGCTCCGAACGTGTTCAACCTGTGACATCACAGGTCAGAGGTCACCAAAACGAGGTATTCGTCCTTGGGCTTCAGGTGTGTTTTCGAGAAAAATCGCAATTACTCGGTGATGGGTCGGCCGATTTTGATGCGGTTTTCTGCATTCTTGTTTATTAATCAATACCAATAAAATATTTAAATATAATTTTTCGTTCAGGGTATACTTTAAGTCCGAAATCTACTGCATACCTGACTCTATGAAGGAGAAAGACGAGCCGGCCAGCTACATGTGATTAGCCTCTGCCAGACTGTCGTATAATACTAAAATTCCCAGCTATACAGCTAAATTTAATTGTATGCCTCAAAATACACGTGCATTTTTGTCCAAAGACTACAGATAGACTGATACCTGAGCGTAGACTAATGTACAGGTAAGGTGATTATAAATAAACACATACCTGGGTGGTAGAGAATTTGTGTATCCCGAGCCGAGCCCGAGCTTTTTACCTTAGGACTAGTGATAACAATAGGCTCGTTTATACTTACAACATCATCACTCGAGGCAATTTCCTCTTTTGATGATTTTTGGAATTTGATATTTGAGTTAATAACTTTAATGTACGATAGATATACAAATTTAATTGTTTGTCTTAACAATAACACTCAATTTGAATAAAGTTTAATCTCAAGCCATTTTTATGTTTTAATCACAATCAATTCACATACATGTATATAGCTCGGCACTACACTAAAGGCCCGGCTTTACTAATGTACAGTCACAAAGCTCGGGATCGGTAGAGTTATCTGCCCTTAGCACGGGCTCGGTGAAAGCTCGATAAACACGGCGAGTTCGTTGATCGTCGGCGCGGTTACAAAAATGTCAAAATTTGACACCAAGTCACATTCAATATATGTTGTAATTTATATGTTTTAAACCGGCTATGTTTACGTGTTGTTCGTATCTAGTAATATATCCAAATAAAAGCATGTATCGGAAATAATTAGCAAAAAACATGAATAGTCACGCTTGATTGCGGGCTACACAAATTCTCCCCCTGGAAAATGAAAAATGTGTATTTTGGACGTTAAAATACATTTCATGAAAATCCACTTACACCGATTGATTTAAAACATGAAATCAAATCTTGGTAGAAAAAATCACTTTAATCTATTCAGTAATGAAGAAGAAAAACGAAAATATCCAAAGCTCGGGCTCGGGTTAAAAGATCGGGCTCGGCTCGGGTTACACAAATTCTCTACCACCCATACCCCGAACATTAGCCAATCAGAAACGTCGACAAATACAACCGGAAGGGATTCCCCAACGAGAATACACCGTATAAACAATATGGACCGATGATCACAACAACACGCACTCTGATTTACAGGATGTAAATATGGTACTATATACAACAGGGTAAGTGTTCAAAACCCAAATCTGTTACAGTGAAATAAATTAACGAACTAATTAAATTAATAAATGCGTTTCAGCCCGGATAACAAAATTATGTCAGTTTGAATCATTTTTGGTGATAAACTGCATTTGAATCAGGAATATAATTTCATAATTTAATGTGTCATTTAAATAGATACATCCACTTATTCAGTTTGCATTCAATCTTAATTTTGTTTCGTCTTTAACTGCATATCTGCATTTTGCATTCTTCATCTTGACCAGTAACGCAACCCTCCGCGTCATATCCGGGGCCAAAAGAAAGTTATACGGCTATGCCGAAAAAAAAATGTACTTGAAAATCGGTCATATGTGTCTAGCTAGTTTGAAGCACTTTACACAACACCCTATACATGTACGTCAGTCGTGTTTATGCACGCCATAGCAAAATTCAAGAGTTATATAAATTTCTGCAAAATCAAAGGATTTTCCAAATTGTATGTGTATTATACATGATATAGATCTGGTAAAGTTTCAATAAATAAAAATGTGTATTTTGTAAGAAAATTGACAATTTTCGTCTATCGCGATTTCAGGTCTATTTCAAGGGAAGTAACTCTTACAGAGTCCTCATAGAGACATGGAACATGACCAGAATGGGTATTAAAAGTGTTTATCGCTTATACATGTGTTATTTGGCAGTGTTTTGTTTCTTTTTCATATCAAAATACTATTTTTTACCAAAACGTGTTTATGTATTCTAAAGGGCATCGCCCTTACATTTACAAAATGAACAACACCAGATCGGACACTGTTAACAACACCAGATCGGACACTGTTAACAACACCAGATCGGACACTGTTAAACAACACCAGATCGGACACTGTTAAACAACACCAGATCGGACACTGTTAACAACACCAGATCAGACACTGTTAAACAAAACCAGATCGGACACTGTTAAGAACACCAGATCGGACACTGTTAAACAACACCAGATCGGACACTGTTAACAACACCAGATCGGACACTGTTAAACAACACCAGATCGGACACTGTTAACAACACCAGATCGGACACTGTTAACAACACCAGATCAGACACTGTTAAACAAAACCAGATCGGACACTGTTAACAACACCAGATCGGACACTGTTAACAACACCAGATCGGACACTGTTAACAACACCAGATCGGACACTGTTAACAACACCAGATCGGACACTGTTAACAACACCAGATCGGACACTGTTAACAACACCAGATCGGACACTGTTAACAACACCAGATCGGACACTGTTAAACAACACCAGATCGGACACTGTTAAACAACACAAGATCGGACACTGTTAACAACACCAGATCGGACACTGTTAACAACACCAGATCGGACACTGTTAACAACACCAGATCGGACACTGTTAGCAACACCAGATCGGACACTGTTAACAACACCAGATCGGACACTGTTAAACAACACCAGATCGGACACTGTTAAACAACACCAGATCGGACACTGTTAAACAACACCAGATCGGACACTGTTAACAACACCAGTTCGGACACTGTTAACAACACCAGATCGGACACTGTTAACAACACCAGATCGGACACTGTTAAACAACACCAGATCGGACACTAGTAACAACACCAGATCGGACACTGTTAAACAACACCAGATCGGACACTGTTAACAACACCAGATCGGACACTGTTAACAACACCAGATCGGACATTGTTAAACAACACCAGATCGGACATTATTAACAACAGCAGATCGGACACTGTTAACAACACCAGATCGGACATTGTTAAACAACACCAGATCGGACACTGTTAACAACACCAGATCGGACACTGTTAACAACACCAGATCGGACACTGTTAACAACACCAGATCGGACACTGTTAACAACACCAGATCGGACACTGTTAACAACACCAGATCGGACACTGTTAACAACACCAGATCGGACACTGTTAACAACACCAGATCGGACACTGTTAACAACACCAGATCGGACACTGTTAACAACACCAGATCGGACACTGTTAACAACACCAGATCGGACACTGTTAACAACACCAGATCGGACACTGTTAACAACACCAGATCGACACTGTTAACAACACCAGATCGGACACTGTTAACAACACCAGATCGGACACTGTTAATAACACCAGATTCGGACACTGTTAACCAACACCAGATCGGACACTGTTAACAACACCAGATCGGACACTGTTAACAACACCAGATCGGACACTATTAACAACACCAGATCGGACACTGTTAACAACACCAGATCGGACACAGTTAACAACACCAGATCGGACACTGTTAACAACACCAGATCGGACACTGTTAACAACACCAGATCGGACAATGTTTAACAACACCAGATCGGACACTGTTAACACACCAGATCGGACCTGTTAACAACACCAGATCGGACACTGTTAACAACACCAGATCGGACACTGTTAACACACCAGATCGGACCACGTTAATCAACACCAGATTCGGACACTGTTAACACAACAGTCGGCACTGTTAACAACACCAGATCGGACACTGTTAACAACACCAGATCGGACACTAGTTAAACAACAACCAGATCGGACACTGTTAACAACACCAGATCGGACACATTGTTAACAACACCAGATCGGACACTGTTAACAACACCAGATCGGACACTGTTAACAACACCAGATCGGACACTGTTAACAACACCAGATCGGACACTGTTAACAACACCAGATCGGACACTGTTAACAACACCAGATCGGACACTGTTAACAACACCAGATCGGACACTGTTAACAACACCAGATCGGACACTGTTAAACAACACCAGATCGGACACTGTTAACAACACCAGATCGGACACTGTTAACAACACCAGATCGGACACTGTTAACAACACCAGATCGGACATTATTAAACACTTTTTATTGATAAAAAAACAAAGATATTTATACATAATTTTATTAAACTGCAACTATGAAAATTAATTATGATTTATTATGATATATATTATCATCAATAGCAGATATATATCTTTATATACAATAAAGTAGCCCACAAAACATCAAAAGGAATTAAACTTTCAAAAGGAATTTGACATTTATATGATTAAACGATATATACACAGGCAGACAAATCTGAAATCAAAATATTAATTAATATGACACCGACAAAAAATAATGTCACAACATAAATCATAATATGTTTACATTTGTAACTCACAATCAATACAGTTAATTGAATAATTAAAACAAAATATTATTATTATGAAGTGATTGTAGTTATATATCTAAGATTAAATGCTTGAAACATATTACGACCAACAGAACGGGTTCCGCAAGTCTCAGTTGTACAACTGCCACATTTTCTCTCCAAGAAACAATTTTTCATAACATTTGAGTTAGGAAGCAAAGTGTTTGTTGCATTCCTGGATATAAAAAAAGGCTTTCGATACCGTCTGGCACACAGGACTTTTTCGTAAACTCACTAATGTCGGCATCACAGGCCATCTGCTTAACACCATTCGCGAGGCGTACAAGGGTATGTCGAGCGCCGTGACGTGGCAGGGTATGACGTCACATTGGTTTCCCGTTGAATCTGGAGTCCGACAAGGTGGTGTTTTATCTACTTTTCTTTATCAAACGTTTATTGATAACCTACTTGACTAAGTAAAAGCAAACATGGCGCCGTTATCGATAGGGTCCCTTCTGGGAATCCAACTCTGGCAGATGACATCACCCTCATCAGCACATCTCCGCGTTCGCTATAACACCTGTTGAACATTTGTCAGGAATATAGCATGAAGTGGAAGTTCGAGTTCAGTGATACAAAGTGCAAAGTTTTAGTAATCGGAAACTACATTCCAAGGAATCCGAAAGAAACATGGACACTAGGTCATCATACCCTTGATATCTCACACTCCCAAACTCACCTGGGTACAGTGTTTTCGTCCAAACTGTCTAACACCGAACGTATCACCAACGCTTGTGATAAAGGTAGAAGAACCTTACGTTCTATTGTTGGTGTAGCTCCCTCCTTATCTGCAATACGTCCTGTCGTTAAAACCAGTCTATACAAGAAAGTCGTTTTACCGTCGATTCTGTATGGGTGTGAACATTGGACTAATCTCACTGTAACAGAAATCTCCAAGATTGCTTCTTTTCAACACTACGCTGTAAAACTCATACTGGGTTTACCACGTCGTACAAGGTCAGATATAGCCGAATATATACTTGGTCTTTTCGGAATCTCAGCAGAAGTCGACCGGAGGAAACTACTGTTTCTACAAAAAATGATAGCTATGGACCAATCCTATCTGCCGAAGCAAATTTTTACCATACGTCTACATTTATATTTTTTTCAGTGTTACCCAACACACCAGCTAACCATAAAGGATATTTCCCTGATATAGTTAAAGTACTCCGGAAATACAATCTTCTTTATTATTTGGAGACATATCTACGGTCTTACATATTTCCAACCAATTCCCAATGGAAACGCATGGTGAAATCCACTATTAGGTCCTACGAAAACTCGGCTCTCAAGGAACGTATGGCAAATGATAATGACTTCTCCTTTTTCCAAAAGATTCATTGCTCATATGACCTATATAGCTTGTGGCATGCTGCGGAATCTCCGTCCGATATGCAAAACGTCTATTATATATTTTCTGTGTTGGCTCTGCCTAGTGGCCTTGCCGATGAACAATGCCCACTCTGCACAATGTCTCATGACGTCGCAGTAATTCATCTGTGTGCTGATTGTATAGCCAATATTGCTCTAAAACAAAGCTTTATGGAAGACATTCTCATTACCTTCGGTCCAAATGTATTCCATTTCATTGAGAGAATGGATGCTACTGCCTTCACCCGCACCATATTAGGAGCCGATACAGGAATTCCCTTCATTGACGATACAGACTATGAACAATTCCTCATGAAATCTGTACGATTTGTCGCTCGTGTTACGCGATGTCTGTTGTAATGTCTTGACTTAACCCAACGTAACTGTTTCGCGCGGACATGAAAATCCCTTTAAATGCCGCGCTTGCATCTCGATGTATATACATATTTTTTTTCGCGTTTTCTTCTAATTCCTCTGTTCATTTACTTTTTTTATGTCGATTTCCTTGTATGTAAAATCTCCGACCGGAGGAAATAATGTATGATGATGATGATGGTTGAACTGAGTGAAAGTGCAGGTAGCCCCTGAAATATCATTTACATGGTGATATAACACGTTCACTGACAGAAATATAATATACATACATGGAGTATAACACATTACCTGACAGAGATCTAATGTACATACATGGAGTATAACACGTTCACTGACAGAAATCTAATATACATACATGGAGTATAACACGTTCACTGACAGAAATCTAATATACATACATGGAGTATAACACGTTCACTGACAGAAATATAATATACATACATGGAATATAACACGTTCACTGACAGAAATATAATGTACATACATGGAGTATAACACGTTCACTGACAGAAATATAATATACATACATGGAGTATAACACGTTCACTGACAGAAATATAATATACATACATGGAGTATAACACGTTCATTGACAGAAATCTAATATACATACATGGAGTATAGCACGTTTACTGACAGAAATCCAATATACATACATGGAGTATACCACGTCACTAACAGAAATCTGATAAACATTCATGGAGTATACCACGTTCATTGTCAGAAATATAATATACATACATGGGGTATAACACGTTCATTGACAGAAATCTAATATACATACATGGAGTATACCACGTTCACTGACAGAAATCTAATATACATACATGGAGTATAACACGTTCATTGACAGAAATCTAACATACATACATGGAGTATACCACGTTCACTGACAGATATCTAATATACATACATTGAGTATAATACGTTCATTGACAAAAATCTAATATACATACATGGAGTATGACAGGTTTACTGACAGAAATCTAATATACATACATGGAGTATAACACGTTCACTGACAGAAATCTAATATACATACATGGAGTATACCAAGTTCACTGACAGAAATCTAATATACATACATGGAGTATAACACGTTCACTGACAGAAATATAATATACATACATGGAGTATAACACGTTCACTGACAGAAATATAATATACATACATGGAGTATAACACGTTTACTGACGGAAATCTAACATACATACATGGAGTAACCACGTTCACTGACTGATATATAATATACATACATGGAGTATTACACGTTCACTGACAGAAATCTAATATACATACATGGAGTATAACACGTTCATTGACAGAAATCTAATATACAGTACATACATGAAGTATAACACGTTTACTGACAGAAATATAATGTACATATATGGAGTATAACACGTTCACTGACAGAAATATAATATACATACATGGAGTATAACACGTTCACTGACAGAAATATAATATACATACATTGAGTATAACACGTTCACTGACATAAAATCTAACATGTATACATCCCGTTAATCTCCTTCACTGGGCAGAAAAAAAGGGAATACACAGAGTTATGTTCCTTGGCAGACATATAAAATGCATTTATACAGTATAACACATTCAGTGTCTCACGCAAGCAAATCACCCAATCAGCTCAGCCAATTAGCAAGTGTTGTAAGGGAGAGTACCAAAATAAAGCTCCCCATTTTAATGGTAGTTTGATTGAAATGTTAAGGTGAAATGATGACATAGTACATAATATGTATAAAAATGCACAATTTGTAATTTAATCTAATGTGACTTTTGACCTTGAAAAATATTCGGTGTACATCTTGAAAGTGCAATTTTATTAACCTAATATGAACCAAATGCTGCCGGGGGAACATCAGCTTTTGTATATATATATATTTGAAATGTTCAAATTTGCATCAAAACTATCATAATGTCCTTATTCTTCAATTCAGTCGTTTAACCTACTCTGCTGGTGTTGTTTCAAATGGAAAGTGCCTAGATAAAACGATAAGGCAAACAAAAATAGCACATGACAGCGCGTGATATATCAATGTATGATCTTTCATAGATATATACATGTATCTTGCACTGTACTAATTAAACTGAATCAATTAGAGTTATGACCATTTTATTAGTTACCAATATTGATTGAGATTGATACTTTGTCATGCATGCATGCCACTGTCACTATATAACCTAGCTATGTAAAGGTTTGTATTAAAATCAATATCAAATAAAAGCATGGCACAGACAAGATGACACATATAACGTCATATCAAGGCGAAAAGAATGTTTAACTGCTTTTGTTTTGTGTAAATAATGTATGTATTGAAGGTTTGATTATTCTCTGCTGTATACATAGCAATAACCATAAAAATACATCAACCTGAAAGGTGGACGATTTTGCACCTAGTAGGCACAATATCAGTATGTGTATATACAACGTCTTGTTTTTTTCTTTCTCGATAGACCGATACATAATTACGTTGATATGATTTTTACCCATGAAAGAATAATTAACTCATTTCATGTCAGAACAACCAAATATTATCATTTAGTGACCTAGCTAGTGCTTGTTGACCTATTTCGCTTAACTTCTAACCTGAATTTTAGTTTCAAATGTTTACGTCCTAGACTTTCAAGATATTCTTCCTAAATTATCTTAAGCTATCTTAGGTCCGAGTGCCTGTTACAAGTCCAGTGTCATTCTAGCTGATGCACATTTAGTTTAGTCCAATGAAGTGCATTCAAGTCCAGTTAATGTGTTGGTCCCTTCCCCGGCTAGTCCATAACGGCGGGTTGACTTCGAAAATATAATGGCAAAACCGATTTGACCAACACTTTACAAATCCAATTTCTGATTGTGTTCTCGACATTCTGGCACCAAAAGTTTGAAATTTAAATATAGGATATGTAATTTGGCTATTGATACTTGTGTTGGATTCAACATTGTAAGCAAGACCCATCAGTAAATTCAGTCACATTAACATTTGTCAGTGAATTTTGCGTTGCTCAGTTGACTATAATGTTTTAACTATATAAACTCAGCAGCAAAACATCACATCATTACACAACGCTAAATAGAAACGATAACTAATATATTTAAAACTAAAAAAGTATATTCCCTAAAATATCAATGATGCAATATTTCAAAATATGTTTCGATAATGACACTTGATTTTCATCAATCCGTATAGAGATACAATTTCCTATAATATATACGTAAACGAATAAAACATATAGATAATAGTAATAAAGTTAGCTACCTAACTACCTCGCTCTTTACTCTTGTCTCAAACAGGAAAACAACATAGTTTTAATAATTAATTCAGACCCACTTCTGCTATAGTTTAAAATATATACAACTAAACTGAATGGAGAAAAAAAGTAACCTTGTTGGTAAGATGTACCCTTCCTCATCACAAAGTCAGTTGAAAGAAAATTCGCACTGTGTCAATTGTTCCAGCTCAGGTTCGTCATCAGTGCATATGACACGACAACTGAAAACATTTCACAAGTATTGAGCTAGTTACAACCCCTGAATAAGACGGGTATGAGCATCACGGTGTTAGCAGCAGCATCATCTCAATTATTTCAATTTTCCAGAATGATGAAAATCTATTGAAATAGTACACGCACTAATCATGATGTGAGTAATATGTAGACTGTAATAAAACAGTCCAATTTGTTTCTTTGTGAAAAAAGTGATATGCATATGAATCATAAAGAAGAACACTATTGAGTTTCTGAAAGACTTCAATTGTTGTCAGTGGGTGATCAACTCGAACATAATAATCCGGGATGCAGACAGAATAACGAGGTTGGCACGTCGACAGAAGAAACTCAACGGACAGTGCATTAACATTAACAGGCAAAATGTCTCTGATTGAGAAATCATGCAAACAATTTCTAGCTTTGGAAACTTCTCTTTAAAGGCAACTGTTATTTTCAACGACAGTCACTAAAAAATGTTATGCTCTTTACTGTGGGGACTGATAAGAAATATAGAAAAATACATTGTTATTAAAGTTTTCTCTCCATACGCTGTAAACGTATTCTGATGCACGGCTTTTGATAGTCTTGTTATTATTTACGTAATGTTATAATGTGTCCACTGTCTTGGCTTAATTTTGTGTTTGTTCTGTAGTTTGTTCACGGATCTGAACAGAGTGATAATGTCAGGGATAGTGATAACTCCGACAACTGTCGCAAGGATGGCACTAGCCACACTTCCCATGGCTACACTACTGGACCGGGGATCATACACGCTGATTCGTGTACGGGTATAAACGGACAAGCTAGATTTGTTCACGGTCAACTGAGCTATTAGCATGCGTTTGATCTCGTCGCGTTTTTGTTGGCTCAGAGGTCCTGTAGCGTGTGTTGATCGACAGCATCGATCACACCCTTTAATTTCTTTAGAAGTGACTGAGGTCGTCTCCTCGATAACATCTTGTGCCCTCATTGTCGAGTTTGGAACATAAGATGACACGTCAGTTTGTGATGCATTAGTTGTATTACAAGGACCTGTAGTTGGCTTATCAGCAGGGTCTGCCGGACTAGCAGGCAATGATGTAGTGTGTGTTGCAGAGGAAATGGCTGCCTTATTTTCTGTTGTCGTGGTATACGGATCAGAGGATGTTGTACCTTGTATAGTTGTGGTTGGTTCGCTCGATCCTGTTAAAGAGATTGTGTTTGATATATTCAAGCTTCATTATTTCAAACTCTGCTAACTCATCTATGTCTAAAGGACGACAAAATTGTTTCAGACGCATTACAACAATACAGCACCGTTTTGAATGGGATGTGAAAGTAGTTTCAGCGTTTTTTGGTGTTACCTGAAACATTGTTCTTACTAACCTGTGAAATAGATGTCATATCAAACACTGCCAGGTAAACGTGTATATTTTCTTGGTTAAATTACATTATTAAAATAACATTATTCGGATATATAAAACACGATTTTTTTTAAATTTCAATTTATACTTCTTTGGTTAAGCAACAGTCATATCCAAATTCTCAGAGAAATAGCCTTGTTCAAATTACACATTGTGCAGTATTTCAAGATATATTCCTTTGATAAAATCACTTAATTCTATTGTCCCAAACAATTTTTAACAATTGCAAGTCGCCTTTGTGTAATACTTTGAGATTTTAAGAAGAAGACACTGCTGGTAGACTTTTAATCAGTAAAGTTTGCGCAATGTGTATGCCATTTTTTAAGCGCTTTAAATATCCATCAATAATAAACAAAAAAAACAAATAAAAAGCAAAAAAAGACACAAACACAAATTTTAAAAATTAAAAAAAAAGTACACTTGCGAAATATGATATACCTGTTCTTATAATTGATAAATTATGTTAAAAGAATATAGTTACCAGTTTCACATAGTGCTGTCACGTTCTGATCACAATTAAATGTAAGCATGTATGTCTTGTCTAATCTAATACATCGTTGTTTAGGACAGCTGTTGGGCTCTGATCTCCAGCTCGACCATCTGGCCCATCCGCTGTAGACCCATGGCAAATACTCTCGTGTTGTGTCGCAAGCTATCGTTTCATTGAATCGCATGCCAATCCAGTACCTCCCTATGCTCCTGTATCAAAACAGACAACTTGGCGAATTACAGTTTCGTTTGAATCTAGGTCAAGGTTCATAATTTAAGTAAGAATTACCTTCCTTTGATACTTGATATACAATAACTGTTGTTAAAGGTGTTTGACTTATTCAAGAAAGTGAAATAAAGCACATTTTCTGCCGTCAACAGATGAATAAAGAGTTTTGTTAAAAAGTTATTATATATGCGCTATAAATCGTTATTATATATATGCCCTTGTGACCAGGCTGTGAGTGTTAAGTAATTACTTTTCGTAAAATATTATGAAAAAATCGAAACAATGGAAGCACCCTGGCTGTCTCCTGCCAAAGAAGGCAAAGACTGTTCCATCATCTGGCAAGGTTATGGCCTCGGTTTTCTGGGATGCATATGGTATTCTGCTAATACCTTATCTCGAACAGGGACAAACAATCGATATATCATGCTATGCTTAATTTTTAAGGCAATTATGGGAAAATATTAAACTTAAGTGCCGCGGAAAGCTCATTAAAGGTGTAATATTCCATCAGGACAATATTCCTGTTCACTGCCATTCACGACTGTGGCTTTAAAATGATTGATCATCCGCATTATTCACACGATCTCACTCCATCAGACTTTCATCCATTTCCAACAGCTATTCCAGGCATCCACTTTCAGTCTGATGATGACGTCATACATGCAGTGGATGCCGTTTTGAACGGCCAAGTAAAGGATGTCTATAAAAATGGCATTGAGGCCTTTATACATCGCTTGCAAAAGTGCATAGATACTGAAGGGGATTATGTTGAAAATTAATGAAATATGTCCGTCAAAATTTAAATCCTTCAATATGAGGCTCACAACATATTAATTAGCCCTCGTAACTCTGCAAATATATATATAGATGCTATAGAAAGAGAATCAAAAGAAAATGTTGTTTATTAATCTATTAAAACCAAGTCTTAATTCATGTAGTTCTGTGTAATTCCAAATCAATGTTACTGTAAAAACAGTTGTTTTCCATTACATAATTTCTAATTGTGTATCTTTTTATTTTGACGTCATCAATTTTGTATGTATGTGTACTTTTGATCATTGTATTTTATTACGTCATCAATCTATGTTGTTTTGACGTAACCATGACACACATTGATGACGTCACAAAAAAATTATTTCATTACACCTGAAGAGCTTGCTCTCAAAGCATGTGAAAGCGCTAGTGTGAATTTCTGGTTTGTGTTTTTTATTATTATTACTATATATACTTTGTATATATATATGTATATATATTGGAATAGAACGGTGTTTTTATTGCGTTTTTGGTGGTATGAACGCAATGGTATGTATGTATCTCATTGCGTTCATACCACCGTAAACGCAATAAAAACACCGCTCAATGCATATATTTACATCAAACAAATCATTGAAATACCGAACGAAGAAAATAAAAGTCGTGATTTGCTGCGACGTTGGTAACTACGGCAGTCGTGGTTGCTAAGATAATATAGTTCCAGTGAATCTACTCAGACATCAGTTTTGTTTTCAAAATCAAAATAAACACCTCAACATGTTTTTGTACAATACATTTTGCGTTTTCAAATCATTAATATATTCACAGTCCACAATTTCCGTCTCATATGAACTATGGTTGTCAAGGTTTTAACTTGGGCCTAACCCCATTTCTGTTTTGACAAATAAGATACGTTTAAATCAGTAGTGACATGGTCGATTGTTCTCTAGGAATTGTACGCTTCAGCCATATGTTGTTAGCTTAATTCACGGGGACATTAAATATTCACCAATTTCCGCAATCCTCGGTTTAGTTGTTTACAAACACTCACTTGACATTAGCTTTTTGTACAGAGATCATCGTGTAACAGGAGAAAACGCTAAAATTGCATAGATCAGTTCTTTGAAAATGGCGCCGTCTAGTTGACGTTCCGGTAACGTCACAAAGAGACGACGTCATGATTATGTTACCGATTCCCGCGCTTATTAGTTCGCTGAGCCTTTTTTGACTGATTTACGCTTATTTTAACGCAGTCAGAGTTTACTAAGCTGAAGAAGGGAGAGATATAAATATAAAACCATAACAAATCATATACAATACTTACAAGTTGTTTTGCCGATAATGATCATGTGCCGTGAAGTTGTTCCACTTTTCTTGACTGTCGAGTACGATAAGGCGCCCGTTATTATTCTTGCAGTAGTCTTCTGATTTGTCCCATATCATTTTTTCCGGACTCAAAACCAGGTCTGTGAACAGAGACTGTCCCGCTAAAAAATAACCACATACGAACCGCCATTAAAAGTAACTGACACGTACCTGTCAATTAAAGATGCAACATATATACAATAATCAATTTTATCATCGATTGAAAACAATGCTTTCTTAGTAAATACCAAAAGCTACTAACTTCAACATAACTTCCAAACAATTATCTTTAAGCGAATCAATAATTTTGGAACTACAACGAGTTGCCCGATTTGCAAACATAATTCAATGTTAAATGATATCTGTTTACGTGGTCGATGTTCTACCTAGCCCCGATTGCGTGAAGTATCCATAACCGCCATAATGAAAGACCAATACAATCACGTGGTTGGTAATTATTACCGGGTCCGGTGATGAAAAAAATAATTGGTTGAAGTAATTACGTAAAATTGTATGATCATACCATGAAATAATATTTCGATAACTATTTATTATGATTTTGTTTACTTATTGATTGATTTATTTCTCTATTTCTCTATTTATTTATTTTATTTTCAATATTTTCACATAAGTAATAAGTATCATTATCTGGTATTTTTTTGCAAGTGGGGTTACCGTTGATAAAATTGTTTGTCTTTTTCATCACTATTTGCTTTCATTTGTGCTGTCCAAACGATGGTGTGGGGGGGGGGGGGGGGGGGGGGGGGGGGGATTGCTATTTTGTTTATTGAATTACAAGCTATTAGGAACTAATGTTCTTTGTTACCATACATTCAACTTTAAATAATTTCTCTTATTTTGTTCCTTGAATGAAAAACAAACCCTATCCCTAACCCTATCCTTGAGAGACACAATAAATAAATAAGAAATCTCACAACTGCTACAATCCCGACAGCTGATCAATATGGGTTTTTAATGAACCCTAAGAGAAGATAAAAGAAAGTTCACGATTTGCTGCTGTCCAACATTAAGTCGCCTTCTACAAGTGATAGGAAGCTTGATATAGTGGGCTTTATTCCAGGTCTCCCAGATGTCGCCTGAGTAAATCTACTGGATCTTCTGAGTGACTATACAGAAGATCCACAATTAGTGGCCTTTCGGTACTACTTGAGACATAGCAGACGCTCCTGGATGTGCAATAGACCTGAGCAGACCGTACATTTAACACATGGCGCTTTCTCCGACAAGTGACGCCGAGAATTAATTAATGGTTAATAAACAAACGCAATATACTCGAGTTTAAATTTAAATGTTATACATAGTGACACTTGTGAATACAACTCTCCTCTGGATTCGGTTGGCAGTAAAGTCTTTAATATTAAAGTCACATGTACGTGACGAGTGTGGGGTGTTATCGGGGGCGCACAGAGAGATATTAACATTTGTGTTCTCAAAACATCGTGCAAAATGGTGCCATGATAATTTGGCATAGCGACGGATGGAATACATCAAGTTTATATTGCTTATTTTAAAGTGTTATCTCCCTATTAAACCCTGAATGATGCCGATTTGAAAACGAAAACATCATTAAAACATCAAATCGATTAAACAAAGATAAAATATAGGTATAGGTTTATATTTTAATGGGCACTGGAAACGTATACATATAGTGAGATACAGGAGGCACATTTTCCCCGCCCTGCATGGGTATCAGATCTGTACAAAATGTTACTCAATCACATGATGCCTTCTGACATTCTGGTAATTAAAATAAAACAATATCTCTAGTTTAATATATTTTGTATATTCCTCATCTCGTCTAAAAAAAGATGAAATATGAAGACATAAGCATCTCATGCCACTCTTCCCCCGTCAATAGGTAACGATTTGGTTGTGTTTTGAGAAAATATCCCATCAAACGTAATCAAATGTCTCATAACATTGTGAAATATATCCCACTTAAAATTTTCCAAAAAATGTACTCTTAATAGTTATAGCCCTTCTATACTCATTCCGTAGTTGGGAATCGGTAAAAGTAAAATTAACAGTTTTTACAAATCACTTTGTGATCTTTTTAGCTCATGTAAAAAGTGGTTATATTTCCCATGTCCATCGCCATTTCTCGATTCTTCAGACAGATCGAAAAACATGGTTTTGCGTCAGACGTTTGTAATCCTATGATTGTGATAATTAAACTAAAGTTTAAGTATTTTAGGCTAAAACTTATTTGACAAAAAAATTCTGAAGCTATAACACTCATCAGTATCTTCATGTCTGCTTATTGTGAAGAATTAACACACATGGGATTTGAAGTAAAGGAGAAGTGACTTTTTTCACTAATAACGTGTGAAGCTAATCTGCTTTTGAACAACTACCAGGTATATTAGGAGATTTTAGTATACTTCCTTGCTCTCTCTGAAACCCTAAAAACCCTAAAGACATTAGCAATATGGGCACAACAACCGACAACTCTTGAGCCTACTTAGATGCAGTACCATCTCTTCATATGATCTACAGAAACTGCGAGTACTAAATGTTTGCTTATTGTTGGATAGGTGGTTTCTCTCCCTCAACATTGAACTTCAATATCATTAAAATTTCGGTTGATTGTAAGAACAGCGACCTGCATTATTCCAGGTGGTTTTGCGTGTATTGTTCATTATCCCATCAACTGCTATGTTCAATGAAGGTCGTTTTTCTGAGTTTCTGAGCTGTATGACTGTGGAGAGTATATGCCTATTTCAGAAGGCCGTGACATTCTCATGTTCGTCATGATATGGCTCGATTACATTACAGCGCTATCTCACTGGAGTATACTGCCGTAGACCTCCAGCAGGATAACGCACTTGGTCTTTTCATGGGTAAATCAGCCGCCCACTCCCAAATACTGCGTTTTATAACAATAACTATCTTCTTCCTGTTGTTTTATTTATTTTCATCTTCTGTTGTCTTCTCTGCAGCCGTCGTCATATAACCTGATGCACAATCATTTTGAATTTGTTTTGGTTTAACGTCCCATTAACACCCTGGGTCATTAAAAGACGTGCCTGGTTTTGGAGGTGGAGGAAAACCGGAGAACCAGGAGAAAAAACAAACGACCTACAGTCAGTACAAAGCAACTGCCCCACCTCAATTTCGAACTCTAAACCAACAGGTGAAGGAATTGTCGGGATACATCAGCCACTCGGCCTCCCCGGCCCCAACAATGACTTTGAAGTGATAAAGAAAAAACAGACAGAACGACAGCAAAATATCCAGTTTCTGTCAATCCGACAGTCGCTCTATATTGGTATTTTTTGTTTCCAAAAAGAACGTCCACGATTCTGCAGCAGTCGCTATATTTAGTTTTCTTCTACGGTCAACATATACTATGATATAGCGGACTGTATTCCTTGGTCCCCTAATGTCCTCCGAGTAGAGGTCAGAGGAGAAACTATCCCGACTCTACAGAAGACCCACAATTAATCGCCATACGACATAATTTGAGACAGAGAAGACGCTATGTGTAACAGATCTGGACATTCCGTTAGCAGAACACTTGACGCTTTCTCAGAGAGAAGCGACTACGGGAAATAAACAAAAATATCTGCAATAAACAAATGCAATACAACCCCTATCCAGGCAGATCGAATCAGTGGTATGGTGTCATGCGTTTGCCATCTTATCATTCTTATAATTCAATGTTACATATTTTTGTTGCTTCTATGTTTGTTAAATTTACATTTATTTTTTCTACCACAATACCCTGTGCTATTCAGCTCTCAGACCATCAGTTAATCATTACAGCTGTTGATTAACAATCTGTTTATACCACACGTGGTATAAACTCTGTACGCATTTTGATTGGCTAACACGGTGAATTTTGACCCAGGCTGCAATTGTTATTGACGTCATCAATAATCGAATGACGTCCCATCACAGGGTCCCGGACGTCACCGGTACACTTTATTTGCATACGCGAAATTATACTTAGCCACGTTTCCCTTTGATTCAAGCCGATATTATTGTGGTAGAAACAGGTCACACGACTCGAATTGTTGGATATGGAATTTATTTCACACTCGTAAGTTATTTTTTAAAAATTGCAAAAAACACTCGCTAAAGCTCGTGTCTTTTGTAACTTTAAAAAAATAACTTACTCGTGTGAAATAAATTCCATATCCACAACCACTCGTTGTGTAACCTCTATTTATATCATAGAAGTAACGATGATGTCGGTGAACCAAGTTGCTACCAGAAGTCATCACGAAGCTTAAAGTGATGACATGCCATCAATTAATTAAAATGTCACGATTGGTGGAGACTCGATTTGATATCAAGATAGTCAATTGTGATATATTACACAAAAAAATAGCATCGATACATTAAACGCTTACGACAAATTGATATACAGTCATCTTACCTCCAAGAAGAAAAGTTAAGACCGACATCAATCCCAAAGCACCCATTGTCCCGTTCAGGTGTTTATGAATTTCCCCACTCTGATGAACAGGGTTTTAAAAATTTCGTGTTGTATACGAGTGGTAATAGCTCGGTGTATATATTTTAGGTACAACCTGTTAATCGATTTCGTAGTACGTACCCTAACATGAAGCCATCAAACCATGTATACAAGGCATGGATATATAGCATACGGCTTTTCCGTATGCACAAGGTAAACAAATCAGTCGTACGTGACTTCGCTATTTTTGGCTCGGTCACGTGAGCTGGATCTTTCTACTCAACAACCATGACTGCCAAAGAAGATATGACAAACTTCCCAACGAAGTGATGAAACATGATGGTTCTACACCAATATCCTGAATGATGACGTCGTAACGATATATGGAGACATCGCAAAATGTAAGTATAATGTCAACGGTCTTCCAATACTTGTTCCTTGTAAGAAAGGACTAAAAATTGCGTGTTATTACAATAAAAAAAATGAAAATAATGGTTTCACCAAAACTGGCAAAAATAACACTTACAGTAATAGGTTCCATGGATACGGAGTTATAAATCAGGTTTATATAAACCGGAATTCATTCATATGGATTGTAATATACCAACAAATTTATTTTGGGTTTGTTATGAAACATAAAATATTTTATTAATTAACACTGATTCATTAACATCATGCTTAATCAACAACCCTTAAAATGAGCTGATTAGCGAGTTACCTCCCCTGTTACATCAACTATAACAATTAAGGTGTTTATCAAGTTTGAGCAATATGAATGAACATGAAGCTAAATCAATCATGATTAAGTTCATTTTTTAAAGAATAATTTCGAGGTACATGTTGCAGTGTACAATACATATGCCAAATTCTGAAAAAAATACGGTGCGTGTTTTAGATATGTATGCGTAGCCTCTTAGTATATTTACTTATAATCTATACAACTTTTGCAATTTTAATACAACTCTGAAAAATCATTAAACTTATTTTTTCTGTTTTTTTGTTTGTTTTTTTTTCAGCCTTCGGCCTCGTGAAACAGTACCAATGCCTCGTGAAAACAGCTTTGACTGTTGACTGATGAGGCATGAAACAATTGTAAACTGTTTCCATGGTTATTGTTAGTGAGTAACGCCTACTATTTACAGGAATATTGTTAGTGAAAAACAGCAACTGTATCCAGGGTTGTTGTTAGTGAGTAACAGCTACTGTTTACTGGGTTATTGTTAGTTAGTAACATATACTGTTTACAGGGTTATTGTTAGTGAGGAACAGCTACTATTTACTGGGTTATTGTTAGTGAGTAACGCCTACTGTTTACTGGGTTATTGTTAGTGAGGAACAGCTACTATTTACTGGGTTATTGTTAGTTAGTAACAGCTACTGTTTACTGGGTTATTGTTAGTGAGTTACAGCTACTATTTACTGGGTTATTGTTATTGAGTTACAGCTACTGTTTACTGGGTTATTGTTAGTGAGTTACAGCTACTGTTTACTAGGTTATTGTTAGTGAGTTACAGCTACTGTTTACTGGGTTATTGTTAGTTAGTAACAGCTACTGTTTACTGGGTTATTGTTAGTTAGTAACAGCTACTGTTTACAGGGTTATTGTTAGTGAGTTACAGATACTGTTTACTGGGTTATTGTTAGTTAGTAACAGCTACTGTTTACTGGGTTATTGTTAGTTAGTAACAGCTACTGTTTACTGGGTTATTGTTAGTGAGTTACAGCTACTGTTTACTGGGTTATTATTAGTTAGTAACAGCTACTGTTTACTGGATTATTGTTAGTGAGTTACAGCTACTGCTTACTGGGTTATTGTTAGTGAGTTACAGCTACTGTTTACTGGTTTATTGTTAGTGAGTTACAGCTACTGTTTACTGGGTTATTGTTAGTGAGTAACAGCTACTGTTTACTGGGTTATTGTTAGTGAGTTACAGCTACTGTTTACAGGGTTATTGTTAGTGAGTAACAGCTACTGTTTACTGGGTTATTGTTAGTTAGTAACAGCTACTGTTTACTGGGTTATTGTTAGTTAGTAACATATACTGTTTACAGGGTTATTGTTAGTGAGTTACAGCTACTGTTTACTGGGTTATTATTAGTTAGTAACAGCTACTGTTTACTTGGTTATTGTTAGTGAGGAACAGCTACTGTTTACTGGGTTATTGTTAGTTAGTAACAGCTACTGTTTACTGGGTTATTGTTAGTGAGGAACAGCTACTGCTTACTGGGTTATTGTTAGTGAGTTACAGCTACTGTTTACTGGTTTATTGTTAGTGAGTTACAGCTACTGTTTACTGGGTTATTGTTAGTGTGTAACAGCTACTGTTTACTGGGTTATTGTTAGTGAGTTACAGCTACTGTTTACAGGGTTATTGTTAGTGAGTAACAGCTACTGTTTACTGGGTTATTGTTAGTTAGTAACAGCTACTGTTTACTGGGTTATTGTTAGTTAGTAACATATACTGTTTACAGGGTTATTGTTAGTGAGTTACAGCTACTGTTTACTGGGTTATTGTTAGTTAGTAACAGCTACTGTTTACTTGGTTATTGTTAGTGAGGAACAGCTACTGTTTACTGGGTTATTGTTAGTTAGTAACAGCTACTGTTTACTGGGTTATTGTTAGTGAGGAACAGCTACTGTTTACTGGGTTATTGTTAGTGAGTTACAGCTACTGTTTACTGGTTTATTGTTATTGAGTAACAGCTACTGTTTACTGGGTTATTGTTAGTTAGTAACATCTACTGTTTACAGGGTTATTGTTAGTGAGTTACAGCTACTGTTTACCTGGTTATTGTTAGTTAGTAACAGCTACTGTTTACCTGGTTATTGTTAGTTAGTAACAGCTACTGTTTACAGGGTTATTGTTATTGAGTAACAGCTACTGTTTACTGGGTTATTGTTAGTTAGTAGCAGCTACTGTTTAAAGGGTTATTGTTAGTGAGTTAAAGCTACTGTTTCCATCGTTATTGTTTGTTAGTAACAGCTGCTGTTTCCATCGTTATTGTTTGTTAGTAACAGCTTCTGTTTGAAAGATTATTGTTAGTGAGTTACAGCTACTGTTTACTGGGTTATTGTTAGTGAGCTACAGCTACTGTTTACTGGATTATTGTTAGTGAGCTACAGCTACTGTTTACTGGGTTATTGTTAGTTAGTAACAGCTACTGTTTACTGGGTTATTGTTAGTTAGTTACCGCTACTGTTTTCCTGGGTTATTGTTAGTTACAGCTACTGTTTACTGGGTTATTGTTAGTGAGGAACAGCTACTGTTTACTGGGTTATTGTTAGTGAGCTACAGCTACTGTTTACTGGATTATTGTTAGTGACCTACAGCTACTGTTTACTGGATTATTGTTAGTTAGAAACAGCTACTGTTTACCTGGTTATTGTTAGTTAGTAACAGCTACTGTTTACAGGGTTATTGTTAGTTAGTAACAGCTGATGTTTACTGGGTTATTGTTAGTGAGTTACAGCTACTGTTTACAGGGTTATTCTTAGTGAGTAACACCTACTGTTTACAGGGTTATTGTTATTGAGTAACAGCTACTCTTTACTGGGTTATTGTTAGTTAGTAACAGCTACTGTTTAAATGGTTATTGTTAGTTAGTAACAGCTACTGTTTACAGGGTTATTGTTAGTGAGTTACACCTACTGTTTACTGGATTATTGTTAGTTAGTAACAGCTACTGTTTACTGGGTTATTGTTAGTTAGTAACAGCTACTATTTACTGGGTTATTGTTAGTTAGTAACAGCTACTGTTTACTTGGTTATTGTTAGTGAGTTACAGCTACTGTTTACAGGGTTATTGTTAGTTAGTAACAGCTACTATTTACTGGGTTATTGTTAGTTAGTAACAGCTACTGTTTACTGGGTTATTGTTAGTGAGTTACACCTACTGTTTACTGGGTTATTGTTAGTTAGTAACAGCTACTGTTTCCATGGTTATTGTTAGTTAGTAACATCTACTGTTTACAGGGTTATTGTTAGTGAGTTACAGCTACTGTTTACTGGATTATTGTTAGTTAGTAACAGCTACTGTTTACTGCGTTATTGTTAGTTAGTAACAGCTACTGTTTCCATCATTATTGTTAGTTAGTAACAGCTGCTGTTTCCATCGTTATTGTTAGTTAGTAACAGCTGCTGTTTCCATCGTTATTGTTAGTTAGTAACGCCTACTATTTACAGGAATATTGTTAGTGAAAAACAGCAACTGTCTCCAGGGTTGTTGTTAGTGAGTTACAGCTACTGTTTACTGGGTTATTGTTAGTTAGTTACAGCTACTGTTTACTGGGTTATTGTTAGTTACAGCTACTATTTACTGGGTTATTGTTAGTGAGGAACAGCTACTGTTTACTGGGTTATTGTTAGTGAGTAACACCTACTGTTTACTGGGTTATTGTTATTGAGTTACAGCTACTATTTACTGGGTTATTGTTAGTTACAGCTACTGTTTACAGGGTTATTGTTAGTTACAGCTTCTGTTTACTGTGTTATTGTTAGTTAGTAACAGCTACTGTTTACTGGCTTATTGTTAGTGAGTTACAGCTTCTGTTTACTCGGTTATTGTTAGTGAGTTACAGCTACTGTTTACTGGGTTATTGTTAGTTAGTAACAGCTACTGTTTACAGGGTTATTGTTAGTTAGTAACAACTACTGTTTACTGGGTTATTGTTAGTGAGTTACAGCTACTGTTTACTGGGTTATTGTTAGTGAGGAACAGCTACTGTTTACAGGGTTATTGTTAGTGAGTTACAGCTACTGTTTACTGGGTTATTGTTAGTTAGTAACATCTACTGTTTACTGGGTTAATGTTAGTGAGTAACGGCTACTGTTTACAGGGTTATTGTTAGTGAGTTACAGCTACTGTTTACTGGATTATTGTTAGTTAGTAACATCTACTGTTGACAGGGTTATTGTTAGTTAGTAACAGCTACTGTTTACATAGTTATTGTTAGTGAGTTACAGCTACTGTTTACAGGGTTATTGTTATGGAGTTACAGCTACTGTTTACAGGGTTATTGTTAGTGAGTAACAGCTACTGTTTACAGGGTTATTGTTAGTGAGTTACAGCTACTGTTTACAGGGTTATTGTTAGTGAGTTACAGCTACTGTTTACAGGGTTATTGTTATTGAGGTACAGCTACTGGTTACTGGGTTATTGTTAGTGAGGAATAGCTACTGTTTACAGGGTTATTTTTAGTGAGTAACAACTACTGTTTACTCGGTTATTGTTAGTGAGAAACAGCTACTGTTTACTGGGTTATTGTTCGTGAGGAACAGCTACTGTTTACTGGGTTATTGTTAGTGAGTTACAGCTACTGTTTACAGGGTTATTGTTAGTGATGAACAGCTAATGTTTACAGGGTTATTGTTAGTGAGTAACAGTTACTGTTTATTGGGTTATTGTTAGTGAGTAACAGCTATTGTTTACAGGGTTATTGTTAGTTAGTAACAGCTACTGTTTACAGGGTTATTGTTAGTTAGTAACAGCTACTGTTTACAGGGTTATTGTTAGTGAGTTACAGCTACTATTTACAGGGTTATTGTTAGTGCGTTACAGCAACTGTTTACGGGGTTATTGTTAGTGAGTTACAGCTACTGTTTACTGGGTTATTGTTAGTGAATTACAGCTACTGTTTACAGGGTTATTGTTAGTGAGGAACAGCTACTGTTACAGGGTTATTGTTAGTGAGTAACAGCTACTGTTTACAGGGTTATTGTTAGTGAGAAGCACCTACTGTTTACTGGGTTATTGTTAGTGAGGTACAGCTACTGTTTACTGGGTTATTGTTAGTGAGAAGCAGCTACTGTTTACATAGTTATTGTTCGTGAGGAACAGCTACAGTTTACAGGGTTATTGTTAGTTAGTTGCAGCTACTATTTACAGGGTTATTGTTAGTGCGTTACAGCAACTGTTTACGGGGTTATTGTTAGTGAGGAACAGCTACTGTTTACAGGGTTATTGTTTGTGAGTTACAGCTACTGTTTACTGGGTTATTGTTAGTTAGTAACAGCTACTGTTTACTGGGTTAATGTTAGTGAGTAACGGCTACTGTTTACAGGGTTATTGTTAGTGAGTTACAGCTACTGTTTACTGGGTTATTGTTAGTTAGTAACATCTACTGTTTACTGGGTTAATGTTAGTGAGTAACAGCTACTGTTTAAAGGGTTATTGTTAGTGAGTAACAGCTACTGTTTACTGGGTTATTGTTAGTTAGTAACAGCTACTGTTTACTGGGTTATTGTTAGTTAGTAACAGCTACTGTTTACTGGGTTATTGTTAGTTTGTAACAGCTACTGTTTCCTGGGTTATTGTTAGTTAGTAACAGCTACAGTTTACAGGGATATGTTAGTTAGTAACAGCTACTGTTTACAGGGATATGTTAGTTAGTAACAGCTACTGTTTACTGGGTTATTGTTAGTGAGTTACAGCTTCTGTTTACTGGGTTATTGTTAGTGAGTTACAGCTTCTGTTTACTGGGTTATTGTTAGTTAGTTACACCTGCTGTTTACTGGGTTATTGTTAGTTAGTAACATGTACTGTTTACTGGGTTATTGTTAGTGAGTTACAGCTACTGTTTACTGGGTTATTGTTAGTTAGTTACAGCTTCTGTTTACTGGGTTATTGTTAGTTGGTAACAGCTACTGTTTACAGGGTTATTGTTAAAGAATAACGGCTACTGTTTACTGGGTTATTGTTAGTTGGTAACAGCTACTGTTTACTGGGTTATTGTTAGTTGGTAACAGCTACTGTTTACTGGGTTATTGTTAGTGAGTAACGGCTACTGTTTACTGGGTTATTGTTAGTTGGTAACAGCTACTGTTTACTGGGTTATTGTTAGTTGGTAACAGCTACTGTTTACTGGGTTATTGTTAGTTGGTAACATCTACTGTTTACTGGGTTATTGTTAGTTGGTAACAGCTACTGTTTACTGGGTTATTGTTAGTTAGTAACAGCTACTGTTTACTGGGTTATTGTTAGTTTGTAACAGCTACTGTTTACTGGGTTATTGTTAGTTAGTAACAGCTACTGTTTACAGGGATATGTTAGTTAGTAACAGCTACTGTTTACAGGGATATGTTAGTTAGTAACAGCTACTGTTTACTGGGTTATTGTTAGTGAGTTACAGCTTCTGTTTACTGGGTTATTGTTAGTGAGTTACAGCTTCTGTATACTGGGTTATTGTTAGTTAGTTACACCTGCTGTTTATTGGGTTATTGTTAGTTAGTAACATGTACTGTTTACTGGGTTATTGTTTGTGAGTTACAGCTACTGTTTACTGGGTTATTGTTAGTTAGTTACAGCTTCTGTTTACTGGGTTATTGTTAGTTGGTAACAGCTACTGTTTACAGGGTTATTGTTAATGAGAAACAGCTACTGTTTACAGGGTTATTGTTAGTAAGTAACAGCTACTGTTTCCATTGTTATTGTTAGTTAGTAACAGCTACTGTTTCCATGGTTATTGTTAGAAAATAACAGCTACTGTTTCCAGTGTTATTTGATGTATTCCCATCCAAAAATCTTCGTATTATTTATCTTTACAGAATACCTCTATAACCTTACTGGCAATACATCACATATTTACTGGCTTAACAGCGCATAATTACAGAATGTCCCAATCAGCTGCATACGTCAGCCTTATCGGGCTAACCTGTTCATAGTTACAGAATGTCCCAATCAGCTGCATACGTCAGCCTTATCGGGCTAACCTGTTCATAGTTACAGAATGTCCCAATCAGCTGCATACGTCAGCCTTATCGGGCTAACCTGTTCATAATTACAGAATGTCCCAGTCAGCCTCTATACATCAGATTCACCAGACATAACTGTTCACAATAAAAAAAATACCCCAATCATCATCCATACATCAGATTCACCAGACATAACTGTTCATAATAAAACAATATCCCAATCCTCCTTCATACATCAGATTCACCAGACATAACTGTTCATAATAAAAAAAATATCCCAATCCTCCTCCATACATCAGATTCACCAGACATAACTGTTCACAATAAAAAAAATACCCCAATCATCATCCATACATCAGATTCACCAGACATAACTGTTCACAATAAAAAAAATACCCCAATCATCATCCATACATCAGATTCACCAGACATAACTGTTCACAATAAAAAAAATACCCCAATCATCATCCATACATCAGATTCACCAGACATAACTGTTCACAATAAAAAAAATACCCCAATCATCATCCATACATCAGATTCACCAGACATAACTGTTCACAATAAAAAAAAATACCCCAATCATCATCCATACATCAGATTCACCAGACATAACTGTTCACAATAAAAAAAATACCCCAATCATCATCCATACATCAGATTCACCAGACATAACTGTTCATAATAAAACAATATCCGAATCCTCCTTCATACATCAGATTCACCAGACATAACTGTTCATAATAAAAAAAATATCCCAATCCTCCTCCATACATCAGATTCACCAGACATAACTGTTCATAATAAAAAAAATATCCCAATCCTCCTCCATACATCACATTTAACGGTATTATCTGTTCATAATTGCAGAATACCCCAATCCTCCTCCATACATCAGATTCACCAGACATAACTGTTCATAATAAAACAATATCCCAATCCTCCTCCATACATCACATTTAACGGGATTATCTGTTCATAATTGCAGAATACCCCAGTCAGCCTCCATACATCAGATTCACCAGACATAACTTTTCATAATTACAGAATGTCCCATCAGTCGCTATACGTCAGTCTTCCCAGACACCCAGCTTTACATATTTTACTTAGGGCGGTTGTTAATATGACGTTAAACAATAATAAGGTAAACAGTTACACAGGAGTTTTGGGCGTGTTTTTATTATCTGTCGCAGATACATACTATGGAAAGGTTGACAACATAAAGCTTATATATAACCTATGGACAATATCGCAGAATAATTTAATTTTGCTTGTAACAAGCATTTTCACTGGCTCAAAAAATTATGTTATCATCTCATAACATAAATAATGACTGTGACGCCAGCGGAGTAATCGTTGTTCACGGGGTTTTGTATTTATCGATGTGTTTTTAAATATCTGGAGCAAAATAAACATGTAAAAATTAATGAAAATGTTTCTTATCGTTGTTAATTAAATTATAAGGGTTAACTGTAATATATATTTTTTTGCGTTATTGAGCAATAACACAAAAAACTGGGGTGTAATCTGAATAAACCACGAAACGGTTTATGAAAAAAGTACACCCCAGTTAATTATTGTACAGCCCCTCAAAATGATGGGGGTATATAGAGGCCATGTCGCGAATTGGTCAAAATATATGGGACGTCCTGACCACCGGAATAGGTTGATAAACTGACCGACACGTTTCCAGTAAAGCATATCATAATGTATTGCTCAGTTTTCAGTTGCCGAATGTAGACATTCAGATGGTATAAAAAGGACACCTTCGTGGTGCAAGCTTAAGATGGAAGCTACCACTCGACTTGTGTCTTTTACATTAAGGTTAGACTTTATTGTGTTGTAATGTATCACATTTGTTGTTACGTGAACTTTTATATTAACTTTTTCTATGGTGAAGAATCAGTATAACCATTGGATTTTGATAAATGAACAAATACTAGTTTTCTGTATTTCAAAAGATAACGTAATTATTCATAATAATACAAATTATATATCATTTAGTATACAAACATGTTAATTATTTTAATGTTAAAAAGAAGTTTACAAATGTATTTTATTATGTTTTACCATTGAAAACTATGATTCCTGTGAAATACAAATTGTTATTTCTATAGCATGTGTGTATCTGAACTTAATAAATGAGATAAAAGTTTCCACTCTACTTGTGCATTTTACTTTCACCACTAACCGGAAACCAGAATATAAGTGGACCGTCCTGCCATATAATCTTCGGAGCAGCCTAATAAATGGTGGAGAGATCCGATGAATGATCCCCCTGCATCACACACAACAGCGAAGACCGAACATTCCAAGCAGTGACCGGTTTTCCGTTACAGCTTTTATCTCCGGCGCCGATTGTCAAGCAAACAATTTCAACGAGATTCCAAGCAAACTGCAACGACCAGTCATCAACGCTCTCATCGTCCGGAACCTCCGACACCAGGACAGGAGCAGTCGAGGCGCCACCAGAGATAAAGAACTCGTCATTCACAAGAATACAGAAAACGAGCTCCTAACCCATTGTGATTTATTACTGTTTACGCTGAAAAGTTCCTGTGCAACGCAATATCCGACTTAACGCACTATCTGTATTGATATACCAAGAACAGCACTCCCACCTTTCTACATAACATGTATCAATATTCCTACTCTCAATCCATTTTTTATCTGGAATTTCTACCACCTTCCTAGCTGAGCTTTCTGATATTTTTGAGCGCATGTACGTCCTTCCTCGGGCATTTTTGATAATCTTCCATCACTCTTGCCACAACACACTGAAGAATGTGCTCCTTCGCATTTACATTTCTTAAAACACTAACACTGCCAGATTAGTGGATCCCGGATTCACAGCTCAATGAGTGTGGTGATGCTTCAGCGACGAGACGAAGCATATTTGACAATTGTGTGCTGTACACGGTATAATTTTCTTCTTTTTTTAAAAAGCAGCCACACAGCATGAACCAATCCCAGTGGACAAAGGTGTATTGTGCGAAATAACTCGCCTACTGCCATATGTCGGTGTACCTCTTGCAAAGAGAATATTACCAATCATTTCATCCCCATTTGATGCCAAAGCATATTTGATGTACTTTCATAATTTATTAACCCTAGGTAATGACCCACTAGCAAAAGAACAAGCTTCAAACGCCCGTCTCCCTCTGAACCTTAACCGAAAATAACAGTATTTCATATCGAACATTAAAAGCAAATATCGGAGTGCAAAACGCCTGCACATTTGGCGTATGAAAATTTGCCCTCGTTTCTGCAATTGTCGTAAATGTGTCGAATACCGAGAGAAATATGTGTCCGTATCTAATATCCCTGAGGGCATGCCAGATTACGGTGTCATTTGATATAACGAGTTCTCAATGACTCAATCCCATTACAATTTTTTTTAAACCTATATTAACATAATGTGCAATGCATATTGCCGTACGTTCACGCGTGGAGAAAATTCCCTGAGAATAAAGAGTCGTTTCGGCATTATTCCAGATACATTAAATTGCCTTCTTATACCAGTGTTGTGCCATTATTAGCGACGAGGATAATCCATGCGATAATATGGTGCTACGACGTCCTCCATATCATTTGTAATTGATGCTGCCATTGCCGACTGTTTATTTTCATTACTAGTTTACGATGTCTTATCGACGTCAATAATTGTAACATTGATTACCTGTGCTATATTTTTACAAACACACATGTGTACATACCTAAAATAACGCTAATCTTACCTTTGTGTATACATTTAACACCTTTATGGCATCTTGTCTTTATTCAACGGTGTTTTCTACACGTGTACCATACTGGTTGTGTCCATCACCTTAGGGACAAGGTACCATCTCTTTAACAAAGAGGAAGATATTTTATATTATTTTAATTCATTTTTTATATGCTAAGTAACGACATAGTATGATCCATGTTCAATATTTCTTTTTAATAGATATTTCATTTATTTTTTAATTCGTTTATTGTATGTTTACTTAAGACCTATTATGCTGTATGTTCAACATTTCTTTTCTTTTCATTATATTTCGGATACGGGTATTTTACTGTTTAATATAACAATGAATAAGATGTTAATTATTCTACAAAAACCCTGTCTAAGGCATACTTATGTTCACAGTACATAATTACACTTCATTGTACATCAATTAAATATGACACGTACGGGTTGTTATTGTACATGAATTGTATAGTTTGTACATTGTTACGATCGTTATTGCATATGCTGATTAAAATGTTGTTGAAAAAAGATAGCATATCTGTAAACCTAATACTTAGTGGACATCGTCTGATATGAAGACTATGGAGAGAAATTATTACGAAGAACATTATGAACAAATTGGAAATTATTTAATTACGGTCATTAAGTAATCAAACCAGTACATGTCTAGCTAGTCTGTGTATACGTAAACAGACAAACTTTTGGTATAAATTTCTATCTGAACATTTACCATTTTTAGCGTTAAAAAGTGAGAGTACCTCTGATTTAAGAAACAAACCCAGGTACTAAGCAATAAAATACGTCAATGTTTAACCCCGGTAAATGAAGGCAATATCGCGAATTGGTCAAAATATACGGGACGTCCTGGCCAACGGAACAGGTTGAGGAACTGACCGACATGTTTCCGGTAAATCATATTGGAAAATCTATGCTCAGTTTTGGTTGACCGAAGGTAGGCGTTCAGAAGGTATAAAAAGGAAATGTTCGGAAAGTGAGCTTTAGATAGAGGCTACCACTTATGCCTTTGACTTTTAGGTAAGACTTGTCTCCACATTAAGAAAACAAAATCCAGTGATTGCTACATAATCAGACAATGTGGTGTTTTTTTAACAGCAACATGATAATCTTCGTTTACAATATTTGTCGAAACATATGCATAGGTTTTCCAAAAAAAAAAAAAAACAATTAATTTAATCTCGATTCTTATGACAAGGTGTCGCACTATTTACACTGTATATTGGACATGTATGTGATCTATGGACACAAGAGTTTATCTCTTGATAAAGTTATAGCTTTCCCGAATAACAGTTTAATTTGAATGTGTTTAACAAAGTCACGCAGCTCTTGTAAATACGCCTGTACGTGGATATTTTTTTCTCATCAACGTCAAATGGTCGACGTCATTGTGGAATGTTGACATAGGAACCACAGAACAATACATTTAAACATGAGTTAACTACATCAATGGTTTATGTGTAAGAATTGTAAGTATATCATGATTCGTCAATTTGATAGTTTATGGACGTATTGTGTCCTTATATCACTTATAACATTGATTGATAAATTGTTTCCTGCATTCGGATTGACACGAATTATTTCAATTATTAAACATCCACGTGATCTTGACGTTTATTAATCCTACTACACGTGCTATATTGTATATGACAAAAAAAAACCTTTCTGTGAGAGTAAATGTTTACTTGTATCTAGTTTAACGTTCTACCTACAGTCCAGGCCATTAAATCACGACCTCGCCAAAATGTGTGCACGAGTACTTGTCATGCGCGGCGTATTTTTATATTATTATAGACAAAATCATCATTTGTTACTATTTTTCTAATGTTTTTCCAATTTCATTGATACAAATGCAAATTGGCCACTCACACAAGTTCATCATCATCATCATCATCATAATCATCATCATCAATCAATCAATCAATTAATCAGACACATCAGCCATGTTTTACTCAAGGGTTGACAATCATGAGGTATCTATGAAAGGAATGAAGCTTCCGGTTAGCGTTAAAGATATGTTGATGATTACATGCAATTCAAAGAATATAAAATTCCAAAAATATCTGAAACAAAAAGTTGGCTTTTCATTTTAACAGAAGATCAATTTTAAAACTACAGTGACTGATTAAGGACATATACAGATTGCTTTCTGTGTTAGGGCCCTATCTTATATTGGAATCCTAGCTTTAAATGGTAGTGCCCTAAGATAGAAAATATTTAAATATATATAAATATTTATATATATATTAGGGCCAAAGGTTACTGAGTTATGTTTTCCCCGAAAGGATTTTGTTTAACCTTAGACAGGGATGTCTACAACTGTTTAATTGTGATCATTTCTGATCCTATCCTAGTGTTAAGACAAGCTACATTAATATCCAATCGGGTTGAGATTCACCTGTCTCACCGCCAAGCGGGTGACATATTTTACCAGTCTCAATCCAGGATTACCATTGACAGTAATATGTATGGACTAGCTGTAATTGCATTTCAATGTACATGTCAGCATTCCTATTCGAGGAAGTATAATGCAATGCGCTGATTTTTTTGCAAAATAACTGCACTTCAGGTAATTTTTGACGAAATGACTGCCACCAATTAAATACGTTTTCCTGATAAATCACCGCCCTAACATTTGATAATGTAAACACGTTACACATAAAAACAGACACACCCATTCCGCACAAACCACGCACAAAACCAACGACATTTTACAGATATATCACAATGATGCATCAAAGAACTTGACAGACAATTGCTATGTATGTGTTAAATAATAGTCACAATTAGTGTTCAGGGGCTAATATTGAGATACGTTACCTATATCTTTGTCACGTGTTGTCATATCAAAACCATATCAGACATATTTGATATCAAATATTCCAATATAAACTGCCTAACCATTTGCCTTAAAGGTCGAACGTACACCCCTGTAAGGAAGGTTTTTGGTTCTATATCAAAGTAGAGGCATACTGTAGTTTATTAAATGTGTAGTTACTACCTTTGGTTAGCGCTCAACTACATTGTACCCGGGTATGATGTCCTCCAACATGTCTTCGGCAGTATGCTTCATCGAATTGGCACGCTCAATTCGGCTTCAGTCTTGTCCTATAACAAAGAGACAAACACGAACGTACCACACCCTCGCAAACACACAATTATAAACATAAACACACACTTATCACACGCGTGCATCACGCACGCAAAGCGTGCCGTCATTAAATGACCATAACTGTTGATAGAACATTAAACAATACCAAAATAAACTTTGCAAAAGTTAGAATTCAGTAAAAACAAATTCCACACATTGTTTTCCCCCAGATATACATTCATACACCTTGACATGCGATGTAGTCTGCAGCTGGACAACAAACACATTTGCCTAAAAAGTGGGCAAACTTGGAACTTGGAGCTACCTTTTTCCCTCGAAGACGTTACATAATTACAGGATTCCCATGGTCATTTTCGGATGCTGTCGATTCCATTGTTTTCTCTCAATTTTTTTTGTAAGAAAACTATGTGATTCATTTCCTGCCTTTTTCCGTTCGGTCAGTTTGGGGTTTAATTTGTAGAATAGCACTCTGGAGCTAAAATCTGGACGTAACGTGGAATTCGGCTATTATATGGAATAATCTTAAAATTGTACTTGTTTTTTATTTTATTGGCAAAGTGACATTTTTTTTATATATTTTATGGAAGTGTGCAATGGAAAGTAAGGGGAACCTTGTTATTGCGAGGGATAATTGGTATGTAGTGAGCTTCGTTTTGAAGGAGACACATAAGGATATTCTTTTTAAGTCCTACTTTTTCTCTGCCAACATTCTTCAGAGAATTGTCACAATAGATGAAACATGGGTTCATCCTTTTACCTCAGAGGTCAAACAACCATCTCCTCCGCCAAAAAAGCCATAGACAGTTCCATCAGCTGGAAAGGTTATAGACTCGGTTTTCCGGGATGTAGATGGAATTCTGCTGATAGATTATCTCTAAAAGGGACAAACAATCAATGACACATACTATGCTTCACCTCTGAGACAGTTACGGGAAAATAAGTAAACTTTAGCCCCGCGAAAAGCTCACTAAAGGTGTGTTATTTCATAAGGACAATGCTCCTAATCACAAGTCTGTCATTACCATGGCTGCCATTCACGACCGAGGCTTTAAATTGATTGAACATCCGCCTTATTCAACTGATATCGCTTCATCAAACTTTCATCTATTTCCAAAACTGAAAACAGCTATTTCAGACACCCAAACCCTAACATGCAGTGGATAACTTTCTGAACAACCGAGAAAAGGAGTTCTATAAAAGTGGCTTTGAGGCCCTTAAACACCGCTGGCAAAAGTGTATAGACACTGAAGTGAATTATGTTGAAAAATAATACAATATGTCCGGCAAAATTCAAATCCTTCAATATGATGGTCGCAACATATCAATCAGTCCTAAGACAACATTAGAAAAAAAAGAGAAATTGGTTTTATTCTCGCATTAGTTTTTTTTTCTCGCCACTGACATCAAATTGCATGTTTTATGACTTCATGAATCACGCGTCTGCTACATATTATTTCACTTTTCGTTACGAGTATAGAACATTAAGGAATAAAATATAAAAAAAAAAAAAAAATAGATATAGAAGAAAAATAACCATATTCATTTTTTGTTATTTAGATAAGAATTAACATTGATGCACTGTAAACGATTTACATGTAGGGTTTGGTCACAACCACAGACAATCGTATAAATCAGCATACGCATTCAATATGAAATTCAGGGAAAACGCGTTCGTCATCGAAGAGATAAAACCACTATGCATATCAAGTGGCTGACAGGTGTAAATCACTTTTGAATATGAACATGTAAAATTCAATTTATTGTTATAGAAACGAAATGAATATGTTAAACTAACCACAATGAATCTTCTCTAATTTTATTTTTTTTATTTTTTTTTTGTCTGTTAGACATTGTAATAACCAATAGTTACAGACGTAGTTAAACCCGATTTGAATATAAATGTTTGATTAAAGTGTTTGTTCCTGGTGTTACAAAACGATTTATTGATCTCGTTTACCTGTGTGGCGTATATAAGCCTCTCTCAGACCGGTTATCTCAGTTTTCCGGGTCACGCAGATTCGTCGCCATTGACAGCGGTAATCATGCTGCAAAACACTTATCTTATAGCGGTGTTATGCATTCTTGGTAAGTAAAATATCATTTTTAATTTCAAATATTACTTTGTATCAAACCTTGCATCTTCTGTAGATTTTAAATAGAGATGACAATTAAGTTTCTAATTCGAACGACAAGTTGTGTTTCAACTGTTTATCGTTTGCAGACATACACACTATGCCAGGTTAAGTTTTACGATTATGTATGTACGCTGTTTTTGATCTAGAAGTACTGTATTGATAAGATTCATTTCGATAGGTTATGCGCTCTGCCATTTATAATTTGGACACCAGTAGGATATTCGATATGTAAAACTTATTTCTTTAGTAAAGACAACGTACGGAAACCTTAACAATAGATATTGATAAATCTAAAGAAGATAGGTATTTATAACTGACATGTATTATTCTGTTTCATTGTATGCTGCAGTGTTGTATAAATACAATTGTTTATCCGAAAATGTATTCAGAAGTATTGACATGCATAGGAGAAGGACGGTGTCATTTTTTTTAAAATAGGGAGCTGATTCAATTCAATTCAATTCAAATTTATTCCTTAAGTTTTACAACACCAAGAAAACTTCACTTTCTAAGTTAGGAAACTCGCAATACCAAGGAAAAATGACGTCACTTTAAATTAGTAAACTTGCAATACCAATGGGCGAATAGTGTAACATTTTTTCCTTAGATAACTGGCAATACCAAGGACGGATGACGTCACTTTTTAAAGATAGGAGATTTGCAATACCAAGGACAGATGCCGTAAATTTAAATGTTACGAGATTGACAATACCAAGGACGGAAAGTGTCACTTTTTAAAGCTATGTGACTGGCAATACGACATTTAGACAAAACAAATGATTTCACTTTTTTGTAATCGTTATTTTTATAAAAACTACTACATAAAACATATATAAATATCTAACATCAGGTAAACAAATAAGTATAGATGTCAGATTCAACGACTTATAGATATATAACAACGCTATCAGTGGACAGTCGCGAGTTTGAATATGTGTATGCATTTCCTTCTTTGTCATTTAACGATACTTTTTGTGACGAATGATTCTGGTCTAAATCGACATCTCGTTACCTGGTACATATGACATGTGACCTAATAAAATAAATCGTGATTTCAATACAAAATATATTGTATAGACTCTGACACAATGCTCCTATTACGTTTGTAATTCTCATTTTTAAGGAAATCAAAATCAACTTTGACAGATGCATTAACCATTTACAATTAATGTGAAGGTTAATCTGTTCACACAAATTTGTCATTCTCTCACCGTAACATCAGCAACAAGCTGCATTTCAAAACTTTTATTGATACAGTTGTAATTGATATTAATTAAGAAGCCATAGTTCAAAATTTTCTGTTCGATGTTTCTTTCTTTTTTTAATTTTTGTTTGTTTTTTAAGGGGTTTTGTTTGTTTGTTTCTTTGTCTTTTGCTTTGGTTTTATTTTTGCTATTTTTTTGTTATGATATGCTTTCTGTGTATATTTTAATTGGTTTGTTATATTTCGCGGCGAACGCTGAAATATACCTCGTATGTAAATTACAATATATGTAGTGATTAAACCCATATCTTAAATGTTTTGTTTCAGAAGACTAGTTGGCAATAAATACTTACTATTTGATTTTAATAGTTTATTTCGTATGCATGGATTAGAGGTACCGCTACGTAAGAAGTAATTATAAAATCACAACATGTGAATTTAAATCAGTCTGAAACTCTGAAAAATATATTGATGTAACTTTTATATTATCAATATACATTTGATTTTAATAACTGTTTAAAAATGCAAAATGAAACAGGTTATATGTTGATCAATTAAAGCCAGCTTAACACGATAGCCCAAGAACGAGAAAAGTAAAAAAAAAAAAAAAAAAAATCATCACTCCGGTGATATATTTGGCAATTAAAATAAATGCTTTTTACATAACACTTCGGCTAGAAGCAAATTGACAAATTTAAAATTAGCATTTACAGTTTATTGACCCTGAGTTCAAATCTCAAAGATATAGTCCCTCTACTGTATATGAGCGACAGATATTAAAAGAAAAACTTAAACAGCAAATTGAGTTAAAACCCATTGTGGTTGAAACAAGAGCGGAAGTCACGCACGAAAGGGTAATGCGTATGAACGGCTAACCTACAAAGAGAAACAGCAAGATCACCAGTATAATCTGTGTAGGCTAGACATAGTATGTGGGCGATACCATCTATCGTACTTAACAGGTAAAGATCAAACACTTAATGCGTGGTAGATACCATTAGACATGTAATAAAGGTAGAGCAGGCTTGAGACGAAAACTTTCTATGTGAAAGTGGGCGACGACATGTGTAACTATGCAATGTTGGGTCACATCCACATGAAAGTACAAGCTATTGTCTACAAACGTTTACGTGACGCAGACTTAAATCTGCTGTTGATGTCAAGGCAACTCTGAAATGAAACATAGAACGTTACATTAACAGATAGATGTTGTACGTTACTCGTCTCTCTTTACAATCAAATAAATTCAAATCACATACCTCCATTACATAATAATGTCATCATCCCAGGGGGAATGACATCAAAATGCAATCTCCAATTGTGTTACATCATCGTGTATCATATTACACACACAAAAAAAATACTGATTGCGTTCAAAGTGACACGTAATACATATAGATCGCCGTAAAACATTTAATCATTAAATAACACTCGTGCCATTGGATACAGAACTTTAAAACAATGGGGTCAATGGACATCAACATATATATTTCTATTCTGTGCTTTTTAGAGAAAACAAACGTTAAGTCTTAAAGTCCATACTCCAAGTCATTACAAGTAATGCTTTAATAAGTTGTGGTGTAAATTTTGCTTAATTGGTTAATGAATGTAAACTTGATTTGGTCGCTCTAGTATACTAATGCATATGATTAATTAATGACTGATGACTAACGTTAACATAAACCTTGAGCACCCTTCGACACCATCGGTCACCTTCACGGAAACATGAACTTATCTTTTTTTTTTTTCAGTGATCCTCTGTCTGTCTGGTAAGTTTTTGATATCTTTATTTTAATTTCCAATAATTTCTCAAGGCCACATTTAACCTGTTACATACGCCTTTAATAACAACTACATTTATTGGATAAATCACCCTCACAGATTAAAGCTACACTGTCAATAACTTCTACATTTATTAAATAAACCACTCTAAAAAATGTTAGCTACACAATCCATACCATTTACATTATTTAGAAACATCATTCTCATACATGAAAGCTACGATTTCAATACCATCTACATTTATTAGATATAAAAAAAACACAGATGCCCGCAACGCCATCAATACCATCTACATTTATTAGATTAATCCCCCCCCCCCCCCCCCCCCCCCCCCCCCCCCCCCCCCCCCCACAGATGTCAGCTTCGCCATTAATGACATATATATTTAAGATAGATTAACCTCACACATATAAGCTTCGCTATTGATAACATCTAAATTTTCCTTGGTGTTGTCAGCTACGCTATCTATAACATCTTAATTTTCCTTAATGTCAGCTTCGCTATCGATAACATCTTAATTTTCCTTAATGTCAGCTTCGCTATCGATAATATCTTAATTTTCCTTAATGTCAGCTACGCTATCTATAACATCTAAATTTTCCTTGACGTTGACAGCTACGCTATCTATAACATATATATTATACGATATGTATCGCCCCCACTGATGTAAGTTTAATTGTCCTTGATTGCTACTTAATAACAATAATAAGAATATTTAATATTTGTATGATTTTATTTCTTAATACTAATTTTGGTTAAAAAAACATTATTTGGATTTTTATCATATATATTAATATGTCGACATCATACTTATCGATAGAAAAGATCTGATCTATTCCAGTATTATACGAAAAAAACATAATACCAATTCATGTTAAATGCCAAAAATTTGATTGAATATCGCCGAAATACGTTAATGTGTTATCAAAGCGAGGAGTTATCTCCCTTTGCAGAGGTCAATGCATGGTACTTCGGACAGGACCCGCACTACTATTACCGCCGTCGCCCCATGTTATGGCAGTATCCCGAGTGGGACACTCCAGATGCCTTTGATTGGGATTAAACTGACACACAGTGAGTATAAAGAGTTCTCGGAACTAGAATAACATAATGTATTGGTTAAGTTTTAAATGTTTCATTTGTGAAATTTGTTTGCATGTAATTGTTGTCATGGAAACTGTAAAATGTGTTGTTGTTCATTTGATATCAATATAATCATCTTCCCTTTATTGTTGTTGATATTCAAGAAATATTTAAACAATTGATTTGTCTATTTACGAATCGCTAAAACATTAAAGAAAGTAGCATTGTATTTGAGAAACAGGTACATGTATTGAACAAAATTGAGTGATTTCCTTTTTTATATATGATATTGGTAAAACGATATAATGAAAGAACAATCATTTTTAGTCACGGATTTTCAGAATAACTATGATAATACCAACGTGTTTTTTTAGCCTTTACTGGTTTTCTGGTCTTTAAAAAATGTATATATATACATAAAAATAGGACAGAAATAAAGGGAAGGTTGTCTTTTATTTATACCTATAAACAGATACTATGTCTGTGTATCCACATAGTTAGCAATGCGCTTAGTCAGTCTTACCCTTACGCTAGCAATAGGTCTAACTAAAAACTATAACAGTATCTATTACTTTTGTACATAATTATATCTATAATTATTTTAATATCCATCTAATTCATTGACAAGTTACTAAGCGATATTCATTTAATTTGCAGATGAATTGTCCACATTTGTCAAGAAGAACTTAAATGGAGACATTTCGTAGGAACGGCACAGCCGAAATAAATGAAATGAAAACAACGCAATGAATTATATCACTAAAGCAGAATAAAACAAAACACAAAATGCCGTTCTTTGTTTTATTATAATCCATATTTGACAATTGATGTTTTTGTTACATATGATCTTCACATATTTTAATTAATATTAGAGTTCTTATCAAATGAGTTATATTGACAAATAGGAGAGTCAAACCGTTGTGTTTACATCCTACAAAACATTATGATGTTTATTCCTGATAATGGATATACATGGTCATAAAGGGACATATTCATCAGGCATTCTTCCCCAACATCCGGGGCCTCTTGATGTAACAAAAGGCACATTTTTTTTCTATTTGATTGTTTCCTAAAGAAGCACGACGTCATGTTCAGTTTCTAAATTGATTAAATATTTAAGGATTATCATCAATTATTTTTTCTGTTATACAGTCAAAACAGAAAAAACTGGAGTGTACTCTAAATAAACCGCGAAGCGGTTTATGAAGAGAGTACACTCGTTTTTTTTATGTTATGACTGTATAACAGAAAAAAATAATTAATGTTAATTCTTATAATTTAATTTCGTCTTATACACACCAAGATATTTCACTTTCTTTGGCGAACTCTTTTCTGTGAGAAATTATTACGCAACGTCATCAGCCAATCAAAAATGACGTTACATTTCGCAACATCAAAAATTTTGTTATGGAGTTATAACAGAATTATTTCAGCCAATGAAAATGCGTGTTTCATACAAAATTGAATTATGTATCTATATTCTAAATAATAAAACGCTAGACATTAAATGACCAGGATGATTAGATTGTCAAAAAAGACATGGCTTTCTACATTTATTACACAGTTTTAAATTCATGTATTTATTTGATATGTACCTTGGAAAGGATATCGTTTATTTGTCGTTTCTTCTTCAATGGGATTTATAATTTATCTATATGATTGTTGAGACTTGCTAAAGAATGTAAAAATTGCCGAACAAATTTAATATCCCTTAAAAATTCGCAAATTGAAATAAAACGTGTAGTTTTTTCCTATCAAAGAGGGAAATACATAATGATATGTATAAGTTAAGGTATAAATTCCAAATTTCACGGGGT
This sequence comes from Pecten maximus, assembly GCF_902652985.1. Taxonomy (NCBI): domain Eukaryota; kingdom Metazoa; phylum Mollusca; class Bivalvia; order Pectinida; family Pectinidae; genus Pecten; species Pecten maximus. The sequence continues at coordinate 3,179,138 of NC_047031.1, read as the reverse complement.
AATGTCTGTATCAATTATTTTAGCCCGCGTTTTGATGAAAATACAGAATGGAGTATTTATATTCTATTTTGACTCCCTCTTTGAAAATAACGCAAAATAAAATCACCTTCCAAATGTTATTTTCCACAGAATGTAATAGTTTACTCGTAGTAAAAAAATAATAATGAAAAAAACAAGAGAACAACAAAATCAGGTAAAGCGGCAATAACATTGATTTTTATGGCAGGTTCTAAATTGATATTCGCTCGCCGTGCTTTCCAATATCGGGTTCGTACCAGTTGTACCGGCACGAATCTGTTGTATTCGTAATGGAACACAGCGTACCAGAAGAACCGAACCGGTTTACGTGGTTCGTTTCCTGAAACATGTCACTTGTATCCAAGATGGCGGATCTGTGATACCTCATTTGCCATGTGTATAATCTACATTTTGTTAAAAACGAGGCAGACATTTTCGTTTGCGATAAAATTGTATAAACGATACATGTGAATTTACGACGAAAATATTAAAGTATTAATTTTACATTCATTACATTGTAAACAGAGAGAAATAATAGCTTATTATATGTCTGAAACGGATATTTTGTAGAGACGACCGCCATCTTGGAATCTCACTAGATATTTAATTGTGTTCCATTTTATGATCTCGCACCTATTCAGTTCAACTGGTACGAACCTGATAAAGGAAGGCGTACTCTGTGTATTGGCTATATCTGTTGTCATACTGAAGACTTAACCAGGAAACTCATTAATGTACAAACCGGAAAGTAAGTTATATCTGATTGATTTTCTATGTACACATAAATCACGTATACAGGTATAGGATCAACATATATATTATACTGTTTAATTGTCATTAATGTTAATTACAAATTATGGTTTAGCTACATCTGTCACAAGTACATGTTTTGCGTTGACTTATCTTGAGTGAAATCAGAGGTAATTATAAGTCAATAAGAATAATCAAAACTCATTGACGTGATAGCATTGAGGTATAATTGTCGGTCATGTTTTTTTAATAAACAACTAACACTTTTTTTGTCGTTTAATGGGGTTAATAGGTATTATTTTACACGGTCGTGATAACATTGCAAAATATTTAATGATCGTGTTTTTAATGACTTACAAGTTTTGTAGTTGGATAGAGGTTAATGGATAGTATCTAAAATAATAAAGATTAATACTTAAATTCTTATTATATCAAAACACATCTTGCGTATTTTGAATATACATTCATGTAAATTAATACACAATCATCGAATGCCGGTACAACATTAGATATGTCACTTATAGACAATGTAATAAAGAATGTGAAAGGAAAGACGAAAAGTGTTCTCTTCAAAATTAAGATTGATAAAAATACAAATCTAAACAGAGAAATTATTACTGGATAAATTGAAGAGCTCTGACTAACGGAACGGATACTTAATTTCCGGGGAATCTAGTGTATTGTATACACTTAGAGTAAGAAATTTAGCTCAGCTGTACAGTCATAGCGTGAAACAGCCTCTATTTCAAAAGGTAGAGTTTTCTATATACTAGGAAAAGGAGATAATCAACATGTCAAAATATTACAAACCATCAAAAAATAAATAATAATAATAATAAAAACATCAGAAGCATTTTCATAGACATCCTCTCTGATAATGTAGAATTAGATAAGATAGACATTCAATCTGATAATGTAGAATTATTTAATATAGACATTCACTCTGATAATATAGAATTATATAATATAGACATCCTCTCTGATAATATAGAATTAGATAAGATAGACATTCAATCTGATAATGTAGAATTATATAATATAGACATTCACTCTGATAATATAGAATTATATAAGATAGACATTCACTCTGATAATATAGAATTATATAATATAGACATTCACTCTGATAATGTAGAATTATATAAGATAGACATTCACTCTGATAATATAGAATTATATAATATAGACATCCACTCTGATAATGTAGAATTATATAAGATATAAATCCTCTTTCATGCTATAGAATTAGAAACTTAAATCACAGAGAAAAGAGAAGCATTCCAATATGCACTTACTCTATATAGAATTACATTAGTAACGTATATATATAGAATAAAGAAGCATTCCCATAGACATCCACTCTGATAGTATATATAATTATTTCAGTATATCGCATAAAGAACAGAGAATCGACACCAGATTACAGAGGCGGACACATATATATCTATATATGTATTTATAAGGCTATATATACCTGTATATGCTAATCTAGAATAATGATTATATTAATAAAAATAACAATTCTAAATCAATAACTGCCGCTGTCAGTTATATACATAAATAAAGTCTATATACATATATGCTAATATTACAAATATCAAAATGTTTAAATTGAAATATATCAGATTCAAATATTTGCAAGGTAATCATGTTCGGCAACAATAAATGGTAGTATGTTATTGTCCAAATTTCAAGAAAAAAATACGAATACATGATATAATAATCTATATAAATACCACAGTCCTTTTCTGTCTGATTTTTTTTACACATCCGTTAATATCAAACGATAGTTTCTAATTTGTCTAAAGATGAATTGCTGGTGCTCGTAGGAAGGGAGTCATTTGTGGATACTGCGCCACCTACTTCCGCTTCCGGGCTTTCAGCTTTAACAACTACTTCCGGTTGTTGCCCCTCTTTTTGTAGATCATTTGATGTATCGGACATTTTCGTCGAAACATTACCTTCATTAGTCCATCCCATTGATGGCTCTTCAATTCCTTCCGAATTCATGGTTTGTGAAATGTTTGACAAAGCAGTTGAATTTTCTTGTGACCCTTCCTGTGTCTTGTCGCTTCCTTGTGTTGAAGTCGATGGCACTTCCGCGGACGTGACAATGACATCTGTCGATCCGCCTTTTCCCTCCGTGATTGTATCCATTTTCTGCTGCTCAGAAGACTGCCTTGACGATTTCACAGACGACAGCCTAATATTAGCATTTAACCCGGTGTTATCTACCGGTGGGGGAGACATTCTATCAAAACTTCCGATAGAAGGCTCACATCTTTGATCCAGCCCAAAGTTTTCCTTTATTGTGTCCATCTCAACCTCAGAGTTGTTCAATCGCCGTATATTAGGTTTGGATGCGATCCACCGCGACAGTAACAAGCCAGCATCGTAGAAAAGAAGGAAAATAAGACTCTCTATGAGTAGGAGATAGCAAAACCACATTGGGGTTCTTTCTTCTATTAGGTATCCTAGCAACGCAGGGTTGACCATTCCGCCAATAGACGCCATTATGATTAAGTAGGCAGTGATTTTACCTGTGATATGTATAAAGTTTTCATCCGTCCACGTATAAAGTATCGGGTAGATGATTGACAGGCCTACCCCAATTAAAGGCGAAAACAGCCAGATACCAATCACGTGCGAGTATAATCCAGCCAACGTCAAACCGACAAACGACATAATTAGCATGACACAATAAAAACATACTAGACGCACGGGGTTCAGTTGTGTTACTAGGAATATACCTATAAACCGAGATATTCCGAATGCTGCAAAGAATATAGAGGTTGCTTCGGATCCCTCTACCTTTGTCATGCCCATATGTGTGACACAAAATATAGTGAGAAATTCGGAGAATGTTTCCTCAATAGCAGTGTAAATGAAACAAAGGAATCCCATATTGATTAAAATGAGTGCCTTTTCTCTCTTAGACAAGGGCCTGCCGTGATCGACATCGTTGATGGGTAAGCTTAAACCGTGTAAGAAGATGGAGTTTTTAATACACTGATAAAAGAAGAACGCGGCTGCAATCAAAACTAGGCAAGCGTTGATGATATATACCAGGTATATCTTAGATTGTGTTCCGTCATAAAGGGTGAATATCGTTCCTGATGCAGAGCCATACTGACTTCCGGTCAGAGTAACGGTGATTTCCGGTGCCAGGAAAGGGGCGGTAACTAGTGGAGAAATCACAGCTCCTACAGCAAACATAAAATACATCCCCTGCATCCAGGACTCGATAGATTTTCCCCAAAGCGAAACCATTTCGGTATTGGCCACTGTAATCAGAAAAAAGTCATATACTATATGAATCAAGAATTAATAGAGAATGGTAACATGTATATGGAAAATCCACAAAGTAGTTTTCACTCAGATTTTATGAAACCAGGAAAAAATATAAATGAAATATAGATTAAAATGTATACAGCTGAAATAGTACAGGAACTGTAAGACCAGATAGTCCGGAAGGGTAAACGTCCTCTGCCCTATCGACGACAACACTTGAAAATTAAGGACAAACTTGGTTTATTGTATAATATGCCCAGTGCCTCAGGAATTCTAATAGTGAACTGTAAGCTTCCAAAATTCAACATGCAAAAATATGTTCATGAACGAAAATGTATGGTGGCCGGTTAGGGCCGCCTCGTAATCTCGCAACCTCGACCTAAAGTCGGGGTTGCGAGGCGAGGTCGCGAGATCGCGAGATCGCGAGGGGCGAGGTCGCGAGGTTCATCGCCTCGCCAGCTCGTGCCCCGCCTCGCCTCGCAATCTCGCGATCTCGCGACCTCGCCTTGCGTCTCGCCTCGTAGCCTTGCGACCTCACGACCTCGACTTTAGTTTGAGATTGCGAGTTCGCGAGATTACGGGGTGGCCCTAACCGGCCACCATAAATATGTGATATTTACCTGTGTCGATTACGCCCTCGCACGCGCCATTGAGGAACAGGATTATCATCATAATCCAATACTGCCTACAGTAAGGTATGCTGAACTCGAACCCAGCTAGGATCAGACAGGTAAAAAATAGGGTCAAAGGTCGACTCAATCTCTCATACACCATACCGCCTAGGAACGAGCCAAGGATGTAGCCAACTCCAATGATGATGATGTATGTGGAGGTGGCCTCTAGGCTGACGCCCGTTATTAAGGACAGATCTAATAGAATCGGCCCCAGTTGTCCAGTCGTCCATCCCTGTTGAAAAAGTAATATTGATATGAAAGGAATATGCTAAAGATTATTTATAGAATTATTTAAAATTTTGAGTATTTGATAAAATATTCTAAAAACTCATTGATATATTTCATCATACATTTTGAATGTATTTGATAAAATATTTTAATAATTCATTGATACATTTTAACATAAAATATCTCACGTTGAAAATATTTTGGAGATAAATTGAACGACCTTGGTCACGGTGGTGTTCATTAATAAAAGAGACGTGACGTCCCTATATGGCTTCTTTATCAAACTTTCCACCGTGTAATCCGATTGTGATTTATCTAGATTTTCCTTTTTTTTAATGTTTTTTTCTGATTTTCACATGTTTTCCACTTTTCTCAGCGATGGAAACTCATGTGGTCGAACATTTGACATGATACACCTTTACACGTACGATCGTGGAATCGAACCCCGGCTGCTCAAGTGAAAAGCAAATTTGCTACCTGACCATAATGGTTTTGATATTCCAATATATTTCAGTGTTTTGAGAGATATATAGGTTGACGAATACCAAGGGAACGTTTTACATTTGACATCTCGTTTTTAATCGCCTGTATGCAAAACGAGCAGGGACGGGTTGCTAGATGAGGGGGTTGGGTTTGTACAAGCGGAGCAATTTAGTGGTTTTACGCAAGTACACAAGACAATGACATCTACGACAAGGTCAAAGGTCAGGGTTGTTGCGTCAGGATGCAGCTTCACAATCCTTGCCAGCTCTTTAGCAGCTTTGTTCCTTGAGCTTTTGTGATAAAAACTCAAACAATGAATATCAAAACATCATAACATCTGAAACAAATTTTAGTTTCATGCTTGTACGGTTATGATCACCGTTATCGTTTTAAGAAAATCTCGCTTTTTTTTTCCTTTCCTGTCAGAATACTTGCATTACATTTTCTTGAATTATAATATATATATTGTTATAAATTAACGAGTAAGGGTACCTCTTTGTAAATCATTACAGTGAAGTAGCCAGCGGGCCCAGTAGGGGATGTTTACATTGTTTTTTTGTCTATCAATACACAGTATGCTAGTTTATATTGGAACATTGGACTTTTTCTGCGATTTACATACAGATTCTTATATCCATTATATTTTCTTCTCGTTTTGTCGAGCTTTAGTAGGAATTATGGTTTCGTTATTTAATTATCATATGGTATTCTTTGTTTTTTTTGTTTTTGTTTTTGTTTTTTTGTTATTTGTTTTTTTTTGTTTTTTTTTTTTTATTATTATTATTTTTTTCGGATTACTTACCAATATCATGTATACCCATACCAAACACAAGCTGTATGAGACACGGATTCTATAAGTCCGGTTGTACTGTAACTTCCTGAAAACGTTTCCACAACGGTTCCAGAACTTCGGTTTAGGCTCGTCGACGACCGGAGATGGCTTTGGTCCTTCCGCATCTATACGGAAACTTTTCCCGAATGTGCTCTTCCTTGTGAGTGACCGGATGTCTCGTTTATATCCCTGACGGTCACGCGACGTGTCTCTTAGAATTACTGATCCTTTGCTGCGGCGCCAACTCATGACTAGATTTCAGATTTATAAAATTCGAGTTCCCTGTACTGTAATCCAACAGTCCACCCTCAAGAAATAAGGTCGCAAAAAACCTCTTATCTAAATTGGTTTGTTACTTTCCCATTCCTCTGAACACATCACATGTCCGTTCCAGCATTTTTGCAGAATGGAAGAATTATAGAATAAAACAAATAAGCTATAGATAAGTATATAGTTCTTGATGAATTGTCTCTGTGCATGCGAAGCCTCATGCGGAATATCAAATACAGTTACAAATATTCCTTGCGAGTCATTTTCTAAAACGGTGATTTTTTTTTATCTATTTATTCTAGCACAAGCCGGATTTCAAACTCTAGACTTGGCACACAAATTCACACACATGTTGGAATAGCGTAACGTATCCAGTGCTAAGTCCTCAACTGCAGAATAAACATGATCCTTGTTTTCTCTTGAATTATATTAAACACTTTATACAACACCTACATCGGCTCTGAAATAGGATGACTAGTACTACAAAACCAGAAACATGATAGTTGTCTTGGCTTTACATGCTAAAAAAGGAAACGGATACCGGAAATGACGGTATTAATATCCGGACGAAGCCAGCGCCTTCAGTTTCTCGGCACATATATGGTATACATTGGACATGTGTAATACTGTAAAAATGTTATCATAAATAGAGGATTTCTAACAGTGTCTTCAGTAATACCAAACAAATTTCACGATTGTGGGTAATATTTTGATAGTTCTGCGCACTCGTGAAAAAAAATCTAAATATTTGTTACACCAATGAATTATATTTGGTACTGAAGGTACTGTTAGATATTCTGTTTATTACATTGTATAGCAAAATATTACGAGGCAGCCAAAGAATTTCACTGGTGAAAAACATTTCCTTTATAAAACAAATAATTTTCGAAAATTCTTTGGAAAAAATGTAATAAATTGATCTACTGGTATCTGTTACTACTTAAATGTTTTCAAATTCTACTACTGCATCATCTTCGATAGTAATACCTTAAACATTTCAGATAAAGGAATATCGATGTGAAACAAGGAGTCACGAAAATGTACAGTTAGTAAACTGAAATCGAATGTCTCCACTACTTACTCATTTATTTCAATTGATTCGTGCTTGTTTGTTCTTTTGTGTGTTTGTTTGTGCGTTTGTTTGTTTGTGTGTTTGTTTGTTTGTTTGTTTGTGTGTTTGTGCGTTTGTTTGTTTGTGCGTTTGTGTGTTTGTTTGTGCGTTTGTTTGTTTGTGTGTTTGTTTGTTTGTGTGTTTGTTTGTGTGTTTGTTTGTGCGTTTGTTTGTTTGTGCGTTTGTGTGTTTGTTTGTGCGTTTGTTTGTGTGTTCGTTTTTGCGTTTGTTTGTTTGTGTGTTTGTGCGTTTGTGTGTTTGTTTGTGCGTTTGTTTGTTTGTGTGTTTGTGCGTTGGTTTGTGCGTTTGTTTGTTTGTGTGTTCGTGCGTTTGTGTGTTTGTTTGTGCGTTTGTTTGTGTGTTTGTTTGTGCGTTTGTTTGTTTGTGTGTTTGTGCGTTTGTGTGTTTGTTTGTGCGTTTGTTTTTGTGTTTGTTTGTGCGTTGGTTTGTTTGTTTGTGTGTTTGTGCGTTTGTGTGTTAATTTATGCATTTGTTGGTGCGTTTGTTTGTTTGTGTGTTTGTTTGTGCGTTTGTTTGTTTGTGTGTTTGTGCGTTTGTGTGTTTGTTTGCCTGTGTGTTTGTTTGTTTGGGTCTTGTTTTTAACCCTTTCTCCCTTATCTCAGATAAAAGCTTGCAGTGCCACAAAGAACAAGATAGACAAAATCACCTTGAAAATTCTTTAATTTTCATTGTAAAATATAAGAACTGGCAAAATATAAAAAGTGGAAGTACTTTAAGCAATTGTTAAAAAAAGTGATGTCACACCACAGAAAATACAAAAATGACACTGGTTATACAGACACTTAACATCATATTTTAATGTGCATGTCAAATGAACGCAAATAGGTTACGTTCTTGCATTCATAGTTTTATGAACACTATTCCTTTTGATGATAACGGGACTTGTATTGCGAATGAGCATACTTGTTCACCCGCAAGTTCATATACATAGTACAATAATGCGTTATATTGATATGAAGGTTGACTTCACGTGAAACAAATTACAAAAAAAAAATTAAAAAAAAAAAATAATTGTCCTAGGATAAATTATAATATATAATCTTAATTTGATCTTTTAAATATTTTATTTATATACGATACACCGGATAGAAAAATGTGCATGCATTGTTATTTAAAGATTATCAAATATGAAAAAAAATGATAATAATACATTTGCAGATAGTAATTTTTGGAATATTAAAAAATGTGCTGTTGTTCATTCTATACTTTCAGTCTCCTGTACAACTGACAAGTACTAGATGTATGAAACATCTGAATGATACAAGTTTAGATTAGTTAATCATGAACTGTATTTGTCACCGTAGTGTAAAAGGATAAACACGATGTATAATGTAGGTCACACGAGGTCATCTCAAGGTCATCCATAGTTGATACAGTGCCAATATTACAGCAAACAACAAACCATTAAAACATCAATTAATTCATGATTTCAAAGCGAAGTAGCCAGGTACATGTATATACAGCCAAACTTCGTTAAGTTGAACTCGGATAACTCGAAGATCTCGCTTAACTCGAAGTATTACTCCGTTCCCGGCCAAAATCCTTCTTTTTCTTTGCAATAAAAACTCGAATAATTCGAACTCCGATAATCAGAAAACCTCGGTTATCACGAAGTAAAATGTTGGTCTCAAAATTTAAAAAAGACAAGCATCAAAATGTATTGGGTTATCTCGAAGTTGAAAACAATGATAATTATCTTACAAAATATGTCAACACAATTCTCATCTTACGTCTCGGTGAATTGTCCGGTTTTGGCTTCAGTTTGTTTTCAAATTACATTAAACATACCCGACTATTGTTACTGTAAAACCCGTTTATATTAAGACTCAGCATTATCGATTTGGTTTGAGACCTTTGCTGATTAAATGTGTACGATAATTATACCCAAGCTCGCGTACATGTCAAAGAGCGTCTATATTTACACCATTGCCCGTATTCAAAGCAACACATACACAAATTATATTTTATCTACAAGATTTAACGAGTGTGTGAAACTCCGTTAAATAACCTCTCATACACTGCTTCTCACCAAATACATAGCACTGGCAACGCAATACGTAACATGTAGCTGATTAATAATACGAAACAGTGGCTTGTAACAAGAGGTGCTAATTAACATAACGAGATAGCTTATTAGACTAAAGTAGCCGTAACTGTTGTAGTGTCGGAACAAATTAACAAATATTCGGAATGCCATTAATCGATTAATTAATTACTTAATTTTTACAGATATAATAAGAAGAACACATTTTTGGATTCTAGCAATAGTGTTGATTAGTAATCTTTATAGAAATGTATAAACATTCAATATAAGTATATATACAAGTTAAAATTGAGATTGAGAATTCAAATATATCACAAATATTATTGACAGATAGGGGTATGGATCTACATTGGTATCATATCCACTTCGCTAGCCAAGGGTGTTCAATGTGATACCCTCCCTTTGAAAGGAGAGTTCCGCATTAAACACCCGTGGCTAGCGATGTTGGTGCCATACAATGTACCTTGTCTACACTCTATACCATTACACATAACAGGTGTTGCAATTTATATTTCGACATGTTCTAACCGTTAAAGTCACGTGATCAATACAAAATTTGCTATTCTGTTTTAATGACCTAGCCATCGCCCCAACAAAAAAAGGGAACATGTTTACCCCCACTCCACCCCCACCCCCTCCTTCCCCCTGCTGAATAATGGTATACTCCCAGTGACAAACCGTGTTCAACGTAAACACAGTTCATGGGCTAGCAGAAATGATCGTCAACATGATATTATTGTTGGGTATATTATGTAAATTATTATGTAAATGAACAAATTCCATCCATGACGTCTTTTCAACACTTAATTGACGGTATATGCACTGTTAATATATTCGTAGGTGCCTCCATTACACTCCGCTAGGTGGGGGTACATGTTTCCTTTATCCGAAGTCGATGTGTACCCAACCAGGGCTATCGGAGACGGATCCGGCTTTTTATCCGGTTTCTCGTTTGTAATTGGAGTTAGCGTTACCCCGGAATCGAGTCCCTCTGATTTCTTTTCATCGTTGTCATCGCCTGTGATATCCTGTAAAGAACAATGAAAGATTATTTATTTATTTATTTATTTATTTATTTTTACCATGAAGGTCAGTTAAACATTTCCATGGTAGCCGATTCTTTTGAGGACAAATCGACAAAAAAAAAGATATATAGTGTTTCACCTCGGCAAATATCATCTTGATTGAATTACTCCTTTTGTTTTATTGATTAACAGTATAATGTTATCGGTAAATTGAATTACTTTTATTGAAAACAAAAGCTGTGGCCGGTCTTGTATTAAACATATTTGTTTCTTGACCACCTGTTTAATAGTTTTAATTGAGTTTAATTATGCATTATATGCTTAATCGTAGTTGTGTATACATGATCTGATGTTTCTCAAGTTACCCATTTCCTTGAACATGCTAATCGATTTATTGTTAATTATATTTTTCTTGTTCCCGTAAAAGAACGAAATGTTTTGTCTGTATATTGTACATATCAGTATTTCACTTAAACACTAGTGAAAGATAGTTTTGAGTATTTTTTGTTGTTGTTTTTTTATAGATTATTATAATATAATAGCATCATAAGCAATATGATATTAAAGGAAACGTATATCATTAATGTACTTATATACTATATCAGAATATCTGCATCCGGATCTATGTGTATAGGCTGACTTAGCTTTAAATTATCGGGACCGAGTTTCCGGAATTTTTTTCCCACAGATATCTGTTCAGATAAGCTGGAAGTAATACACTCTTTCATTTAGAATGTACACATTCATAGCACATATATATACTTCTTATGCCTAGTAGGTGACTGAGTGTTACAGTCTGTACAATTTAGAAAGTCGGCTATATAGACATATTGACGGGACGATTAATCAATGAATACAGGGGAACACTATATAGCTGGTGATGTTCGCGGAGATTTTACATACAGGGGAATACTATATAGCTGGTGATGTTCGCGGGGATTTTACATACAGGGGAACACTATATAGCTGGTGATGTTCGCGGGGATTTTACATACAGGGGAACACTATATAGCTGGTGATGTTCGCGGGGATTTTACATACAGGGGAACACTATATAGCTGGTGATGTTCGCGGGGATTTTACATACAGGGGAACACTATATAGCTGGTGATGTTCGCGGGGATTTTACGTACAGGGGAACACTATATAGCTGGTGATGTTCGCGAGGATTTTACATACAGGGGAACACTATATAGCTGGTGATGTTCGCGGGGATTTTACATACAGGGGAACACTATATAGCTGGTGATGTTCGCGGGGATTTTACATACAGGGGAACACTATATAGCTGGTGATATTCGCGGGCATTTTACATACAGGGGAACACTATATAGCTGGTGATTTTCGCGGGGATTTTACATACAGGGGAACACTATATAGCTGGTGATGTTCGCGGGCATTTTACATACAGGGGAACACTATATAGCTGGTGATGTTCGCGGGGATTTTACATACAGGGGAACACTATATAGCTGGTGATGTTCGCGGGGATTTTACATACAGGGGAACACTATATAGCTGGTGATGTTCGCGAGGATTTTACATACAGGGGAACACTATATAGTTGGTGATGTTCGCGGGCATTTTACATACAGGGGAACACTATATAGCTGGTGATGTTCGCGGGGATTTTACATACAGGGGAACACTATATAGCTGGTGATGTTCGCGGGGATTTTACATACAGGGGAACACTATATATCTGGTGATGTTCGCGGGCATTTTACATACAGGGGAACACTATTTAGCTGGTGATGTTCGCGGGGATTTTACATACAGGGGAACACTATATAGCTGGTGATGTTCGCGAGGGATTTTACATACAGGGGAACACTATATAGCTGGTGATGTTCGCGGGGATTTTACATACAGGGGGACACTATATAGCTGGTGATGTTCGCGGGCATTTTACTTCGCGACATCCGCGGTCATGAAATAAAACGCTAAAATAAAGGAAGTTTCAAAACAGATAATATTACATAGAAACAAATATTAAAACGGAAATATAACAACGTTTTATATACAAAAAGGTAGGGGAAAAGTCTGTGTTTTGTTTATTTATTTACCTCACAAGGAAATATTGATACGTTTTTTGATGTACAAATGTATATATGATGTTAACTGTAAAATGTTTACGAAGGGATATCGGTGAATTATCATACTCTGTTATACATATGGTATGTATATAATATCTATAACTATCCACATTGTACATGTCTCCCTTTGTGGAACTCTCCTGTAAATAAGTTAGTAAAAGTTTGCAAAGGAAAGAAAATGGTTGTCTGATATCTCACTGCCAAGCTTAGATCGAGATATTGCGATGTATTCCCCAACCGTCATGCCATAACCTACTACAACTCGCAAACTCCTTCCAATCGGGACAACAGCGAATTATCACCCATTGTGATTCTACAACCCTACCTTAATGTGTCGATCCGTTTAACTTTCATCTGTCTTATTGTTTTTAATGACCGAGGTATATTCCATTCGATAATCGAAACAAACTCGCGTGAATCAATTACACTTCATCAATAAAAATAGTAACGAATATCAAATAAGTGCTAAACACTTATTGGTGGAAGGTTACCTCCCTTTTACGAGTTCTCTATCGTTAACGCGATGTGTAGATAATTGGGGTACTCAAAACAAAAACGATAAAGAATTTCAAATTACGATTTCATGTCCATGTCTGTAAATGGCCATTGAAGTTACAGACAAGATCTAAGCAGTGCAACTTATATATTGACATGCAAACGAAATCATAATAAATTATCTCCCTTTATCGCAGACGATTCTTAAAAGGCGGAAGTAGCTGTTTGGCACAGACATTTATCAATACTTCTACTTATCCCCGATTTGTTATTTAATTGATGTTTATACGTTAAAAAATATACTTCTCTCACCTTTAATCAATTATTCGAATTAAAAAAATGATAAAGATTGTTAACTTCCAAGACATTCTACTTTTCTATTTTTATCAACAAATGTACATCACGTCAATTACTGTTCTATAAATAATAGTAGCAAGTGGTAATATGAAACTATGACAAATCAAGTGGAACAATTCCTACCTCTGGGTCCGGAAAGTCCATATTACAGCGTAGTTTCCGGAGTAGGGAGTTCGGAAGACAGCAGAATATCCGGTCAAATACCGGAATCAGATACTTCGGATCAATGTCGTGGGTACCGTTAGCACCTATAAAATAAAAATAATATAGTCAAGAAACATTGGGGACAGCATCGGATCAACATGCTTTAGGAGTGGTATAGGGTACGAGGGAAATATATCACAAGGTCAACATCAATCGGGAGTGGTATAGGGTACGAGGGAAATATATCACAAGGTCAACATCAATCGGGAGTGGTATAGGGTACGAGGGAAATATATCACAAGGTCAACATCAATCGGGAGTGGTAAAGCGTACGAGGGAAATATATCACAAGGTCAACATCAATCGGGAGTGGTAAAGGGTACGAGGGAAATATATCACAAGGTCAACATCAATCGGGAGTGGTATAGGGTACGAGGGAAATATATCACAAGGTCAACATCAATCGAAAATAGCGCAGAGTCAACATACGTTGGAAATACTACAGGGTTTACATTTAGGAACAGCACATGTCAAAGTAAAATGTGGAATTTGAAATGAGAATTGGACGATACGTATGCTGCATAACGGATGGACAAGTGTTTCAATATACACATCCAACCTCTCATATCTACATTCTACAAAAGGACAGTGAAACAAATAAATAACTTTTGGAACTCCTCGGGTTTGTTCCATGCATTACCTCGCGTGTGATATGTGAATATATAACAAATTCAAACTTTTTTTTGTAGGAGACCATTTCACTCCTAAAACAAACTAACTGGAAACCCAAGTTGTTAATGTTTCTTACTAATTATTTTTTACAATGTACGATCCACTCACCTGTACAGAAACTGACGATGAGGCCGATGATGACGACGGTGGCGGCCCCTATCGACGGATACCAGAGGTACGAAACAGTGTACAGATGACTGATCCCAGTTCTAAACCAGAAACGTATCATGAATTGGTTGTCTTACAGCTAATGATGAATACATCGAAATAACAGATGATAATAAGATAATTATTTCAGGTTGATAATTCCGTGTATTGACCTCATAAAAATTGCAATTCCATATTGTCTGGAATATCATACACATGTATATGTTATGTATACGTGCACGTGTGAAGATAAACATCACATTTACTCACATCTCATCTACGATGGGAGCTGAAATGTTTGCAGTCGTTGCCATGGTCGTCGTGACGTTGAAGGCGCCCCCTACCGTACAATTATCAGAAGGGAAACGGAAGTGTGGATTTTGTGCCGACGACACTGTAAGCTCCAATACTGATCCACATTGGTAATACTAAGCCAAAGATACTTCCGACCACCGCTCCCTGGTCCAAATATAGACGTACATGGCATTTTATCATGCTCATAAGTAATAATCACTTAAACAATTTTTCTTTTTCGTCAGCATTACTGTAAATGGACATATTTCAACGATAATCTTATTTTGGCGACAATCTTATGTAAGCGATAATCTTATTTCAGTGGTTATCTTATTTTACATTGTAGCAGTTATCTTATTTTGGCGCATTTCGTGCTAAACACATTTCGTTAGACTATGATTGTGTGAATTTAAGTTCATCTACAATGGTTTCTATGGCAATCCTTATTGATGCACTAGTTAACTAATGCGCTAATCTATTTTAATTTGGTTCTGTGATAAAATTTGAGTGCGTCAAAATATGTACATTTACAGTAACAGAGAGAACAAAAAGCAAACATATTTAACTTTTGATTTAGTGTGTTATCTCAGAGTTATAGGTCTACGTCTGTTTACAAAACATCCGAGTCTGATTTCTATTTCGATCTGTATATATTTTTTTTTTACTTCGATGGCTAGAAGACCATGTCATGAGACGAAGTCATGACTTCCACTTACAATCCAGTTTGCCCAGGGGAAGAAGGCACCAAGCAGAAATATCCCAAGAAGTGGTCCGGACGCAGCCCCAGTAAAACTCAGCGAAGCCTGTGGTGAATAAGAATTATATAATTAGGAGAAGCATTATGAACCGAGTAGGACTGAAAATAAGCTTAGAACAAATATTTTCACAGCATTACACTAGAATTATAATAAAGTGATTTTTTTTTTAAAATGTGGGTTTACGAAGACTGGAGATTGGGTGAAAATTAGAGGAAAATGGAGGGAGAGAATGTATAAGTCTCCTTCATTTACAATTTATTTTACAATTTTTGAAGAATAATTAGGAAAATTTTGACAAGAAAGTTTTAAAGAACTGGTTTTAGACAGGGCGAGTGATCTTACTCGACTCAGCTGACATTTGTTAACATACAATTGTTTTCCAAATCTTTAGAATACCTGTAAGACTGTTCCACCGAGATTCATAGCCATGAAGGACATACCAATTCCACACCCTCCATAGAAAATGACTGTAAATTAAATATTATACATAGTTACTTCAGAACACGAAAAATAACAGAAGAGAACAAAAATAATACTACATTGAGCATGTAAATATTGTCGATCAGAACATTCAGGTGATATTTCAGGTAAACAAACAAGTTCAATAACAATTAGATACAAAAATAAACAAACATTGCAAAGAAAAATAATTTAATTAATAAATAAAGAAATAAATAAATAAAGCAAGCAAGAACCGAAAATAAAATATTAAGGCGCACTCCTAAATGTAGTTAGAAAACGAACACACTTCTAAGGAGGAATTTGTGTTTTAGAATCTGAAGTTAAAAGAAACTATCTGACATGTTTGATTATTTGTTTATAGATTTGTTTATATTTTGTTTGCTTATATTTATGCTACTTATTCACAAAATGTCGGATTATGAACGAAAAACTACATAATATCGATGCTGTGTCCCTATGGGAGTCGTCAAAATCATTTTGATAGACGTTGAGATATTTACCAAGAATTCTGGTGACCCAAGTCTTCTTTTGCTCCGATAAATTATATAGACAGGGTTTCAAGATGTCTTCCCAGGTCACAGCGGAGAGGGCGTTCAGACAAGATGACATGGTACTGTGTATGAGAAGTACGAGATATAAAGTATAAAACAGGTAAAATGGGAAAACATACAAGGCACAGCACGTATAAAAAAAACCCAGGTAAAATGGTAAAAAAGTACGAGACATGGAAAGTATAAAAACAGGTAAAATGGTAAAAAAAATCGAGACATTGAAAGTATGAGGAAGGAAATTTGGTAAAAAAAAACGACACATAGAAAGTAAAATGGTAAAAAGTACAGGGCAAAAAAAGTATAAAATAGGTAAAATTGGTAAAACGTATACGAGACATGGAAAGTATAAAGTAATAAGACATAAAATAACGGTGTCGATTTTATTCATTGGTATTCCTTTTAAAAATCGATTCACACATGATAAAGGAAATTATACCTAAGCGCCCCGCTGAACAGACAGGCAACGAAGAGTCCTGGTAATCCAGGGTAACCAAGCTTCTCCATGACAAAGAATGGGATGATCTGAAATAGAATAGATATGGATTCAAAAAGGTAGTGTCTTTTAAAAAGAAGGCGATTCAAAATGGAAACTTTGGTGTTAACTCCGGGAAAATCTTATTCTATAGAGGTTTCTCACAAAATAACTTATATTAAAGCTTTATGGGATCCATTTATTACTATTCGAGAAATGCGATTACTATGGATGATTCATTATGATGAGGACTAGAAACAATTATTTTGCCTTGGTTACATTAATTGCAGACGTTGTCGAACAACTTGTATTTTAAACAGTTTTCAGTCTGTTCTGCGTCTGGCAATAAAACGGTCCTGGGAAAAAGGGCCCCCACGTTTGTTTAAATGAATGAATTTGACCCACATCCAAGATCACTGAGGTCAAATAAGCTAAATCTTTCATGATCTTTTGACATCACGAGACTGTCGTGTACTGGTTACAGATTGAGACGGTGCTTAAAGTAGTTATATTTTGAGATTGTCCCCTAAAATTATTTATATTTTGAGATTGTCCCCTAAAAGTAGTTATATTTTGAGATTGTCCCCTAAAAATCAATGATTAAAGTTATGATTCTATTCAACAATGCGATGTCTTAGACCATTACGGCTTGAGACCGTTCGTCTTTTAGTCACATGTTGAGACTTTCGAGTGTCTCGTTAGTATTTAGAGACGTCTCCATATGTCCGATATGGAATGGTATTTTCAAGATGGCGGGCCATCATGATCACCGAAGATAGCCGTGCCTTTTAAGCTACCACCTCAGTTAACTACCAAAACAGTACAACTGAGAAAAGTAAAAAGTCGTTATATTTCAGCATTAACAAGATGGTGTTTATTTCTTAAACTACTTCGGATCATTCGCAATGTTGGGCGAACTGCAAAACTCGGCAGCGAGGCGTGATTTGTCGTGGGTTTTTTGCTCATATAGATGTATAAAGACAGCCTTAAGTTTATCTTTAGACTCCCTAAATATATCCGTTCTTAAGCAGTATGAAGTTTACTCTGATTGCCCTATACAATTTACAAAAATAAAGGAAAATGATCTTGTTTAAGTTGCTGAGTCACAGATGTTCTCCTAAACCTTATACATACCTGGTTTGAATTGGCGACATCCTTGTTGGAGAGGGGGTCACACCCCTTTTCAGCGTAGTAGGCGAAGACGACGATACCGGCTAGACACGTGATCGTGACGAGTACAAACACCCCTAAGATGTTTAGTAGTACAGCCCTGAAACAGAATTATCTCCCTTGTCTGATTAAGGGTAATTTCCTTTGTAACCTCAACATGATATGAAGGAATCTGTGTGACGGAGAAATCTCTTTGACGTATTGATTGATGTAGTCCTTAGCCGGGAAATCGATATATTGTCTTCATACAACACAAATATTAATTTTGGGCAAAGTAAGATTCAAATTTGTGGTTTAAAGGTGGGAACGGACTGCAAAATATCTCAGAAGCATTGTCCAGAAAAGTGTGTTGTCATCTAAATTCATCCTGGAGCAGACAGCAGAGAATCATGTATTTATTTATACATCTAATTAATCATGTGTTATGTATTTGTTTATTCATGTTTTATTTATCTTTTTATTTACTTATCAATTTATTCATTTATTTATGCATTAAAGTGAAAACTCTGTCCACTTTTATGATAATATCATGAATGTGCTTTAAGTTATATAATCAGATTCTAAAAACTATGTATGATAGAAGTTATTAAAGTTGCATTAACTGCGGTTTTGATAACACACTAAGTTACCCCCTAAAACGAGAGAAAATGTGAAACTGAAAGATGCTACCTGTACGGAAATGTTCAATTGGAAAACTTCAGTTCTGAGCTTGATTCCTTCTCGAATAAAAAAACTAAAACATAAGTGACATACCAACTTCTACTTATAACTCATATTGGCCCGGATGGAAGTGCATCGGGGTTTTAATATGAGAGGAGACGTGAGTACTAGGAGAAATCCTGCGTTGCAAAAATAACCCTAGTCGACGTGTTATATATTATATTATAGATGTGAATCTTGGAACAACATTTTGACAATCTATTTTCGTCAAGAGTTATGTCCCTTGCATTGCCGATTAGTTCCGGATAATTAATCCGCCTTGATTCTAATTTTACAAACTTAATTTTACTGTTGTCTTGATCATGTACACTGATATGTCTGTTGTGCGAAGAATAAAAAACGACATGAAACAAACAACATATGTTTTTTTTTTTTTTTTTTTTTTGTCAGGGCCGTAATATGTTATAGACAAGGCGGAAGGCGAGTGCGTTAAACATTCGCGAACTGAGTACTATTCGAGTCGGGATGGTGATTTCCGGAAAAGTGGTTTGCGTACTTACGTTTTGGCTTTCTTAAGAGATGGCAGGGCACAATACCTCTGTACCGAGGCTTGGTTGACACCATACGTAGCCGTCCATCCTACCATACCGCCAATTACCAGCGACCAGAACGAATGCCTCTGAGTCGGGTCAGGATTGAAACTGAAAGTAGAATAAATAAGTCACTTTGGTCGACTACAGTTACTTCCCCTTCGTTTCACTCAATCAGATTGTATAGAAATAAACTTCATAGAATACGAAACACTCATAAAATGCGTTCCCCAGAGGAAAAGATTTCCAAATGACCGAAAAACCGACATTCGAATATAGTTTGTAAGAGTTATCCCCCTTCGAGTGCTGATGGGCTGTAACACCAGGAAAACGACTGAGCAATGGCACAGGGGAGAAAACTCCCACTTATGTGCCAATAATTTATATGGCAAGGCCATGTTTGTATTCCCATATAATCTAGTATTTATCTTACTGCATGAAAGGTTATATGATTTCATTATCTTTTTTTTAAATAGTGATAAAATTACCCTCGAAACTAAATTATGTTTTCTAAGTAAGTGTTGTTTTTTTCTTTCTATGTAAGCACTAAAAATTAAAAGACTTTTTAGATTTTCGTATCTTTTTTTTTTTTAATCTTTTTTTTTTAAATATCTAGATATAGCACAATTGATCATTTTTAAACAAGTAATCATCCCAATTTTTATAACAGCTAGTCCGTTATTTCCGGACCATGTTTTATCCCGTTTGTTTGTTTGTTGCCTTGGTTTATCGTCCCGTGAACAACCAGTGTCATTTTGTGACGGAGTCTCTTTAAAGTAGCTGGTGACTACCACACTGAACAACATGCGTCACATGCCATTCAGAGCAATTTGGGTAAAGTGTTGACACAGCCACGATAACACAGACCAGCCCGTTTCTCAACCTCTCAAGAAACACAAACCGACAGTGGTAGGGAGAGTGTAGGGACGAAAATGAAATAAATGGGTAACAATGTAGTAAAAACCGAGTCGAACATTTTGGATTTCAGTCCCAATTTTGTGTACGAAACCGTTATGATCACTTTGAAAGACGGCTTGGGGACAAAAAAAAAAAAAAAAAAAAAAAAAAACTATAAAATAACTGTCACATTTAAACCCACTCAAACGTGCTACATTTCTGCAAAGTATTTTTTATTGAATGATACATATAGGCTGATATTCAGAGACCGTGGTAATTTATTATTATTATTATTTTTTTTTTTTTAGCATAGAAGGGGTTTTGAGTTACGTACTATTTCATAACTTTGTTTTCTCAATTATACTTACTCAAAAAATTCGATCCTGTCCCATTCATCATTGATCTTCCAGACCTTGTCTAAGCCCCCAACAGATATCGTTCCCTGGTGGTAGTAAAATATATGTACAGTTTATAATACAATGCATTACCCCTTTAGCAGTTATACTTCCATATTGCGTAGGTGATAATTGGCACGTGAAAAAAACAACAACAACAACAACAACAACAACTGTGTGTATTTAAAGATGTTCAAGAATAATATATTTTCCAAAATTTTAAAGCGACAGAGCCAGCTTGTTAGTTTTGACACTATCTAACAAAACAAAAAACAAAAAACAAGTCTGTAATGATTATATATATAAAAAAAAAAAATCATTTTTTTTTTAACTGAATGTTGTTAAAAACAATTCTTTTGAATAAGGAACGCAAGAAAAATCAACCGTTGGCATTATGACTTAAATATAATAATGAACCTTATTCAGAAAATCACGGCTATATGGTCATCCTACGACGTTCGGTTACCTGTATGACGATGGCTAGTATCCCGGAAACCATGACAAGTGACTGAAACACATCCGTCCAAACAACCGCCTTCATTCCACCCTGTCAAGGACGAGGAGTACCGAATGTTTATCAAATGACTCAATAGACATATATATCATATGGTGTGACATTACAAACTAAACAGAAGAGGGGTCACGAACGTACATGTATATCAAATGGCTCAATAGACATATATATCATATGGTGTGGCATTACAAACTAAACAGAAGAGGGGTCACGAACGTACATGTATATCAAATGGCTCAATAGACATATATATCATATCGTGTGGCATTACAAACCTAAAAAGAAGAGGGGTTACGAACGTACGTGTAAACCAATTATCGGTAAATGATATCGCCAACGGAAAGTACAATATTTTCAAGGCCACTGACATTTCTTCAGCTGTTTAAGCTTTGGTCGTTTGTAAAAGATATTGATCTATTTAATGACACGACCATGGAGTTTTTTTTTCTTTCTTTCGTGTTATGGATACATAAATAAGAAACTGACATGTAGGTTTGGCAAATTGTAGTCGAGAATATGATAAAAAAGGAACGAGAACTGAAAAAAATAATATTGAAATAGATAAGAAATAGAAATAAAAAAAACAACAATGATTTTAACACTATTGATAAGAAAATATATATAAATGTTTAAGGATGATGAAGATGATGATGATGACGACGACGACGACGACGATGATGATGATGATGATGATGATGATCATGATGTTATGAAAAACAAATTACCTAAATACAAAAAATTAAATACCGAGAAATATCTTAAACCAGGTTAAAACTTACAAGAAATGTGTAGAAGGTTGATACACAGCCGACGGTGATAACTGTAGCCCAGGTAGGAAAACCCGTCACTGAAACAAAGTATAATATATCAAACATAGGCATGCGTTTAAATCAAGTACCCTTATAGTTATGGAATAAAACAAACACATGTTTGATAGTAAAGCCAATAGCGTTAATATAGCCAAGATGTAGTCACTTAAGGATTTTAGACACAAAAAGGTTAAAGTTGTCTATAGGTTGGTGTTCTGAAAAGCCAGTCAAATTACCCCCACACTCCTGGGGTTGTGTATATACAAGCTGAGATACAGGTCATAGCATGGGTCCATCTGGACAACTGACCTATATGCAAAATTTCATTCTGATAACGAGAAATTCCTCAACGTAAATTGCTCAATATTAATACTTACCCGCCTCCAGAGCTGTGGATGGGGCATAAGAAGCTATCCCCATATAAATAACCTGTAACAGAAAAAAAATGAATAAATAAATAAATAAAAATAAATAACGAATTGAATATTTGAAGCCAACTTAAACATGTGAAAGTTTTGCTATCACGGGAAACATTTTGTGTTACGGGCGTATGACGTGTGTTTACGGACGGATAGTAACCACTAAGACGGATGAAGATCAGCAATATAAAGAGGATATATAACATCGCGAAAGTTTTCAGAACGGAAAAAAACAGACATGCTACAGGGAAAAAATGTGTAATATTTAGTATCTTACTAGAATTCATTCGATTCATTCATTCATTCATTCATTCATTCGTTCGTTCGAATTCATTCATTCATTCATTCATTCATTCATTCATTCGTTCGTTCGTTCATTCGTTCGCTCATTCATTCATCTATTAATTAATTAATTCATTCATTCATTCATATTGATTTATTAATTCCAAAGATCACCGATCGAGAATCTCCATGACAGCCGATATTAGATACCGGTGACACCTGGAGCCAGATTGCATAGGATGAGAAAATCTGAGACTTACCCTCATAAACACAAGAGCCAGATTTATAATAAAATTTATGACCTGTTTATCTAATTAAGATATACGATGTCCCTGGTATATAGCACCCTAAATAAGCACTTGACTAAAGTAGCCATCGTAAAGGTATCTGTTTATAACAGATTGTGACATCTCGCCGATCTCCGGTACTGAGTACACACAGACACCGTGACAGCCTCGCCTTGAACTTCTAAATAAAATATATTAACAACTTGGAACGACAAATTTTGACAGAAACCGTAATTTTCGCAGAACAAACGCACGCGCATATCACAACGTACTCGTACAGTATATACATTTTTTTTCTATAAGCCGTATTAGAACAAGCCTGTAAATTGGAGTTGAGAGAGGAATTAAATGTATTTCGAATCTCAAAGAAATCCAATCCAGAAAGAAAAAAAATACAGAGAAAATAAAAAAAAAAAATAAATAAATAAATAAATAAAAAATAAATAAAAAAATACATACCTGTTGTAATATCATCATGACCGTGCCGGTGAGTTTGGCTGCCTTGGAGTCGAACCTCTTTTCCAGGTACTGTTGAAACAAATGTATAGTTAGCTAATCACAAATGGATTAAAACTGTTTGTGTATAAGTACGCGAAAAGTTTCGAACCCGGGTTTCCAAATCTACTTGACGAAGGCCCCTATCGAAGTCAAACGTCTTGATAACTTTACAATAATTACGTACAGTAAGTACGTGTGATCGACTTTGAGATTCTGCTTCGTGACGTTGATTTCCAGCTCCCATTTTCAAAACAAAACCTGTTTGCGCATGTTAGCACGACATATTTTCAGTGTCTCATTTACAGGGGCTTTCATGTCACCGATACGCCGCTTCAGAAAAGTTGTCAATGTTGACAGGTTATTATGATCATTAATACAGTTTCCCAAAGGAAGTCAACATATACAGTTACGTTTTATCGAACTGCCGTTTTCTGCAAGTTGTCAATATTGACAGGTAATGATGAGTATGACCGAACTGTCGTTTCCCAAGGGGTGTCGGTTTAGACAGGTAAGTATGACAGAAATATCGTTTTTCACAGGATGTCAGTTTATTTACTATCTGTCCTTATTACGTATTGTATGTGAGGTTTTCACCGTTCGCATTTTTCGGCATAGCCGTATAATTTTCTTTTGGCCTCGGATATGACGCGACAGGTGGCGTTACTGGTCAAGATGAAGTATGTGATTGGTCAATGTAGCGGTAAGTGCAAAATGCAGATATGCAGTTAAAGACGAAACAAAAGTGGATGTATCTATTCAAATGACACATTAATAAAATAATATTCCTGATTCAAATGTAGTCTTATTATCACCAAACATGTTTCAAACTGATATAATTTTGTTATCCGTGCTGAAACGCATTAATTGATTAGTTCGTTAATGTATTTCACCAGCCGGTTTACATTATAACCACTAGCATTAAAACTATGCCGTTTATCTTTTTTAAAGATATTTCTTGTTACTAATATTACCCGTTATATGTTTTACAAAGCATGTGTTTCTGTGTACAATAGAATACAATACAATACAATACGATACGATACGCTATGATACAATACAACACAACTCAACATCACAATGCAATACAGTACGTTTTATACAATACTGTGTATCAAAGCAAACTATGCAGTGTTAAAATGCACATTTGTAGTCAGTGACGTAAAAGTGCCTGAATTAACCTGTAAATTCGCCCTGTCTAAGAACAGAAAACTTAAAACAATATTAAAAAGAAAATAAGATAGAAATAGAAAGTCGAAACCCGTTATCCCAATGTTGGTGTGGTCGTTAGGAAACGTCCCGACATAACAATATTCGGGGTTATTATGTATATTTTAAATGCCTATTGTTTATCTCATTTTCATTGTCGGAACTCATATTTATTTACAGTAACATTGTAAGCAGAGTCTATAAATTATGAAAATCCCAGGCAACGAAGTATCACTCTAACAATAAAACAAATCGAAGATACAACATGATATCAAACTTAATCCCATAACTAGGACTGAGATTCCGAAGAAAATGTATTATTATCGTCCAGAACCCTTGGATTGTGGAGGTTTGAAGCTTACATGATAGATTCTGAGTTGATTAAGCAGACATACATTTATTATATCGTTTATATTCCAAATCATCTCGACACGGGTTTTAATTTTCGCTTGACCCTTGGCCTCAGAAGAAAAGCTCATTGTTTACACAGACGTAACTATCGTAGTGTGACCCATTTCTGTCACTCATTATGCTGATTTATAATAACGAGGCACTGTAAGGTTTGTCAGTCAGAAGAAATTGTGTAAAACGTCATTCATTTGTGTGTACACTGTTAAAAGTGACGTGCTGCACTATTTATTTTACCATAAGTTTAAAATAAATGACTAAAATGAAATAAAATTTTAAAAATCAAACAATTGATAAATATATATACATATTTATCACAGTACAACTACCACTACATTGTGCTAATAATTAGATATATAACATAGTAACACAAATACAGTTCGAGACGCGTTCAGGGCACGAAGTTGTCTTCCTTCGTCATTTGTGTTATAGTCACACCAGAATGACCTGTCGCGTTGACCTTTTCGTTGAATAAACAAAACATATTGATTATAAATACTACTGTGTCAAGCAGGGGGCTGTTTTGGACCATTCGTTTTTGTTACAATTTTATTTTGACAACACAGGGATTGTATCATTTATGTTTGATACATAGTTTACACATATTCAAGTAACTATGTGATCAATTGTTCACATTAACAGATTTGTCGCTAAATCTAAACCAGTATAAATACAAATTATGCAGCTGATGACAAGGTTTGTTACATTATAAACAACTAACAGATATACACAGTACCTATTTCCCCTAAATGACTATAGACTTGTCTGTAATCAATATATATACTAATCAAAGTTCAAAACGACAGGTCATTTTGATGGGACTATACCATGCTGTTTGTTTGTGTTAATTTTGTTTAACGTCATATTAACAGTCGGATTACCCGGAGAAAACCACCGACCTACGGTCAGTACCCGGTAACTGCCTCACGTAGGTTTCGAACTCGCGATCCAGAGGTGAAGGGCTAGTGATAAAGTGTCGGGAAGCGTTAAAGCCCCTCAGCCACCACGTTGTATATATAATTATCTAAATATCAGCACGATGCATCATAGTTAATCCAAAGGTAAAGATTTGAATTTTCTGTCTTAGTCGTACTGTGATGAATAGGTATATGTGTACACTTTACATCCATGTATTATATATACATTGCGATCCAGGTATTCATATCACGTAATAAACAATTTGTCACTAGATGGTGCCAGGGTATCGGGCTGACAAACACTGCGCCAAATTAAAACGATGAGATGTAAAATACCTTAACAAGACCCCCCCCCCCCCCCCCCCCCCCCCCCCCCCCCCCCCCCCCCTCCCTTTGGCGCCCCTTGAATTAAAAGAACATTAATTTGGAGATATAACTTATTTCCTGATTGATAATGCACAACATTGAATATATCAAACGTAGTGTGGATTGGAAAACAGGCTGACACACCGCAAATTATATAAACCTGCTGGGCAGGTGCTTTCATCAAACCAGTAAACAAATTCATATCAAATCATATCTGTAAGAGTAGATACATTTTTTTCAAAGACCTTGGATTTTAACAAAATATACAGTTTTTAATGATAAAATCATTAATGAAGTTGAAAATTTATGAAAAAACTACAGAGGAACATTTTTGTTTTTCTCCAAACGCCAAAGAACAGTTGAGTGTAGACTAACGGTTATACCCATTTGCACTTGGAGTGCACTCCGTTTGGACACCCGTAAACTGTATACACTAAATTAGTTAAAGATGTCGTTATCAAAGAGAACTTGATAGTGTGTAACACGCTGACAGATTTCTGTCAAGTTCAATAATACAATATGATTCATCGTATGTGTTGCTAATCGTTCACAATCTTAGTCAATGACGTCACAGTCTTATCATATCTCCTTAGCAATAAAACATCTGTTTTGCTTAATACATGTTCGCGTATTCTTCAGACGTTTAGATTTTAGAAATAAATAATATGCAAGAAGAAATATTTTATACAGCGATTTAAAATGTGGCGTCATCCGGAACACAATAGCTCAGTCCGCGACGTAACTTCCGGTGAAGATCCGATGTGTGTGGTTCAAGACTCCCTACCCCTGTTGGTTTGTGTTTCTCGTAAACTGAGATGCGTCCATGGGCAAGACATTTTAACCCAATTGCTCTGGATGGTATGCGATGGACATTCCTATGTATTGTTAAGCGAAGGTAGTCACAAACTACTACAAAGAGTCCCTGCCTCAAAATGACCATGGCAGTCTAAGGGCAATTGAAACCAGAGAAAAATAAAAAAAAATAAAAAATTGAAGAAGAAGATGTTAGACATGTAATTGAAATTGTGACGTCATGGATATGACGTCATTTGATATATGAATAAGTCTTACCTCGAAGGAACTGGTGAGTTGGAGGGGATAAATCAGAGGTACAAATATATACGCCGCCAAAATGACTGCAAGTATAATCCCAGCGGTGTATATAAAATACTGAGATCCCTTCGTAAACATTTCCGCGGGCGTCCCCAGAATCAAAATGGCGGACATGAAAGACACGAGAATTGAGATTGACACAGGGATCATTTTCATGTCTCGTCCTCCGAGTAGAAATTCCTTTGTTGAATTTTCCCGATGTCCTTTTACTGCATAGAATATTCCAATACCAGCCGAAACGACTAACATTGAGGCGAACGCCACCCAGTCCCAAACATCAAATTCATCTTTGGACACCATGATTTTAATACTTCAATGCAAAAAAAATGGTCTCTTCCAACTTGATATTGTTGTAATTTTGCAACACTTTCAATTCTTCCTTATCTTTTAAAAATCAAAATATGTATCTCAATGCCCCCTGTCCATATTTTCAAAGCCGGATCGCTTCTCTCAAACAAAATGATAAATCCAATGAAAGACTGATGGATTAATCCGAATGTCGCCAAATCCAGAATAGAGAGCGATGCTGTATTTGATGCTGTCGAAAAAGAACACTTCGTATTTTCCTTATTCACAAATATCTGTGAGCGGCTGCTACAAAGACAGCTCCGCCATCTTGAAGACGATCTGTCACTTTTTCACGTTCTATCGCTGGTAAGTTCGGTTTTTTTATTATTATTTCCGTACGCGCTAGTTCAGGTATCTTGATCTAGACGACACCTGATTGACACATACGCGGACAGGTGTTACACGTGTGTACAAGAAAATGTTTATCAAGTATGAACAGTATAATTGTATACAGATTTTCATTCAAATCTTCCGATGTATATGACGAGGAACAACGCCCGAGAAAGCTGTTTAATATGGTAATTATATTGAAATATCTGCCCTGAATTGACATGATACATCACGGTACGGTATGGTGATTACAAGTGAAACTGTTGTTTAATGTTATAATTGTATCGTTAAGTCTACAGCAAATTAGACAGATTAGTCGCGTTTTTATACGATACATTGATAACACAAATGGCTTACTACGAATGAAATTATCAGACAGAAAAGAGTTGATAGAAAAGAAATAGCCGACAGACCAATATTTAAATCCAATACGAGAATACTTGACCTGAATAAAAATAATAACTTATGATAAAATATGCTGATCAGAAACACTGTTGAACCAAGTGTATAATGCGGTGACTATGTTGTATATATTGTAGTGTCTGTGTGTGATTACACAGATTCACTGTGTCGAATTATACAGCGACAGAATGACTTACTTTCTACAGTTGACAGAAAAAGGGAAGGGGGGAGGGGGGAGGGGGTCAATAATTAGATATCTCACATCAATCAAAAATGATACGTTATGATATGGTATTTTACCGAGAACGGTAATTAAACTGTAAACAAA
Organism: Pecten maximus; assembly: GCF_902652985.1. NCBI lineage: Eukaryota > Metazoa > Mollusca > Bivalvia > Pectinida > Pectinidae > Pecten > Pecten maximus. The sequence continues at coordinate 3,149,944 of NC_047031.1, read as the reverse complement.
ATGTATATATAATCCATGATTATATTAACAAGACTGTGTTGAATTAATCAGATTCGTTGCGTTACAGCAAAACATGACCTATTATGATTGATAGGGGAGACGGAAAATCGAACATGTATCTGACGGAGTTTATCATAAGTATTCACCATACAGGTATAGTTACAGCGGTGTAGTGCTAGGACGCAGGGTTATGGAAACTGTTCACCCCTCGGCACGGAATGGCGAGAGTTAACACGATATCGTGCAGCAGGGCAGAAACATTTTGATGTTTCGTTATTTTGCCTTTACAGTTTCGTTATTCCGCGTTTGAAAAAGGCGCCCGGAAAGGCGTCGTTTATCGAGATTACATTTATCATTAATCCTGGGAAAAATAACAAGAAAGTGATGCGTAATGGCATATATATGCCAAAAAAATACAGAAAACATATGATTATACATATATATTACTTACATTGCTATACACGCTTTTATTTTATCTACATTTCCCACACCTATGTGTTGTTTGTGAGTTGTTATATCGCTACCGAGACACATTCTATTTACAGCTTTCGAGTGTCTACTTTGTCTACTTTGTCTAATCTTGAGTTTCTTTACAATATATGATCCTGTTTATCTCGCTGGTAAGCACTTTTTATGTTTAATTTCTAGATTTATAAAATGTATTGTGTCCTGTGCTACTTCTGGATTTATTTTTTTTTTTTAACTACATTTTCCTTTTTTTTCTTTCTTCATTTCTACATTTTGGTTCATAACCCCAATTAAGGGACAATGATATATAACTAATTTTCCATTGTTTGTACGCAGAATACGGCTTTCTGCTCGGTCGAGATTTGTTTTCATACCTCTATTAAAAAAAAAAAAAGAAAAAAAAATCTGAAAATGTGACGTCACAATTCGCCCTTTGACGTTGCGTATTGATTTGTGAAAAAAATCCCTTACACGATCTGTTAAATTGTACATAAAACATGTTTTAATTTTGACAATCAACTTCAAAGATTAATTATAAACGTTGATGTCAATTAGAATTTAGTTTCAAATGGGTTTTAATGAAAAAAGAATTTTTCACTTGTCATCTTATATTGTATAAATTACTTATTTCTTTCATGCTATTACTCTCAGGAAAAATTGTATTAATTTCATATTCATAACACCAATGCCCATTGCTGACAGACATGGTAATGCTGTATGACCAATAGCAGTGCTCGCTAAAGGAAATGGTAAAATTTCCCAAAAAAATATACAAATTATATTTTGATTATGATATAATTATATATCAGTGTATTTCAATACATTTTTTTCGCTCTCCATATCTTTGATGAAGTATTTTGTTAGAAGAACAAAAATAGCATTGCCACAATAGAACTGATGGCACCACAAAAGTCATGAAATGGATCGAGTCCCGTAATACGTATAAAATAGAGTCAAGCAAGGATCCTTGCCTGCTTCGATCCTTGCATACAAGATCGCTGGATAAAAGTGTTTTTTTTTTTCGCAATTGTTGTAAAATAGATTAAGTTTACATTTGACAAATGGCATAGTATAACTCATTAGGATACAGTAGCTTTGCTCTAGTACAGTTTAAAAATTTCAATTGATTTGTGGAAAATAAAAGATATCTAGGCCAGGCAAGTTACGGTTGTTACGGATTAATTTCATCTCAAATGATCAGTCCTAATAGATAATTCATTCTAGGAAAATCACCTCTGTATTATAATCTAACTACGGCAATAAAGGAACTCGGACATATTTCAATTTGGTGATTTGGGAGGGTGACAGGAGAAAGAAAAGTGAGTTGGGGTGAGGGTGGGGGTTGCTAGTGAAGTTTTTCTTTATCAGACTAACAAGGCGTGTAGTAAAAAAAAATAGATTTAGATTTAGATGATGATAATTAAATGTGCGTGTCCGTTGTAATATAATTTTACCATCAATGATACGTTAGAGGAAAGTTACTGATAAATATGTGTCGATCCGATTAAACATCCCAGTCCCTACCAATCCATTACTCACCTCAAATGAACTGGTGAGTTCTAGAGGGTAAAGAAGAGGTACAAAGAGCAACGCAGCCAAAATGACAGCCAACATCATCCCAAACACATACAGGAAATACTCCGTCCCTTCCATGTACATCTCCGCTGGTGTTCCCAAAATCAAAATGGCGGACATAAACGATACGAGGATGGAGACAGCGATCGGTAGGAGCTGCATGTTCCTCCCACCCATCAAAAATTCTTTTGTGGACGCTTCACGGCGCCCTTTGATGGCATAAAATATTCCAATTCCCGCCGAAATTCCCAGCATGGCGGCAAAGGCAACCCAATCCCATACGTCAAACTCATCCTTAGACGCCATCTTGCTTTTTTTTCGTAAATACTGTTAACGTGAAAAATCTCTTCTTGCTTGCACCCAAGAAAATATTAACATTTCCAAAAAAAAGATTCTATGAAACTTCACTTATCGGGAGATTTCAGTCACATTCTTTACAATATCATATAATTTTGTTGATGGTAATTTAAACGAGTCCAGACTGTAGAAACATGTATTCAGATATGGTGCACTACACTCCGATTGTATGCGGCCTAGAACAAGCTGACTTATACAATCCTCTCTACTTTTGTTTAAACACAAATTAACCTGGATTACAGTGACACGATTCCGGATAGGATTCCGTATGGACTGTGGTCGGACGGTAACGTTGTCACGTGTTATATAGGTAATGTTTACACTGTTACAAAAGTAAACAATGAGGAACTATTAAAGATCAGTCTGCCAGATATGATTGATATTTTGAATATATTTAACTGTTTAAATAGAACAGATATTACACGCACGTACATATGAACAGACACCAGCGTCCTCTATAACAAAGTCATTTAAAATTTTATCATCAATTCAAGTACTAAATAATCAAAGATTTTAGGCATTTTATTGGTTAACATTTAAAGCTAACAAGGCTCTCAATAATGTAAACAGGAGTCCTCTGATGTTAAGATGCCGCCTTTGTGACAATGATACGGATGGCTTTTTATGGTTCTCCACGCATACTGATATCGACAGCGTTAAGGGTTTTGGTATATATTATTGGCAGTATTTGCTTAAAGTTTGAACTCATTTATTTTACGCTTACAGTGTAGTTAAGGAGCACTTCATTTTATTTATTTATTAAACGCCTAAAAATAATCTTGATATTCAATCCATCTTCAAAACAAATACCACGATAATTCTTTTGCTTTTGATGCAATAATTCATAAATCTCCTCAAGTCCTCACGTGATTGTATCGCTACCGGCCAATCAAAAACAACGTTACAACCAATATCATGGCATCATTTTTGTATTTTTGTAACAAACTGCCACAAAATTGCCGTCGCATGTAATGTATTTCGGAAGAAAGTACACGTTTTATTTTCACACTACAAACATAACGAAATTAATAGGAATTTGAGATGCGAGATGCATGTCCCCGTCCCATACGCTATTCTGCACCTAGACCTGTTTACTCCCTGTCCTAACTTACGAATTCAAAAATTATGGCCGCTGGTGGGTTTGATAAGTATAAATCAGCATATTTTATAACATGTTTATTTTGCATTACTGTTTTTAGCATGCTTATAATGTATACGTCGTTTTACACATTTTAAACGGGAATGTGCTATTGAAGATATCGTCCCATTAGAGCAACAAGATGATATCTGGTGTACCAGTTTTTGCCACAAAGTGCCGTGTCCGAGATGGCACCTTGATGTAACACTACATATGATAGATTTTGGTTTCATGTTACAGGGCAATTAACTAACAATTTTGATAAAAATGTAATTCACCAGATACTAAGCTATATCATTTTGAGGTTTGCTGACTACTGAACGTAACTTCTGCAAAAAAATATACTATGATAATAGACCCTACTGAATTACAAAGAAACTGGACGAAATATCGGAGAACAAATAATGGCTGTAAGACTGAAGGATAGACAACGCCATGCCGTAACACCCTCATCAAATACTGTCATATCTGTGACTAAGAATAAGTGCACATTCGACGTTACCTGGCAGATAAAGAAAGTATCGATCTTAAATCTATACCCAATTCCTTATTCCTGAAGGTCAGTTTAGTCATATTATCATAGTCTATTATTAATGAATAAGTGTGACTTCGATAATCCAACATAGTTCTGCCTCACAAAAATGCATCGTGTTTCTTTAAACTTTCTTCAAAAATGTGGCCAACAAGGTTCAATCTCACAAATGACCTTGATTGACAAATTCATTTATGACATTTTCTGAATTCTTATCTTAGATTTTACCTAACACATATAACGATCTTTGTTGCACGATCTAATGAGACGATAAATAAATAGCTAGTATACATATCTCACTGGATAATAACTTACATATAACTCATAGTAGGAGAGTTGTTATTTGTCATTCACAATGGCTGTACATTATAATATAACTTTATATATGTAACATGAATATCATCGGGGAAGTGTACCTGTATATTTTACCTTTAACAACCACGTATATTTGTGTTGGAGGTAAAACGTTTCGTGACTCTCAATTTTTGCTTAGCGACTAGCCATGTCATAAAAATCAAAATCACGGAACTTATACCAAGACCTCAAGATGCAGCGATGAAAGTAAATATCTTTGGTTGGAGTGTTACTATCAATAAATGGAAAATTCACAATAATGATATAAGTGATATATAAATGAGAGTTTACCATTGACTTTCACATATAAATTCTCACAGAATGGTTTATATACACACTCGCCGACATTATACTCCATTAGTGTCTACTTTACCTCATATGCGCTTGTCATTTGAAGGGGGTACATCAGAGGGACGATTAAAGTTATGACGAAGAAACCACCAACCACATAGGCAAACACTATCATCAGAAACATAGTTCCCTGGGTGAACATCTCAGCCGGGTACCCGAGAAGAGAGATGGCGGACATAAATGAAACCAACATAGAAATCGAAATCGGCATTAATTCCAACTTTCGATCGCCCATGAGGAAGTTCGACGTAGTTCTTTGCCTGTCACCGGTTATTGAGAAATATATTCCTATCACAACTGAAATGGACAACATGGCGGCGAATATCACCCAGTCCAATTCTCCAAAAGCTGTTACAGTTGGCATTTTGCTGATTGTTGTTTTTTGTTGTTTTCCAAATAATTGTATTCTCTACACATCCATTTGGCAACTTTATTCCCTCCTCTGACTTAGAGGACTAAATTTAAAATGAATAGACAGGTAATCTAGTTGAAATTGACCTACATATACAATATGTCACATTTTAGCGAATTCCTGTCCAACTGTGATTTGGCCATGTACTTATGTTACATAGAAACCAAGTAATGACATATAGGGATGTTGACTTAAGGACGTATGAACCCTGTATATCCGACATTATTATCGGTATAGCAGGTCATTTGAGGTACATATATAATCGTTCATAGGCCTATACTTAGGGATGGATACCATTATCGTAACAAACATGATATTGTACAAATACAACAAATTAAAAATAAATCCAGTTCAGATTGCAAATAGCGAGTATCATTGAAATGAAACTTTTGAACTATCAAAATTTGTTAAACATTATATTTTAAACTTTTCAGATTTTCTGCTTTTAAAGATTTCACGATTTTATATTCCAATAACAAATATGCTTGTTGATTTATACATATTTATATATATATATATATCCATTGTACTATAACCTATTGTTTCATGCAATAAGTGATGCATTACAGATACTTTACCTCTGAGTGGATTGAGGTTGACTATATTTCTACATTCTTGTAAGATATATCTATGATTTGAAAATAAACAAAAGTTTAGATAGAAAATCAGCTTATTTAGAAAATATTCTATTCAAATATGCAATAACAAGACATATATGTTATAATATCTTATAAAATGCCTTTAAACGTTGTACTGCCCTTGTCTTCAAAATACCTATAAATGATACAGCGTGTCTGACAGTAGTTTGAATGTACAACGACAATGCGATCTTATAATGTCGCTCAGATGTTGATTATCTTTAATTTTAACTATATATTGTATATATACAAACAATTATCGGCGACACCATATTAAAAGCCAAATGAGAGATACTATAACGAGCAAGGTACAACTTGTGATTGACACGTTGGATATGTTGCGTGACTTTGAGATAGGGTTTGTATCACTCGATAAAACATTGTCTTTCTCCAAAACATTTTACATTGATTAATTAACCGTTGTGACATACTTTGAGTACTGATATATACACAATCTAAATAACAAAAACAGATAGGATCTGATAATTTTACTACGTCACGTGGAAGGTAAGTGTAGCTACGCCTACAATATTCTCAGCTGTACATGTATAGTTACCAGGGGTAGTAACCGTGAGGTTTTGATTGGTAATTGTACTGATTCTAACGCCATCTTTTGTCCACGTGACATAAGGGTCGGGATTTCCCGCCGTCAGACAGTGTAACACTACAGGTCGTCCTCCCGATAGGTAATGCTGTGAACCGTCACCCCTTACAGCCGGTGAAACTAGAAAATAATTAACCTTTTTCGTTTTATTTCAACTCGAAACAAGTTGCATTGCATTTATATAAATCGCAATAATTTCATGCGAGGGCTCTTAATTTGGACGACATCCGGGGAATAGGAGTAAAAACCCACGTAAACGGACATGTGACCCCATATACTGACCTTGACCAAAACAAGCATGCACCAGTAGTAAAGAAATGGTAAAAACATATATGTTTGTTATGATGAGTTCTTTGTAGTAGCTGCTGGCTACATCACTGAATAACAAATATCGTAGTTCGCATGCTTCCAAAGCCACCCTTGTTAAGTGTCCTAACCACGAAAAATATAGGGTGTTCCATTATTTCTCACACACGAACATTTATTCATGTTATCTATTTATTCATTTATTTTCCCTATTTTCCTAGAGTTAAATTAACCATCTTCGGATTTGATTGCAAACATATCTCGAATCTTCACCCGAGATTGCAAAACTCCAAAGCTCTACTGAATGCCTCTTTCTCTCAATGAAATGCATTATCAAGACCATGCTGGAGTTTTGGGAAGAAAATTTCAACACAGAAAACTGCCATTGTTTAAAGTGTTCATAATCAAAATATTACTCATTTCACAAAAAGGAACAAACATTGGATTACACGATTTTTTCTTTAAAGATTGCTTCCCAAGATTGGGAGTCAATAATGAGTCTGCTGAAATATTTTGAATTTTAAATACATTGTGTAGTGGAAATATTGAAATTAGTTGTAATTCTAACATTTTCCTGTTACTTACTGAGACAAGAACACTCGGGATCCTTGGCTTTTCCTGGTATCCCCGGATCTCCTTTTGGACCAGTTTCCCCCTTTGGTCCTAGAAAAAAAATGTATCTATGCTGTACACATCAGCGTAGATACGATGAGCTAAGATGATTGGATAACGCTAATTTTGATTTAATAAACGTATTACGGTGGCGGCATTTTAACATGTGACACCAGATGTTGCTACCACAGTCACGGTGGACAATAATGAGTGACGTTTCTTAACAGGTAAAATAGCACAATGCAATATGATATAAACATCAACTGGCAATGACTTCCTCTTTCTTTCTCCCCCCTGAACAATCTTTCTCTCTCCCCCTGAACAATCTTTTTCTCTCCCCTTGAACAATCTTTCTCTCTCCCCCTTGAACAATCTTTCTCTCTCCCCCTGAACAATCTTTCTCTCCCCCTGAACAATCTTTCTCTCTCCCTTTGAACAATCTTTCTCTCTCCCTCTGAACAATCTTTCTCTCTCTCCCTGAACAATCTTTCTCTCTCCCCCTGAACAATCTTTCTCTCTCCCCCCTGAACAATCTTTTCTCTCTCCCCCTGAACAATCTTTCTCCCCCCTCCCCCCCCGAACAATCTTTCTCTCTCCCCTGAACAATCTTTCTCTCCCCCTGAACAATCTTTCTCTCCCCCCTGAACAATCTTTCTCCCCCCTGAACAATCTTTCTTTCTCCCTTGAACAATCTTTCTCTCTCCCCTGAACAATCTTCTCCTCCTCCCCCTTGAACAATTTTTCTCCCCTAACACTTCTCTCTCCCCTGAACAATCTTTCTCTCTCCCCCTGAACAATCTTTCTCTCTCCCCTGAACAATTTTTCTCTCTCCCCCCTCAGCAATCTTTCTCTCTCCCCCTGAACAATCTTTCTCTCTCCCCTGAACAATCTTTCTCTCTCCCTGAACAATCTTTCTCTCTCCCCCCTGAACAATCTTTCTCTCTCCCCCTGAAAATCTTTCTCTCTCCCCCTGAACAATCTTTCTCTCTCCCCCTGAAAATCTTTCTCTCTCCCCCTGAGCAATCTTTCTCTCTCCCACTGAACAATCTTTCTCTCTCCCCTGAACAATCTTTATCTCTCCCCTTGAGCAATCTTTCTCTCTCTCCCTGAACAATCTTTATCTCTCCCCTGAACAATCTTTCTCTCTCCCCCCTGAACAATCTTTCTCTTCCCCCTGAACAATCTTTCTCTCTCCCCTTGAACAATCTTTCTCTCTCCCCCTGAAAAATCTTTATCTCTCCCCCTGAACAATCTTTCTCTCTCCCCCTGAACAATCTTTCTCTTTCCCCCTGAACAATCTTTCTCTCTCCCCTGAACAATCTTTCTCTCTCCCCTGAACAATCTTTCTCTCTCCCCTTGAACAATCTTTCTCTCTCCCCTGAACAATCTTTCTCTCTCCCCTGAACAATCTTTCTCTCTCCCCTTGAACAATCTTTCTCTCTCCCCCCTGAACAGTCTTTATCTCTCCCCTGAACAATCTTTCTCTCTCCCCCCTGAACAATCTTTATAGACAAACAACGTGTCCGTCAGGGTATATATTTTTTCTGTTTTCTTAAATGGTTCCCTTTATCAAGTGTGACTTTCAATTGAAACGTGTTTACCTAGACTGGCAACCAGCCACTTCGTTTTTTCTGCTTTTTTTGCTTCGGATTGCTTTGCTTAAATCTAATAAAGATATCCCCCCCCCCCCCCCCCCCCCCCCCCCCCCCTAGTTTGAAACTAGATCTAAATAATGAAGCTGAATTTTACTTATGATTTAAATGTTCCACAGACAGTAAGCCAGTTTAATGCTTACCTTGCATGCAGAGTTTACTATCATTAGTACAATGAGTCTCCAATATGTGTGCCTGCAAATAGATATTTCAAAGTAAATTTTATTTTCATCATTAGCATCAACTAGATCAAGAAACAACAGGCGATTCACTACAAAATCGAACAGGAATAAGAAATAAACATTATTTTTTTAATATATATATATTACGATATTTGTATACCGTACTTTCGCTTGGTGTTATTCCGGTTTTATTATTTATGTAATATTTGTTGAAATAGTAATCCCATAATCTATAATTCGCTTTGAAATTTAAAAGACAAAATAGTTATATTTTTCAATTAAAGCAATATATGTAACGAGCTTAATTAATTGCACTTACTGTTGTTAAGCTATATTGCATATTGCATACATCATCAAAATATTATACAAAATGATATGAATTAATACCTTTACGTAAACGAAACTCCCTAATCGGCCTTCCTTTTTTCTCAAATAAACACATTACTTTCCAACATACCTGTGCATGTAATAAGTCTGCTATCAGATTGTGTGATGTTAATTGTCTCGCCTGCCTCATAAGGGAGTTTATGGCTCCGGTATCCTTTTTCTGAAATATAGTTAATAGACGAATTTTGTTATTCGAATCTGTTATATCACAGTCGATTGTTTTGATATAAATACTGGGATTTTAATATATATTTTGAAAAATGAGCCCTTTTCTTTAATAATAAAAATATCGCAATCAATTTGAAAAAGAACATAATTGAATATATCAACTTACGGTAACAGCCTACGGCCTGGCCACTCACATAATCCAGCATACATCCACCCATCGCTTCCCCCACCCCAATCCCATTGTCAAACATACAAAATGTATGAGGCATGCTCTTTAGCACAATAATACTTAATTTGAATCCCCTAAGGAAACATCTGATTAAAGAAAAAAAACTATTTGGTACATGTACTTATCTGTTGACCAACACCAGGACCGATAACAGTAATGATGTCACTATCGAACATGTCTCAAATTGAGGGTCACAGGTCAGGAAACTAGAGCGACAGGCCAAGATAATGACAGTACAAAGGTATGAACTTTTGAGTGGATTTGATATGACATTTAGACCAGCAATTCGTCTTTATAGTCATTAAACATATCTACAGTATTCGTTCAATATGTTTCATACACAATGTTTAGCTATAATTGTTACAATTATTACATTAAGGGCTGCAACTGCTACTCTCATTGTAATCAACTCTTTTTATTACATTGATGATTGGAACTCTTAACTTATTATAATAATTATGTTTATTATTTCATAAGCGTAGTAGTTGTAACGTTTAATGTCATAATTATTACAGCATGTTCTGTTTTTACATGAATAGTTGCAATACACCATACTGAGTTTCTAACAATGTGATGTTAGTTGAAGTACTAACAATCAATATAATACCGATAGGACAATGGAGCCAGTACAAGTACAAAATTCAATAAAAAATGCATACTTACCAGTCCTTTAGTTGTAGTAAACTTCTGGATTTGGAGGAAATTATCAGCAACGTTTTGCTGTAGTTCCTCATACTGATTCCGTAAAGTCTGTAACTCTAAAAGTACATATATCGTTAGGACTACACTGAATATCAAGCATGTTAGGAATACACAAATGAAAACAACACTAGATGTTCGGGCCTGAGTCTTGTTCTCCATTTACAAAGTTAGACGGATTGTTCAATGATAAGCAGTATGTAATGATATTGAGTTCAGTACGTGTGGAGCCAGTCCTCAAAATGTTTGACCTATATTTGTATTGCAGTTATTGTCGATGAATCTGACTGAAGACGCTTTCTCTGCCGTAGCATATGTCCATGTTCTCCTAATACTTTTCACGGTGTCTTGATACAAATCTACATACTTATTTCTATTTTGTTTAATTAAAATAAATCATTTTGTCGGCAATAGTGTTGTATTTGCATCTCCGACTGAAAAGTTAAATAGAGAGGAATATATTCAAACATCTTTTGGATGGATACATCCATCACACACCAATTAACAGTATCTTAGAGGGAGAAAACAGGCTACTTTAAACGAAAAAAAAATGTTGCTAACAAAGGTTTGTATACAGCAACAAAATGGCCGAATACTCTACGTACAATAGGAAAATAGATCTTTATTTACAGTAAGTATTGGACACTACCTATATACAGGAAAAAAGCTACGCTGGTTTGTATACAGTAGAAAAAAATATGGGATTCTCTATCCTAACAACGGAATAACCCATGCTGCTCTGATACAGTAGTGAAAATGATGATTCTCTCTACTTTTGCAAGGGAATAATAAAAGACCTGCATACAAGAATAATAGAATGGAACCATTTCCCCAAGCGGGGAATGACTCACAAAGGCCATTATAAAGAAACAAAGATGATTATATTATTACTGATGGAAAATAGGCAATCGTAAATACGGTAATTCCAATTGCCCCTGTTCGATAACGTTCTCGTTTAAGAAAGATAAGATTGTTGTTGATAAGGATAGGGCATAAAATCAGTTACCACGGAATAAATTATACACATAAAGATATGTGTGTGTGTTAACAAACGATATACCAGATCACGGTGGGTATTTCAGTCCAGTTCTGTACTTTGAAAATACCTTTTTAATAACAATTAATAACATGTTTTGTCCTATTGTAATATCTTTGCTTCAGATACGATGTGCATATTTTATTTGGCCATTTTGCAACACTACTGCTACTTAAGTATGAGCTGTTGTTCCTGTACTTTTCATTTGTTTGAGAGCCATTTTGGTTCTAGCTAGATGTGTGACAATCCCTTCATATTTCCGGAATACTAGGGTATGATTAAAAATGATTCCACGGTATACATAAAATCAGACGCATTTTCTTTGCTATGAATATGGACGGTTATATACTGGATTGATTCAACAGAAAACACTCGAGCCATTAGTTAAATGATATTCACTGCAATATACATCCTTCAATGGATCGTTCATGCTGTTAAGGGGTTTTTAATTGTTTATTGGGATGGAGGGGGAATACAATATATATGTATATATCTTTCGATCTTTCGAAGTTGTTCATTTCGATAGAGGCAAATGCCGTAACACAACAGGGCAAATACGTGTTTAGAATAAAGAACAAATCCGTTAAAAATGTTGTCTATTGTTACTTTTACATTTCAATTTCAATATTTTGAACTGTGGATATAATACTAGCTAATTAATCATTATTATAATTTCTATTTTCAGTTCCATGGAACTTGTATTTTGCATAGCTGCACTTCTAGCAGGTACAGATGATATATTATAGCATATATCACTGATACATAAACCCTTAACAAGGGAGGCAATCCTCACTTCCAACGTGAACTATCAGATTATGCTTTCCTGTTATAGAACTTTAACAATTAATGAATACAAGTGTGTATGTAGGTCGTACAAGGCTCTACAAATGAAGTGCCATAGCTTCTCTGAATACTCAGAAAATGGAAGAAATATGTCTTTCTCACAATATAGAAATTAAAAAAAAAATGTAAACTTTTTTTTTATTATTATTTTTTTTTAAATCAATGTATAATGGATTATATTGCTATCACAGAAATCAAAGTACGATATTATGACCGTATCGAAAAAGAAAATCTACATTTCAGTGGCTGCAGGCAAACAGTCATGCTACTCATGTACAGGGGTGTCGAGGAAGGAGGATTGCAATAAGGTGGTTGAATGCAGCACTGACGAGGTATGTCGTGTAGTGTATATTACTCCACGATCAACACAGTGCAGCACTGACGAGGTATGTCGGTAGTGTATATTACTCCACGATCAACACAGTGCAGCACTGACGAGGTATGTCGGTAGTGTATATTACTCCACGATCAACAAAGTGTAGTTGCTAATCATTTCGTTGCATGTTATATGATGTTTTCGACGAAACGCCCGATATTTTCAAATGTGTATATCGAGTGTCAGAGAGGTAGGGTGGATTGACTTGTACTGTAAATATCACCCAGGTTTGAAATCCCGATAGAAATAATAGATAGTATTGTTGAGAGTTTATATCAATACATATCAATTCCTAAGAAATTCGACAATATACTTGTCTGTGAACTCAAATTCATATCGTTGGTTAACGCCGAAGTTTTCATCCCCCATATTTCCTGGGGAGGGCGGCCTGGTCTTTTGTAAATGTCAAAACAAGGTCAATTTGAAAATGATGAATTACGAAGTGCTTTCAAACGAATTTTTGTAAAGACAACGCTATATAACAACTAAATATATCACTATACAATCACATGTTACTGTAATGTCATTTCTGTTCTTTTCAGATTTGTTTCTCGAGGCGCACTGTCAGTACCACCGGCAATGTAACGTTTGACTATGGATGTTTATCAAACTCTGAGGTATGTGTTTACTTTCATCATTTCCGTCCATGTTTTTTTTTATTGATTTATTGATAAATTTAAACAAATATTTAGAATATGAAATATCTCCATGTGGCTATACTAAAATATATAAATCAGTAATAATAATTCAGCATTATATGTAACACTTAGTTGACAAGTAAATACTGCTTAATAAATGAAATATTTTACAATGTCACTCAAAAAAATAAATTCTACTCACGGGTAGCTTTCGATCACTATCTGGTGGCCTTCTTCAGCCCTAACTGAGGTCAGTCAGGGGCTACAGGCTAATCTGGTGTGGGAAAATACTGCTTGTTACCTTATGTGTATTGATGCAAAAATATGTTGTTTTTTCGGTGACAGTGTGGCACCCTCTCGTCTTCCCCAGTTGTTGGTCGTAAGAGGGGGATTAGAGATAGTGGCCGGTGTATCCAATGTTGTGACGCGGATGCTATGGGCTGCACGGACCAGAACAGCTCAAGTTGTGGTTGTAACCGAGACTTGTGTGGATTACGTAATTATCTAATTTAACTGCTATGTGTTTCTTACTGAACACGATGTGTATGAACGCTGGGAAATAATACATTTGTCACCTCAAATGCTATAACACTAATACTCACTGAATACATTTTAAGTCATTTCAAACGGCATAACGTAGAAGAATTTGAATACGATTTTGGCGTCTTTTTGAACATGAAAGTTAAGAACTTAAAGTGTTGAAATATTAAATATTCAAACTTCAGATCTTGACAGGCATTTCAACCCTTTTCCTCAGTCCCCTCATACGTATCAATACTTCAGGTCAAACTGGTTCTGTGATGCAGTTTGATTAATGTCGGCGCTACCGTATCTAACTACTACCAAGTGTACATTTAAATGACCCTAACAAGAACCTGGATTGAGTTTAGTATTCATTGTGTTTTTATCAAACATATCCATACTCTACAACGGTAAAATGTCCTGCCAAAAGATATATATAGAGAGGATATTTTCAAAAAAAAATCAATACATAAATAAATATATCATGACAATAATAATCAAATAAAATGAAATGAAATAATAATAATAAACATAAATAAATCACAATGCACCTACGGTATGCAAATACATATAAGTGAAAACAAATGATATTTAAGAGACAGAAGTATTCACACCAAATATAGAACAGGGACACGATATGCAATTACTTACCAATATGCAATTCATCAGATAGAATTTGAAAGACAAAAAAAAAAATGAAACTGGTAATAGTGCAAACTAACTTCAAGAACCCCGTTCTGTTTCCAATCATTGCTAGTCAGTATTGGGTGTGGGGTGGCCGAGTGGTTAAGGTGTACCGACACTTTATCACTAGTCCTCCACCTCTGGGTTGCGAGTTCGAAACCTACGTGGGGCAGTTGTCAGGTACTGACCGTAGGCCGATGGTTTTCTCTCCGGGTACTCCGGCTTTCCCCCACATTCAAAACCTGGCACGTCCTTAAATGACCACGACTGTTAATAGGACGTTAAACAAAAACAAACCAAATCACAGGGCGACGCTTTACAAAGGCCATGGCCAGGTGATGTAGCAGCAATGTAGTGTAATTAATGTTTAATTTTGAGTCCGGGGTACTAATTCGGATTATTTATTATTCAGCCGAAAACGGAGAAAAAATCTGCTTCAGCTGTGACGATGTCAGACATCCTTCAGAATGTACAACTACGAAGAGTTGTTTTGCTGATGAGGTACACAATGATATAACAAAGCCGAAGCTCAGTCATTTTATAGCCAGTAGTAGTAGTAGCAGTATTTGGCCAACACTTAAATAGTACAATATAATTTTTTTATTCAAATAGCGTGGTAAAAATAATTTGGTGATTTTTTAGTCATCTTACAGCAAATCTCCGAAAAAAATATATTATCAACATGTATCCGTTCGTAATGTTGGACGTTTGATTTCCGGAGCTCCTTCTTTTGTCTTTCTAGTCCTTGGAGAAACAAAACATAGGTCGACAATTTTGGAATTAATGAGCGCAGATATCGCAAATTCACGTTAACGAAAGAGCATCTCGCCAACATTAAGGGTCATGCGATGTTAGATGATGCTTTACTGGGGATAAAAGTGGCATTGAGGCCCTTAAACACCGCTGGAAAAGGTCTATAGATATTGAAGGGGGTTATGTTGAAAAACAATACAATATATGCGGGGAAATTCAAATCCTTCAATATGAGGCTCAAAATATATCAATCAGCCCTCGTGCATAGTTTAGCTGCTGTATATCTGTATCGCCTTTATTCATTTATTTATTTTTTATTCATAGGAATATCAATTATGTACATGTCTACCTGGTTGTACCAATAATTTCTTTTTGGTCTATATGTTCTTTTCTTATCAGATGTGCTCTACAAATCAGCAAGCTTATGATGGCCATACTATTCGTTACAATTTGGGATGCGAACGTAAGATGGTAGGTATACTGACGACAATAACTATATATAAAAGGAATGATAATAAAAAAGTGAGTTGACTACAGAGATTTTAGTATAGTAGTGAGTTTTCGATACGCACGACATTGTTTATCAATGAGTTTAATTGATCAATTGTATTTATTTTCGTAGATATCTGTAAAGCTGATAAGATATATTTCGCAATCCGTATGAGATACCATTGTATGAGAAATATTGGAGGAAAATTAGAAAACATTCATTGGTTTTATGCTTTATTTTCCAGGTGTGTTCAGTTTATGCTTCGCAAGGCGACTATCCTGGTAGATTTTGTACTAAATGCTGTGATACTAATTTCTGTAATATTGCACTATGTGGAACTCACAAATAAAATATGTAACAAAAAACATATACATCAATGCATTTATGTGCGTATTGATTCTTTTTCATTTGTTTTTTGGGTGTTTTTTTTTTCGTAGGTGAATTTTCATTTCTGTATGATAGAGGACAGTGCTAGTAGTTAAAAACAATGACATTCCAGATCTTGTATCTCTTTTGTTTTTAATCTGTAATCAATTATGTCAGATTTGAATACATTTTGATACAAGTACATAGTAATAATTATATAAAAAATGTACCAAGCTACAAATAAGCATTGCTGGTTCTTTGCATAGCACCCTAAATATAATCTTTTGGTAAGGGATGGTTTGGGGGAATTTGAATAACTGACAAAAACTCACATTGGCCGGCTTGTGACCCCACATTACCCAACATCCTCGTACATTTTACATCAGAATATTTGGTCGTATAAACAAAAGGTGAGTTAAGTTGTGATGTTAGTTAGTCTTTGTTGAAGTTTACAAATTTACAAATTTGCCACAAAATTCCCCGGATGAAGGCCAAGCTAAGTTATACTCCCCGGATGAAGGCCAAGCTAAGTTATACTCCCCGGATGAAGGCCAAGCTCAGTTATACTCCCTGGACGAAGGCCAAGCTAAGTTATACTCCCCGGACGAAGGTCAAGCTAAGTTATACTCCCCGGAGGAAGGTAGCAAAGCCGTAATGCGCAAAAGTAAAATATATTGGGAATGCTCACTTAGCTTCAATGACCCGATATATCTTTGTATTTTTATTTCAAGCATAAAACAACTCTATCCTGACTATGCTGATTTCATTATTTCCGCAATGCAGCCTAGCCGAGTGGCACGAAACCAATGTCGGCCACGAAAAGCATGATGCGAAACGCAATTCATCTGCTAACGAATTGAATTAATTAACTTCGACCTTGTGCAAAAAAATGATTTGTGGAAAAATGATATTCTCGGATCTGAACATACTCGTGACGTCAGCATTATGAGGTTTGTGATAAGTCGAGTTCATTAGCTCAAAAAAAAAGCAAAATTAAAAGTGAATGCAAGCGTTCGCTATAAAGACATCACAACTATTTCGCCAATCAACTTTTCTATAAAACATCTCGAATTAATTGTACTTCAGGTTTGAAAAGCCCATACTTAACGTTATTGCAACATATTAATTGCAATTACAACCAGAACCCAGAGAATGAGAAGCACAATATATTGGTAATTAATATTTCCATAATTATGACATTGTACATTTGATAATATCTTTAATAAATTGCAATATTTTTTTTTATTTTCACGGTTGTCTAGTGGTAGGACGAAGGGCTACGTGACCGAAGGGTCACTAGTTCGAGTCCCGGTGCTGTGTTGTATCCTTTAACAACTTTAGTCCGCTGTGTTCCAGTCGAATCAGCTGTGAATCAATATGTAGTAGAGCAGAACAAGATATGTCGCATGTTAGCCACTAAGATACACACAGGTGGAGTCGATCGCTATATAAGGACATAAACATAGATTTACGTCACCGGCCTGTTATCCATAATGCATAGCGGGGTTCAATGAGATGTGATCACATGATCTGTTTTACGACTGGATTCCTACACATCAGTCACCTGTTTCATGTGCAGTAAGTGGATGTAACACACTTTGTTCTATAATCACAACATCTAGGGGAAAATTGATTTCCGAGTGTTGCCGGAAATGTCCCCGAGATGTTGCGATTGTTTGTTCTATACATGATTTGCCTCCCTTGTGTATCTCTTTTGTTTTTAAAAGTTAAGAAAAATGAGAAGGGTATAAAGTACGGCATCCAAGATAAAGCGTTTCTATATTTTCATGCACAAAAAGCGGGACCGAAACGACTAAACCACACGATAGCATGATACTTAATGCTAATACTCCGCTCCAAAAGATGGAGCTGATAATTGTATGCTTTAAATCTAAGTTGACAAGAATTATTTGCGTCCATCGTTCTCCTTCACTACCGATCTGTCGCATCGACCCATTCGTTGGACACGCACGGTAGGCTATTCCGTGTGTGGGCAGGTACGTTACGGATCGTCAAGCACATAACGTGCATGTTCACGTTGTGGAGTAAATGGCTGTGAAATTACATACTAGCGATTTAGGACGACAACTGCGAACCATGACGGGTCTTTAAAAAAAAATAATGAGTTAATGTTGTATCATACAATAATACAAGTATATTTAACTCTGAATGTGTCTATAAAAAGAGGTAATATTGAAAAACATTTATAGTCGTAAATGAAACAAGTACATTACTTTGGTTTGATTTTTAACGTCCTATCATCAGCTAAGGTCATTTAAGGACGGTCTATGTACGTTTCATTTGTATAAGTTAACTTGCATAACTAAGTTCAACTAGTAACTGCAAGGAGTTACAATATATATATAGAGAGAGAGAGAGAGAGAGAGAGAGAGAGAGAGAGAGAGAGAGAGAGAGAGAGAGGGGGGGGCAACAAACGAGAATATGCACACACAATAAACACCCTCACCCCCGGAAAAAAACTTTTTTTTTAAACTGTTACATATATTAAACACATACCACTATCATTTGACGGCTAAAAAAGATGTGAACACAAGCAGAAGAGTTGTAAGAGTTGTCCCCCTTGAACACAGATTACTAATCGCGGATGAAATGCTATGCAAGTCTGGCTGTTTCTTACATTTATATTTCTTTCATGGACAAAGTCTGTCCAACATGGCGAGATATGAGAGAAAACACATATCCTGATATGGTTTGGGTTTTGGGATGACGTCGTGCTTAATCAGGGAAGTACTAAATAAATATTGTCTTTCAGTATGATTGTAGTAATAGGCACACTACGTGTTAAACTACCAATATTAAAGTGCTTCATACAATTTGTCTCTTTGATATTCGTAAGCGATGTCTGTAGGTAAACATATAATATGTGAGTACCCAGGTAGGAAGACAGCTTAATCAAAATAAAAAAACAAGCAACAAATAACTATTATCAAAAAAAAAAAAATTAAATCAAAATAAATAAATAAATATTTGCGTGATGTAAACTGCTTCAAATATGTAATCCTTCGCCTGTGTCCCGTCGTACAAGACCTATTTACAAATCTCTTAGCCTTAATCGTACACATGGATCCTTATTTAATATTTTATGTTTAAATCGATACAGATAATTAGAAATAATAACGCGGAGTTTATTTACAATAATCACCACATGATTGAATTTAAATGACTTTAATTGTTTATAAGTGGTGATGTATTCCCTCGGCGATAAATCCGATACATTTAAAATTAATTGACAGCATAATACACTGATAATCTAATGAACGATGCCTCAATATAGGTCGCAATATATTATAGATTCATACTTGTTTTACAAGTCTAAACAATACATTTTGAATGTATTATTTATTTGTATATAATTGCTAATTAAGTTAATTGTCTATTGATTAAAATCAATCCATCCTTGGTAAGTAGGTAAATCAAGGATTATCTTTAGTATTCCTTAATAAACTGTCACTATTGTCATTATGTATAGCTGACAACACGCTTAAACATATATTTTTCTTGTTAAGAAGTTTTGAGTTTTTAAATTATATTTGTATTCCTGTAAGTGGCTGTAATAACCAGCAGTTTGCTGTAATTACCAGTAATATGCTGTAATCACTGATGCATTATTTTCCTCAAAACATCTTGGCTATCATTTTTGTCTATTTTATAGATGGATGATTATTTAATTGTCTTCCATAGGATACTATATAAGTACGGACATATCTGACACGACTCATTCCGCTCCAGACAGACGATCAACATTTACGTTTGCTGTACATCACAACAGGTAGGCTTTTCTTCGATCTTCCCGTTTACTTTAACTTGCATGTGTTACATTTTTATAATATTCTTAGTTTGGAGACTTTCAAATTTGATCAAAACGCCCTTTACACTTATTTGAATAGTTATGTTTTAAAAACCTTGTTACGCGTTTTAAATGTCAGAAATTATCAACTTGATATATAGAGGACATCTAACATTGTCTTCAGTAATACCAAATAAATTGCACGACTGTGGTTGCTATATTGATATTTTTTTAACGAAAGCGCAGCATGAGTGAAAAGAATGTCAAAATATTAGCCGCAAGAGTGAAATGTTTTGTATTGTTTGATAAAACCTGTTTATTACATATTTATAACAACATACATCTGGTCATAATGAAAAAATATCAAATTAAGTGATTTTTTTTCAAATTTGAAAAATAACACTTTTGGAGAATAAATAATATTCAACATTTCACTATTAAACAATTAATAAAAACGTATATCGGTCTGAAACAGACATAATTAATTTCCGAATCAATGGCTCTTAGTAAGTTAATTTGTCGTTGAGTAATTGGACTAGAGATAATATGTTTAAGTTAAGTATGACAATGTATGCGTACAAATAGGTAGATTTAGTCTTTATTATATATTTAGTGTTATTATATTAATTATACTCCCTTAATTAGATATATAGTGTTATAAGATTAGGTATACTCTCCCTTAATTAGATATATAGTGTTATTAGATTAGGTACACTCTCCCTTAATTAGATATATAGTGTTATTAGATTAGGTACACTCTCCCTTAATTAGATATATAGTGTTATTAGATTAGGTATACTCTCCCTTAATTAGATATATAGTGTTATTAGATTAGGTATACTCTCCCTTAATTAGATATATAGTGTTATTAGATTAGGTATACTCTCCTTAATTAGATATATAGTGTTATTAGATTAGGTATAATCCCTTAATTAGATATATAGTGTTGTTAGATTAGGTACACTCTCCCTTAATTAGATATATAGTGTTATTAGATTAGGTACACTCTCCATTAATTAGATATATAGTGTTATTAGATTAGGTATACTCTCCCTTAATTAGATATATAGTGTTATTAGATTAGGTACTCTCCCTTAATTAGATATATAGTGTTATTAGATTAGGTATACTCTCTCTTAATTAGATATATAGTGTTATTAGATGAGGTATACTCTCCCTTAATTATATATATAGTGTTATTAGATTAGGTATAATCCCTTAATTAGATATATAGTGTTATTAGATTAGGTATACTCTCCCTTAATTAGATATATAGTGTTGTTAGATTAGGTACACTCTCCCTTAATTAGATATATAGTGTTATTAGATTAGGTACACTCTCCTTTAATTAGATATATAGTGTTATTAGATTAGGTACACTCTCCCTTAATTAGATATATAGTGTTGTTAGATTAGGTATACTCTCCCTTAATTAGATATATAGTGTTGTTAGATTAGGTACACTCTCCCTTAATTAGATATATAGTGTTATTAGATTAGGTACACTCTCCTTTAATTAGATATATAGTGTTATTAGATTAGGTACACTCTCCCTTAATTAGATATATAGTGTTGTTAGATTAGGTATACTCTCCCTTAATTAGATATATAGTGTTATTAGATTAGGTACACTCTCCCTTAATTAGATATATAGTGTTATTAGATTAGGTACACTCTCCCTTAATTAGATATATAGTGTTATTAGATTAGGTATACTCTCCCTTAATTAGATATATAGTGTTATTAGATTAGGTATACTCTCCCTTAATTAGATATATAGTGTTATTAGATTAGGTATACTCTCCCCTTAATTAGATATATAGTGTTATTAGATTAGGTATACTCTCCCTTAATTAGATATATAGTGTTATTAGATTAGGTCATACTCTACCTTAATTAGATATATAGTGGTTTATTAGATTAGGTATACTCCCTCTTAATTAGATATATAGTGTTATTGATTAGGTATACTCTCCCCTTTAATTTAGATATATAGTGTTATTAGATTAGGTATAATCCCTTAATTAGATATATAGTGTTATTAGATTAGGTACACTCTCCCTTAATTAGATATATAGTGTTATTAGATTAGGTATACTCTCCCTTAATTAGATATATAGTGTTATTAGATTAGGTACACTCTCCCTTAATTAGATATATATTGTTATTAGATTAGGTATACACTCTCCCTTAATTAGATATATAGTGTTATTAGATTAGGTATACTTTCCCTTAATTAGATATATAGTGTTATTAGATTAGGTACACTCTCCCTTAATTAGATATATAGTGTTATTAGATTAGGTATACTCTCCCTTAATTAGATATATAGTGTTATTAGATTAGGTATACTCTCCCTTAATTAGATATATAGTGTTATTAGATTAGGTATACTCTCCCTTAATTAGATATATAGTGTTATTAGATTAGGTATAATCCCTTAATTAGATATATAGTGTTATTAGATTAGGTATACTCTCCCTTAATTAGATATATAGTGTTATTAGATTAGGTATACTCTCCCTTAATTAGATATATAGTGTTATTAGATTAGGTATAATCCCTTAATTAGATATATAGTGTTATTAGATTAGGTATACTCTCCCTTAATTAGATATATAGTGTTATTAGATTAGGTCTACTCTACCTTAATTAGATATATAGTGTTATTAGATTAGGTACACTCTCCCTTAATTAGATATATAGTGTTATTAGATTAGGTACACTCTCCCTTAATTAGATATATAGTGTTATTAGATTAGGTATACTTTCCCTTAATTAGATATATAGTGTTATTAGATTAGGTACACTCTCCCTTAATTAGATATATAGTGTTATTAGATTAGGTACACTCTCCCTTAATTAGATATATAGTGTTATTAGATTAGGTATACTCCCTTAATTAGATATATAGTGTTATTAGATTAGGTACACTCTCCCTTAATTAGATATATAGTGTTATTAGATTAGGTACACTCTCCCTTAATTAGATATATAGTGTTATTATATTAGGTACTCTCCCTTAATTAGATATATAGTGTTATTAGATTAGGTCCACTCTCCCTTAATTAGATATATAGTGTTATTATATTAGGTACTCTCCCTTAATTAGATATATAGTGTTATTAGATTAGGTCCACTCTCCTTTAATTAGATATATAGTGTTATTAGATTAGGTACACTCTCCCTTAATTAGATATATAGTGTTATTAGATTAGGTAAACTCTCCATTAATTAGATATATAGTGTTATTAGATTAGGTCCACTCTCCTTAATTAGATATATAGTGTTATTAGATTAGGTATACTCTCCCTTAATTAGATATATAGTGTTATTAGATTAGGTAAACTCTCCATTAATTAGATATATAGTGTTATTAGATTAGGTATACTCTCCCTTAATTAGATATATAGTGTTATTAGATTAGGTTCACTCTCCTTAATTAGATATATAGTGTTATTAGATTAAGTACACTCTCTCCTAATTTGATATATAGTGTTATTATATAAGGTACACTCTCTCATATTAAGGCCATATTGATACTGAGCTCCCAAATTATGTCTTGTTTCACCAGCTACCCGACGAAACTTGCAAAGACTGTTAAATGGAATGTAACAAATGTACATTTTGTCATTGAACTACTAATTTCCTTTATAATATCTTATTAACGAGTAATAGTTATTTTTATTTTTTTTTTTTTTTTTTTTTTTTTTAATATCGAATTCAACCCCTTTCCTGTCAGAGTAATATTAACATTAAGACAAAAAAGATCAATAATAAAATCCGCTCCGTTATATAACGCAGGTCTCCAAAGCAAAATGAACCAATTTTTGCGTACTGGCGTCAAGTTCGGAAAAAAGCTCGGCCTACTAGATTTCTTAATGATGAACGACGGGAAAACGACAATTGCAGAGTTCGCAACAGAGACAAAAATGAAGGAAAAGTAAGGTCGTTTTGTCAGACATTTCTCTTTGTGTTATTTCCTTAATACTCTAGTATTTATTCCTATTATCTTCTTACTTTATTATCTTACTGTTGCTTCGTTTGTCTTCCTTTCTTTCGCAATATACTTAATATTCCAATATCTTCCGGCAATACACTTTATTTCATTATTGCTATCACTTTTTTTAAATCTATCAACTTATTACTGTTCCCTTTAAATTCCAGTATATTGTCGCTGTTCCCTTTTTACTCTATTTAATTGTCACTATTTCCGTTTTCACTTAACTCCATTATCTTGTCACTATTCCCAGTTTACTCTATTATCTTGTCACTATTCCCAGTTTACTCCATTATCTTGTCACTATTCCCAGTTTACTCTATTATCTTGTCACTATTCCCAGTTTACTCCATTATCTTGTCACTATTCCCAGTTTACTCTATTATCTTGTCACTATTGCCACTTCACTCTATTGTCTTGTCGCAGTCCCTTCTTAACCTATTGCTATTTCGTTTCTCTTTACTCTCATATTGGCATAATACATGATTTAGTACATCGCTATGGACAGCGTATGTTCTGCGAATTATCCCCATTTTTGATGATTAAAACATGTCAGGCTCCGTGGACATTTGCTATGGGTGTTTTGTTTTGTTTTTATTTCTTTTAGTTGATTCTTGTTATCGTATGTTGATTTTTGTTTTCAATTGTTGACGGTTGTTGATTTCATGTTGATTTCTACTGACGTTTGTCAATATTAAAAATATCAACGTTTGTTGAACCCTTTTTAATGTTTTGTGATATCTGTTTGCCGGTTGTTGACGTCAGCTGACGTCTTTACACATGATATCTGTTTGCCGGTTGTTGACTCTATCGTGCGTCTTTACACGTTTGTGATATCTGTTTGCCGGTTGTTGACTCTATCGTACGTCTTTACACGTTTGTGATATATGTAAGCCGGTTGTTGACTCTATCGTGCGTCTTTACACATGATATCTGTTTGCCGGTTGTTGACTCTATCTGACGTCTTTACACGTTTGTGATATTTGTTAGCCGGTTGTTGACTCTATCGTACGTCTTTACACGTTTGTGATATTTGTTAGCCGGTTGTTGACTCTATCTGACGTCTTTACACGTTTGTGATATTTGTTAGCCGGTTGTTGACTCTATCGTACGTCTTTATACGTTTGTGATATCTGTTAGCCGGTTGTTGACTCTATCGTACGTCTTTACACGTTTGTGATATTTGTTAGCCAGTTGTTGACTCTATCGTACGTCTTTACACGTTTGTGATATTTGTTAGCCGGTTGTTGACTCTATCGTACGTCTTTACACGTTTGTGATATCTGTTAGCCGGTTGTTGACTCTATCGTACGTCTTTACACGTTTGTGATATTTGTTAGCCGGTTGTTGACTCTATCGTACGTCTTTACACGTTTGTGATATCTGTTAGCCAGTTGTTGACTCTATCGTACGTCTTTACACGTTTGTGATATTTGTTAGCCGGTTGTTGACTCTATCGTACGTCTTTACACGTTTGTGATATTTGTTAGCCAGTTGTTGACTCTATCGTACGTCTTTACACGTTTGTGATATTTGTTTGCCGGTTGTTGACTCTATCTGACGTCTTTAAAAGTGTTATGGCGTCGGTTTGCGTTTTTGTCCCTCAACCTTTATTGTCAGTTGTTAACACTTGTAAGATATACATGACTTGTATATTAAAAAAACATGATTGTGAATTTATGGCTGAAGTAATAACTGAATTGTTATCATTATTATTTTCTAGCTTGGTCTATGAATATGTAAACTTTTTGCATGCTGCAAACTTGTGTTCATTTGGATCTGAAGAACAAATCATTCTTTCTTCACAACTGAGAAACATGGAGAATGTTTCTAATCTGAAGGCTATTAAAGAATTGGAGGAGATGTACAGTATCATCGAACAGTGTTTCCTCGGATCGAAATTAGGTAAACTGTAGTTGCTCTAGCATTGTCTCAACGTAATTAAGTTGAAGGCCACTTAACGTATGATAAAGAAGCAGTTACAGGGAAACAACTTATATATTTATAATTCTATTTCTTGTCTGAAAAATGTTATCAGACTGGTCATCGCAAACACATTGCTGTCATCACAATCCTATAACAATAATCTAGTAATTATATTATGTGGTGAAGTTTGTAATATTATTTATCTGAATAATTCAACTGTTTATAAAAAAGCAACTTTTATCATTTTACGTAGTGATTGGTGATAATTAACGTAGCTATTAAGTATATGTTTATCGTAAATATTAAATATGTTTATCGTAAATATTTAATATGTTTATCGTAAATATAAAATATGTTTATCGTACATATTAAATATGTTTATCGTAAATATTTAGTATGATTATCGTAAATATTTAATATGTTTATCGTAAATATTAAATATGTTTATCGTAAATATTTAATATGTTTATCGTAAATATTTAATATGTTTATCGTAAATGTTAAATATGTTTATCGTAATTGTTAAATATGTTTATCGTAATGGCACTTGTTGTAGGATATACGTATGACCAATATCCAATTGTGTTTGATTACATTCGGAAAACTCGGCAAAGAACTCTAGAAGCTACGATACATGAACTCGTGATTTTGATCAAGAAACATCTGGGTATGTATGTTGCAAATTCGAGTGACGGGTAAAAAGCAATATTTCAATATCTCTTCTTTCTATCTTATTATTATTGTGATTTATTTATACGCGATATATAGCTAAAGTGCTATATATAATAAGTCTGTAACCCAAAAATTGTATATATATCCCTGTATATATATTATGCATGCTCCACGTCAAGCTGAAACTTATGATTGAAATGAATAGGCCATCTTATACCAGATGACAATTAATTATAAAAACATAAATTAATTTCAAGGTTTAGATTTGAGATACGTCAAAACTAAGTGGCAATGATGAAACAAACTTCACACTAAAGAATAGAAACCAGCCGACGTGACGGAGGCCCCATAAAGGGACCTTAGCAGATAAAGTTACAAAAAATAATGATAAAAAGTAAAGCATCAAATCATTTATTTACATAACTTTTATATGTATATATAATATCGATGCACAAAACACCCTGGGATTTACTATGTAAACATATCAATTCCCTGTCATAATTTAACTGTGTTACATAAATAATATACATATATATATATGTTGTGTTACTATGTTATATATATGTTGTGTTACTATGTTATATATATGCTGTGTTACTATGTTATATATATGTTGTGTTACTATGTTATATATATGTTGTGTTACCTATGTTATATATATGTTGTGTTACTATGTTATATATATATGTTGTGTTACTATGTTATATATATGTTGTGTTACTATGTTATATATATGTTGTGTTACTATGTTATATATATGTTGTGTTACTATGTTATATATATGTTGTGTTACTATGTTATATATATGTTGTGTTACTATGTTATATATATGTTGTGTTACTATGTTATATATATATGTTGTGTTACTATGTTATATATATGTTGTGTTACTATGTTATATATATGTTGTGTTACTATGTTATATATATATGTTGTGTTACTATGTTATATATATGTTGTGTTACTATGTTATATATATATGCTGTGTTACTATGTTATATAAATGTTGTGTTACTATGTTATATATATGTTGTGTTACTATGTTATATATATATGTTGTGTTACTATGTTATATATATGTTGTGTTACTATGTTATATATATGTTGTGTTACTATGTTATATATATGCTGTGTTACTATGTTATATATATGTCATGTATACATTTATTGGGGAAAAATGGATTCCTAAAAAAAAGCTGCAAAGTATGCATTGATTCAAAAACATGTTCAGAATGACAACACGGTGTTTTAGTTAAAACAAGTATAACACCATCCTAATGCTGATGCCGTTGTCCTCAGTCAGACAGAAGACGGTATCACTTCTGAATATATGGAACATAACTCTCAATTCCTGTCAATAAAATATTCTTGTTCTTATTTTGCATACGATTTTTTCAATATTTTGATAATTATTTCTATTATCATCTATTGATTTTTTTACAGGTAGGACAAATATTGGACACGTTTTAGATGCTGCATGTGGATCGGGCGATGTCGCGTTTCATCTCCCGTCAGAATTCGGCAGCAACGTGAAGATCCATGGCTGTGACATCTCTGTTAAAGCAATAGAAGAAGCCCAGGCAAGCGCGTTCCTTGCCAAAGGTTACGAAAACTTATCCTACAGTACCCAAAACCTCCTAGCGTTGCCAGGCAGCTGGGACAAGAAATTCGACGTGGTTCTGCTATTCGATGTCCTTCACGACATGGGAAATCGGGATGAGGCATTAAAAAATGCCATTAGAGTCCTTAAAGACGATGGCTTGCTTGTCATTGTCGACCCTAAAGTTAGCAGCAATATATTAGAAAACGGCAACAACCCACAGGCTGCCATCGCCCTCCTCTACAGTATCCTTTGGTGCATCCCAACTGCTTGTTGTAGCGACGCCCATGGTGTTGGCTGGGGATTCGAGAATAAAGATAAACTCATGACGAAACACAGACTACAAGTAGTGGATCGTAGAGAACTCATGGGCAGCCCTTTTGACTTTGCTTATTTCGCCAAGAAAATCCTTAAATAAAACGGAAACAGAAACACCGGAACAGGAAAACAAGCTACACGCATGACAGTTTGTTATCCAATGTCTTTTCCATTTAAAAAAAGGAAAAAAATAAAATTATGGTATAATCTCAACATTTAAATATATATATTTTGCATGCAAGTATTAGCAAAAGTTTATTTTTTTTATTTTTTTTTTTTATTCAAAAGATTTTTTACTGCTGTTTCTCGCTGAAGACTCATTTCTATTAATAACAGAAAAAGGAGGGGGCGTTCATTTAATGTTTTTGGTCATAATTGTTTATCGATTGATTAATAAACCAAACCGAAAAAAGCGGAGGGGATGTGTGTCTTAAAATAAGTATGAATTGAACCTTTTTTCATGAAATGAATTCCCAAATGAATTATTTCCTTGAAGCAAGCAGCGAATCTATAGGAACTGAATTTCTGTATTATTCATTCATTATTTATTCAAGTATTTGATTACTTAGTTTCTCTATTAGTATATATATATATTATTATCTTGTTTTATTTATTTATTTAACATAAATATCACGACATTGTGAAATGAGATTATCTTCTTTTTTTATTAATTTATTTAACATAAATATCACGACATTGTGAAATGAGATTATCTTTTTTTTATTAATTTATTTAACATAAATATCACGACATTGTGAAATGAGATTATCTTCTTTTTTATAAATTTATTTAACATAAATATCACGATATTGTGAAATGAGATTGTCTTCTTTTTTATAAATTTATTTAACATAAATATCACGACATTGTGAAATGAGATTATCTTCTTTTTTTTAAATTTATTTAACATAAATATCACGACATTGTGAAATGAGATTGTCTTCTTTTTTATTAATTTATTTAACATAAATATCACGACATTGTGAAATAATATTAACCCATCATTATTAGAATACTAATAATAATTCATGGTTGA
Source organism: Pecten maximus (assembly GCF_902652985.1). NCBI lineage: Eukaryota > Metazoa > Mollusca > Bivalvia > Pectinida > Pectinidae > Pecten > Pecten maximus. The sequence continues at coordinate 3,120,212 of NC_047031.1, read as the reverse complement.
TTATGCGAGTATGCGATTATGTGGGGATGTATCGAAAACGGGGAAAGATAAATCATCAATTATTGGAATGGGAGACAATTCTATCGAGTATGAAGATATATAGGAATCCATCAAGTTGTGAACTGTAAACATGCTACACTAAGCAAAGATAAAGATCATTTTGTGGTGACTGTGTTAACAATTGTATCATAATTTAGAATTATGATAAGACAAATTAATAAGGAATGTAAAGAATGATGTTGATCATGTAAATGGTTATAGTTATTGTGTCACGTCACTCAAGGACGAAACAGAACAAATAACCACAATGAAGAAACTCCATGTCAGATATAAAATATATTCAACTGTACATATTTTATGCTAAAGAATTTCTTGCGTGTTTTCATATTTTTTCTTTACTGCAATAAAAAAATAAGCATTAATCGAGTTTTCGTCATTTACATTAATATACACACATACAACTAAATTATATTAATGGCTGGTAAATTTCCATGCAAAAGTTAAATAAAAAATTTGGATGAATTAATAAGAAAATGAATCCACCGTAAGCACTACAAAGTCCCCGAAATTTGCGTAATCAGCAGATTGTGTTCGATGCAGGGCCGAGACGGACTACAGCCGCTCCCAAGCCCGTCCCAGGGGGATGTCGGGTTTGAACATACCTGGTAGACAGGACATTTACCTAATCAGAGGAGGATACAGGCCGCACCTTCGCGTCGCCGAAACACATGTCTATGTCCGAGACAGGAGACATTGCCGTTACCCAACTCGCCACGACGAATTTATTTTGATGTTGGTTTCATTTGCTGATTTGAATGTCCCTTCCCGAATACCAAATTAAACCATTCTATGTATCGTAACGTAAGTATCTTTATGCATCTTCGGTCCTGTCACAGACAACAACAAGAATGTATAGATTGAATATGGCCACCATATATGGCATATGGTGACATTTGATATCAATTCTAAACATATTACAAATTAACAATACAAAATTAACATAGCATAACACAATCATTAAAAAAACGTCTAAAAATAAACATCTAAAAATGACAATGGTAGTCAATTACAACAAAAGCCTGTGTGGGGGTTGCCAAACTCCGCCTTCAAACAGGCATGCGAAACATCATCCGATTAGAAGTATGTTTATACAGACAGATACAACACTGGCAGCTCCCAGATACAACACCGGGATGATTTTAAATTAAATTTAATTAAGAATATGTTGATAAGGACAAATACAACACTGCCAGCTCCAAGATACAGCGCTGGGAAAATGTATAATTACATCCAATTAGAAATATGTTAATTAGGGCAGATACTACACTGCCGGCTCCCAGATACAACATTGGGATGATTTTTAATCAAATCAAATTAGAAGTATGTTTATAAGGACAGATACCACACTGACAGCTCCCGGGTACAACACCGGGATGATTTTAATATAAGTAACAATAAAATATGTTAATTCGGTCAGATACAACAATGTCAGCTTCTGGATACAACAATTGGATTATTTATCACCAAACTTAATTAGGAATTTTCATTGCTGATATATCCAAGATGCTGGGCAATACAACTTGCATGCAAAATTAAAACATGCCAGATTATAATTACCTGTCGACACCTAGCCAAATATAATGGGATATCACTTAACATAATGACATATTGTTTCTCACTATTTTAAGGTAACATTAATAAAATGCTGGACATGTATAATACAGTCGATCTAGGTTAGTACAATAGTAGCCCATGCTCAAAACTTACCCTCTGACCACTGTCGACAGGCATGCATGATGGCAAGACGAAGACCCCGAAAGAATTTTTTATTGCCGTTACCAGTGAGATGACACCCATCTCACAGAAAAAGATCCAGTCGACTATTGAAAATTCGACGGTGTGGCCAAATATGAACATGCTCCTGTTCGGTTAGCAAAACATGCAGTGCCTTATTGGTTGCGACTCTGCGTGATTCATATTGACTTAGGCTCATGCCTCGAGGCCGTGGTCTGGGGAACACTTTACACGCATAAACATCACATCCATAACTATCTTGCAAGTGTTTGACGAAATCAAAAATCGTATAGGCCAGCTGATCGGGGCGAAGAGAGTCATTGTACAAACAATTACCGCCGATCTGAAGTATAATAATGTGCGGTTGAAAAGAGTTTATCTTCCGTTGGACAGACACATTAGATTTTAACTTGTTCACCGTGCCTCCGCTAATCCCCAAACCGTTCACAATGCATGGAGAGAGGTTCAATGTCTCCAAATTAAGATCATGCACATAATCAAAAAGTCTACGCCCAAAACTATGACCCAAAATCAACACGCGTGGGGTCAAGTTAGCCATGCTTATATTTAAATGTCACATGTACTTAGCCTGAATTCGATGTGCCAGAGAATCAGATCTTAAATTGAGACTGGTGGGCTCAAAAACCCGTCCGATGCGTCGCTGGGACGTTCGTCTGCTCTGCGAGTCCTTCAAAAGTATCTTTCTTATTGATCTTAAGTGAGAAGGCCTAAAAACTTATGAAAATAGTAGAAAACTTCAAATTACAAAACTGTTGACAATTTTTAATGGCGCGCATCGGAAAGCTGCTACCCATAATTCCTAGCTGCTTGACAGGGGTAGATAAGTATGTATGGAAATATAAGTTATAAAGGGAAATAACTCATACACGTTATGCGTTTAAATTGATATCACCTAGTGCAAATCCAACATATCAAAAAGACTCTTCCATATTTGATAACGATTGTATATATCTATTCCGGTACCTAGTGCCCTACCCATGTACTCAATAGGTAATTATATACACCTTAGCGTTGGTATATATTGTCACCCTAATATGTGCCACGAAACCATTCTGTACACCTCAACGTGTCTATATCTATATTCCTTCCCAATGAACTTTGCACATACCCGACGAATGTCTGTCTGTCTGTCTGTCTCTCTCTCCCTGTCTCTGTCTGTCTGTTTCTCTCTCTCTCTCTCTCTCTCTCTCTCTCTCTCTCTCTCTCTCTCTCTCTCTCTCTCTCTCTCTCTCTCTCTCTCTCTCGTAGTGGCATCATGAACAACATAACATAAACAACTCAATATTTAGCTATATTTTATAGCCGGTGACAAAGTCCCCTCAATCGCTTATTTCATGTTCAAATATATGAATTTCATAACAAACTAAAGTTTGAACTGTTCTCTATCTCAAAAATAATTGGATAGGCTTGATGGCATATAATATCACACTCGAAATATAGTAACCAATATATTTACAGTGGACGGGGAACACTAACCCTACGTCATTCTATTTTTAGCTTGGAACGTATATTTTTGTTTTTCAACTCTTTAAACATTACTCCTTATTCTCGTGTTTTTTTCTTCTGCTGAAATTGCAGCTAATTAAATAATTTTGTTATCTTAATCCTATATACAGGTGCGGCTGATTCCGTTAGATTTTTTCTGCGCAAGCTGGATGAAGCTAGATTATGATACAGATACAAATAAGGCTTAAAATCAAATGAGTTCGGGAGAGTGGAACAATGATGACAGGGCACTTTTAGCTATCGTCTTGATTATTATACTTCTGGACTTAGCATCCGGTCATTAATGGTTAGTTATATTTTTACAACAGCATATAGCTGTGTATCCATGTAGTGTTGTCTTAGTATATACAGTAACGATACCCTTTAATGTATGTGCTATAGGGACCAACCAACCAATTGTTTTCCCATAGACTTAAGTGTTAATGTTTTGGAGTATATCATTAAAATTCTTGAATTCAATATGGTAATTATGGTTTATAACAAAAGTTTGGGTCTTATAAAACACTTAATAAAAAAGGCGGGTCCTTCAGCTCAATTGTTTTCCGGGGTAGCCATTTTGAACATAGGTTGAATTTCGCAGTAAAAAATTCTCGAAAATCCGAAATGTTTATCTGTTAATTATTATGACCTGAACTTTTGGAAAATAATTCAATCAGACTTATGAAATTTATATCAACATTTTTTTTATGAATAGTTATCTATCAGGCCACATATCTATTTTGTTACTTCATAACATAGTGGCCAATCAGTGGCTGCCAGACATTTTATCCCTGGATCAACTTTCTATACACAGGGGATGTTTTAAATCCATTTTTTCAATTGGTTGATTGTTCCCTATATATAAAACTTTAAATTATTTTTTTGTTCGCCATTAACTCTCCCAGAAGCGCCACATCTTGCCTCTGGTTTGATACGATTAAACGAAAGATCTTTTCAAAAGTATTGCAATTTCAGTTTTCTCACTTGTAAATAGACTATTTAAGACTTCTACCAATATGAACTTTTTATTTTAGATTTGGCTCTGTGATTCCTTGACACATTCTTGTTTATACAAATCCATGGAATAGATTTGCAAAGCATCTTTTCTCGCGTTTAATTCCATTACTAAATTGTAGAAATTAATTCCTTGTGTATATTTTTAAACTCATAGTAAATTCATATGTAAACAGCATTTCAGTAATTGTGTTTATTGTATACCAAGTGAAACTAATGTGCCAATGATGTCCTGTTGGAAGATTCTATGATGAGTGTTATGTTGACAAAGGACTATGGAAATATACACTCAACGCCACACATTCATTGCTACATATGACCACTGCCACAGCTGGCTTTGTAAAATGTTTCCCACACACACTGTCAGATAGGTCGCTGGGAGATAAGAATCGTAAAAGGCACGATAATCGGGCAGACTTATTGACCTCAATATTTAATGCAGAGGATTGGAGATTTTTGCATACAATAGGTAAGCATAACGACCTTCTTTACTGCTTTTTATTACACATTCGGTTCCTTTATCTACTTTCAGTTATGAAGGGATCTCAATAAAGAAGGTCCCTTTATTGATTCGTTGGACATATCGGAATGACTTTGAGTTTGAATAAATAATTGTACTTCATTTTCCAAATTGTGTATGTATAATTTGATATGCAACTGCTAAGCCTAATCATATAACGGCATATAACGGTTTTCATTCACACCATCAGAACCATTGAACCATGTCACGTTTTTTAAATGCACCTATGAAATATCCATAAATCTAAGTGATTTAAATTATTCGGCAAGTACTGTATTTGTGATCGTTCTGTCGTACCGGTTGTATAACCGAATTATTTGTTTCGCATATTAGTTAACAATAATATATCACACAAACAATTAATAAATATCACAATGATTGCTTAATGATCTGTTTTACCTGCAAACTTTAAAAACAAAATATGTTTTGTATCATTGTCATTGACGAATTGTTTTATGAGGGTGGGCGGGGGTTTTGGGAGTGGAGGTTTTGGGTGGGGGTTGTGGTGCGGCTGATATGTTATCGTGGTAATTTCATCATATCTATTTTATTGTGCATTGTTATGTGGGTCGGCGGTGGTTGGGGTTGGAGTTGGGGTTGTTGGTTGGGGTGCGGCTGAGATGGCATCGTGGTAATTTCATCATATCAATTTTATTGTGCAATACATAACAAAATATATCAAATAGGCTTCATCTCCGAAAATCATATCATGATCGAAAAGATACACTAATCTACGCATAACCAAAATAATTATTATACGCCATCACTTCCTTGGAAAAAAATGAGCTAAATTTACTTGAATTTAAAGTGGATTAATGATTGATAGCATCTTGCAGAATTTCGTTAATGCTGTATGTCTATTTATATTCTTAACGTCCAGTCTGTATTTTCGTCAGCATGATGACGCGGTTATTAACTCTGTAGTTGGTATACGTCATTGTTGTTGGCGCCACTATATAAGAAAATGTCAATTGTATAAGTTGACGTAACTTCTGTGTTCTGTTGATTTGATTGGTTAAGATATAATTTGTTTAAACTAAACTATCACTGTATTCCGTCGGTGATTAAGTATTTACTTTAGACTACATAATTAAGCGGTTTTCTTATTAAAGCGTATTTCTTTTCTTTCCCGGTTTTTTTGGCGCTGGAATCATTCCACTTAATTATTATGTTAAAAATTATATTTTGTCTGTATTAGTTTATATTACAATCATTGTTGACGGAAGCGTGAAATAAAACGAATTTCTTTTCTAAAATTGTATCTTTTGATCAAGTTAGAAACAACATCAATGATAATATTATGTCTACACATTAACAGGTTTTCACGTTAAATATATATGGGATATAGCTACACGTTCATTATGTACATATAAAAAGAAAAATTGTCTTAATCACAGAAATGTTTTTCTTTATTTAACACATATTTGAACTATCGCAGTACAGCTTAAAGGGTCGGGGAAATCACAATGTTGTTTAAAATTCGTATGCTTTACTTTGTTTTGTCGATGTACAGGTTTTTCAAGATGAGAATATTGATTGCCTTTGCTCTGCTGTTTACAGGTAAATGTGCGATTATATTGAATAATAATTGAATGATTATTTCTTGCCTGGTTTGATCACCTTAATTTCCAGCAGAAAGACAGACTAAATTATCAAATATTTAAAGATACATAATGATAAATAATAACAGTTATCAATTTATTTATATATATATATATACCACAGCAAACTTTGCCTTCCAAAAGCGTGTGTGCTAGTGGTGAGGGGATGGGGAAAAGGGTTGAGAACTGGCAAACGTATCATTACTGTTTTAGCTGTTGTATATATTACATGGTAGATTAACTGTTTTGCAATATCATATCGAATATCTGGTTTCAGAAAGAGTTACACGAACATGATCAAATGCAATTTACATACTTAAATGCTATTTTTTATATAAACAATTCAAAAATCACACCATATTTTAATATTTATCGAAACTAGTTATATTTTTGCAAAAATAATGCAGTTTATTTTTTCCGCTATTGTCGTCTAATTCATGTTTTGATTTGCAGTCGTTGAATGTACTCAACTATGTTTCAAGTGTAATGGAGTGCCGACTCAGTCAGACTGTGGAGAAACCGTGAGATGTGGGGCTCATGAAGTACGTGTATTCATAGCGATCACTTAAAATATCATACAAACTATTCAGTTTAAATGCCCAAATAATAATCCAATAAAACATATATTAACAACAACAAGCAAAACCAAAAGGTGGAATGTTGGTTTGTGATCTTCCTGTGTCTTTGTTATGTTATGTTTGATGAGGATAAATATAATCTTTCACCCCTTTGGGAGTGAGACAGGGGAATCTCAACCCAAGGGACAGTATCTTAAGTTGCCAAACACGAGGCTTGCCGAGGGTTGAGATTTCACTGTCTCACTTCCATGGGAATGAATGATTATTTTCATCTTACCTTGCATACCCTCTTATGTATCTACTATTGACGTTTAAGCAATGCAAGGAAATGTTGACGTGATGTGATTGAATTGTCGACGTGACGTCATTGTACTGTTGCCGTGACGTCATGTTGACGTGACGAAATACAATTGTTGAGAACGTGAGAAGAGCACGTGTAGCTTGCTTGTCCCTAGGGTGAGATAAGAAAATCTCTTCCCGGTAAAACTGCGGATATCCATGTAAGGGTAAGAGAAATTGAGAGGGACTCTTTTCAAACTGAAACCTAAATGATCAATTTTCATTATTTTAATTACGAAAGCTATCAGTTATGTTTCTTAATTTCGGTTATAAATATTGCATACTTTATTGTTCCGTATCGTCCTTTGGTAATGATATGTCTACTCGTTAGAATAAGACTGTTTCAAGGCTGTACGAGACAAGGACATATCAACCAGAGGGGAAGATTCTTAAGTCTCGTGTTTGGCAGCTTAAGTATAAAATGTATCTTACCCTGGGGGTTGAGATTCCCCTGTCATACATCCATGGGGTTGAGTGATTATTTTTCTCTTATCCTGTTAACACTTCTTTGCATCTTATTTGGGCGTTACATCAATGTGAGGAAATGTTAGCATGGCATGATTGAATTGTGGACTTGATGTCATTGCATTGTCGCTGTCACTTCATGGAATTGTTGACATGACAAAATGCAATTGTTGTAGCTTGTCTTTACCTACTGTGAGACAGGAAAATCTCACCCCATTAAAACTGCGGATATCTACCCTAACCCTAACCTGCCCAGGTTAAGGATATATATATATATATCAAATTTTGTATGAAACAGACACTCAATTAATATTTCTTTTACTTTTACAGAAATGCTATACTAAAAGATACACAGGTCCCTCAGGAAACCTCATGTTTGAATCAGGCTGCATGGATCAGTCCGTAAGTTTGATATAAAGGTTATCACATCACAATATGATGCTTACATGACTAGAATTAATGAGAATATTAGTGAAACTTTTCTAATTCAGCTCCGTATAATGCATGCATATTTTAACTCAAGCGGTTTGTCTTCCTCAACAGATAGAGTCACACGACATCAGATACCATTGGTGACGTCACGAATTGTTGTGACGTCACAATTGTGTTCTTGCAAAACGAGTTTTCCGACTATAATATCCATGCTAATATTGCCGTTTACTATCAGTCATTGTCTTTCAGGTTTGCAGTATAATTGATTTGAATCTTGGAGCGGGAAGGAAGAAGAGAGATCTCGTTAACTGTCTGAAGTGTTGTGACTCGGAGGCTTTGGGCTGTACTGACAAGAATGCAACCACATGTGGTTGTAATGCTAAGCTTTGTAACACAGGTAATGGACAATAAAGATCATCTAGAACTCCCGTCTTAATGTTGCGATCGGACGTTTAGCGGCTTAAATGTATACTAGTGTACAGTTAGAAATTCATCAGGACAATCGCAAACTATTGAAATCATATCCCTGGAATTACATGGATGTCTTTCTTAATGGACACTCCATCATAACTCTGTCTATTTTGTTATGGTCTGTGCTAGTACATTGGAGTAAGGATATAGTTCAGTCAATAATGAATTCTTCATTGAAATACTATTGTTCTGAAAATGTCGTCTCTTGTTGAAATCCATGTATAAAAGATAACATCAAAATATCATGATTAATTTCCCATTGTTTGTACGCAGACTGCGGCTTTCTGATTGGTTTGATAATTTTTTTCATACCACTATCAGCAAAATTCCGAGAATGGCGCGAAAAATGTGACGTCACAATACGACAATTGACGTTGCGTATTGATTTGAGAAAAAGAATCCCATATAAAACCAGTAAAATTGTACATAAAACATGTTTTAAATAAGAAAATTATTTTCAAAAATTAATTGTAAGCGTTGATGTCAATTATTGTTTAGTTTCATCGGGGTATGAAAAAAAAATTGTTTGCAAACTTCTGCAAGAATCCGCGATGAAACTGAAAAAAAAATTGACATCAATGCTTAATTGAATATTAGAATATTTATTTTTATTCCGGAAACAACTAACCAAACGCAAGTGTTATATGTTACGTCTACACTATATTTGATCAGCAGAGTTGTCCTTTCTTCCTAGAAAACGATCGAGGTTTGAAATGCTTCCATTGTGATGACGTCATGCACCCTGACGATTGTTCCGAGATAAAAGAATGTTTTTTTGATTCGGTAAGGAACATTACTTCTAGCCTTGGAATCATGAATTCGTCGTGTTTGCTGTTTTACATATTAATTTGAATCTGATATTTTTTTTATATATATATAGATTTGTTACACAAGGAAAGTGGAACTAGACAGTAATGGAGAGAAGAGATTCAGCATGGGCTGCGAGCAGAAACGGGTACTCTTTTAGTCATTGAAAGACAGCTATCATATCGATTGTTTAGTGAAACAGGGACGTATCTCCAACATGGAGTGCTAAGAAGTAAAGGGCCGTATCTCAAATTTATCCATTTTTAGATTTTGATAAATTACAACTACGAGTGTGATTCTCTTATATAATTTGTACATTATATCAATTGAAATGGTATAATTATGTTAAAATACTACGTGATTTAAGAGAATTTCCATTGATATAAAGTACATATTCTGTAAGAAAAGCTCAGTCGGAATTGTAATTTATCAAAATTAAAAAAAAAAAGATAAATTTTAGAAACGACTCTTTAATTTATTAGCACTCCATATTGGAAATACGTTCCTGTTCCTGTAAACAATCGATATATCATGTTAATATTAATATAAGCCGCCGTTTAACTTTGCATTCAAGAATTTTTTTTTCAAACGTTGATATCACTTTGATCTTTATTGTTTATTTATTGGAAAAAAAAACCGTCTCTGTCAATATTATTAATGGGTTGATAAAACAATGCGTCGATCACATCAGCATGCGATTTTCGCATGCTTTTATAAGTTTACCTGCACCGAAATCATATATCAATTATTGTGTACGATATAAAATAATTACGGATTAACTTGAATATATATGTTTGTTTTATGTATGACTCTGATTCACGGACTATATCTTCTTTTAAATTGTTGCGAGTAAAAGGCAACGGAACAAACGCCGACGTCTTTTAGCCAATGGAAATACATGTATTGAGCAAGAATAAGAAATTCGTCTGTATTTTCGAGGTCGAAGAATTTGATTGTATTACCGTTTAGCGGTTAATTTTAGCGGGGCTTTAATTTGGCGATTTGGCGGGTCCGTATAAAGATCGCCAAAATTTAACCCGTCAAATTTTAACACCGCCAAATAAAATGACGCGAACATTTCAATTTCGCCAATAGTTTCCGTTCCGACCGCCATTTACCTTTGATAACAGAAGAGAGTAACGACTTGTGCGTAACGTTGGTTGTTGCCTGGCAACTGTCGGCGAAAATGCCGATAGGTACATGTAATACGAATAACTAGTGAACTACTCACGATACATGTATAGCAATACAAGTATGGCATATATCGCATCATAATTATTTTTTTTGTGAAAACAAAGCCATCTACCCATACCATTCAATGAACTGGTATTAACACTTTACCTGTAGACTCATTGTTTAACTTACCTGTACGTAGACACATCATACAATAGATGACCATGGCGATAGCTTACGGTTGATTAAATTCTCTTTGTCTGTTGTTTGTACACATACTCATATAAACACTAATTTGAAAAATCTACATGTATGTGTTCGTCTGAATTTTTTTGGAATATTTTCCGGTTTCGAGACAGAGGATCGATAATAAACAACACACTTAATCAACATGGATTGGATGTATGGACATAACATAATTATCTTGATATACCGGTAGGTAATATATATGCTCAACGCCAAATTAAAACCCTAGATTTGAGGGAAATCGCTCAATTTTAACCCGCCAAAATTTAACTTTCAGTTTTCATGACCAAATCGCCAAATTTTATGACCGCTAAAATTTCCCGCTATACGGTACAATCTATTTATTATTTTTTTTTTTAATTTTCCTGTTCAGAGTTTAGTCCAGTTGACTTTCTAACGCAATGCAACGTACTCGCTTTTTGATGACATCTTCAAAGTATTTCAAACGTAGCTATCTGGTCTTTCGCAGTAAGAAGGCTTTATATACTTTTTCGTTATGACAGGTTTGTGATGTTTTCGAACAAAATGCCTTATCCACTGCTGATGGGGCCTATTGTACTCGCTGTTGTAACAACAGCTTCTGCAACATGGCGCTCTGTGGAATCCCAACATTAGGTAAAACTCTGACTAATCAAGGAATGTTAGTTATAGTTGTGTTTCAATCATATGTAGGTGCGTGAGTGTATGTGTGTGGGTGTGGGTGTGTGTGAATGTGTGCGGGAATGGGGACGGGGGTGGGGGATGGGGTTAGATGGTAACAACAACTTCTGCAACATGGCGCGCTATGGAATCCCAACATTAGTTAAAACCATGACTAGTCAAGGAATTGCATTTTGCATTTGCTAAGGAAATTGTAAATATCAAATTGTATCCATAACTATTAACTCTATGACTATATAAATAAATGACAGACCAATTTATGCCTCGTATCAGAAAAAAACAACATATCGCTGAATTTATAAAAAAATATCATCAGCAGATTAGGCAACGTTATCACTTGTTGGTGATGTAACAAAGAGTTTTGTATACGTATAGAAAGTGTTAAACATGTGTTGTTTACATTTTGTATTTGTTTTGTTTTTTTGCAATACTAAAGGTCGCATAGTTAATGGTATTTTGAAGATACACAAAATTTGAACTTAGCTTTTAATATTTTGAACTTGAGTTTGAAAAAAAAAATTATTCGTTTAATTTTGTTTTAAGTGAAATAGTTTATATGGTTAGAGACCATTTTACGACACTGTACTTATTTGTACTGGTTTACGACACGGTACTGTTTTGAACTGCATTACATTTTTATTGGTGTTAAATTGATATCTATATTGATATTTCAGATTGATATTTCTATAGTTTAAACACTATTTAAAGAATATTGAAAGTGGTGTGTATGCTACGAGCAATGTAATATCTATATACCTTATGATTTCTTTTAATATGTTAGCATCAAACATTTATTTTTTTAGTGATCCCGTCATTCACTCGAAAGCCGAACGACAGGAAGGTCTTGGACGGTGATATCATCACGTTACATTGCGAGGTCGACCCTAAATCTAATGCTACCATAGCTTGGACGTTTCAATCGGTATTTTTTTTTTCTCTCTCACTTGTAAAAAATACAGTTTTCATCCGATTTATCATTAGACTTATATGAAATATCTGACATTGTCGTGACTCTTCGGTTCAACGGTGTCTCGACACTTTAACTCTAGCCCTCCACCTCTGGGTTGCGAGTTCGAAACCTACGTGGGGCAGTTGCCAGGTACTGACCGTAGGCCGGTGGTTTTTCTCCGGGTACTCCGGCTTTCCTCCACCTCCTAAGCCTGGCACGTCATTCAATGACACTGGGTGTTAATAGGACGTTTGATAAAAAAAAAACTAAAAAAAAACAAAAAACATTCGGTTCAACATTGCCATGTCGTGATACTTGGTAGGAAGATACAAATTTGCGCTATTTAATCCAACATGTCGATCAAAGCTAGACTGATACATTCTGTCTTTCACTTTTCTGTATATTTGTTGATATGCTTTTCTGTTCTTGCTGAAAGATCCTATTTATTTCTACGAACATTTAGTGAAAATCATTACTTCGTCTTTTTGCTGATAATAGTTTTGATAGTTCAATTTAAATCTTTCAAAGTTTTGGCGAAAATGCTTCTTTTTTTTAAGTCAAATATTGCATTTTTTTTCTATTGAAACACAATTTTTCGACTTAGCTAGAAACATATTTTTGTATTTGCTTAACTGTGTTTTGCTTCTTTAATGAATTTTTTTTTTCTATTTCAGTCTACAGCATCCTCTACTGTCATGCCAAGCACTGCCCAGATCAGAAACGGAGGGACCAAGGTACAAATCCGTGTGACACATGAAGTACTCGGTACCTGGACATGTACTGCTACAAACAAGATAGGGTCAGCGGTTGCTCAGGCTGTAGTATCTTCACGTAAGGAAATTTTATATTCCGTTCTAGAATAGTAAGCTACTTTGGCCTGTGAGTTATACACTGAATTATCTAAATATAAGGAAATGTTATATTCCGTTCTAGAATAGTACGGTACGTTTGCCTGCGAGTTATACGCTGAAGTATCTAAATGTAAGGTAATACTATATTCTGTGCTGAAATAGTACGGTATTTTGGTCTGTGAGTATCTGCATGTAAGGACATATAATATTCCGTTCTAGAAAAGTAAGCTACTTTGGCCTGTGAGTTATTCGCTGAAGTATCTAAATGTACAGTAATATTATATTCCGTTCTAGAATAGTACGGTACTTTGGTCCGTGAGTTATACGATGAAGTATCTTCATATAAGTAAATGTTATATTCCGTTCTAGAATAGTAAGGTACTTTGGTCCGAGAGTTATACGCTGTAGTATCTTCATGTCAGGAAATACTATATTCCGTTCCAAAATAGTACGACTCTTTTGTATTTTTAAACGGGGCTCTTTATTTTACTGTCTTCCAGTTGAAGTAGAAGAGAGTATGTGATAGGGTAGAGAGAGATATTATATTATGTAGAAGCCGTTACTAATGAGAAAAACCCGGACCATTTAAAGATAACAACCTTCTATACTTAAGGCATTGCTGTGTTCTTCTTAACTGTGTGGCACTGCTAGGGTAATTTCTCTTTAGCAAACAGGCAGTTATTGTTAAATATAAAATGGGGAAAATATATTGATGATAAAATGATTGCGTGTAACATATCTTGTATTTTATTTGTATTTTTTTCTTCTTGTTTTAATGAAAAGTGTTTAAGTGCTTTTATATTTTAACGTCTTCTTAACGGATAAAATTCTAGGTTAATGACCTACTTTGTATATATAAGCATTCGTGGTTTTTTTTTTAAATTCTATCTCATACTAAAAGTAAAATTAAAATATACAATTAGGACATCTTAAACCTTTTTGTTTTTGTATTATACATTGCAGCACAAACATCTGGGAGTGGATGATTGGGAAACACACGCAATTCTGATGATCTGATGCTTTGATTACAAAATACCATAATAAAGCAATATTACGACATTATTCCAAATCTATGTTGTCTGTGTGATTCGGGTGATATAGATAAGAGCCTTAAGAACGCCTCTATGGGTACCATGAGCGGTATTGGATGTTGATTGATTTTTCGCCAGAATTATCGAAATAGTTCCAACACTTTTGTTCAAAGTTAGATCATGATGTACACCTGGTGTGAAATTCAAATATATCCCAACATCACCAATATAAGTCAGTATAGACATTACAAAACAAAATTTAAAAAAAAAATGTGGAGGAGGTGTGCAATTTTGTGCACACTTTTCTCTCATATCTCGGGATGTTGGATAGAGTTTGCCCATGTAAGATAGCTATGTAAGATTATAAGACTCTTTCATATGTGTATATGTAGGATAGGGACATTCCACCCGAGGGGTCACAAAATGTGGTGAAACCCGAGGCTTGCCGAGGGTTTTACCACATTTTGTGATCCCGAGGGTGGAATATCCCTATCCTACATACACACATAATGAAAGAGTCTTTTTCTCTCATATCATTACCGAATTTCTATCGAAAGTGTCCCTCAGCCATCCATTTTCTTCAATTTTTTAATTTCTTTATTTGACGTTTTTACTAAATATACTTGTGATATTCTGAAAGATCATACCCTATTTTTGGCAAACAGTGTTTGCACACAAATTTCATTCATTTTGTGGTTAAGTGATGAACGAATGAACAATTCGCCGATAAAAATTACCGTAACTTGACCGACTTTTACGTGGCCGTGATCAAATTGTCAACATCCGAGAAAAAGAAGTTCTATCAACAATACTGAAAGCCAACGCTGAAATGAGTTTCCCAACTTCACATATAATTTGATTTGCACCTCGACATATTTAATCATTTCACAGAACACTGTACTTTTAAATGTCAAGTCAAATTTTTTTTTTATAAAATACTACGTCACTGCATGACGTCACGACTGTCATTGGAATTCCATTCATAGTTCAATGAGAGTGATGTCGATCTCGATCGCCATGACGCGGCGATGTTTCGTGGCTGGTAATTTTAAATTCACTGTGATTTTGGCAACTTCGTGTGTGAACCAGCGAACAGTGACTCTATACGAGTATTCGATCTTTTCTGTGACATAGGATTATATGTGTTTAACCGGTTGTCTTGATGGAATGACGGAGGTAGGTCAGTCGATAGGCTAACGATGATCATATTGAAAGGCTAGGATGGCAGTTAGTTTTCATGGTTACTCTACACAAATATAGACTCTGAGTTACAATTGAAATAAATATTTTTTATATGAACATCGAGGGGTGTCATTTTTACCGAATGTTTGGTCATTTAAGAGCCAATTCCCAACTTCCAAATACACAGGTTACTGAGTAGGCCTAACAGTTACTGACAGTACCGTAGAGTAAACAAATTCCAGGGCCCCCTGCTGACGCAAACGGAACCATTTCATAGGTTGTGACGATTGACATTTTCTTTTTTATATTTTTTTATGTATGGCTTTTATTATACTTCCTGTCATTGCCAGGTGATTGTGTGTGTTTACATGTTTTTAATGACAAATGACAAATCTGTCGGGTAGGCAAGTCTGTATTGTACTGTAACTGTTACAACAGGCCTGTAACGTTAGGCGTAGTC
This sequence comes from Pecten maximus, assembly GCF_902652985.1. Lineage (NCBI taxonomy): Eukaryota > Metazoa > Mollusca > Bivalvia > Pectinida > Pectinidae > Pecten > Pecten maximus. The sequence goes on along the minus strand of NC_047031.1, from coordinate 3,104,133 downwards.
TAACTGTTTGTTACAGTAACGGAGTTATATGTTCGCTCAGATGAAATGTCTAATCGTTTAACCGTGTAGCTCTTTTGATTTACTGCTGATATGATATATATTTATCTAAGAATGTATGTATTTTTATAGTTAAGTCCAACGTTTCAAAACCGACACCGACGATAAGGACTGTCGGATGTGAACACAAGCAGACGACGTTGTGAGAGTTGTCCCCCTTGAACGCAGATTAATCCGCGCGCGTGAAATGCTATGTAAGATAGATTTATCTTACATAGCTATCTTACATGGGCAAACTCTATCCAACATGGCGAGATATGAGAGAAAAATCTATCTTACATAGCATTTCACGCGCGCGGATTAATCTGCGTTCAAGGGGGACAACTCTCACAACGTCGTCTGCTTGTGTTCACATCCGACAGTCCTTATCGTCGGTGTCGGTTTTGAAACGTTGGACTTAACTATAAAAATACATACATTCTTAGATAAATATATATCATATCAGCAGTAAATCAATAGGGCTACACGGTTAAACGATTAGACATTTCATCTGAGCGAACATATAACTCCGTTACTGTAACAAACAGTTAGACTACGCCTACAGGCCTGTTGTAACAGTTACAGTACAATACAGACTTGCCTACCCGACAGATTTGTCATTTGTCATTAAAAACATGTAAACACACACAATCACCTGGCAATGACAGGAAGTAAAATAAAAGCCATACATAAAAAAATATAAAAAAGAAAATGTCAAACGTCACAACCTATGAAATGGTTCCGTTTGCGTCAGCAGGGGGCCCTGGAATTTGTTTACTCTACGGTACTGTCAGTAACTGTTAGGCCTACTCAGTAACCTGTGTATTTGGAAGTTGGGAATTGGCTCTTAAATGAACGAACATTCGGTAAAAATGACACCCCTCGATGTTCATATAAAAAATATTTATTTCAATTGTAACTCAGAGTCTATATTTGTGTAGAGTAACCATGAAAACTAACTGCCATCCTAGCCTTTCAATATGATCATCGTTAGCCTATCGACTGACCTACCTTCGTCATTCCATCAAGACAACCGGTTAAACACATATAATCCTATGTCACAGAAAAGATCGAATACTCGTATAGAGTCACTGTTCGCTGGTTCACACACGAAGTTGCCAAAATCACAGTGAATTTAAAATTACCAGCCACGAAACATCGCCGCGTCATGGCGATCGAGATCGACATCACTCTCATTGAACTATGAATGGAATTCCAATGACAGTCGTGACGTCATGCAGTGACGTAGTATTTTATAAAAAAAATTTGACATGACATTTAAAAGTACAGTGTGTTCTGTGAAATGATTAAATATGTCGAGGTGCAAATCAAATTATATGTGAAGTTGGGAAACTCATTTCAGCGTTGGCTTTCAGTATTGTTGATAGAACTTCTTTTTCTCGGATGTTGACAATTTGATCACGGCCACGTAAAAGTCGGTCAAGTTACGGTAATTTTTATCGGCGAATTGTTCATTCGTTCATCACTTAACCACAAAATGAATGAAATTTTTGTGCAAACATTGTTTGTCAAAAATAGGGTATGATCTTTCAGAATATCACAAGTATATTTAGTAAAAACGTCAAATAAAGAAATTAAAAAAATTGAAGAAAATGGATGGCTGAGGGACACTTTCGCCAGAAATTCGGTAATGATATGAGAGAAAAAGACTCTTTCATTATGTGTGTATGTAGGATAGGGATATTCCACCCTCGGGATCACAAAATGTGGTAAAACCCTCGGCAAGCCTCGGGTTTCACCACATTTTGTGACCCCTCGGGTGGAATGTCCCTATCCTACATATACACATATGAAAGAGTCTTATAGTCTTTTCAAAAAGAAAAGAAAGAAAAAAGGGGAAAAAATCCACTATGAGAGCTTAACAGTGTAAGAGACAGAGTTAAAGAAATGTTAATGTGCATAATAATGAAACACGACACAAGAAGTGTAACAAGTTTATTTTTTTAATAATTTCATAACAAAGCTGGTCACAGTTGGATTGATCCTCAACCAATTAACGACCCTGTGGAAGAAGAAAAATGACAATAAAATATAGCTAATGATGTTAATGAAATTATGTTTGACTGTTGTATGTGACTATGAAGCATGATTTTAAAACCAGCTTAAGGAAAGCGTAATGCAATGTTTGCCGTATGTGTCATTTTGTACATACGAACACTTCTATACATCATAAAATGTCATGTGTCTAACGTATCGACACGTGTTTTCATCGGGTGACTCACTCATATACATAACTATTTTGAGTGCATTGATTTCATGATCTTTTTCGCCAATAGAAATAAGAAATAGAAATCACTACATGTATTAGTTTTGAAGTACAAATTGCTATTTCTGGTCTTTAAAAAGAAAACATATTTTGATGCATATGGAGAGTAAGAGTACTTCTTTTGGACTTATACGAACGCCCTAGATTACCTGTTTTGACATATATTGACGCCTACGTTACCTGTTTTGACGTATATTGAAGGGTTAGTTACCTGTTTTGACGTATACTGAAGAGTGGGCTAGCTGTTTTGACGTATACTGAAGAGTGAGCTAGCTGTTTTGACGTATACTGAAGAGTGAGCTAGCTGTTTTGACGTATTTTGCGCCTACGTTACCTGTTTTGACGTATTCTGAATATTTAGTTACCTGTTTTGACGTATATTGAAGAATAAGTTACCTGATCTGACGTATATTGAAGAGTTAGTTACCTGTTTTGAAGTATATTGAAGAATAAGTTACCTGTTTTGACGTATATGGACGCTTGCGTTGTTGCTTGACCATACACATTTTCTGCGTGGCAAATAAAGGTTCCACTGTCCTGGGTCGATTTAATGGTCAGTAACGTGTGGTCGGAGCTTTGTGTTGTACCGGGCGGGAGGCTGGTACTCCCACTCACCTGTATACATATATAAACCAAATTACAACTTCCTTTGTATTATACATTCATTTTTTTTTTTTTTTTTTTTCTCAAAATCCTGAATATTTCATTCCGAAAGATCGGTGAGTTAAAGGTCAGACAGATACGTACCGATCTATATTCCCATCGAATGTTCGGAGTTGGAACACCTGTGGCAGTACATGTCAAACTTGAGTGTGTTCCGAACAGCACAGTCGCTGTAACAGGCTTCGTAATGAAAGACGGACTCACTGTAAACAATTTGAAGAGAACCATGCGTCATGAAAAAAATATATCCAATGAAGTAACAATTGTATAATTTTGCAGTACTTTATTTAAGTAGTATATATACCCTTCAAGGAAAAATATTTTGGTTTTGTTATTGCTATCCTGCTCCCAATCAAAATCGCTATACACAGTTGCCTGGTAAAATGTATTCCAAGTCAGACTGAACTCTTTGTGGATCCTTTATTCATAAAAGGAGCAATAACGTAAACCAATAGAAATGGTTGATCGTGCTGTACTAATGTGGTGACAGAATAACATAAAAATCATCTTAAACCAATCTCCTTTCACAATAGGGAAATGGAGAATAAAAGAAGAAAAACATATTCAAGTCAGATATAAATAAACATTTGATGCTGCATTTATCACTTAACCTCTCCAATAGCTAATTGTATTATGTCCCCCACCCCACTCCACTCCCTACTTACCCCATTCCTTTCTCCGAATGAATGACCATACACAGGCGGACAATTAAATGTTCACTTACTTCCAATAACCTCGATTTGAAATTCCACCGTATCTGTTCCCTCTATATTATGTACATTGCACTGGTAATTTCCGCTGTTTCTATTGGTCGCTCCATTTACAACAAGCTGTGATTCTGTCATGCGCACATTGTGTGGCAAAGCTGATCTCTGGAGGGAAAGGTTAACGAAGAAAAAAGAGTAAGTTTAACAGAGGACAAGTTGATGTATATATTTACACAACACAAAAAAGTACCTACTAAACGTTATAACCACCCTTTTTAGCATTTCCCTGCATTTCTTTACATTTCAAATGGATAAATAAATGATTGAAACCCACGAAAATCAACGGTGTAAGATTTCATTCTTTTTTCTTTTTTTTCTCTTTCTTTTTTTTCTTTTATTTTCATTTTTGCTCATCAGTTATAAATTTATATATTCACAGTTACCGCCCTCTCATACATTTGACGACAAAAAGTGGATACATGGTTGCATATTTGAAACAATCGATTTAATCGATCAGAATCATATCTTATAGACAACTGATATTAAAATATTTAGCTCCCAGATGAATTGGTGATGCCATGAAAATTGTATTGGAAATCAATGTATAGAAACCACAATTTTTGCCATCATGATTTGGAGGAAATTGTCAAAGGCAAGAAATAACGGTCACATCATTTAACATCAAAAATACGTTTACGGAATTTAATTATGTCACATACGTAAACAGTCACCCATACATTTCTATACAATTTCCAGAAAAACAGTTTTGAAACAAGTATAGTCTTCAGATATGAATTCGGTTATTAATAAGCTATACACATGTATCCTTAAAATGCAACGGTTCTGCAATATGGTGTTTTTTTTAATGTTATTGTATTGAGAGTATATTATATTATGGAAAATTGGTCCTACCATCGACAAATCACCAAATTGGTGGCATATCGATGAAATTTCATAGAGATTATTTTATATGTTGAAATCGTTGTTTTGTTTTGCATTGTTAAAACTCTTTAAAAAAGTCGTCAGTTCTCCCAAAATCAATGCGAAGTCTCTTCGTATGTCTTTTTTTTTATCTAAAAATCATGTTTATACAGTTACAGTTAGCATAAGCTCTCTAACACTGTATACAATGTATTGTATTTGTTTTAGTAAAATATATACAAACATTAAACTGTATCATACATACGTTATACAGACAGGAAATACTTGGTGTAGGATCTCCTGTGATGCTATAATTGATCGTGACGTCACTGCCGTACAACACGGATGTTATAAGTGGTGATACTGATAGTCTAGGAGCAACATTCACGTGTGCTGAAAAAGGGAAAATATATAATGTATACTAACCAAATAACCATGGATCCACGAGGAACATTCAAATGTCTAAACTGAAATTCAATGTCAAACACACTTAGTTAGGTTGACACATATAGTATTCTTCTTCGATTAAGTAGGTTTCAACTAAAATGTTCAAACTTGTATGTTCCCCTTCTATGACAAAGACATTCCCTTTTAAAATCAGCAAAAAATATTTAGAATGTAAAGAGTTTGTTTCGTTGTTTTGATATTTGATTTGTCGAAGACCCTTTTTGGTTCCAAGAAAGCATTCGATCTCGACGGTTATTGTTGAGTCATCAGACAATTTTGAAATTCTTGTTGTTAATTTTCTATGGGCTCTTTGACTTTGAAATAACGAGGCTCGATTGTATTCGATAGGAAACGATTTTCTGTGTGATTACAGATGAGAAAACATCATAGAAGGTGGTTAACCAAGGCGAGTCTCATTTTATTCGCTCCCGTTCGCATGCGAAGTCCTTTTTTTGTATGAGCCTTTTTCTGCAAATGCCTTTAAAAATTAATCGTAAGTGCATTTCTGTTAATAACAAAAAACAAAAACAAAAAAAAACAAAAAAACAAAAAAACAAAAACAAAAAACTTTAAAAAAAAAAAAGAAAAAAAAAGATGCATTTAATTTTTCACTATTGGGTATTCGAGCAACGAAATAATGTCAACAAAGACGTACCACTAAGGACATTGAGGCTGGCGTCCGCCGTCACCGTCCCGTATGCGTTTGACGCTGTGCAAACATATACTCCACTATGTAGTTCTAAAACGTTGTTGATGGTGAGATGTGCATCTGTCATAGATACGCCTGGGATGAGTTTAAGACTAGAGTCGTCAACAGCTACTGCGTTTGCTTTCTATGGACGGAAAAAAGAAAATGTCATGAAAAGCTTATTTCAGATTTTTATTGATGGAAATACAGTTCTGAATGAAATCACGGAAACCTTCTCATCAAAAGATAATAATTTGTGCAGAACAAGCCGGTCTAGATATTAAATTATAAAGAAGGAAGAAAAGAAATCACAATACCGAGATAGTTGATTAATTAGTTAAAACATTATGGAGATAGATCACGACTTAAAAAAGGGAGATAGTTAGCGAGTTTATTTGAATGAAATCGCAATAAGGAACTTCGTCACGAGTTCATGGAAATCAAAACACAATATGGGGAGAATTAACTAGCTCAAAGAGAGAAAAAATGAAGTAACTTGAAACTAACATCAAACTTGAAAGATATAAATAAAATGGTCATTAATTAGGATACAGGAGGAACAAAGCAACTCATATGAAAATGAAAGAAAAGCTATATGCTTAAAAAAGAACTTGTCCAGATAACCTGATTCCGTTATACTTCCCTTCCATTGTTTATTGTAAGAGTCTGGGTAACCAGATTTAACCAACTTCCCATTCCAAGGTTTATTGTAAGACTCGGTATAAGAAGATTCCATTATATTCCCCCTCCCAGCTTTAACGGTAACAGTCTAAGTAACCAAATTGTATTTCCTCTCCAAGGTTATATTACAATAGTTACATAATATTACAATATCTGGACTCCATTATACTTTCAATCCTTAGTTATAATGTGAGAGTCTAGAAAACCATAATGGGTTGTGATTTCATTATATGTCTCGCGTTGATTTATTTTACGTTTTGAGACATCCAAAATTTCATTTTCTTTCCGACCAATGTTTTTTTCTGGTTTTAGTTTAAGAGTTCAGATAACGAGAATGTATTCTGTTTCGTACCGGGTTCCAGCTCCATGATATAGTAGGACTAGGATCTCCTGTTGCTTCACATGTCAATATTACGGTATCTCCGTGCGTCACATTTTTACTAGCTGGACTTTCCGTGATGGAAGGAGGGACTTCATGTCGGGTAAAAAAAGAAAGAACCAACAACGGAATTAAATTTTGATGTTCTTGATAATAGATATTGATATGGTATATGCGTGGTAGTAACTATGTAGCATTTTTAGTTCACTAAAAACCAGGCGACTGCACCCGCTTGTAAATCCGATATCCACGTTCCCATTCATTTAACGGTACGAAGATTAGAGTTGATTTTCAGACTATTTGTTCGAGTTACCATGACTTAATTCTTACCTCCGTGCACATTCACCTTGATCAGCTTCAGTGTGTTACCGTGGAGGTTATGAGCTCTACACATGAATATCCTGCTGTTTGTCGGGGAGGCTTTGGCAATGTACAGCTTGTTTTCATGCTGTACGACATTACTTGGAAATCTACCCTGGAGACAAATAATAATCCAGATCATCGGTAACGAAAAAAAAATATATAAAGAGAACAAAAGTGAAACAATTTGATACTGATGAAAATATATGTCATCGTTAACTTCAAGTTAATCTCTACTTTGCACTGATAAACAGATAATCTCCAATAATAGCGACAACATTTGACAATATGAGAAAAAAAGTTTAATGTCATGACAGACGTTTGGGCGTCTTTGTAACCAACCCTGGAATTCAATGAGAATATCAAGGAGAAAGTTATAAGTTCAAAGAACAAATGATGATGACGTATATATAAAATGTATAATATATATCGTTCATCACTTAATATATCTGAGATACAATATGAAGAATTTGTAGTACTGAGGTATGAGTTATTATTCATAGTTAGTAACATACAAATGAAGCGTGGTATGTAATTTATGTCTCAAAACATTACGTGTAATTGAAAAATGAGAAAGTGATTCATTTTTTTTTTCATTTACATGGAGCACCAACCGAAAGTTGAGACCACGTGATCTGAGGAGTTGGGCTTCCGGTAGCATTACATGGAATAACTACGTCACTTCCTATCTGTACATCTATACTAGCCGGAAGTGAAATCGTCAGCGGTATTGGTGTCGTGTGCACGTGACCCACAGGAGGGGTAGTAGGTTGTTGTGTGGTGGGAATAGTTGCTTTAAAATAGAAAAGACAACAAATCATGAAAGAGTCATGACAAATAGAAAAATGACGACTTTAAATATTTACTTTTTAACGTAAAATGATAATTGAAAAATAAAGGCTTTCAGACACCTGGGTATTCTTTCAACCATTTCTATCAATTAGAGCTCGGATATGAAGGTATGAGTTAGAGTCTGTTATCCGTGTTGATGTGATGGCATGCCATTCATAGCCTCATTTAGATTTTGTATATATTTTTCTTTAACACAAAAACATGTTTTGCCCGTTTGATTAACCCAAAATCATTAAAATTATGTGAGAATATACCCGACATTTTTTCATAAATATTTTTCTTTTGCAAACTTTTTTCAAGATAAAGTAAATACTACTAACCATCATTAATGTAAACATCTCGTTCGGAGTATTACTTACTTGCTTGATGAACATTAAGTGTCATGTTGGTCGATATTGATCCGTAAGCGTTTTGATAGGTGCAGATGACGTATCCTCCAGACAACTCCATTGGTGTGTCCGATATGTAAAGCGTGGTCTGGTCATTGTTAGTGTATAACGCTGACAATGCCGCCATTGAGTGGGTAGGCTACATACAATAAAATGACAAGGTCAAGGTCATTGTCATAGAATAATTATTTGAAATCGACAGTGATTTACTAATACACATCGATTCATCAGAAGGACATATTTGAATAAGACATGATATGAATTATTTCTTTGACCACAGTAAAAAGAATAAGAACATTGTACTTCAGTATAGGATCAGAATATACGTATATTAGTCTACACAAACCGAATTCCGTTATAACATTGCTGCTTTTGATGATATCCAGTTCACACTAGTAAAAGAAAATGAACGTTTAGTTTTTCAAACGCCGAACTGCTGTTCGCCAACTCACAGTCTATAGGCAGCAGTGACGACAAAAGCAGAAAGAAGTGACATTTATGTCTTGGTTAGCATACTTTTCATTAAAGTGTTTTGATATCGTGAACAGCTACGCGGTATGTCGAACATACCGAACTTTACCAGGGATTCAAATAAACCTCCCACAATTAAATTCTAAACTTGAAAATGTTCCTTTGAACCGGGCGATAAATTGACCAGTTGACCTGTATGATAATTTGACTTGTCTAACTTGGCTTACTGAATATGTATACATTAGGGTAGGCGTGGTTACTAGATTTCATGTGTATGCAGAAATAATAATTAAAACTTGCAAAGTTGAATCCCCAGTGTATTTGCGGTTGCGGTAAGCCAGATGCTCGACAGGTAGCGCTGTAGTCTCCACTAACAACCATGTCAATATGAGAGGGAGGTCTCTCAATGAATGTCGGCTTTTCTGAAACGAAATATTAGAACAAACATGTATACTTCTCGTCATAATAAAATAAATACCGAGGTATCCAGTTTAGTTAAGAGGGATGAATTATAATAATCCACTTAACTGCCATATGGTTTTTCTATCCTGGTCACGGCACCCATTTCAACTGGCAGTAAGTGCAATGTGAAGAAATACAAACATAAACAAGTGTTATTGTTTTTGTTTGTTCTACTTTTTGTAATTTTTTTGATAATGCCTGTTTTGATAATGCTTATTGAATAGGTATGGTAACTTACTTCCCGTGATAATCAGTTGTGTAGTATCAGATGCAGTGCCGTAGATGTTTGAAACTTCACACTTATATGTGCCAGCATCACTCACATCGCTATGAGATATGTAAAGGGCTGAATATGATGTGTGCTTTCTGATCAATGAATTGGAAGGTAGTGTTGAATTCTGAAAAGAACAAATTAAGATGCAAATGCAGTCAAGAATAAATATGTGAAAGTTGAGAGTATCTGTCACCTCTCTAGCTCAATCAAACGGAATTTTTCTTTTTTGTCTAGTAGCCAAGAAAAGCGAGAGATTGCTAATTGGATTTTGCTATTACTTCTTTCTATTACAGATTCAGAGGCTTCCATGAAGGTGAAACCCTGGGTTATGGTTGTCCTTTTTGGGGAGCTACTTTAATACTTCATTTAGGGTAAATTGTTGATGGTCCTCGAGGAGATCGCTTGCTGGATTTACAGCATAGGTAAGATATTTTCAATTACTCAATTACATACATGTATTTAGTGCAATAAGCTACATAAGACTCCAAAACTTGTTACAAAAAATGGTTGTGTTAATCTTTTGAAATGTAGAAGAAAAGGTTCAGATAGGCGTCGTGTAAAAGATCAGGGAAGAGTGTGTCCCCCTTTAACCTTCTGTTAGATGGTTGTCTACTTGAAGAGATAACAACGCGTGGTGTCATTATAAATAATAATGATAATAAAAGAATGAAAATACATCACTGTTATTAATATTTTCACACGTGGTTGATATAAGACATTACCGAAGAAAAAAGACGAACTTAACATCAGTTTGTATTTCATAATGAGTGGTACTCAAATGGATCCATTAACCCTTGTTTATATAACGCAATGCAAAAATGAAACTCGAGCGAACTTGATCATGCTCCAACGCACCCCATTAAAATACCAGTGTACTGCAGGAGTAGGGCTTCCAGAAAACCGACATGTCATCGAAAAGTGGCTTCCATATGGATAGGAGATATGACTATGATGAATAGAAGCAACAGGTGGATGGTGGAATATATGAGAGGCGTGCGTAGTGGAAGGCTTTGTCGTTGTTTCTGTTGTAGTTTGGAGACTTGTCGTTGTTGTTGGTGCTGTTGTAGTTTCTACGATAGATTATGATATCGACTATAGGAATAAATTTATTCACGAAATGTAATTGATGAAAGGTTGATGGTGTTGGGAGAATCAGAGCTGAACGGAGGAGGAGGAGGAGGAGGAGGAGGCAGCCAGCCAATATGTAAATTTGAACTTCATTGATGTTTAAGGGTTATACGTCAGTCGCCTATGACGCCACTTACTTACTTTTGGCGCACAGTTTATTGTTACAAAGCGGAGTGTCGCAGCATTCGGAGCACATGTTGTTTCCACTCAATCCAGTTATAGTTCTACATAGCTGAAAAAATGGAATTTTTTAGGAAGTTTTAAACTGTTTGTTACCTTGCTTTTGTTGTGTTACTCCACATTCATTAAAAGTGTATCATCGTGTTTTAGTCTTATTTAGCACGTTTTCTGTTTTTCGTACTAACTCATTGACATTGAGGGTATAACAGATATAAACAAATAAAAAAAAAATAGATACAGAGAGGACGAATACAATAACTTAATATAGTCAGTGTACAGTGTTTTGATTAAGACAAAGTTAACAAGCATTGATGACACTCTACATGTATAAATGGGCATTATAATAATTACCTGTTTTGATGAACACCCAACAACAAATCGAATTTCATCCCCGGGACCCATTGGAGTCTGGTAAGTCGAGCACATCTTAATGGAAATATATCATCGATAGATCAAATTCCATGATTTCGTATTTGATAAATAATGATCATGTTTACATGAACAAATGTAAAACTAGATAGCTAGATAAACTAGAAAACACTGAAAAGAACATTGATAGCATCAAACCTGTTCCCTTTAAGGTTTGACCGTAAAAGCTCATTACACTGTAATAAAAAGAAAAGTTGCACAAAGGAATTATGTATAAAATGCATTGTTTGATCAATCGAGTACTGTCCCTATGAGTCAAAAATTTTTTTTTCTTTTTTTCATCATTTAGTCTATCTTTTCATACGTATATTTGAAATGCTTTGATGAAACCGGATCGACATTTTAAACACACAAATACGCGTAAGACCTTTTTACTAAAAGTAAGCAGTGATAAGTGAATATGGTGTAATAAGTGGATATGGTATACCCTTAAATGCCATAGCAGATGAGCATTCGCTTTCCTTGGTTGATTAGTAAAGGGGGAACTAAATTTGTCAGAATTTATTGAAGTGCTGATAATTGTTTTATGTTGGGCACTGCATAGTTGAATACGTTCTCGAGAATCAATCCCATTTTTTTAAAAATCTGATTAAATACAATACGCGAAAATATATCGAGGGAATATTTTTATACAAACACAACTGAATAAAAGTGCTTTCTGCAAAATATTTACAAGGCGCGTCTCCACTCAATTGAACGATCGCAAAAATGGCACTCGCACAACATAGAAGCCCAACAAAAAGTAAAAACTACTGTGTACACTATCAAGACTTGCTACCACGAAATTAGTGGAATAGCACAAAGACATTCAAAATAAAACAGTCGCTGATAGTAGGTCAATGTACAGTGCCCTATATAAAAACATTATGCTACATATAACTTGCACCAACATTTGTGATTCTTATTCATAAGGAACTTGGACATGATTTTTGCCAAGCTTTACTACTGAAAGAAATAACAGTGTTTTAAAGCATTGTCAGGTTACTTACCGTGTTATTTGATAAAATGAATAATCTTACACTAAAAAAAAGGGCATAAGATCTTAGAAAAAAAGCCTTTCTTAATTACAGTAACAATTATTGATTTTGTTTATTTGTTTCTGACTTATTTTTTTCTCATCTGTGCATAACAGAGATTTTGAAATAGATTCCCTACATCAAAAGAAAACATACCGCATTAATCCGAATTGTTAACTCAAATAAAAACAACATCCAACCATTCGGATCACGCATTGCAATCGCTGTGTTAAAGTAGAAAAATAAAATTCTTGCAATGTCATGATCGCGCTCTGTAATGTTTTTTTTTTCTAAAAAGAAAATGACGCTTACATAATCTGAGCCGCACACCATGGTCGTGTAGTTGCAGTCGGAGGGATGGATCACATCGTGACACACAAAACACTCCAGTCTCTGGTCTGGTCAGGAAATGGATAATTCATGTTATCAGAGTTTTGGTAATACGCCTGCTACCGTCATAAGTGGCATCAACCTCGTTAACAATGAGGAATAGCTAATTGATTTATACGCTGTTTTTTTTTAATATTTCCTTTCATCTTATTTTCTACTCGCTGTATCCTGCCCTTTATGCACTCAGTCTTTTAATAATTCTGTCCGGGTTTGACCCTTTTAAACTCAAAACAGAAAATAAGAACAATTCTTCGCAAATAGATAATCTGACCTTTTCCCCGTGGGTGCTCAAAACAACCTTACATACTTACAGACTACATTTTAAACAATCTTACAAGACATATACTGTTATGTAAACCACCTAAGTAGCTTGAACTTTCGTGATTATTTCTCTCCCTATCAAGGACGATTTTTTAAAGCAGGGAGGGGGTTGGAGTTGGGTGTCCATACGATGCCTGAATGATTTTTGCATCTAAGTAAGTCGTTATCATGAGAAATCGTTTTCAGAAAACCACAATTACTTAAAATGTCCCAAATATATTTTGTTTAATTGATTGATCGATATCTTGCTTACACCTTGAAAAATAATTGAAATATTTGCTTGTAGTCCACTTTCATATTTTACCATTTTTGTTCTGGATCGTGCAATACTAATGCCGTCATTTTAACTCAAACTCCAAAAAACAATATATGAAATTCACACATAAATCTAGTTTGCATGAAGACCTTTGTAAAGAACAGGGAGAATGAGGCTAGGTGTTCCTCCTTCATCAACGACACCTGCCATGAATGTGTAGTTCGAATTCGGAGTAAGTCACTTTTTCAAAATGGTATTTAGGGTTTAGTTATATCCAAAATTAAAACATTTTTTTCACATTATTTACTTTGTCGAAATTTACAGCACACACATTTACAATAAATGCATTGGGAATGAGCTATATCTACAAAATATAGGACACTAAATATATTGATTTTGTGTGATTCCCATAAAATAGTAGAATACCGAATTGTTAAAAACTTGCCTTCAGCATGAGTAAATGCACATTCCAGTATCAAGACCAAACAGGCATCTGTTGGAAACAAAATGAGAAATATCATTATTTGTTTAACCTTAACATACTATTGTCCTGAAATACACACAATCTACTCTGCTTTCAATTTCAAAAGTATATCATGCATTTTTTTCATATATTATGAGTATGCATATCAAGGTTTGTAATTGTTACGGGTTTTGAGTTCTAACTATATTGTAATTAACCTTTTGTATAATGAGTTGTCCTCTTCATTTCTAAAAGATAATGTCATTGCAGACGAAGAAATAATTCGAATGACAAAAAGTTGTGAAAAATTGTGCCATTATCTATCAACTAGTATGTATGATTTTGCTTACATATGTAAGAGAGAGAAGTAATAACTATATTATAAAATATATATTTGTAAAAAATACAGCGTCATGTGTCTATAAATGCCCACAAAACGTCCACGGTGTTGATCTGCAATCCAAAATATATTCATATTTAGCTTTTTACAACATTTATTCTACATAGGAAATATAATCTGAGCATATCGTTGCATATTTGACGTCACATTGTGTTTGTCTATATTTACATAGTCGAGCAGTTGACTTCAGGGACGATAATATGGCCGCCGACGTCATTTTGGTTAACGTTGCTCCATGATTTAAGACGTCTTTAAAAAGTTAAACGAACGAAATAGACAGTCTTCGTTGTTTCACACGTGTAAGCATTGATGTATATATGATAATCAGTAGATATTTACTTTATGATGAATTTGTTAATTGTCTTCCGTCTGTGATGAAGTGAACCGATACTACTAGTGCATTACCTTGGCTGTTAGGCTGTTTGATGTACAATTTCGGAAAACAATTGTCAAACGTTTTGTTGAACATATTCATCGATAAAGTAAAACCTGTTTCTACTCAGTCAATCTGTGGGCGTCCTGTAATACAGGTAAATAGTTCGGCAAAAGTCGCAGTTACCTTTAGTTTAATTAATTACATTTCTATATTGACAAAATTAAGTGTTGTTTAACCTGTTAACGACGTAGGATGTTTCTCTAAATTAAAATGATTTTGTTTTGTCAAGACGTGTTGATGACATCGAATGATCTTCTTTATTAAAATGACAAGTGTGTGTCAACTTGTTGGCGCTGTTTGATATTAGCTAACGATAAGGTGGAGGGTTTCATTATGATTGTCTCTATGGCATTTGCGTTTAGTCCAAAATCTAGTCTGATGAAGATGTGGCAGCAATTTGTATTCGCTTTATAATTTTCAATATACGTTGCCGAATTATTGTAAACAAATATGATGTTTTATTAGATTTTATATTTTTGTTATCCATTGACTGTAAATTTCTTTTATTTTTATACTACAATCGAATAGCTTGATTGATATATTGTGCTGTAAACATCAATAGACATTTAAATATTATGATTTATTGTAGTAGCTTTTGGCTACCTCACTACACACCATAAGGGAACCAGGTCCCATGCTTTGCAAAGCACATAGACTGGGACTAATCTTTTTTTTTTCAATGATATGGATATAAAACTATTTATACTAACGGATAATGAAAACAATTATTTCATATGAGAAATACAAATTGATGAAAATTTGACGGAATAATCATTGTGTTGATTAAGTTATGGATACTCGTGTAATAACACTTAATTGAGCTGTCATTTGTTGAAAATGATGCCTTTAATGTGACTTCATAACTTTACATAGGTTATGTCGTCATTGAATAAAGCAGAGCGCATGATATATTTCAGCAAGCTAAAACAGGTTTCCGATCAAATTCAAAAATATATTTTGAGCAATAAGCAGAATGTTACGTTCGTTTAGTTTTCTATGAATTGCCAAAATATTTCCCATACGTGAAAATCTATGTAGAAAATTTAATTTATAAAGTCATGTATATTACACTAAACAACTGTACATGCTAACGCAAATGTTAGTTCATTACCTGGCAAATCTACAGATAAGATAACAATGGAAAGTTCGAAAGTTTTCTGTCCTGGTAGAACAAATGCGTAAACCTTACGTATTTACAGTATAGGTGATACCACAATAACACTCGAGAAACACTATCAACTATCATATTATATCTATGTAAAAATTGTTAGAAACTTACAAAAGCAAGCAGTTCCTACTCCAGACATGGTGTTGTGATGTCGTGACGACATTCTATATTGACATGCCGAGAACCTGTTTACTGATAAGAGGTTGTAGTCTTGGTTTGCATTGTCACCTTAATATAAATAGTTGGAGCTGTAGATACTAACGGTATACCTTTAACAAAAATATTCTAAGTTTCTTCGAAAGCTGGTAGCTATTCTAATCCAGTGTACATTACAGAATTTGGATTGTCTGAAAACTACGATTGTTACTGTAACACAATAGATAAATAAACACATCATCAGCACATTCACAACTAATAATATAAACACTATAACAATGTGCAGCAGATGTTAAAATGTTCTCTTTAGCTGGTTCAATACCTTACGTATTAATATATCATTGTTATGCTAAGTGTAATCTGGGGAGCATGCGCATGCAATATTGCAAACTTGTTGTGACACAAAACTTGTATTATCATGTTTATTTTGTTAATGAATCATTTTGTATTACATGTTTGTAATATATTTTGTGTTAGAAATAAATAAAGTTTAAATGATAAAAGATAAACAACACATACATATAAATTAGTATAAAATAATGGATATATCATAAAACGGAATCATACAGCTTTGTCGTCCTCTAGGACTCGGCAATGATGATAGGGACACCATACATCTGTCTCCACCGCATCAGACTCGTCTTTCTATTACATGTCAGTAAGATAGGGACACCATAAGACATTTTGTCAATCAAGGACTCCTCTATGATGGTAGGGCCATCATAAAGTAGTTCGTCCTTCTAGGACACGTCAGTGAGTGATGAAAGGGACATCATAGAGCTGTTTCATTCTACTCAGATACTTCGGGGATAGTTTGGAATTATACCATAATTCTATGACACGTCAATGATTGTTTGGACAACATACAGCTATTCCGTCCTTCTAGGATTCGGCAGTGATTTTTTTTTTGGGGGGGGAGGGGGGGGGGGGGGGGGGGGGGCATCGTACTGTAGCTTCGTCATTCAGGACTCATCATTGATAGTAGGACCATAATATAGCTGTTTCGCCCTTCTTGTGCTCGTAGGTGATGTTATGGACATTATACAGCTGTTTCGTCCTTGTAGGACACGTCAGTGATATTAAGGCCATCATACATATTGTTCGTCCCTCTAGGACTCGTCAGTGATGTTAGGGACATCATACAGCTGTTTCGCTCTTCGAGAAACACTCATCCCAAATAAAGGTCACTTTCTTAATGAGAAAAACACACCAGCACAGCGGGAATGATGGAATTACGAAACATACATTAACAATGTCATATATTTGCGATATGAATGAAAATTGCACATGTTTCAACTCAAAATATCCGGCTATGACCTGTGTAAAACAAAGAATCGATTGCTTATCTTTTATAGAATACTAAATGTTGTTGGATTACCAACTCTCGTAGGTTTTAGCTTCTAATGTTATATTGAAGCGTTTAAATAGGATAACGTATTAACTGTGTCTCGAGGAATGATATGTTGATCTGCCTCTCGTCGATATTACCATATATTTTTATGAGAACTTTATAAGGTGCCGGAAAAGTAGTATCGACAGTCTTATATATACATGTGTATGTTGATACAATTGTTTTATTTCATTTATATCACTTTTCCACCCGGCACACGTGACAGTAAGTTATGTCGTTATTAGAGAGGATAAAATAAAGTTGTTTTATAGTTTGAGAAGCTGAAGCAGAAGCAGCTAGTTCCGAGACACAGGGAGAAGGAGAAACTCTCAATACACATAGAAGTGTCTCCAGATGAACGAAACCACGGGGCGGTCATGACGTACCTTATGGTGTTGTATTAACAAAAGATTCTATACGAACAGTCTGTGTTTGTAGTATATCCGGCCAAACGGGACAACGGGGCCAATCATGATAAGCATTACAATGTTTTATTAACAGAAGATACTATACCATCATTGTGTGAACTTTGGTAAATGTATTAATACTTTGAATAAACAATGTCTGATATCAACTATAGTTGGATTTATGTAAAACATAGTAATAGTAAACAAAAGTAATGTATACTATCTATTTAATAAGTAATCTGTTGAGTTCCCGGGCTGATATAGTCGTCCGGTCTTGTTATTAGTTAAATGTCGTATTTGATATATATTCCGATTGAAATGATTTCCCGTTTCGGGTTTTAGTATCTCCCAGAATGGATAGTCACATGATGTTTTGATTTGGATAATCACGTGACTACTACAGCAAATTTTCACTAGCACGAATAATTGGTTTATCCAAGTAATTTGCTTATACCCACTTCCTCCCCTGCTTTTATGTCCTCCTAAAGTTAGGAGTGGATTGCATTTCATATTATGGTTTTACTTGTATGTATAATGTAAAATATTACTAGTATGTATATGTCTATTGATATTATTGTGTTACATGTGTGTATAATGTAAAAGCTTACTTACATGTCTATGGGGCGTTTTATTAGTAAGAAACCCCCTTCTATTTTGGTTTGTTAACAGATAACTGGCATTTTAATAAATGCCCAATTTTCGACAACCAATGTGTTTGTTGTTTTATTGCCAAAAACATAGCAGAGGAATTGTGGGATTTAATGTATGTTCCAACATGTAAAATACGATGGTATGATGCAAGAGTTCAAACCATGTTGTGTAACACATGATCACATGCTACTATGATGTAGGCTGTCTCTTGAGGGACCACAGAACCAAATCAAAAATAGATTGTGGGTTTCCTCCGTTTGGGCAGAAGATTTAATAGGAAGGTGAATGCATCGGGCCTACTGATTGGATATTTAGGTGAGAAAAGTTTCCAAAGTTTTAATATGTGGCTTGGGCGATACATGTAGATGTAAAATATATAGAAAAAAGTTTTTTTTTTTTGCTAGCCTGTTTTTGTCAGGAGGAGTTAAGTAAGTGTGTATTTTGTTGTAAATTTAGATGAATTTTTGGTGCTGAATTCAATACAAGATGGTGGCCCCCATATAAAAAAAAGTTCAAATTGGTAGAACTTTTTATCATTCTATTTAGAGGTTTCCGAGATGACATACTTCAAAATTATGGCTACTGGCCAGTGTTGAAAACTCTATTTAAGCAGTTAAGTGGTAAACGTTAACATCACCGTCTATGGGAAATCATTTGGTTCCGTGGTCCCTATATTTAGCCATAGTGATGAAATCCGTAAGGGCACGAGTATGTTTGATGCCCAAACACCAAATAAATCGTAAGGTTAATTTGTTAACCATATCTATGTTCATCTGTTTTATCTGTTTCCAAGCACATGTAAGTATTTGCTTGCATTGTTTTATGATATTATCAATTAAAAGTGTTTCAATGGCACAAAAATGAAAAAATAGATATGTTTGTAAACTTCCCAATTCCTTCTAGAGGTAGTAAATAATGAAAATAATGGAAACTTCATTATTGAACGAGTTTGTTGTTAATAGCGTAAGTAGGTGTGCAAAACGTTGCTGTAACGTTGATCAACATGGTCGAATGTTCATGTGATGTATGCTGATTGCATAGCTCTATAGGTAGTTGTTAATTAAAAACAAATGAAATCTTCATTAAGATATCAAATACTGAATGATTTCTGGTCATATTGTAGATAAGAAAAGTCGATGAGTTCAGCGCTGATGTGACCTAGATCAACATGATCATATGCTCATGTGGTTTTGATTATATCTTCAGCTCTCGCGATAAAATCAATATGAGCATGAGACCGGTTGAGATCCCGATACCAAATTAATCGTCATGTAAATTTCATAAACCTATATGATGCAAAAACAGTAAGGATTAAAATAGAAAACAAACAAATACGTTTCTTTAAACGATTTTATATGCAAAATGATGTTTCATTAAATTATACAGATGATTGGTAAGACAACATAAATAACCCTAGATGCAGTATGGCCCCTCTAACCTCCGATGACACTCACTCAAATATCTGTAAACAAACAAAAACTTCGTATTACTTCCATGTCCTAGCATTATACATTCATCATAGTAGCATTAAATTAGGTGCAAATATTTATCTCAATGGGTAACTATATAATTTATATAGGTATGCATACTGGTAAGTACGGATTGAAACGTATATGCTAATCATAAATTATTTGTGTACAGATATAATACAAAGGCTTATTTTCCTGATTTTAGCATTTCGACTGAGTGTATACATTCTGATAAAAAACTTAATTAGCCTATTGTTTTTTTTTTCTTCTAACGTATCTATTTAGAACTCTATCTGTATTAAATATTATACATCCGATAATATTTATCATTTGACCTTGACACATGCGTAACGGAAAGTTTGATGTATAAGATAACAACTTACGTTTTTTGCCGATGTGGCCACTTGTGTGCATTCCGTGACTTGCATCTATAATTGGACCAGCATGTCCAACTCCATGGTTCATACCTCCGGGAAAATGTCAACAGGTCCACCGACTCCTACATCAGCAGCACCGACGCCGTGAGAGTTGGATTTTGAGTTGACATTAACATTTACATTAGTGTTAGCCTTGGCATTATTATTGATACCCATTCCATGATCAAAACCTCCGTGACCACCGAAGTCGAGGGATCCAGGTCCGCCCATTCCATTGTCAATACCTCCACCGTTGTTTATGATGTTGACGTTGCCTTCGATGTTTCCTCCGACAATTGGGTCGGCGAATGGTCCTCCAATACCTTTATCGATGGAACCTCCATTGCCGAATGTATCGATGAAACCTCCATTGACTCCATTGTCGAAGACGCCGTTTCCATCCATGAATCCCCCATTGTTGTCGAATCCTCCGTTGTGTCCGAGATCATGTCCAAGGTCAGAAGGTCCGCCAATTCCGTCAATGCCAACTCCGAGTCCGTTGTCAAGTCCGAGTCCGGATTCCATACCTCCATTTCCACCTCCGAGTCCGTCAATATTGATTCCAAGACCGTTATCCATACCATTTCCGACTCCGATTCCTCCGTTACCATTGTCTACTCCAAAGATGGCAACTAATACATACAATGATATATATTAGTATAATATTTCATCACAACTTCACAAATCATCGTATTTGTAACAGTTTATCTTATCTCACCATAGTTTGGTAATTTTACTACATTTTCAGCATGGATTACCTCGATATCATCAAATTTTTATTTCATTACCTTTAACAATTGTTCAGAAAATAGTATCTGTTATATTGATCGTAACCATTCTAGGCTTACCTTCATATGAGAAAACGTGTTTGTCAATTATAAGGTAGATCAAATCAATAAAAACAATATCTTACATGAAATTATTACTTTTCCTTACATTTTATAAAGTATAGTGCATAATACAAAACGAGATGAATTACTACCCAGGAATAGCAATAGTTACTAGTCCATTCTTTCTGTTATTGTCAATATGACACTCTATTGCATGCAGTTCTACAAAGCACATGATACTATAATTTCCAGTATATGCATCATTCTTATCAAATAAAATGTTGGATTAAATATTCACATTCTCAGATTATCAAACTAAGCATTGTGTACAAAAATACTGGTAATTAAAAAAAATTAACTGATCATCATTGATATTTTGATGGAGTTTTAAAACTAAATATTGGGTACAAAATTATTGGTAATTATATAATTGAACTGATCATCGAGATTTTACTACTATCAGACACAATATTATATTATTTTGTCATGATAGGAAAAAGCTTGTTTTGCTATTTAGGTCATGGCGTCCCGGATTTTAATAAGATACAGATAAGTGTACTTACCATGTTACGTTATGGTTTATGTTAGTGTATGATTATTAGTTTGGATAACTCTACGTACATTTAATTAAATATAATGTTATAACGCTAATACACTTAATCAAAAAGTAACGTGTTAATGAATATGCTATAGAAAACTTAGTAAGCTTTCATAGTATTATGATATTAATTATTACATTATTTTGTTAATAAGGTTATTTACATTATTTTACTCCTCTTTCCCCACGTGTTTTCATTAATTCATATTATTGTCTGGTCATTTTCTTATAGGGGGATTTTTTTTCAACGAGACATTGACGATGTTACTTCATTAACAAAAGATATATTTTCATCCAAACCATTGAATCAGGGCGTTACAGATTAGATACATACATTGACTGTAAAATATAAGTATGAGAGGTATCTTTGTTTGATTCGTTCTTAAATATATTTTTGCGTATATCTAACATGCAGAAGCAATATTAACATAATGGTGTTATATAAATAGGTCTATTTCACGTGGGAAACAACAAAAGTTATACTGTACAAAGGTATTCAAGCAATATTAGTGTAGTTAAGTCATCCAAGCTAATGACGTCATCGCACAATATATAGCTACTGTGATAAGCTTTTCGTTCTAAGAAATGTTTTGATAGGCAGTATTAATTAATACTATGTTTAGTAATACTATTGCTGTATATAATACATATGCATTACATATATATGTCATATATACGTAGCAGCATTAGTATATATATTTGCACGTGCGGTCTCTTATGACGTACCAGGGTTGTTGAAACCGTCACTACCACCTCCCATAGGTCCTTGGTGACCCCCTCCTGTAACTGTTGACCAAGTACGTGACAACATTTGTATAATAAGAGTGATTTCCCCTGTATTGCCACAAAACACCTTTCATTGATATTGCTCTTTGCTGTATATGGTTAGCACGTTTTAGACGTTGCTTCAGTTTAAAAAAATCAATGAGTATTTCATAAAAAAACAGTATTTAAAATGCGTTTAATCCGTGAGCAGAGCATAATGTCCTTATTTGATTTTCGAGTAACATGTAATCATATCCGTAAAATATACCTAAGCGTGTTGTTTTATCAAAATATATACGTATACACACACTCACCGTCAATGGTGAACAAAAGGAAAATAAATTTGTAGAAAGAAATTAAATTAATAATGAACCAAAAATATAAACTGTATTCCATGTCCCTGTATATGATGAGTTATCAACAAGACTTCAAATCAGTGACGAATATAATGCAAAGTATTTTGCTTTTTATCCAATGAACCAATTCCAATATGTTAAACAGTAATAAGATCCTTACCATGATCGGCATCATCTGCATTGCAAAAACAAGGAGAAAACCATATTAGCAATGCTACTAAACACATTCAAAAATACATAAAACATGGGAATATATATGGATAAGATAATGAAAACGAGCAAATAACGCAATATTAAGTAACTGTATCATCTCAGTATCCTAAGGAGCGAAAGAAAAATAAAGATTTTGAAAAACGTCTTTTAAGTAAAAGTTTATGACCTATTGAATGAATAATTCGATACAAGTGAACTTAATTATCTCGTGTGGTAACCGTTTACATTCTCTATTACACGTTGTTCTGTCGCAATTGAATATTTACAGCTAAACAAACATTATATTATACTTTTAAGAATTCTGGATATTATTTAATACTTACGGATAAACAGGTTCCTTCCCCTATTTCCTTGTCCTCGGAAGTCGTGATCTCCAATTCTTACTGTAATCAGAAATTAACCTATTCATGCCAATGTCTATGATGAGGTTTTTTTTTTTTTTTTTTTTTTTACATTCACATGATTTTTAAAGATACAAGTTACCTCCCTTGAAAAGTGTATACTACATGTTTCAAACCAAGTGTTTGCCGATCAAAGTTGGCGATGAGAATATTATAAAATAATACAAATTATTTTGAATTTATCAAGTTAAAAGTTATTTTGTGATCATCAAAATACCATACAGTAAAGAGGAACTTACCGTGATCAGCGTCAGCTGTGAATTGAAAATATTAAAGAAATATTAAAATCGGCACATACTTTTGTTTAACAAAATGATATCATTTGAAAAGGTATAAATTCATTTTTCAACAAATCAAAACGTTTACATTTAATCATTAGAAAAGCCCAAAACAGAAAAAAGTAATGTGTGTACGTTTATAAAAGAAAGAACACGTACAGAATTCGAGATAATATTATCCTTCTGTTTTCTTTCCAATGAATTTATGAAATGAATTATTTAAATCATTTCTATCATATTTTAGCGGAAACCACAAATTACAAAACGACAAAAAGTGTTTATAGCAAAATAAGATTATATCTTATACTCACAGACGATGAGGGTATCTGAAACGGACAGTGATAAACATAGTCATTAGTTTATTTGAATATATCGTTATTGGCAGCATAGTTTGCATTTAATAAAACAAATACTTTATCACTAAGTTCATATTTTAATTGTAATCATTCGCCTTAAATCAGGTTTTTTTCATTCTTAATGCGTATGAAGAAGTTTAATTTGTAACAACTAATATTATATTTCTCACCCCGACGTGTAATTTTGTCCTGAAAATAATGGTTTATTGTTAACAGATAGATTTAACGCATATAAAAACAATGGAAAAGTGAGCATTGTATAGAAACATAGAGAGATTGAAGAGGAAGGAAACATCAAGTTGATTGTATAATGTAATTAATGTAAGTGTAATGGTGTAGACGTTGTTGTGCAGCAAATGTAAATATAATTTGAGAAATATTTTGATATTGCAACGGTAGTAAGATATTAGGTATTGATCAATGATTGGACCATTGAATCATTACACGGGTAAATAATCAACGTTGTACTGACGTGTGTGATAATTACGTACCTCTAGGCGGTTCCGGCATCGCACGACCGATACCGATCCCGAAACTTCCGTCACCCTGACCTATACCAATACCCACACCGGAAGTATCTAAAGCTCCTCCTCCTCCAGCTCCACCCTGTGATCCTCCACCGAATCCAATTCCCCCGGCGAGATCATTTCCGCCTACTCCAAAGCCAGCTCCACCATGATTCCCACCCATTCCACCGCCAACACTTGACCCTATGTCGCTGACCCCCATCCCCATTCCACCGTCGACGCCACCAACGCCGAATCCGAAATCCATTCCTGGCATTGCTCCAATTGGTCCTCCGAGATCCAAACTGGGGCTATTAAATTCTGGTCCACCAATTCCCATATCCGGACCGCCAATATTAGGGCCACCCATATCAATATTAGGGGCGCCAAAACCATGATCTGGGCCACCGATATCAATATTTGGTCCTCCCATGTCAATTTGTGGTCCTCCAATATCAATTTTCGGTCCACCGATGTCAATTTGTCCACCACCGATACCAAGCCCGATGCCTTTGGCATCTCCGGCACTGCCAACGCCTACGCCGTCTATTCCAATTCCGAGTCCAATATTAATATCTCCACTTCCGCTGCTTGAACTTTCTGCTTTAATCTTACTTTTGGAGTGCATACCTGACCCAACCAACAACGTAAGTGAGACAAGACCGATAAATCTTATCAATCACAAAAAACATATCTGATACATCTATTGCTTCCAATAATAATGCATATTAGGTAATTATGTAACTTACTGTTTTTTTTTTTTAAATATTCATCTTTTTTTATTTATTTATTTATTTATTTATTTTTTTGCAACAAATATATTTATAATATTATAAATTAGCGTACATTATAGATCACAGAATATTGATAAAAAAAAGTATATATACAGCTCAAAAAACTAAAACAATGAGTACACAGAACATTGTTTTCTATTTCTAGCTTTCGAAATGCAATTTAATTAAAACGCTTTTAATTGATCAATTGAAATTCACACCATTCGCCTGGATAATGTTTGGATACGCGAACACATGTTGCCTTCATTCTATGCATTTTCAATTTGCATATTAGCATACACTACATGAAACATGCAATCTATATATATATACTAGGGAGAAAGTATTATCGCATTGTAAAAAAATATAAAACAATTATTTACTAGGAATGATATAAATGATACGACTAATTTCACATAATTATATTTCTAACATTACAAAATATAATGATGAGAAAATATAATACGTTAAATATGTTAATGCTGAAAAATTAGTGCCATTATAGTGATTTATGAATGTTTAATATGATTAATACGACACCGAAGAACGGACTCGCCTCAATATTGAAATGTCGAGCATTTCCAACAAACAATATGACAAAAGTTTTTTTTTCAAATGTCTGTTTCGAGATATATACTATTTTATTTCGATTTCTCCTTTTAACGCTATATCTTTGGAAGTAAAAGTACAGTGTTTCCCATTCGTGTTATTTGAGCAGATTTCATAATGAATTTATTGAAAAAAATCAAATTATGATCTTAATCAATCCACAAATAATTCATATATAATATTGATACTCAGTCAAAATTCCTTTAAGCGAAAACATCTTGCAAACTCAAAAAGAAAAAAAAGAAAAATGTTGTAAAATCTGTATATTTGATTGATTTTGAAAATAAAGATATGTGTAGAAAAATCATATTGTATCAAACTATTTCAAAAAGAATTTCGACTGATTGATGCATCGGACGATATTACATAATACTATCACTGTAAACGTATATATTTTAGCGACAATCTTATTTTAACGGTAATCTTATTTTTGCAGTAATCTGATTCCAGATCTTTTCGCGCTGAACATATTCTGATATATTATAACTGCGCTAATAGCACTAATCTTGTTTACAAAGTGAACACTTTTGGTGGGATACATCATCGTTATTCTTATCTGGTAATGTTTCGTTCTGTCCACAAAATTATGTGAGTGCACCACAAAAAAATACGTTTACAGAAGCATCTAGGTTTGTGACTATATGTATTATGGTTCAACCAACCTTTGTTTTTTTTTATCTAAGTTGGAATCACTAGATTGAGGTGTTATGGTGTTAGTCTGTAATCTGTGATCGCTACTGCTAAGGCGGAAGGCTCCTACTGCAATGAGTGAGGCGTTCAAATGCAATTTGCGATGCATCGAGGAAATGATGGGCGATCCGCTTCTAAGCCAAAGATGATGATTGTACATGGCGACGAAGGAGGCATTCATATAGCGATGAATGGTCAGTTCAAGGATTGGTGACTATATCGCATTTACACAGCGCCAGGTGAGGTTTCCATGAAGAAGCGCATGATGCTTCGTTAGAGCGCATATGGTTAAAGCGCACATATCGATTTCCACTACAGCCCCTTTTCATTTTAGTATGTTTTGTGAAAATTAGTAGCTGTTTGGTTCGTATGGATGTTATGTCGGCATGGTTCGATTTCAGTACTAAGATGATTATTAGCAAGAGGATAGGAAAGATAGCGATTGGATAAGGATTAAGTACGATAACTAAAATATATAAAGAGTTACTGGATACAAAGAGAGATCGCTTGGTGGTTAGAGAATCTAAGAGTTAAAGCGAGGCACCAAAGCGACAGATGTGAACAAGTATAGAAACAATGAGGCATACAAATCGTTGAAAAATATAATAAAATACTAATTAATTCATTTTTTTACTCACCAACTCCACTGTGCCCTGTTAACAGAAATAATAATAATTAGATATAGATAAATCCATGGAAAGTATTCATAGGCAAATTAAACAGCAATACGGGACTCCATAAAGATTTTAAACGGACACGAAAAAAAGCAAAGCTATGACTTTGTACTATTAGCAAACAATGGAAAAGATATGGTTCATTTATTGCTCACTGTGACGGAAAGTAGTACCTGGTGGTTTGTATTTAATGAGAGAAATATTAGAAAAAAAAATTGTAAATGTGATTCCTATTCTTATACAATGTACAGTATACAATGTACAGTATACAATGTACAGTATACAATGTACAGTATACAATATGGTGATTTGTCTTACTTGTATCATCGATGATGGGTCCCATAGGCTGAGGCACTGGAACTGTAATAAGACAATAGAAAAATACAATATGCTGCTAGCATAGGCAAAATTATACTCAGAACTTCCGGTAATACATTTTGGCGGGTAATTATATTAATTTATCTATGTATATTATATTGAAGTATATGTATTATTCTGAACGTCACGCGGCTCATTGAAGTAAGTACTGTATAGACGTTTCTTAAGTATATAGCACATCTTAGTCTAAATTAAACATTAGAAACAATTAGTACGAAAAGAAAATAATTGAATAAATAAAAAGAAAATAATTGTGTCCCGTGTCATTTCTTCCTTGGTGAGATTTTTTGGGGAAACAGTAATAAAATCAAGATGCAATAACATTACATTTTGTTCGAAATTGTTTAAAACTAACGGAGTAAAAGGTTTGGAGATGAAGTATTTGTTCAAATTCTTAACCGTTGGCAATTTACATAATAACTAGGAGTAATCATGGAATGCTGGTCACTTAATTATATGCAAACATTTCCACCTTTCAAACATAGAATACATACAATTGATCAAATTCATATTACTCATGGTCAAAGAATATTGCATGTAAGACTAGAAAATGGTCACTTACCCTCAACTGGCACCTTGATGGGATTGGCGACAGGTACCTCGACCCGGATGGTCTTAGGGATAAACTTGTTTTTGTATACTGTCTTGATAACCGGTACTTCTTTCAGGTATGGTACTTTTTTTACAACTGAAACACAATAGTAAAAACATAATTATATATTATCATATTTTTAACTTGATTTATAGCAGACTTCATACTAATTACTGGCCATTACGAAGAGAGTTAAAATCAAAAAATCTGTCTTTAAATTATATATTTGGAAATTTTTATAGCGATTGACATTTGCTCTAAGAAACAAGAAAAATTTCTTGAATCCTCAACGCAACCACTTGATGTGTCTTTGTTATTTGCTTGAGAAATAAATGATTGAAATATTGGAACGGGAACTAGAAATCATCCCACAAAATGGTGCGTCTTTATCTTAAAATACAATCGGTATGTGCTTACCTGTTTTGATAATTGGCTTGTATACTGGAACTGTTAAAATTAGAGAAATAAACGTTATCAATTTTAAAATACACAAGATGATCAGTATTCAAAATACAATGAATTATAATCTTAAATATCATATATCATCATTACACATATTATATATAATTATTTGTTCAGGAATATTTATCGCAACATTTAACAAGATTTTTACAGCATATAATGAAACATTTTAGCTCAATGATAACCAGATTAGAAAATACTTGTTTAAAAACTGCAAATGTATTTTAATACATCCCCCCTAAAATAGTGATAAACTGCTGAATGTAACTTACCTTTCTTATATATTGTCACTGTTGGAAAAATAAATAACAATACATTAGATGAATAACTATGTGGAGCGATTTAGTTTAATTACTGTTATAGGTATATCACAATACATAGGAAAATAGTATTAATAAGATTTGTTGACGACACGTCTGACTTTATAAACGTAAACTTTGAAATTATGTTTTGCATGTGTCGTCTTCAAAAACGGCCATTCAGCTTAACAAATGACCGCATCAACTGGTTGTATGTAAGCATAAATCAGAAGTGAGGGAGTTCTTGATTCATATTTGTATTTTCGTTTTTTAATTTATGATAATTCACATCTTTCAATATTGTACAATTTATGACTTTCACTGTTGTTGATATACTCACTTGGCTTAATCATAGGCACTGTAATGGAAAACAATAGATACAATTATATATTATGACTTTACTGATAACAAATAAAACAATGGAGAAAATTGTGTTGAAAAGAATAGATTTAAATTGACATATTAAAAGATGTTTCACCTTGATATAACAAATTAAATTCCAAATAGTGTTTTTTTCGTTGAGTATAAATTAACTTAATTTATTACATTTTTGAAAATTTGTAAAAATTCCAGATTGAACAAGAATCAAAATTTGTGATTTAATAACATATTTTTTTTTTTATTATTATTTTGGAGGGGATGTTAAAACATGCAGCGGGTTAAACCTGTTCCATTTATAGCCTTCAGCTTCAGTGAAGAAGCGGGTGAGTATGAACGTGTGTGAAGAGATAACACACTGGTAACATAACAGATGAACATCAGTTTCTGTTAATTTAAATTTTTAAGTTTTAAGATCAAGGTATATTGATAAGTACTACTGTAAAAAACGAATTGAAATTTATTCAATCAATAAGTACAACAAACTTAAAGATTAAACAATGTTATGTTAATATGTATCTGATGCACCAATCAATTAAAGAAAATCTTGATAGTATGTCATAATCTGTTTTCAGATTTGTCCATTCTTTATATATATTTTACTTCTCTGCTATACTGCAGTAATCGGCAATGCATTGTATTTTACATTATATATACTGACTAATTTATAAAACTCTTCTTATCCGCAAGTATGCTATATAACAATAAACGCAAAACCAGATAAATGTAATGTGCAAAACAATGTCTATCAAATAAACAAAAATGATAATAAAAAAAAAACTATTAATAATAATAATCTGTAGCATTTAACTTTCATTCATTATCTCTTGGTCTAATATTCATTGTTGGTATTGATAGAACACTTGTCAATTATCCATATCGCATATCCTATTTCTTGCATTTATGCACTTTTCATCATAGCTTACATACACCAATAGTATTACGCCAATTACGAAATAAAGGGAACATCAACATCTATTAATAACAATAAAGAGGTAATATACTGTCATTATTTGTGTTCCTACATTTAAATATTAACATACGTATTCCTTTTTAATATTATTCTTCTCATATATAATGTATTTATATATGTAGAAATCATAAAAGTAACATACATCCTTAAGTGATCATTCATTGATCTTATGTATTTTGTACTTATTTATAGAACATTTACGTAGTGTTTATCATATGAAATAATACACATTAAGGTAACACACACCCTAAAGTGATCAGTCATTGAACTTATGTATTTTGTAATTATTTATAGAACATTAACGTATTGTTTATCATATGAAATAATACACATTAAGGTAGCATACACCCTTAAGCTGTTATTACGAATTCGGGACGTATGTGATATATAAGTACACAGTTATGGTGCTAGTAAACCTATGATAAAGTCAGTGGACATTCTGGACAATCACCACAGTAGCGATGACAAGATATAGTAACCTAGCTACAGTACATCCTGGATACACATAAAATCATATTGTTACAATGCCAGCCGAGATATTTGTCATTAACCAGGGCCATTTATTGCCTTCGCAGTGTATGAACTGTCGGTTTTTGTCATAATGCAAATTTTATGTCGCATTTGTTGCTAAATATCACCAGATTGACCAGTGTGAATAGTCTTGTCAGGTGTATCTTATAACTGTGTATATGCTAGTCAGCGGAGAAGATAAAATATTGGATGGATTATTATAGGAACATCCAGCGTTAATGTTTAAATTCCCCGAAACAAAGACGTGTCAACATACTTAAGGGTATGACCTATGGCATTACAATGTTTTGTGTTGATTTGTCTCTTTGTTTATCGAAAAACAAAAATAATGTTATGATAATCTCCCGCATATTTGTTTCTATATTTGATGACATGAAATGTTTCAAAGGCAAGCATTCAGCTACTGTTGTAATGCTAGTAATCTTAATAATTGTGAAATTCTCAAGATTCTAAAAGTTTACATGTAAAGTAACATTAGCCCGAATATACTGTGATGTATACATTTAAAACGATACTGATTAAATAGACCATCATCACTACTTTGTTAGTAACCATACATATATGTTCCGTACCTTTATCATTACGGTATGCAAAAATACATCAATATGATAAATTGAGCTCATACAATTATTTTTGTTTCATAAAATATGAAATGAATATTCTTTATGATTACAAAAAAACAACAACATCAATAATATAAACAGAAACAAAAATAGTGCTGATATCATCACCGTTGTACGAATTTCCATGTAGTATTTATATACAAAGATATATATTTGTTTTATTTTTTTTATTCGTATTATCATTATTAATTGTTTCAAATAATACCATTGCTTATATTTTTAAGATGAATTATTTTCCTAGTGTATTCGTTGAACTTTTCACCAGTTCAATGTCAATTATGTTATTTTTCTCCTGGTCATTCACAGAAAATTGTATGCACCTAATATTAGTAGCACATCAACTAACAAAAACATCTACACACAAAAAAGTACATCTAAAAATAGCTATTACATGGCAACGTAGACAAGAGTACTAGTTAGAACAAAGCAATGTTAATTGCATTTAAGCAGGTATAATGTGTGTGTGTGGGGGGGGGGGGGGGGGGGGGGGGTTAGATATTACATGATTTGTAGCTAATGCTTAATGCGGTGTCCAACTACGCAGCTACACATACTAGAGTATACGCTCCTACAGGCGACATCAACGAACCTTTCCTGTACTGAGACCTCAGTCTCTGAATGGGATAACGTTTTCTACTGCCGTAACTTCTGCGATAACCTCCGCGATAACTTCCTATTGTAGGTAGATGTCAATGATACAACTTCAGTATTTGCGTATTTATGATAATTTTAACTCTTCCAGAATAATTTTAGATTAAAAAAGTATTCCAATTCAAAATAATGTTTGGATTTTCTGAATTATTTGAGTTATTTCATAGGATATTGTTAAAGTTGGATGAAATAAATACAGAAGATCAAACGAGTAGTTCATTATTTCAATCATGTATATAATTAAATCTTTTAATGGAAATTGATGTTTAAGAAAGGCAGTTCAAACTTTGGCAATGCTTGTTTTCTCGCGCATGCGCACTACCAACCTTTGATGGTATTTTGTACTCTTAGTTGGTATGGCCGATAGTACGATCTGATTTGTCTGGCATACGATTCTATGACAAACAATTCAAATCATTCAAAATATCATTCGTAACGATTCTACTTAGACACGTTACATTACATTTAAAAATACAAAAATATGTATAGGTAATACATTATGCTTAGCCTGTCGCCAAAATTACAAATCAATAAATTGGAACAAAATTTCATTAACATTACATGATTTTAAATGTTATTAGACATTTATATCATACTGAGACCACGAAAAAAATATTGAATTAAGTTTGAAAGATGTATTTGTTGAATTATAAAAAAAGATAAGTTATGCATAATTAACAGAGAAACATATAAGTTAATCATTTATGTACTTACTACTAACGGGAATAACTGGAAAAAGAACGTTTACAATAGGAAATGTATTGAATAACAATGTGTTATTGTTAGTAGTAACTGTATTAAAGTAACGTAAGGCTTTAATTAACGTTTTAACTTATTTGTTTTAATATTCTATATTCGATATTCTATTTTTGTTTAAATTTTATGATAACACAAATTAGCCCAACCATTTGTTCAATGATGGATCATCATGAAAAATGTGAGGTTTCCAAAAACAACAGCAATTCAATGCGTTCCAAAAATAAAAATATAATAATTACTCGCTAACATATTGATTTTTTCAACCCAAGTTCACTAATTAATATTGGACTATATCTTAATAGTAAAACGAAAATAGTATCAGAACAATGGGTATAAAACAATGCAGCACGCATTGTCTAAATGGCCTGATAGCGGTTTAACATTGTCACATTAGCCTAGGGCACCTGTCCATCAATATACATAATCAGCCAGGTTTTTACAAGTAAGAACGAGTCTCCGTGTATAACAGATGACACCATCTTGTCAGTGGGGAACGTCTTGTCAGCCGATGGCATTTTATTGCAGAGAACTTACATTCCTGACAGAATTTTTATCCGCTACTAACCAGAAATCGCCGAAGTGTGTCGTGCAGTATATAATAACCTCACTCGTGTTATCTTCATGGTGTCTTAGATAAATTACTGACATTAATTTTACTGAAAGCGACATCATATCTTTGTTTATACAAAAATGGCCTGATTTAAACAATTTACCGAACTGTAAAAACTAAAAGAAGATCTTTTACAGTGTTTTTAGTAATACGTAATATATTCCACGAGTGGTGTTAATATTTTGATGTTTCACGAGTGCGTAACACGAGTGAAACTATCAAAATGTTAGCCGCCTAAATGAAATATATTTGGTATTTCAGAAGATACTGTTGGATATTCTGTTCATCACATTTTATAGCAAAATCTACCGGGGAAGCTTTAACGCTCTCCCATCGTCGTTTGTAAGCAGTCAATTGATTGGTCAAATCAGAAAAGGTGATATTTTTTCACTAACAGATAAAATAATATTTTCTGAAAAATATCACTTTTGTAAAATGAATAATTTTCGATATCTCTCTGGAGCGTCTAAAATCACCTACCAAATACATTTTACCGAAAACAGGTCACACATATATTTCGTATGCTTTTGTACAAAGATTTTCCTAGCTATTGACTATTTTCCTGAACGCATGTTAATGAAATAGACTTTTCATATATAATGACAAAACAAAAGACACTATATATATGGAATAAATCACAGGTGTTCAACTAGCGATCTTCTGACATAGTTTTGATAGCAGTATGTCCCAATATATCTAC
Source organism: Pecten maximus (assembly GCF_902652985.1). Classification (NCBI taxonomy): domain Eukaryota; kingdom Metazoa; phylum Mollusca; class Bivalvia; order Pectinida; family Pectinidae; genus Pecten; species Pecten maximus. Next base: position 3,069,835 of record NC_047031.1, on the reverse strand, counting down.
AGTTCGTGAAGGGAATACTTACGTTTTTTGTATGATGGTCTAAAAACTGAAAAGAAATATAATTAGCATGCATGAGTTAAAGTTATCAATTACGTTTTTACCTTTAAAGGTAACACGTCTTGAAATAGTCTAACTTCAATTTAAAACTAAAATGATCAGTATCTTATCAGATTGTCTTAATTGACTCAATTATAAACATCTCTCTTTATCTATAGAACAATGCACATTTACACATTTTTATGATAAATATCCATAGATTCATAGATAGTTCGATATGTTCAAATTCTTGCGTATTAGACAATTCACCAACATAGCTATTTAAAAAAGAATCTGCGCGATACTAAACTTTAATATTCAAAGCTTACTTATACATAAACAAAACGTGTTCTTGTCCTACGTTCTAGCACAGAACAGCGCGAAAATCATCAGGTTGCCACAAGATATGTTTTAATCAATTGGTTTATTTTAACTGTTTATTTATTTTTATTTTTTTATTAGATTTATTTTTTTTTTTTTTTTTCATCATCGAAAAAAGCCCTTAAAATTTGCGTACATCAAATAAAAATCTTCACTTAGCGTATACAAAGAGTATGGTATAATATATAGATTGATTTTTGTCGCCAAATTCCGATAATTGAGTGATATTAATTAAAATGGAAAAATATTGTTATTAATATCGCATTTCAAATTCATTATTTTTCGTGCGATATCAAAGACATTTGCTCAACAGAAGAAAAATGCAACCCAGTGATTCTATCTAAAAAAAAACGATGGCAAAACACAAACAAAAATGAATCAATTAAATAAATTTGCACTTTACTATACGTAAAGTGAAGATCATATTCTCCAAATAAAGTCAATGTCCACAAAGAAAAAAATGTAATTACGTACATATGATTACGTTACATGCAAGCGAAATGTTTATATTAGGAATCACCTTACATCAAATATAGCTTACGTATAAAAAAAAAGTTAGACATACAAAATTATTCTCTTTAAGATCTATGGAATTCTTAAAATTAAATTATATAAATAGATATAGCTATATTTTCTATTGTTTAATCATATTGTTTGATTAACGACCATGACGTATCGGTACATGACAAAGGTAATTGTTTTTACGCCTATCAGTGTGTATTAAGATGAAACAACGTGTACATTGTCTATAATTACACCGAAACATCGGTAGATATGTGGTGTTATCATGTCAAGTCGGAGACCGGAAAAAAGTCCGGACTTGCTTTATTATTATTGTATAGTCACGAGTTCCGCCCATTAACCGGACATCAGGTACAATAGAATCCAGTATGCATCGCGTCATTGTGGACATATATCACTGCACGTATATGTTAACCAAGCTTATTGAGTAAATTTATTACAATTACGTGGCAGTGTCTTTTGACGTGATATCAATGACAGACTCTACGCATTGACTGAAATAATGTATATATTACATTAATACTAGATTTTTGACGCCGTTCAAAAACAAATTATAGAATAAATTGCGGTGACATATGATACATCGAAATACACAGATATTTTAACCATAGTAACGAAAAAAAAGGGTATTTTATGACCAAATCCGAACTGTAAGAATAATTATGAAAGTTATTTCCTCTTTTCAACAAGAAGAAAATATAATCAAAATATAATTAAGATATCATTGAATACGTTATTTCATTAAACTATGAAATATGTAAATGTGTATACTTACTTCCATGAGCACTGGCTGTAAAAGAAAAACGAAACACGGATTTAGTACAATGGTAGTCTATATTAATACCATAGGCATATTAATGGTATAATCAATGAATTAGTTTAAGAATATATACTAATATAGATAAATTATATTTTGAGAAAAATAAAGTGTCACAAGCTCAATAGATTAATACGTTATTGGCAGAAAAGAAAAACTCGACACAGTGAGGGATCCGTAAATTATTCCAATATGAAAAAGGAGCGCGAGTTTTTGCTCAGTTTATCATTAGTAAGCATAGAAATGTTTGTAGCACTGTTCATGTATGATATATTGCAATTGTATTATCAAAACTGACCTATATTAGAAATGCTGCAAAAAGGAAGAATATAGAAAGATTATATATAATAATCCGAAAATATAAATGTATCTATATGTTAGAGATATAATACAATAAGACCATATAAATAATAAGACGATATAAAATAATGCGAAAATATAAATATATCTATATATTTTAGAGATATAATATAATAAGACGATATAAAACAATCCGAAAATATCAATATATTTATACGTTAGAGATATACATACCAACAGCTAAAGCCAGGATAACGGTCCCGATAATCAGAGATAACTTCATGGTAACGTTTAGATCTCTCCCGTGACTATGCGAAACTGGCAACAGAGGGCAGATCTATCAGACCGATGAATGATCAGGAACACTATGAGTGAAGGAGCAAGTGCACGCCGTATTTTATATAGCTCATTAGCATAACTGGACATCGGATTGGTCAACTCACAGCATTGGTCATCGAGGCCCACAACAGGGGAATTTGGTATCAGTTTATGTGTCATGCAATGCAACTATCTTTGTTTGTTACATAAGACATAGTGATGTTTTATATAATGCATTAAGAGACAAATAGTACATGTTCTGTGATTGGTCGTGTCATTGAGGCCAGAAATGGGGGATATTGACCAATAAGAAGTAATGGATTAGCAACATAGATGCACATGGACTTTTGTATATCAAATATATGATTTTTTGTTTAAAAGTGAATATGTCAAACAGTTCAAATTGAAAAACACGATATCAAAACACACGTACATCTATTTGCTTCACATTCGATAAGCAGAAAAAAAGTCTTACATGTAAGTGTTAAAAGTTTCAAGCTGTATTATTTCAATGTAATGATGTTATTTCTATGGTGTAAACTATTTCCCTCTCTACATTCTATAAAAAGGCTTATCTTCGGTGTAACAAAGCGCATTAAGACTGAGCAAAAATGTCTATTTTTATGATATGTTATTTACAGTAGTAAAAAGGGCTCATTTGTAAGTGACAATTCCCAGAATGAATACGTACTGAAATATACATCGGCCTTAAATAAGACGTACCAATATTGTAAGAAATTACCTGTGTGACAAGAACAAAAGTTGTTTAAAATGTTGATATAAATTTGCTGCTTCTAGGAAATATAAACAGTAGGGACAAAGCGTTCGTTTTTTAAATATGCAAAATCATATTAAATCAAGCAAAACGTTTTCGTTAATTTGATATTTTATAGTTTAGTCATTTTCTATATGTTGTATAATAATATATATTTTATAAAAAGTGGTATTCTTTGTCGTAAGGCTATGCCTGTCCTCGATTTATGTAAAATTGATTGCCGAGGTGACTTTGCAGCGTTTAAGATAATATTGACCACTCTGTTTGCTACATTAAATTGTTGTTGTTATTTGAACTTAAATATCAAAATGTAAACTTTATTTATTTTACAACAATTGCGAAATAAGTTATATCAACTTATACTTATAACGCTTGTTAGCCCGTATTGAAGCGTGCGAGGGGGTCTTACTATGGGAGGAAACCGGAGTACCCGGGCAAAACCTACGTGGTCGGGCAGGGGAAACCCATACCTTTTCACGTCCGATCGGGGTATCGAACCCCGGCCGCCTAGGTGAAAGGCAAGTGTTTGACCACTGTGTCACTCGACCACATTGACTTAGATATTGACCAGGATTTACAAGAACATATATTTATAGAAACGTTTTGGAATCTTGACGCGTACCTAAAGCAAAAGTTTACTTTAGGATATCCCCTTCATCAACAAAGTGCATTTTTAAATGTTATTGTGATTTGGGCAGTCGGGGAACACAGTGGAAATACACTAGCCTCTCACTAAAGTTACCAGGGTTCGATTCTCCTTTTGGACGTTAAAATGTGTGAACTCATGCATTTGCCTGAGCTGGCGGGTTTTCGCGGAAGACTTTAGCTTTTTTCCATAACAAAACCCCTCAATCGCTTCCATTCAGACCAACTAGTGAGAGATTTGTATGCGTTTGTATACTTGTTTCGCGATTTACGTAAAATAGATAAAGTTTCGTGTAGTGATGGCTTCCAGGCATATTTGTGTGGAAATCATGAAAAGGAAACTGGAGCACACTCACATTAATAGTAATATTATGTATACTATGACTCCATAGCGATAACAATAACCAATTATTAACCAAAAGTACAATTGTTTTCACGTCCTGACAAAAGCTTACCACTCTTGAACAAGATTTGGTAGAGAAACGACGCAGAATAAAAAACAAATCCGTCTGATGAAATAGAGAGTAGATTTTGCGAATCTCGGGATGTTGTCATCAAGTTCAGAATGGGTTTATTCTAATGCACCCATTAGCCTATATTTGGGATATTAAAACATAAATGTGTCCTTATTTTGTTTAATTTATATTTTTCATCCTTATAAATATGGTAAAACATGTATGTAACTGAAATTGCAAAATAGATTTTAACTGAGACCATATTTATATATCATTAGCGACTACAATTCACGAGGCGTACATACCATGTTTAGATTCATTTGGTATGACTTAGAACAGTTATTATCCCGTAGTCGAGTGAATAGCTTACCACGACCATTAGGAGAATGCAATATTTGTAATGTTTTGAAGACAAAATGAAGTAGTATAGAGAAATGTATCTCGATCAAGTGAAATTTGAAAACGTTATTACAATTTTATCAACTTATAGCCCTGAGATCATACGAAGATTGCATCCCGTAAAACATAATACTCTACATAATAATATTTGTTTCTGCCGGGGTAGTAAACAACTTCACTGTGAAGCGTAATTTTGCCGAATCCCACCTTGTACGTAAGTGAACGCCTATTTTTTTTATAATGTTTTTCTTTTAATATTAGATTTTTATTTTATTTTCTTTTCCTTTCTCTATTTTGTTTATTTTATTTATTTATTTATTTATTAACATTTATTATGGTTTTATAAAAGTAAGTTTATGAGACTTCTTGGCATCTTGTTTCATTGTGGAATTAATGATATCCATCTAATGGCGGCCACCTGTTAATGTTTATTCTACATGTTTATTTTTTTCATTTAAACCATGGTATGCTTGCATTTTCATACTATTCTTATGATGGAATGTTATGATGAGTTGCATGTTTCTAATAGATTATTCTGTTCTTTTGATGAAAGTTTATGGTGTTTTTTTTAACAAACTCGTCTTCAATGAGATGCCATTTTGGATAGGGTGGCCTCTTTCAATTCTACATCTTGTTTGAGTTTGATGTGGAGCATGTATACACACTTATACTCTACATAATGATATTGTGTACCATTACGTATGTTAATACATGAAGTGTCGTCAAATTAATTATGTAATTATAACGGTCGCTGAGAATCTAAATTGAATTAGTAATCGTTTTATCACCGAGAACTGTGTCACAAATATTTGCCTAAAGACGATAGTTTATGTCTTTAGGTCTGCTTTCTATATACGTTTCTGTCAGGTAACGAGATGCATTATACAAAATAGTTTATATAGTTTAAGTGTTATGCTGGTTTAACTTCAGAATAGGACGGGACGAAAATGTCAAAGATAAAAGAAAACAAAAAACTTCAAATTTGACACCGATAACGATATGACCAAATAATGGTAATAACTCGAGTATTTTTAATTTTAAATAAGTGCCTCAGCATATGTTGGATAAAAATGCATTTAAACAGATATGGTCTACATTTTCCTGAAATGAAACAGTATAACATGACGGAAGTGAGATATGGTCGTGGATTTTAACTTTAATCTTTATTTGTTTGCTTATTGTAGTTTTCTTGTATTTCGGTGTTTTTATTTTGTTTTGTTTTTGTTTTTGTTTTTTGTTGTTGTTTTTTTTGGGGGGGGGGGGGGGGGCAGTTTGTGGTTAGAGTGACCATTTTTCAAGTACTCATTAAAAAGCATTTCGCCATAAGTTATTTGCAAATTTCTATTCTTTTGATCAGCTACAGTGCATTATTGTGAGCTGGTAAAGTAAACCCGCCCAAGGCCACGAGTTCATACAAAACCTATATTGAGCGAGAAACGTTAACATTTCTGACGATTACGAGATTGCGTCTTGTTTACGTAAACACCAGGTCAAGTTCATATCAATAATATTATTGTTTGTTTGTTTTCCTGTTTATTACATATGACATATATTTTCATTAATTTCAGACCATCAAAATTAATAACAACCCATATCCGTATTGCCCTATCAATAAACTAGCATTCATACAATCTTCATTCTATTACACTATGTCGAAGCATCCCTTAATCTTTACGGACGATCTATGAAAAAGCTACAACTGATCATCATTGGAAAACTTTTATTTGTTCATTTTTGTCGACATGTCTCTGTTAATATCAAAAGGGCGTGTAGCTAGTCTAATGCCGTCTAACAGTATGAGCTGCTACATAGAACAGAGGCCTACTAGGGAACAACCAACCAATTGAAAAAATATATTTTTGAAACAGCCCCTGTGTATAGAACGTTGAGCCAAGGATAAAATGTCTGGCAGCCACTGATTGGCCAGTATGTTATGAAGTGAGAAAATAGATATGTAGCCTGATAGGTAACTATCAATAAGAAATGTTGATATAAATTTCTTAAGTCCGATTGGTTTTTTCCCAAAAGTTCACGTAATAATAGTAAACAGGTAAACATTTAAGATTTTTGAGAATTTTTACTGCGAAATTCACCTATTTTCAAAATGGCTACCCTGGAGAAAATTTGAGCTGAAGGACCCAACTTTTTTTTTTTATTAGGTGTTATATCAGACCCTAAACTTTTGTTATAAACCATAATCGTCATATTCAATTCAAGAATTTGAATGAAATAATCCAAAACGTTAACACTAAGGTCTATGGGAAAACAATTGGTTCGTTGGTCTCTACTATCCTGGGTTAAACTCTTCTGAGAAAAAAAATCAAAACTAACCTGGAGTAAAAAAATATATTAACCCCCCTGACGATATGATGACCAGTTTTTTTCTGCTTTTAACCTTGTTTGGATGGAAATAAATTTTAAGTTGTTTTTTTCAGTAGTAATAATTGTTCTTGTAGTGGTTCTATCACAGAATAAAATGGCGACCTTGTTAAGGAGAAATAAATCGAAAGTAATATCGGAAAAAATCCATACACCATTCTTTAAAATCGCGATTTTTTTTCAAACAACAAAAAATTGAACAATCAAGTTATTTGATGTACTTGTAATTTACTACGATAGGTTTTAAAATAGTATTGTTTAGCCAAATTGACGAATAATGATAATAGTTCATGTTCTTGTTTGTCAAAATAAATTTGTATATGTATAGATTTCAGAATACATTGATATGTTGTACCTTCTAACCGATTTAAATGAAAATATACAAGTAAGACATGCATATAATAAAGAGAATTGCTCGTCAGCGTGGTCAGTCGTAACATTAAGTCACGAGAAGGTTTAATACATGTCTTAATTACATAGTTATTCATGTATAAGTGATACGAACTGGACGCTATGACGTAACAAACAGGAGTAAATACGGGAGCGTTGACATTAATAGCCAGGGGTGGTTATGTACATTGTAAGCCATAGCCGACCACAAGTGTCCGGCGAGGTACGGTAGATTTATATACATAAAACATGGTCATGTCAACGGTTACGTACTTAAGGTTCTGAGGTGAGAGGCTTAGAATGACCAGCGGTCACTTAATGACATGATTAATTGTTAACTGGTTTATTCTTCAATCAGACAACTGTACACAAGAAAAACGTATGGTTAGTGCACTCGCTTGTTCTACTGACACAGAGAGGAGTGGGGAGATTGACAGACATGTGTATTATATATAGGACGACTATGTATTGTCTTCTGTTTTTTTTTTCTTATTTGTTTTCTTATTTTTTCATTAACTCTATTATTAATTCAAAAATAAATTACCGAAAATGCACACCGCATTTTAAAATGTAGTTTCTGCTGTGAGAAGCTGTGTAGTAAGATAAACGATGTTTGTGCATGATATATTCGACTTAGATGAGAGTACGCTTATTGTTGTTTGTTTGCTTTTTTTTAACCTTGTCTGCTGTTGGATGCTGTGTAATAAAATAAGCGATATTCTTGCTGGCATCATTCAATTTAAACAATATTATGCTAATTGCAGCTTTTTACATGGAAGCTGTATAATAAGATAAATGATTTTTGTGCTTGATATATTCAGCTGTTGGAAGCTGTATAATTAGATAAGCGATTTTTGTGATTGACATATTCGACATAGATGATAGTACGCTTATTGAAGTTTTTCATCGTCTGCTGTTGAAAGCTGTGTAATATAATAAGCGATATTCCTGCTGAAAATATCCCATTTAAACAATATTATGATAATTGTAGTTTTTACATAATCTGCTGTGAGAAGCTGTGTTATCAATAAAACGAGTTCTGAACTGGAAACATCCCACTTAAATGGCATTAGACAAATTGTAGTTATTCTATTCTGTGGAAAGATGTGATGATGAGCTAACTCATCATTCAAACTGTTTTATTTTGGTTTCGCACCAAAGTTCGCATGCGGCAAAACAAATATGGCTACAGTCGTGCCTCAGTATATATATATTAATTTAAGGATCAGATACAGCAGATGTCGAATCGTGGATAAAAGATGTTTCTTTTTTTCTGAGAGTTCATGAGATACGGTGAATCTAGGAACCAAGAACATTGAAATCGAGATAAGCATTTTTTTTTTAAATAAAAATTAGCCTTACGGAAGATTCGCAAACTCCAGAACCTAATGATTTTTAATTAATTTTTTTGGTTTTTTTTTTTTAGTTTAAAAAAAAATAATCAGACAGTGTTGGCATATTTTTAAATAGTTCTGCCCTTTATATGAAATGCTTTCTCTATTTGATTATGAGAATCCTTGGTTAAAACCCGAAATCTATTCAAATGACGTTCTAATGCGTTCCGGCAATAACAAAAGGATTATGACGAGTAGAAGATACGGTTTCTGACTAAACATTGATCGAACGAGGGTATTTAACTGAAAGATAGACTTAACGCAGACACCTAAACTAACATTAGAATATCACAACCAGGCCCTGGTTTCGTCAACATTTATTTACTTGAAATTTCCCATAGGTGACCGTTATGGTATGTAAAGGAAATGTCTTTATTTAGAAACCTTCCATGAAATTGTACACTTTCATATGGTAAATCTTAGGTTAGAGAGTTATCTTAAGTTAGATAATATTGATGAAAATTGCTTATGGTTTTCTGGAGAAAAGCCTTTCGAAACTTGTGAAAGTCATTCACGCAATAAATAGTTTTTTGTTTAGAACACTAACAAAATTACGGACACATAAATGATAACTTTTGGACAGGTCATCAACTATCTGGCAAGCCAAATAAAGTCTATTGCGATATTCCAAAGTTACTCCATGAAATAACAACAAAACAAATATGCATATAACTTGAATCAAAAACGAAATTAGATGCAATTGAAAAAAAAACAAAAACAAAAACATGGAACATGCACACACACTCACAAAACCATATTTAATTCAATTCAATTCAGATCAAGTATATTCGACTCAATTAATTCATTTCATGACTTTGAGCTTTACAGCTCACCAGTACATATAACATACAATAAAAAAATGGCGGTCACTGCAACATAACAACAACGTAGCATCAATATATATAGAGAATACGTTAGCAAATTTAGAGTTTTATCATATAAAAAGTTACGATGTATTAACACGATCAATCAAAGAAAGAATACATACGGTTGGTATAAGAAAACATGCATACAGACTTATAAAAGTAGGTAAATAAATAGACAAGGAGCGAGCTTGCTTGTGACCTACAAAAGCATGCCATTTTCAGGAAGAATTGCAAATCGACGTCACCTACCCATGAGATATGTTCGATAAGACACTAATATATATACAATGTCTAGTATGATTAAAGACGTTATCATTGCTCGTGACCAGTCAATATATTCCCTATTGACAATACATACCATTTAGGATTGAACTTAATACACCTGCCTATTGGTGTGAACGTACGGCATTTGTGATCTTCTTATTATTATTTTGTTTCTTGATCTTTTTTTTTTGAACTTTCACTTTCTCTCTTTTTTTTTCTTTTCTTTTTTTGTATTTGCTTTTATTTCATGTTGTTGGGGGTTGTTTTTTTGGGGGGGGGGGGGGGGGGCGGTTTTTTTTTTTTTTTTTTTTTTTTGAAGATTCTTCGACTAAGTTATGGCTGTGCTTTTTGCATGTCTATATATTATTTTTGCCTGCAAGTATTATAAAGAAATTCGGCTTCTAGGGGTAATATGAGGTGATTATCTAAGTCGTTCTATCGTAAGATCACTAACGTATATAGGGTTAATGCATGAAACACAATTTATAATACAAATATGAAAACGCAGACTCCAAACAATGAGGTAGATCTATAAAGGCCTTTTTTTCCAAATTCTGAAAAATGCCCTATCCCTCCTATCTCTCACAATAATTTAATATTTGACGATGACATGGACAAAGCAAATATCTGTAACGACTATTTATAATTGATACTAAACGCTTTTGATTTCTTACATAATATGATCTTACTTTCATCACTTTGGAAATTACTACCTCATTTAACGAATCATCTGATACCTTGTATTCTTTCTTCTCTAAGATTTGATGTAGTTAATAATTAAGCTGGCAAGCCCGGTGCACTTTCACCTATCCCCTCCTCCCTGCACACCCTCCCCTTCTAGTTGAAAATATTAAGGTTTATATATGATCACATCTTTGTTTTTTTGTTTGTTTGTTGTTGTTTTTTTTTTTTTTTTTTGCTTTTCTTTCTCTCTTTCTCAGATTTCGTTTATTGCTGTCCATCTCAATAATGTAAATTCCAATTGAAGAAAGTGGACTAGTATAAGCTTTCAAGCTTGTTTCCATATCCTGTTTCTGTTTGTTGTTACAAAACATTGTCATATACTCTATAAAAAAAAAACCCAAATAAAGTTTACATCACATATGAAAACGTTGCCGATTTCAGATTGAAGGAACCAGCAAATAAAATCCACACCAGACAGATATCCGGATAGACCTGAACCAGAAATTATAGAAATGGCGAGAAAAAAAATCTCCATGTCAGGTTCATGTAACAGGTAGATCTGATAGAAATATGAAAAGGCTGCCAACGATGATCGGACAATTTGAGACAAAGGAAAACGCAGAATACTGTTTGACGATTCTTATAATCCCTGAGGGGGACACAGATATTAGGAGTCGCCTGATATATGGCGCTCGTAAACGACCCGCCTACATCACAGTAACACATGTTTTACAAATCACTTGCCTACAAAATGTAATTATATTACGTCACATTCGATCATATGACGTCACAGCCAGACGGAGATATCGCCGCGGCCAGCCGATTTTGACAGGAACAAGAAAGAGAGAAATCAGGTCATGTACGCCTGAGGTAAATACAAACAACAGAACATTTGTTTCGTTCGTGTTTGTCAATAATGACTCGGTTAATGTCCATTGCTTAATCTTTTTTCGTCGTTTTGAAATAAAAGCTGTGTCATCGAAAAATACTTCTCTAAAAAAACTCAAATTTTATTCATATGCATGTTTTCAGATATTGGTGATGGATTCCGTTACATATTTAAAAGTGAACATGAATCGGTAATATGTTTGAGAAAGAAATATGTTCGAAAATACTTTTACCTATCCGAGTCGAGACATAATACAAATGATGTTCAATACATTTAATGTTAAAATCTATACAAAAAAATTGTAGATTTTTAGAGAAACTAAAATAAATTGATTCTGAATAATTTTGTGTATCAAGAAGTGCTCCTCCATTGTTAAATGTTCTAAATAATTATGACAAACATGTATTGTATACAATATTGTAAAATTGTATTAACTGTACGCCATGTATCAATATTATGACATCATGTCTACTTCTTCACGTCCGATCTGAGAATCGAACCCCGGCCAAGCAAGCCACCCGACAACCAGTTCACATCATGGGAACTGAGTACTTAGTATGACAGTGAATAAACAATAGCCCAGTCCTTTACGAGTCATTTATCCTGGTGATAATTACTGTGACCAATATACGGACTACTATCCACTGCTTCACCCATCGCGAATATCCAGTATTATTATTATTATTATTATTATTCTCTTTATTGCCTTCAAAGATGGAGAGAACAAAGGAATATAGAACATATATACAAAGCATTCAGTACATTAACATAATAAACATTACATATGTACACTTTATATTTGCATATAAAGTGTACACACTTAATAATAATATGCTGATACGCGATACATAATACTAATACATCACTATATATATATACAATCAATGTATCGACGCATTTGTTAATACATTCAATAAAGGTGTCTATATATAATATAATATACAGACCGCAGCTGCGGAGAATACCTTTGTTGGTCTGGGTCACACAAGGGTGGGGGAGATTCCCACTTGCGATATGTTATCTTCGCAAGAATTGTGATTCTTTACTAGGCCCCTGTTTACAGAGAACACTAAATCAGTCGAGCCAAATGGCAGTGCAAAAACATTACAGTAATTTGAAACACGACAGTTCCTTCAACAAAATTTGACACGAAAACGTAGCGAAATGTATGGACAAACATGATGTTTGTGGTCACCATTTCCACATAGCCCTACTAAACTTTTTTTTTCTTTTTTTTTCTTTCTTTTTTTTTATAACGGCGATATTTCTGGGGTGACTTACTTAATGCACTTTAGATATCATCACATGACATTTATTTTCTTGATTACCTATGATTATCAAAACACCTGATAGAAAGACAGGAGTAACCAACACAAGGACAGACAGACCGAAGATCACGTCGTCTGAAATTAGGTCTTCAAAGTTAACTGATTTCAATTGGAAAGATAACTTAAAAGTGATGCTTTATTTTATGAAAATCGACAATGACCAATGGATAGGGGATAATGCATGGCAACAGTAAGGGAACATTTTTGTTCACTTTTATTTTTATTTATTTTTTTCTCATTTTTTTTTCTCACTTTTTTTTCAATTGACTCTTTCCACCAAAATATTGTTCAGGTTAACAAATTTAAAAAAAGATAATTAAAGATTCTACAGCGCCGACAAAGAGTAGTTATGATTGATTTAAAAGAAGAATCGGTTATTGCTGCCAACAAAAATAACTACGTTAATTATGAAGAAAAGTTACACTTCAGCTTGTGTTCACAGACGCCACTATTTGTCCCTCACGACTGATTCGTCTACGTAAAAAGTCGTCGGCATCATTTTAAACTGATGTATATACACGTATGCCTGAGTATACTCGATTAACTGCCTCTCGCGGCTTGCGGCCTCGGGAAACAGTTCATCGAGTTGGTCACAACACCTCGGGAGAGTTTTGACAGTTGACTGATAATGCCTGATACAACTGTTTTGTTACTCGAATAATCCATAAAATTCAGATATAGGCTATTTTATTAGGCTGAGCTCCGCGTAAACAGATATCCAGTAAACTATTAATTCCGACTTTTGTGCATTTTCGAACTACAAAGTTGACTTTATTTTGGCCTCGCAGTTACCTGTAACAATTCGTACAGACCATTTTATGACATCCTTCCTGGTAGCCAAATCCATGTTCTCTAGCGAATCATCAAACCCTGATTGGAAATTTCTTCGAATCTTTCTGACTTCGAATTAGCAACCATCGCTAGGCATTGCTGGAGATAGTGTAAAGATAGTTTTTATTTCATCCAAATGCAAAACAAGCATATAGGGAACAGGAGATACTGCTTACAAATCGCGATCAGAAAGATGTTTCTTCGTAATCTTTTGGTTGTTTGGGCGCGTGCGTGCGTTTCTCGCCAGTAAACATTAAAGATATTGATCGGTCCACAGACGAAAACACTTAATTTAGATTTAAACAGAGAGTCGAGTAACAATACTATTTTCACAACAGGAATTTTGATCGTGTGCCAATCAACGGTCAACACGACAGGTAAACCTTGGTTAGATTGTAACTTCAGGTCTTAAAAAACATGATTATGTCAATATTATCTTTTCATTTGTTGGTGTTAATAAGATAGTTTTTATAACGCGGATGCATATTCGTGACATGCATTGTTGGCATTGTAGCATAAAAATGTACCAATTTAATATATCAAAGTGCCATTAGCATCGTCCAAAACCTAGCACGTCCTTGAATGACCCTGGCTGTTAATAGGACGTTCAACAAAATAAACCAAACCAAACCCCAACTCCTGATTTTGTGCTTTTTTATTTGTTTCAATTTGCTGTAATATAAATGAACTATGCCTTAAGTTATATCCATATAATTTAATTTTGCTTGTAACAAGCATTTCCATTGGCTCAAAAAATTATGTTATCATCTCATAACATAAAAAAAAATAAAAGGAACTACTTTCAGCTATACCGGAAGTTGACTGTGACGTCAGCGGAGTAATCGTTGTTCACGGGATTTTGTATTTATCGATGTGTTTTTAAATATCTGGAGCAAAATAAACATGTTAAACTTAATGAAATGTTTCTTATCGTTGTTAATTAGATTATAAGGGTTAACTGTATTTCGCGGTTTATTCAGAGTACACCCCAGTTTTTTGTGTTATTGCTCAATAACGTAAAAAAAAATATTACAGTTAACCCTTAAATAATATAAGTATATTGTTTTGGGACATTAAATTTTAAAACTTTGGTATTTATACACCGAAATTAAAAGATTCACTATTATGTAAAAACTCACTATGACTACAATGTATACTAAAGGATTCCGCATCCGAGAACCAGCTGTACAATTTGAACTTATTTCATTGGCTAAATTTATTATTGATATAATTATAATAATTAATTCACAATACTGATGTCCATCCTGTTTTGCCATATTTCATTGTTATCCATTTGTCTGTATTCTTATTCTCTACACTGTACTGTTTACGAGAATAAACAAATTGTCATTGTTGTCATTGGTGTTTTCACAGTTATTATACCGGATTGTTTCCCCAAATGTGGGTCATTCTGAAATGTCCGATTAGTCATTTACCAAATGGTTTACACATATTTAACTCAGATCTGTACTACACTTATGACCTTGTCTTAACAGAATTTCCATATTTTTTTTTATTTTTTTTTTATTTTTTTTTTGCGGCGGAGCTAAGTGTTGTGCAAGGTTTGTTCGTGATATTTTGTTACTTTTCAGCTTATTTCAATAGAAATATAAATTGTTGGTGATATCTAAATAAGCATATATTTCCTAAATGCCGACAATGAGTTATTACAATGTACCCAGCCACTGTAGATCCAGCTTAGATAGTTCTGCAACATAAAATGCAAATAAGATTGTGTGCGATGTTCCCCGGAATCTTAATTGGTAATAACCTTTGGTAGGGCAGAGGGAAAATTAATTGTAGTCTGGGGCCATTCCGGCGATAGTGTTGGTCAAAAGGTGGGAGTGTGACTCCTGATATGACCGCTGACCTCTTATGACCTGTAACCTCTTATGACCTGTCTTTGACTGTCAACCTTGACATTTCTGATGAAATTCTATTTTTCATTCCGAGGCTGCTTGTCTCGTCCACGGTCATTGAGATGCGGGAGGTGTCTGAAGAAACATGTACATCCATCTTTCTAAATGAATGCACCTGTTTAGCGCCCACACTTATTTCTGTCATATTGAACCCACCCTCACATCACCACGAGGTCAAGAGTAAGCAACATTTCCTTATAAGCTTTACAAACTGTTGGTATATCCCAGTCAAATCACAGGCACTTGCATAGAAAATGAGAATAAAAAAATGATATCAGTGGTATGTGTACTGTGTAAAAGTGACTTATACTTTCCACGGTATACATTACAATTTACATATCATTCTTTTTAAATTCACATTTTCTATGCAAGTCCCTGACGCATTAAATTATTTTCATCTTACGGCACTTGACAGGAATTTATTTTTTCATTGCAAGCACAATGTCTACATTTTTACATAAAAACATGTTTGTAATATTACATGCACGTTCGCGTTTTATCTAACAATTGGAGATGCTACACCGCCGACAGCCTGTGCACTGCCTGTCACAAAAAAAATGTAAAAAGATCACCCTTGATATACTAATTGTCTAATTATCACTAAAAAATAAAAAGTTAACAATGATACCTCGATAATGATCGTTTTTAAGACTTTAAGATTCCTCCAGATTGACCTGCTGTGTTGACCTTTTATTGGTAAACAAGTCGATAGGTATGAAGGGAGAAGGGTCCGCGGTGGCCGAGTGGTTAAGGTGTCCCGACACTTTATCACTAGCCCTCCACCTCTGGGTTATGAGTTCAAAACCTACGTGGGGCAGTTGCCAGGTACTGACTGTAGGCCGGTGGTTTTTCTCCGGGTACTCTGGCTTTCCTCCACCTCCAAAACCTGGCACGTCCTTAAATGACCCTGGCTGTTAATAGGACGTTAATTAAAAACAAACCAAAGTATGAAGGGAATGCAAACGTTTAAAACTTTGCCCTTTACTTTTTACAAGCCAGTTTTATATTTCTTTTCGTGAGGGCTTAAATGGTCACGTCGGTGATTGCACGTATAAACGAATCGAGTTCGAATCCCAATGACCTTTGTTTTCTTTTTTATGATGAAAGTAGATATTTTAGGTTGGTGTTTTGCTTATGTTTGTATTTTGTTTGTTTGTATTTCTTGTATCTATTATTCTCCTCTCTTTTTTATTTCCCTTTTTTTTATTCCATATTTGCCATCGTCCTCGCTGCCAAATTGAATAACTCGAATATCTACAGAGATAACGTCCAACGACATACCCCAACGACAAAGAACATTCGATTAAATATTAATAATTAAAATATGTAAATACGTCTTATCAAATCAAGTAATCAATTTTATTAAAATAAATGAACGTCCATGTATACATTATATTGACGACGTTATTCTATCGCTAAAATAGCATGAAAAAATAAATAAATACAAAACAAAATTAATAATAATTATTTAATTATGTTGCGTGTAAGTAATTTTAACCTATGCAATACAGTCAATTTCCGTTATCTCAATTTCTATTAATTCGAATATCCTCATTAACTCGAAGTAAAAATCCAGTTCCTAATCGAGAATAGCGGGGTGTCTAACTTTTCAGCATTCCACCGACATCGAAATAACAAAGTTCAAATGTTTATAATATAAATAGTAACGAGAGAAAAACAATTAATAAGAGCAAGATCAGTGTTTACTCGAGAAATATGAACCAAAGAGGAACGAAGAAGCAACTTAACCTGAATCCCTTAAATTACACCGTATGGATTGATGGATTCCGCAAATTTGGTGGGAGTTACCGCTCATTCCACGTAACTTTATTTATTTGTCCCGCCCGTGACTTGATACTGTATTACCTGTCCGTGTTTTTATATTACCAAAGAAAAAAACAGACTATCGCAGAATGTTTTTTTTTTTTTTTTTCGTATTCTCTTCATTATTACCCGTAGTCGTCGGTCCTTTAGCCACCTCGTAATGTCCTCCTCAGCCTTGCGGTGATCAGCTTATACAGAGTTGACGGAGCAGACATTCGGCGCCAACAGCTATCTAGTACTGCCCTGTCTAGTACGCTTTTATAGCCAAGTCCACTATGGACTAAAGTGTCTTGTCACACATTTTGCACGTGCCGGGACTCGAACTGCGGGTAGTAATCTTTCAATAATCTAACTGGCATCAGGGTAAAACGGAAAGGTTACCCATCCAAAAGCTGACCACGCTCGACGTTGCTTGTCTTCGGTACACAGACACGAAATAAGCTATATTCACTGTACGTAGTTACCCACCGCCAACATGGCCGACGACGATCCAGGAAAGCAAAACAAAGAAAGTATCTGTTTTCATTTTCGAACGTTTGTACTGACCGCGCTCAGACACACATGCTCATATAATGACATAACATATTTTTGAAATGTAGCGTTCAGTTGTAAGTGGGTTTTTTGGGGGTTTTTTTCAGAGGAGAAATGATCAACAAGCTAGTTTTCATTAAAAATTCATTATCTTCGTTAAAGACCATAAATGCTGGTGATCCTCAAGGTTCAGTTCTCGGTCCACTTTTCTTCCTATTATACATACATGATATTTCCTGTGATTTTTCTCCTCTGACTAGGCTTTTTGCAGACGATGCCTCTCTTTCCTACTCGTCAAATAACTTATATATCATTCAAGCTGAGGCAAGAAGTGATCTTAGAAAACTTGAAGTTTGGTCAAATGAATGACTGATAACCTTTAACCCTACCAAAACTGAGGCCCTAATTATCCTAAATAGACAATTTCCATTTGTGTCGTCCTTCACATTTGACAATACCCCCATCCAAATCACTAACCAGCGTAAACACTTAGAAGTTATCTTTACCAATTATTGTAAATGGAACATTCATGTAGAATACATAGTTAATAAAATAACTAAATATATAGCTACCCTTCGTAAACTAAAACTTATTTTAGATAGAAATTCACTAGAAAAATGTATCCTACTTATATACGACCTCTACTTGAATATGCACGCGAAGTATGGGAAAACTGCAGTACAACAAATTCCTTGTTATTAGAAAAATTGAAATCAAATTGAAATGAAATTAGAAATTAAAGCTGCAAAAATAGTAACAGGGCTACCCATGTTAACATAAACAGATTTCTTATACGAAGAACCCGGAGGAGAATAACCGCTCGAAAACTGTCTCTATTTTATTCTATAGTTAATACTCTGGCACCAGGTTTTCTCATCGACTTATTGATAATGTATATTGGTAATGCAGTTCCTTATAGTTTGCGAAATGCACATTTAGTTAGTTGTTTTCGTCGATGGACGTGTAAAACCGTTTAGGTTAGCCAATCGGCGCATCTTTCTTTACGGTACCTTGGTCTACATAATCTACTTTCAGATTGGTTAAAATTTAAGCTGGACGTCCTCCAAACTTAAAATTGAGCTTCAGTAACAGGAAAACCTATCCAGTCAGTTACGCACCGCGCACATAGAAATAAACATTCAATTACGCATATTTCAATTTTCAGTTACCTACGACATCGTCATTGTTGTGGAAGCCGGTTTCGCGTATCCATAGATATTTACATGTGCGCTACGCTTTAAAATTTAAGTTTGTAACAAACTTTAACAAAATCATTTAGTATGAAAATGAAAACAGAGACATTGTTTTCCTTACTTGGATTGGTGTCGGCCATGTTGGCGTTGGGTAACTACAGTTACCTACCACCGGTTCGGTACTGTGATATTGGACCAGGCCGCTGAAAGGCCCATATCCCTGGACCATCAGACGTCCTCACAACAGACCAAAGTGCCAGCATCGTTTTGTTTCGTATCTATCATAGCAAATATCTACCGTATATATACAAAAATAAGTATGTGTATATTCACTATTCCATCACTCAGCAGCAACACAGACATTTTAGTGAGATTCCACTCCGGATCATTTGATTTGAAATCACCGGCATTTATTTTTGCCAGAGCTTACCAAGAGTGTTTCTTGTCAAAAGTGCTGTGTATATATATATGTTGAGGCCTATTCTTTCAAAATAGTATGAAGAGTATTTTCAAAACGTCTTAATTGTTAAACATGGATCGCAATATCTAATTGTGTTGATATGAATGTACGTAAAAAACATTACACTTCAAGATACCACGTCCAAGAAAGTATATTTTATTTTTTCACAAAAGTTCATAAATTGTCACCCAGACATATACATGATTAACAACAACCTATAAAACATACCATCGTCCTGACTTAAAAAAATACAAATAAATAAATAAAACAACTTGTTAGTTGTTATAGATCATTATTGACGGTTGGGGATCATCTGAGGTGATGCACAAGTGCAAGAAAATAAACACGAGTTAACTCCCTTAGACTGAGAAATCTTATTGGAAATACAGTTCGTAACAAAGACCTCTGAAAATACCAACTGTCTTATCTTTAAATAACAGGAATTTTATTGATAAGTCGTTCGGATTTAACCAGTAGAACTGGATATCGAGGATATAGCCTGTTAACAGTCGCTAACGTGTATAAGGTGCTAAATATTAGAGGGGCGTCCTTGGTTGTGAGAGGTTTTAATTTATAAGTTGACTCAGAAACATCGTCCGTCTTCCATCGTTTTTATTCCATCCCTCAACTTAATGTCAAATCAATATCGATACCAGGCTAATATTTTCTGGAATTAGGTACATACTAATAAAATGTAAGAAAAAAAAAACATTAAAAATATCCGGTAATTAGAGTTATCTGCCCTTAGACCATAACGATGCATAGCAAATAGTTAGGCATCTTACTGACCAGTATTCGCATATAATAACAAGGTACAGGCTTATAATTAAAACTAAGTTTCATGGTAAGCGTGAAGAATTCAATTTCCCAATCGTTAATTGTGTATTTCTATCTATAGCATCAGCCATGCAGCCCCTACCTACGGTGTTTAGATGTCATTCGAGGATGTGCTCCCATTATAACGATTTCTGTAACAGATGTTCACAGCTGACAGAGGAATCAGAATTCGAGAGATGCAGGTTGATGAAGATCATGGGAAATTTTTTTGGTCGATATCAAGATCTCTGTGAAAATATGCGATATGAAGTCGGGCGTGTTTGATGCTTGTTGAAGGGCCGCAGTGGCCGAATGGTTAAGGTGTCCCGACACTTTATCACTAGCCCTCCACCACTGGGTTGCGAGTTCAAAACCTACGTGGGGCAGTTGCCAGGTACTGACTGTAGGCCGGTGGTTTTTCTCCGGGTACTCCGGCTTTCCTCCACCTCCAAAACCTAGCACGTCCTTAACCCCTTAACTCCCAACTACGCCAAACTACGCCAATAGCACGTCGGTGTTAGGGAAATGGTCGTATCTCCCTTATTTGTTTACCTATTGAGATACCGAATATACCTAGTAAAACAAGAGAAAATATCCAGCAACATTTGTTCTTTGTAAAATTTCATTTGACAAACTTTTCTGATATATTTTATGAGTTGAAAAAACAAGCCAACTGTTTTTTCGACTATTTTGAATTGTTGACGTCGTGTTTCAGCCGGCGTAATCGTCCAAGCGCGGATTCGATTTTGTATCTCACATAACTTAAAATATAGCGAGAAATAATGCCTGTAATTCACAATAGTGGTAGTCAATACTCTCAATATTATGTATATTCCACTATTTTACAGGAATTCTCCAAAAAATGATGTTTTTTTTGTCAATAAAGTACATGTGATGTAAGGTTCTATACCGTACGCAGCACAAATCGATAAACTTTAATGATTTTTTGCATAAAAAAGTAATCATTATCTATACAATTGAAGCCAAGAAAAAACTTAACAAAATACACAATTCTATCATTCATTACGTACCAAATAAATTATTAAAAGTTTCCATAAATCCGTATTATTTTAACGAAACACCGCAGTAACTTGACGTCGTGCAAGAACGAGTCGATAACGCAAGCACCTGCGCGAATACGATCGACAACTTTTAGTTTCTGCTGTTTTCATAACGCAATATATGGTCTTGGTTTCCTCAGGAAACATCACTTTTGTGGTACTATTGTGATAGCACATAGTTTGAATACAAATAATAATAAAATGAATAAATAAAAAATAAAGCCGACGGCAGCAAAATCTATTTATAGTAATCGGGTATTTCCTAGATGATCACTTTCGGTTTCTAAATGGTGGGATAGACATATGTGCCTGGTGCCGATTGTTTTCGCGGACCGAACACATTACCAATACAAGTCGTCACCGAAACAATATACAGTGACCACTGTCAACTCAACTAACAAACTGTGAAGTGACACTGGGCATTATGAAGAGCTGCGGACGTACCCTGTATATGGACACAAACGGACAAACAATAATGTTCAGATAGGCCTACAGTACAGATGAACATAACGTACTGTAGGTAATAAGGTAAGTACATAAATAAAAGTGAAGTTCTATAGACACGAGAATACAAAAAGTACCACCAATATATTATATGTGTTTTTTACAAATATATATTCATATCATATGTTTACATGAGTATCTGCATGTAATATTGCTGCTTTAATTTCATTTATTGTGTTACAAGATACATATAGGCCTACATTTGTATATTGGCTCCAAATGAAATATGACCAGTTAAAAAAATATTCACATTAAAATCAACGATTTAGTTCTTGTTTCATTTATTTTTTATTTTATTTTCTTCTTCTTTTTTCTTTGTTTGTTAGGGGTGTGGGGGGATGTTGCAATAAATTCCATCATTACTGTATTTTGTATCAAAATTATCAATATTTTTCTCTATGGGTTTAATTTCTAATTTTTTACTTTACATAAGTGTATTAGATATGTTTGTATGTACAAATAGTAAAAAGTTATTGATGTTTTTGCCAAATTTCTGTACATGCATGTATCAACTAAAATTAAATGAATTTACTTTTATTGCATTTCACATAATGACAAATACATGGGAGATGAAAAAGTGAGACCTATTAATAGAATTTCAGTTTTGCAACAGTGGTATATAAATTCAGAAAAAAAGTCACATGATATGGTTGATAAAACAGGTGATAAAGGATTACTGAAAATACCAAATAGCTGTTCTTGAGTTTAGCTGGTTGTGAATTCTACAATGTTTGGATCATGGTGTGCTGATATATGTTGGATTCTTATATATATATTCATGTTAGGGCTCATATCCCTACCCCCATATATATAAAGTGTTTTTATTGTTACTGTGCTTACTACAAATGGATGAGGATCAACATGTGACACACCCCAGCTTTTGTCTGAATTCAAGCATTATATGTTGTGTCAGACTTTTTTTATGTGAAGTAGACTGATACATGTATAAATGTATACAGTTGTAGAGATATATGTAGATGTACATGTTCCAGTAAGTATTCTATGCCAGTAAAGGCTGGGAACATTGTTGAAAGCAAATAATTTGAATAAATCAAAGATAGACAGATACTAGTGTTAGCAGATATAATGCTGGTTAGCTAGTAATGATCATTTTATGCTTTATTATGATTAATCCTCTAAGGATGCACACAAGACAGAAAAAAATAAGTAATTACAAGTTCTCACAGTTATTATTAGTGAGGAGTGGGACACTGAAGCAGGGTTATAAAGTGTATTTCTCTGTTTGAGAGTAACCCGAGTTTCCTCTGACCTAAACACCAAACATAAGACACTTAGATAGAGAGATGTGCTTTATATGAGACATAATGATATCAATATTACCATCAAAATGTCTAATGTCTGGCAGTAGGGCAAGAAGAAACTCATTGTTGTGCTTATTTGGATTTTCAGAACAATGTTGCGAGTATTTGAAACACAGACTTGGTTGGTGGGAAGGGCAAGTTTGTTTAATTTTCTAAAAGTTCATTTCAAGGCTTATAAAAATATTCCACATTAATAATCTCTCAAGTTTTGATTTTTTTTTTTTTGGTATTTTTTAAACAGGACCATGTGAAACAAGCAGTCAACAACATTTGAATAAAGTTTATTTTGTGTTTCAGGTATTCCTCTCACTTGTAAGGTCTGGAGGTGTCTCAATTTTACTAGCAAGCTTGGTGTACAAAATTTAATGTGAACATTGGCTTATAGATGATTCTGCCTAATATATGACATCAAAGGTAAGCTAATAGATTTATCTTAATTTCAAATTCACTACAATTAAAATGTTTATTATATTATAGCTTCTGAGGATATTTGGTTTTGTTTAAATTGATCATTATTTTCTGCTTTTCTATATGTATGTGAGCTCATTTCCTATACTTCATTATTGACTGTTTCATTTGAAAGTTTGAAGTGAGCATTATAAATTACCATATTCTTTAGAATAAATCTGTAATGCCTTGCAAATAAGATATTTTATTAGTGTATATACATGTATCTGGATGCTTATGATATTGATTTTCTCCCATTTCAAATTTCAGGTACCTCAGCTTTAGGACTTTATTTATATGGATATTTGTGGTGTGACCAATACTAGAAGATAAATGCCATCCCCTGCCACCAGAGACAGCAGATTTAGGCATAGTTTCCCTTTAGCTACCATCTCCCACTATTCTATGTCATTGATTAAAATTACAGAACTTAATATTTGTGTTGGTGTTGTTTTTCAACTGCTACCAAGTTGAATCATGTAATTTTGATCTTAAGTAAATTATTATTTTCAAAAACATGGTACATCAATATATCATTTATACCAAATATGGCTTGCCTGGCCTCGTAATAAATATAGTTCAGAATTCTTTATAATCCATAATAAACATGTAACCAACCAACTTCAAGTGTTTATATCAATCAACTTGTTTGTCTGCCAAACTGGATTATTCAAACAGAAAAATTTCATCAATAACATGTTCCTTTGGGGAACTTGGACTTTCTTCCCTTGTCTATATTTCTTCATCTATTGTCTATGAATTAAGTCTAGGATTTCTCAACCCGGAAGACATACACACAAATTGATGAGCAAAGATGGTTATAACCATTTGCTTTGCATGCCTTTAATGATTTTAATTTTTATCAGTAAATCTGTTTTTAGTATACTAGTAGTACTAGATGCTAGTTATTATGACCTTTTTGTTAATCATCCTATCACTGTGAACAAGTGGCTAATTATGATAAGTATTGAGAAACTAGAACAAATACAACATGTGAAGAAGACCTGAAACATCAAAATGGTCACCTGCTAGATTGGTAGCCATGGCAACCAAAAATGGATACAGAATGTACATAGATTCTACATGTTGAAGAGAGGAATTGCAATTTTACATTTTCTGCAATGTACATAATGGTAAAATTCACATTGATAAAATCAGCTTCAATATCATGATTTGGAGACACATTTTAGCTGTTGACTAAAACCATAAAATAGGAAAGGAATAAATATAACTAAATATAACTTTTGAAAGATTGATTATTAATGTTAAAACCATGAAAACAACAACCTACTTATGAATATAATTTATGATTAACATTTATAATCCTAATACAGCAATCTCAGCTGCAAACAGTTGAACATTTTACATTTTGATTCAGATGGGAGCACATGCGCATGCTTTTTCAAGTAAAATATCGCATTTTTACGTATTTTCACTTCTGGTTGCCATGGTAACGTTTTAAATAAAACAAAATAGAAGTTTTGCCAGAAAACCTGGATAGGTCCTCTTTACAAGATTCACTATATAGATAGACTGCTGACTAAACCATTATACCTGTAATACAAAATCAAATTTCTTACAATGAAGTCTAGGCAGATAAAACGGAAATAAAAACTTGTAACAAAAATCACTGCTTTTAATTTCAGTCAGTAACTATGACAACAACTGCAAATAAAAATAAAATACTACTTTTATTTGTGTTTATCCTCCTTCCTCAAGAGTCTGATATATCATTTATTTTATAAACTAGCACTACATTCACTCTCATTGGCTTAAAATGTATAAACATATGAAATAAGTAACTTTTTTCATAAAATCATAAATTTTGGTTACCATGGTAACGTCAATAATCCAAAAACACCACTTTTGTTACTAAATCTGAAAAGGTTATATTCTCAAGTTTCTAAATATATATGGGTTGTTTACCAAAAATGTTGACGCAAAAGTGTGAAAAATCATGATGAACCAAAATGTCGGATTTGTTTCAGGTCCATTAAAAAATCCTGGGAGTTAAGGGGTTTAAATGAGCCCGGCTGTTAATAGGACGGTAAACAAAAACAAACAAACAAACAAACAAACATCCTCCACCTCCAAAACCTAGCACGTCCTTAGATGACCCTGGTTGTTAATAGGACGTTAAAGGAAATAAACCAAACCAAACCCTGCTCGTTGATCTTAATCTTTTAGGTCATTGTGACGTATCCCGGATATGACGTAGATTTGTATGGTGGGTGTCGTTAATGAAGCACACGACGCTTACTCTTCCGGGACATATGGTCTTAGTCTCCTTGTGTATTTTCAGGGGTATTCATGAAAATCAATATATTTTCTTTATAGTTTGTCCCTAATTAACCGATTTTGAGTTTGAATTATAGTTTAGCTTCATGTTGATATCATCTATTGTTTCTATATCCGGATATAGTATGATTTACATGATAAACTTTCGAATTTTTGAGTTCAGGGTCTATCTTTTATGCTGATACGACTGTCAAAACTCGAACACAGGCAGAAGGAATAGAAGTATACGATTGCTATTTATATTATATAAAGTAACCATCACGTGAATATCCGGAAGTAGTTTATTTCTGTGTGTTAGTGCACTGTGTCACGTGAATATCCGGAAGTAGTTCATTTTCTGCGTGTTAGTGCACTGTGTCACGTGAATATCCGGAAGTAGTTTATTTCTGTGTGTTAGTGCACTGTGTCACGTGAATATCCGGAAGTAGTTTATTTCTGTGTGTTAGTGCACTGTGTCACGTGAATACCCGGAAGTAGTTTATTTATGTGTGTTAGCGTACTGTATCTCGTAACTTGAAGTATAACAGGTGATCGATATTAGTGTTTTCGCTTAACCACGCCCAAGCGATACCCGATACCAAAAACGACACAACCCATTTAGTGACGTTAATGTTTAGGGTCTTGATGCATATTTTCAATGTATATGTGTCGGTGATTTTAATGCAAATATCAAGTGGAAACATTGGCGAATGGCTAGGGTGAATACTTTAAATTGTCACAGACAACATGATGAATGTTAAACAGCATTTGACAGATGTCTGTAACTGTTAATATTGTTATCATTACCATTGCCGTAATATGATTTTATTACAAATCCACATTGTTTAGCAGATAATTGTGCATTTTAAGTTTCAAAATTTGTTCTTGTTATTTCGTATTTATTTATTTATTTGTTATTTATTTATTTATCTATTTTGTCCCCACGGAACTTGCCACTGATTTTCAATATACGATAATAATATTATGTCATCATGTTTAATAATACATGTATAGTATCACGCATGAAACGATGAACAAGGGGAAACAACTCTTTCTTGATCGTCATAACAGGGGAAGTCACGTCAGTAGTAACTTCTGTACTTTATCATTGTATGCTACTTGTAATACAAACTTTCTTGCCAATATCAAGTGATTTCCACCATTTCTTACACATTATGTTAGCTATATCTCTTGTCCACTTAGTTCTATTTTTCTAGAGTTAAATGTACATCACTGACGGATCAAACATCCGGCACGCTTTTGGTTTAGTTTGGTTTATGGCAAGCCAACTTAACATTTATTCAAGGAGCAATGTCGATCTTGTATTTCAGAAAAAATATATCAGATATCTTATATAGCATATGATATATCTTATATCTTATATAAGATATCTCATATACGATATGAGATATCCTATGTAGAAATTAAATCAGATTCTATATAAGATATCTTAATTGATATATAAGATATCTCATATAGTATATGAGATATCTCATTTAGTCAAAGATCTCGTTCCTATATAAGATATCTTATATAACAACGAGATTTTAACAAAACGACGAAATGAAGTCTCCCCGTCCGGAAGTTGGTCGGACACGAGGCTGGACGAACCATGATGATCTTTTAATACATTTAGTGCTGCTTTAGAATCATCTATATAGCCTAGTATATGTTCTGATAAACCGTTACCATGTAAAAGAAAATGTTCGGCCTTTTCAACACATTGTTCAATGCCATCGAACTGGACGACGTGCTCTGTTCAAGGGAGAAATTAGTTTCTTGGTTTATTGCCTAGAAATCTCGTTCCTATATAAGATATCTTATATAGCAACGAGATTTAAATTATATAAGATATCTTATATAACATATGAGATATCTAACATGCGATATAAAATATTTATATAATATATAAGATATCTTATATAATTCGATAAAATACAGAATCGACATTGCTCCTTGAATAAATGTTAAGTTGGCTTGCCATATTGGTTTATTTTGTTTATTGTGCTATTAACAGTCAGGGTCATTTAAGGACGTGTCAGGTTTTGGAGGTGGAGAAAAGCCTGAGTACCCGTAGAAAAACCACCGGCCTACGGTCAGTACCTGGCAACTGCCCCATGTAGGTTTCGAACTCGCAACCCAGAGGTGGAGGGCTAGTGATAAAGTGTCGGGACACCTTAACCACCTGGCCACTGCGGCCCCCTGTCCGGTACGCCATTTCCTCTATATGAAATAACAAGTATGGAAGAAATTTCGTGGTTTTGAAGAAAGACGATGAGATGTTCCCAAATAATTGCATACTTAGATTCTGAGAATCTCAATGAGAATTAGTAAAATCACGTTTTAAAATCCCTAAATTCCGCATAAGAGTAGACCTTGACTTTCTCTATTATCAAAATCAGTTCATAATATCTATATATATCCATATAAAAACCAAAGTCAAAAGATCATCATCAATTTAATGTTCTGGTTCTTCCCCGATTCCTCCCGATCAGGTAAATCGTTAGAGTGGTACGTGGAGTAGAATTCGTGTCAAGTCCCTGTGTGTCAAGTCCCTGTGTGTCAAGTCCCTGTGTGTCAAACAGCCGAAATGACGTCACTGTGAGAAGCTGCACAGGAAACTGTTCAATCGATACAACAAAACTACCAGTAAATAATTATTTGTAGAGATGACATCAAAATCACAACCGATTCCATCAAAATACCCTTAATGGTCATCTATATAGCAGAATAACCTTGAATTTCAAACACGAATAAATATCTAAATATTTGCACAAAAATAGCCATGTTATATACCAAAATGTTTGATAGGACGTGCAGTTTCTGACAAACACCAATAATTTGCTGTATATGTTAACAGTTTCTTATATAGAGTTTCTTTGTGGTAAGATGAAGCATGGAATAATTCTAACTCGTAATAGCAAAGCTAATGTACGTACAGAGACATATATACATATATATACACAGAGATTGGTAACTCTCTATATGCCCTTGTGTTAACATAGTGGCCCCTGACCTTCCCACAATCCTTTGCGGTGTATATATGTCTCTGGTACGTATAAGCGTTTTCTGTATTTTTTTTACCTTGAAATGCAAATGACGACTGTGAATAATATTACACAAATATAGCATATAGAGCGGCATTTCAATCAATAAAAATGTTCATGTATCATACGTTTAAGACAATAAGGACATGTTTAAGTCAAACTGTTAAACTGGTGAGTTTGTGGCCTTTTTCAGAAATAGGCATATTTTACTCTAAACTCAACAGTGGAACATTTTCTTCGAAAAGCAGTCTTCTAGCCATTTACAGGGTTGTTTATTGTATCTAATAAGAGCACATTTGATATTTTAATACCTCCTTATATGCCATATTTGTGTGATATAATTCACGACCGCTATTTGCATTTCAAGGTCAAAATAAAAACAGTGTTTATATATATAATAAAGTCAAATCTGGTCAAACCAATGCTCCTATGTATTGCCCCAGAGACATAACAATATATGTCTCTGGTTGTACTTTAGACACCTGTAAGCAGAACGACATGATTAGTTTGTGCAATATATGCGATACAAATGAGCTAATTATGTCCCCTGAAACATTCATTTTTCGTATGTTTTGTTGAAATTTACAAACAGCTTATCAAATTACAACAACAAGTCTCACGGTTTGCCATGATACATACCAAAAGTTCAACAAGTCACTTCTGTTAATTTGCACCTTATTGGAATTTTTTGACTTGTAAATATCACTGCTTTGACTGGATTTGCTGTTTAGATGCCCCTTAATATGGCTGTCAATTTCTATCAAGGCGGGAGACAACCGGATAACACAGTCTAGTCATTATCCTTCCGCTGAACTGGCGGAACTTTTTTTATTATTATTTCTAAAGAGTTTTGATAAAGCAACAATCTACGTTATGTTTTAGAAAATTGATTTTTTTAACATCATAAAGTATGTGTGTGCTTGATTGACACCGTCTTCTCCATGGTTCACTGACCCCGACAGGTAAAATGTGTAGGTCAATGAAACATGGAAGATATTGACTCGACCCTGCCCTAATACACATAATATAAAACCTCACCAATGTGTGTCAAAGTTAATTAAGTATGATAAAAACAGTAACGAGTAAATGTCGAGGACTGATCGATCACGTAACTCGGCCATCTGGACCGGTTCATCCCATTAAATGTAAGGCTTCGCCCATTTTTTGTCTACTACGGAAGCATGTTCATGTTTGCGGAAATATCTGTAGGTCATCAATATATAATTACCCTGCGGGGTTTTAGAGGACGATACCATTTTCCGGGGGACACTATTGAATTAACATGGAGCCAAAAAGTGCATGTATATGTAACGTAGGTCTTATAATCACCAAGCGGACGCTGTTCAGATGTATTTATTTATGTATTTATTTAATTAATTGATTAATTAATTAATTTATTTATTTATTTATTTAATATGATTATTTTATTTATTGATGATTTATTTAATTAATTGACTAATTAATCAATTAATCATTTTTTATTTTATTTAATTATTTTATTTATTTATGATTTATTTAATTGTTTTATTCATTTATTTATTTATTTATTTATTGGTTGTTGTGTTTATTTGTGGTGGTTGAAATAGATAGATGGTTACTCACTCACACATCATGCACACTGTAAGATAATAGACATTTAAAATACAGCATTCCACATATGGAATACTTACATGTACCTGGAACATCCAAAGTAAGGCAGCGAGTGGACCACTCATTCATCCATTCACCAATCCATCCATCCATCCATCCATCCATCCATCATCCATCCATCCATCAATCCATCCACCCATCCATCCACCCATCCATCCATCCATCCGGAGGGTTTATAACAACTATCTAGAAGACTTAACAATAAATAGCATCTGTCTGACGTCACATTATCATCTGCGTGTGGAATATGTGACAAAGTGAAACTGAAATATCACAAACAAGAAATATCTTTAAAAAAGATAAACGGCATAGTTTTAATGCTGGTGGTTATAATGTAAAACTACTGGTGAAATAAATTAACGAACTACGATGTAATTAATAAATGCGCAGTTTCAGCACGGATAACACAATTATATCAGTTTGAATCATTTTTGGTGATAATAAGACTACAAATGTGTCATTTGAATAGATGCATCCACTTATTCAGCTTGCATTCAATTTAAAAGGGACATCACGGTAAAAACGTTGCAATTTTCACTGAATGTACGCGTTTTGTTCCTTTCCAGTTATGTTTCTGTGCTGTTCCAATGTTCACAGTCAATCCATATGTCCAGCTTGACCACTCGATTTAGTTGGGAATCCCCCTCTAAATTTAGCGCGGAAATTATTTTTAGATCATTACGTGACTGTTTTGAAATCGTGGCAACACAAACACACGATAGTTTACAAGGCGATATCTATATTCCATCTGGGTTAGTTGGATAACGATATTATACACAGTGGTTTAAATGTTAAATAACACGTTCTGTAAATATTACGGCACACATATTTATGTGTAAATAAGTGTAAACACTGTTCATATAGTATAGTGACAGTAGCGATGTACTGGTACAGACTGTATTTGTGTAAATATTACCGAGATTATCATGACCTACTATCAAACAATCAAGCAGACTACGAGCGGCGTCCGTATTACTGCTGTTTTCATGTTTGAACTGTTACAATCTATTGTACTGCTTCCCAAGTTTAATTCTAGGATTGTGTTTGACCCATTTTCCTATTATTCTCTTCATTGCGGAAGCTGTTATAGTTTTCAACCGCAGTCGATTCACATTGGAAGCCATTTTTGTTTCCGTATATGTCACAACATTTGCATATTCAGCATTTTGCATTGACCGCTACATTGACCAATCACATACTTCATCTTGACCAGAACGCCACCTGTCGCGTCATATCCGGGACCAAAACCAAATTAGACGGCTATGCCGAAAAATATTACTAGATCCAACTTTTGTGACAGGAGTTATCCCCCTTGTATCAATTACCCGTCTACAGCGTATAAAAAAACCTGTAAACCATGTGTGTAGGCATTGTTGTATAAATGACTTGATGAAATTCGTGAACACACGTCGCCTCGTTTGTACACACACCAAACCCAAGATCAAAATAAAATCTTAGAGATGCATTCGATGTTTCTTCCTGATAGTTGTAAAGTCATAATAAGTGCACATCATATCAAGGATTGAGAAACTCTCCCATTTGAAACTGGAGAAAGATCCCGAGAAGAAAAAGTTACAAGCATAAACTGTCGAAATTCAATATGGCTGCCTATCAGCTATTTTTTTTATATTTTTATTTTTTGTTTTTTTTTTTGTTTTGGTAAATTTTTTTTGAATTTAGAAATAAAAAAAGTGGTGATCGTCAGCTAAACTATGTTTTCAATCTTGTAGTTTCTAATTTGAATAGCCGAAGTGACCATGATATTGATTTTGGATGTAGCTAGTTTCATACATACAGTCTCGGATAAGGAGAATTTCTCTCTGTCACCCCGGTAACACGCTAGCGGTCTCCTACAGACTCGGCCAGGGGGATGTTCTGTTCAATAAAAAATTGAGATAAATATAATAATGAACTTACATTGGTGAGGGATATTGGCAAATTGCTCAACCGTATGCTATATTCGTTAGCATGGTTACGTCTAGTATCGCTAACGATTCGTCAAAGGAAGAATCAGTTTTATTATCACAGGGACTTGACACGAGCTCCCGGGCCAAAGGCCACATATATATATATGTATATGTGCTATATACATATATGAGTTATGAATCCATGCCAAGTCCCTGTGAGCCGTATCATGCTATTTTATATTTGTGTAATATATTCAGTTAAGCACTCACGTCAAATTCCATATATAATGTACTTTGTATTACTCAGAAAAATCCTTACTCAAAATACAGTAAAACTGACCACTACGTTGACAAAGTGTCAGTGGTCAAGAGTCACTCACCACATCCGGACATTGAGTTCCTGTACTGTCCGACGGTATAGAACGTGCATTAGGACGTCACGGTATTAAAACGGGATATATATACTAGATCAATGACCTGTTTTAATTTTCTTTTATAAAAACAAAAACAAAAAAGGAAAAAAGGTAACAAAAAAATTATTTAAAATAGAAGAAAAATAAAGCGGAAAAGGGTGGGAAAAGGGGGAAATGGGTAAGTTTTGGGTCAGTAAGATTTCTTTTGTGGTTTTTTTTAAATATTTTTTTATCTATTTATTTATTTTTATTTTTATTTTTTGCTATTATTATAATTATTTTTCACGAAAAAAAAACAAATCAAAAATGAAATACTAGGGAATCCTGTACATATCTACATATCTATGGTATATACTATCGCTATAAGACAGGTACAAACTCAGACTTATTTTACTACAGTTTCGAAGCAATTTATATCAGCTAGCCACTCTTGTTGGCGCGGATTAAAACAGATCTTTTGTATGTCGGAGGAAACAACTTACCCAAGAAAACCAAAATGTTTGAGCACATGATCCCCAGGTACCTTTTCCTGCCTGAATGGGGAATCGAAACTTGAACTTTATTTCGTTTCATACAGACAAGACAAAGTACAACAGATATTTCTTCAGGACTGAACAGGAATTTATGTTAAACCACTTCCCTTCAATTGAAATTTACAATACTGAAATGGACAAGATCAGCAATAAAACAAAATGTGAAAAAAAAATTTGATTAAAAATAGAATAGAATCGTTAATTTTGATACTTCTACTGTTTATATATTTATAGGGGGGGGGGGGGGGGGGGGTGAGGGGGTGAACTTGCCTGATTAACTATTGGTGGTTTTTAACCTTTGTAACGGGAGAGAAGAAAATGTAGCGGCCAGACCGGGGTTCGAACCCGGGACCTCCGATCACTAGTCGGGTGCTTTACCAATTGAGCTACCTGGACACCGCTGATCGACCCAGTCCAGTCCCGCTACACTTTTATATTTGTATATTGCATAAAACAAATTAGAACATCGTCAAATGGATTTGTTTATAAATGTCTTAACAATGAATTTGGTATTCGGGGTTGTTTGAGAAAACCATTAGGGAAAGGTTACTATAAAGAAATGATTAAAATTCGGCGGTCAGGTCACGATTTAAATGTAGCGAAAGGTCGTTATATAAATATTCAGACACGTGAACATTTGAACTGTATGTAATCTAAATTGATGTCAAAGATAGATTTCATTTTAATCTTAAATGCTCATGTTATTTTGATATACGCAATACATTTTTAAAAAGATACTATTTCAAAAAGCCAGTTTTTAAAAATTGATAAAGTTACTTGACAAACAAAATACAAAAAGAACTTTAAAAAAGGCCAAATATTTTAAAGCGGCTGTAATGTAAAAAGAATTTCATTAACGTAGTAACGCTCTCCGAGAATATTGTCTCTTGCCCGTATCTATCAGTTATTTAATATCTTTAGACTTCATTATTCAAACGTCATGCTTTACACTTTGTTTATTTATTTATTTATTTTTCTAGTGTTATTTTGATTTATATTTCAGATTTTTATTGATCATTCAGACACACACACGTGTGTTACAAGAGGTCAAACATAAACAGCAAATATTATATATGGCGGAACACAACAAATCTCATACACTCTTTATAATTTGTTCAAGCCTTTCAACAAACGTACTTACTTGTTGGTTATCAGCGTTCGTTTTTATGTCTGAAAATACTTCTGGCTTTCCGTAATATTACGATGTCTACCAACTTCTATATTTAGTTATAAGACGAAAATTTAAATTTGTTTTGAATAATTATAATATATACACGTATATGAGAGTATTTATTTTCAAAATTTCACGTCTGTAAAATTTAATACAATGACTGATTACTAGTCTACACGTAGTGAGTTTTGTTGTCAAGAACGAATGCACGTGCGCATGTAAAAGCAGATTACGTCATAGTCACGCAAACAACAATATCGTAACGAAGCTTTGTAATGGGTGTTTTGGCTCAAATACCTCTCATTCAGAGAAATTAATTTGTCATTCGATTGTAACGTTCGCGGTAATGAATGCGTGCGTACCAATAAAACGGGGCTCCTATATATTACACATGTGTATGGACAGTCGAGTTGGGAATTCCTACCAGCCCGTGTGCTCACAGCGAGAACTGACAATACTTGGACAGTTGATGACGTCATACGTACACTTCTACACCGCAAGTCACGTTTCATTCACTCGTTTGTCGGCAAACTAACAAATCTTATTGCAAATAAGTTGTCCAAATATAAAGCATTGACACAGGTTATCTTTAACATGAATGTCAGTATTATATGGTCAGAAATCACCTAATGTTTTGTTAAGTATCCCTCCTTTTGCGACCTGAGGCCAATCTTGCGATTCAAATTTCTGGGTTGTTGTACAGCGAATGCGGTGCATAAGGCAATTTCATTTTTTATACTAAATACGTGTATTTTTCCTGGCTTGGCTATTGTAGATTAATTCATATTTTAACATAAATGTGTAGTATATTAATTTTCAATTCAATTCATTTTATTGACTTTAAGCTTTACAGCTCATCAGTACATGTAAAATATATAAATTACAATACATTGGCGGTCACAGCAATATAGCAGTGACGTAACAATACCTATAGAGAATGGACATCTGTGAAATTGTTGTTGTTGTTTCCCCCCCCCCCCCCCCCCCCCCCAAAAAAATTATATCAAGTTTTTCCTTAATTGTGTGGCATCATACACATATTTACATAACATTGTTAAATCTGTAAAGTTAGTTGTACTAATTAATTGTAACATCTTAAATACTGATGGTTTTTTTCCAATAATACGTCTTAATGCATCTTGATCTTAAGGCTTGAAAGTTAGGACAAATGAAGAGGAAGTGATATTCATCTTCTATGTCACCAGAGTGGCAAACTTTACACAAACGTTCATTTCTTGCAATATTTTGATATCGACCAGTTTCAATGTACAGAGTATGTGCTGAGAGACGTAATCTACTAAAATCAATTCTATTGCGTTTTGTTATATATTTACTTAAATAATGTCGTAGTGATATATTATCTACTACATGTCTATACAAATTATAGTTTGAGGGGAAAAAAACAACAAGTAAATAAATAAATATAAAAATATAAAGAAAACGGTGACATATTCTAGCAGTAACATTGGCATCAATGATAATAGGATCCAACCGCTTTGGTTTATAACCCATTATCACACATACATAAATAGCAGTCTAGACGGTCCCCCATTAATGTCACGCCACGCGGAAAACCTTGGCTTCTATACAGTCTAGCAGTACTAGTCACTACGTTTTACTGTCATAATCACTACAATACAATAAGTCAGGGAAAGTAAGTCAGGAAGACATCCAGGACGAGACACTGTTGCACCGGAAGTGGAATTGATGGAATGTGGATTATCATTATGACCCCCCCCCCCCCCCCCCCCTTTTTTTAATGACTTTTATATTTTTTGTATTTTTAATGTCATTTGAGAACTTTTTTTATCATCCACTGCTGAAAGTGTTTCTTTTGTCAAAACGTTTGATTTTCGCTTCTTTTTACTCTTTTATTCCTTATTTAAATATCTTATCATCTTTGTTCTCATGTTCTCAAAGGCACTACATATCTTCAACATTAGCTGCGTTAGCATGAATGAACATATTATCTCTGGCACGAATTTATGTTTTTCTATGTTGTCAATGTCATGGAAAATATTTATTTTATGTATGTATAGGATAATGATGAGTCGGAAGAATCAAAGTTAATACAGAACTTGAACTTGATAGAATAATCACTTTGCATTTCAGCCAGAGGTTATTGAACTTTTTTAATAGTTTCTATATATACCTTAATTAATTGTAAAATAGTTTTACATTTGTTTTTATTTCATATGAAAAGTATTACAAACTATTGTAACAGAAGAAGTACAAGCAGATATGGTATTTTTATAGAAAGTCATGATGTCGACCCTTAAGGGGCCGCGGTGGCCGAGTGGTTAAGGTGTCCCGACACTTTATCACTAGCCCTCCACCACTGGGTTGCGAGTTCGAAACCTACGTGGGGCAGTTGCCAGGTACTGACTGTAGGCCGGTGGTTTTTCTCCGGGTACTCCGGCTTTCCTCCACCTCCAAAACTGGCACGTCCTTAAATGACACTGGCTGTTAATAGGACGTTAAACAAAAACAAACCAAACCAAACCCTAACAAATTCCCACAGTTTTCATCAAACTGCATCTCTCGCCTGAACACAAAAACCGCCGTGAAAGTAGACGCAAAAACCAGTAAACAAAACCAGTAAACAAAACTGTAAACAAAACCAGTAAACAAAACTGTAAACAAAACCAGTAAACAAAACTGACCCATGACCCAGGCGTGGGAGTTGTCCTTGATTCTAAAATAGAATCTTGTGTGTAACACTAGTTGGTCTCTTAAGTCTCATGGTGTTGCTGTCTCCAATGTGAACTGGCGCGCGCGCGACGTTTGATTTCTCGGTCATTACGTCACTTCTCTCCGCCCACGTGTAAGATGTCCCACAGAAGCCACCTTAACGAAGTTAGACCCTTTGTTGGACTTTTCTAGATTGCTTGATTATTCAATACACATAATCTAGTCTTATTTATTGTTATACATCTTTCTATTATATCTATAAAAATATATATTCCTTAACGACACTTTCCTACCACTGAAGTTGGAAATGGGAATATGTGAACCGATTCTTAAATGGGATTAATGATCTGGCTAACAGGCCTAAACATAGATTTTAACTTTCGATTGAAAACAATTAAAAGCTGTTGGATATCTATATACAATATAAAAAGGTATATAGCTAACAACAGCCTCAAACAGTTTGAGCTTCTAATTTCATCTTTAAGATTTAATATGGTAAATGATTAAAGGGACATTCCCTTATTCGCACATCAGAAACATGCATGCTGATGAAATCTACATCAGAACGATGATTTTATGAGTGTTTGTGCCTACATGTAATGTCATTAATGCTGAAATGCACAAGAAAAATGCGTATCGTATACAAATAACTTATGTTTTTGCGGTAATTAGTGATACTTCGGGTCGAATTAAGAATTTTCAGGTCTTAATACTCGAAGAACTTTGATTTACCTTGAGAGAAAAACTGTCGTGGTAATGTAAATATTATAACTTTTACTATTTGGAAAAAATACGTATTTTCCAGAAAGTTTAATTTTGACGACCTAAACTTTATTTAAAAGTGATCGAATGTCCATTTAATGGTATCCCGACTAAATTCGAGCGTGCTCTGAGTCTATATTTTAAATGAAGCTTTCGGTATATTTATTGATTGTTTGATTAATTATTAACTATTGAGGTAAATGTCATGTTATTTAAACGTAAAGCAAAGAGTATTTGTGCAAAAATGAGAAATCATTCTCTTTTGAAGTAGATAATTTGTGTTTTCAAGGAAAAAAGGTTATCAATTGCTAGTTAAGTAACTGGGTATATGAGTGGAATAGAGCAAACACTATTATTTTTATATTTTTTTTGCATTTATTTATCAAATAGGAGCGCATTACAGAATATAAATTCCTTCGCCAATATTTATTGACCTTAAATACGATAATTTTTCTCAGTGAAAAATAAAAACTTAAGCAAAGGCACGTTCATGGAACTGGGACCAGGTGTTTCGAGATCGTAAGCGTCTTTATATCAAATATCCTCATTAATTATTAACATGTCCGTTTTATAATGTCTTAATTTTCTTTGCATCTTTGTTATGGTTTATAAGCTTAAAATGAAGTTGTAACGGAATTTTTGGGCGGAAAGGAGAAAATATGAAACAAATACTATTTCCTTCGAGGTTAATACTTTGGTTTATCAACCTTCAAGTATAATGAAGGACAATACATGGAACTGTGTAACTGGACTTGAGACAATACGATACCGTTATCTTTATTTTCGATTAGCAAGCTGAATGAAAATTTCGTGGAAATGAATAAATGCGAAAAAGCTTCTTTTTAGGTTAGTGTCGTGGTTTATTAACCGAAATTGGAGGTTAATACAATATACCTAAACAATATGAAAAGAAGGAAAGATAAATTACTTATTATTTGCTAATGAGGTACATTCAATGATTTATCAACCTTTAACGATAGGGAACCACCGACTATTTGGACGGTATTGAGTTTATGTGAACCAATTATTATTCTTAAATAGGAAAAAAATGAACTGGCCTCCATACCTTGAAATAGATCATAACTTAATACTCAGGGGTGAATAAATGCGTTTAGCTTTTACAAAAACAACTGATCTTCATATCGGAATCGGAAAAAAATATGAAGCAACATGCCAAATTTCGAAATTTCCCCTCTTGTACCCCGATTTCTAAATGAGTTTTGACGTTTCGTGATTTTTTTTTCATTTAACCTCTGTTGTTTAATTACAAGTATCACGACACACGGTTTGCGATATCCTGAGACAACACTATTTGCCTTGATATATATGTATGCATATATATTTTTGTTGAGGGCGATACAAATATTCCGAAGAATCCAAAATTGATGGTTTTTGGTGTGTCTGAGAACAAAATAGTTTTCAGATTTGATCGATTACCAACCTCACCTAAACAAATTAAACTGTCAATTGGAGTCGTGGTTTCACAAGAAGCATCCGTTTGAAGTAGATATCATTTAATGTCCGATAAGATGTTACCGTGCGAAAGAAAATCACCAGAGAACTCTACAGTAACATTGATGTCCGCCTACAACGATGACCTTTTGCGTGGGAGGGAGGCCTTGGAATGGCTGACCAGTGACCAAATCAGAAACGCCTCAACAGTCTTACATTAATGGCACAGTCTCGCGGCCTTGAAATAAAAACGGCACGACGGAAATGGCGCGAATCGACTGATAAACCTATTTACAATGTGTCAGATACGAGATTCATGGCGTCGACGTCAACAGGCCAGTGTATACTAAACAGTGTCTGTTTCCAATCTTACAACCCTTCACGAGCCGTCGTTTGATATTTCTTGGTGTTCCGGATGCGACGAAACCCTTTCACCAAGGCGATAATGGTTCGATTCCGCAATCGGAAGTGATGATATATTTACCACCTGCCCGTCACCGATACTTCCGCTCACAGTTTAATCCCCCAATTATCCAACAAACTAGAGTGATTAAAGCAAGATATGCACTAAATTGTATAAAACTGAAACTGTGTAGATATCCAATGCTTTCTATTTTCGAGATTCAAATAATATCGCGAAAATTAAATTAGTTGAAAATAAGATTCATGGAGAAATGTAGCAATTGTTTCATGAACAAAATAGGAAGGATGTGCCTAATTACAATTGGTTTCTGAACCGTTAACATCACAGCTACGACATATACGGAAATAGCTGTTTGATGCAGTTGCTTATTCATTTTTAGGTACATACTATAATTATAGCTTTAATTTCAGTTTTGAAATTTATTGTGTTTAGGTGGAGTGTCCTGCCGGCGGCCTTCGAAATTACTGTGAACATAAGTAATTTGACGTACACAAATTTTAGCGCAAAACATAATTAAAACAGATTAGCGGAATGGGGAATTAGCACACCAACAACGATTGCCATAGAAACCAATATAGATAAAAAATAATAAGCGCGATATTAATTTAGCAGAATGCTTACCGCGCGAAAAATGGGAAAATAAGATTACCGCTAAAATATGTACGTTTGCAGTATGTTTCAGTGACGCAGCACTAGTCAATCAATTCTGTATTAATCGTAAACTGATACAGTTCAATGATAGAAGATTTGCAAACATTAAATTACAATAAATATTTCCAGGGACAATCATACAAAATCTAATTTTCTGCTAATTAATTCCCTCGTAATATGTTTGTATGATGAACAGATTTTCCTAAATTACACAATTATTTTGTATTAACAGATGATAGAAATATAACTAATTTGGAGACGGAGCGATTTATTCGATAATAGGGCTTAATCTATTTGAATCTCAGCTCACTGTACAAGGGGAATTTAAAAATGAAGTGATATTCATCCTCGATGTCAGTAAGACAAACAAGGGCAGGTTCTAAGATGCCTAGGTACGTTTCTATGTCTACCTGATTCGATAAGAAGACAATCGGAAGATAAACGTTATCTAACAATAGCTTTTTTTTATAATTAGCAAGAATTGGTTTTAAAGATATGTTTGTAACGTTAAATGATCTACAACATGTCTGTATAAAACACATTTCGGCGATGACACAAAACAATTCTCACATTCTTGTTTGAAATTGTCTAACAATCGTTGTTTTACTGTAGCTATGAAATAACTTATATTTGTAACGTGTTGGGAAACCCAACAGTAGGTGCCGTGCTGTCACATCGAACCAATCACGATCATGCCACATCCCCCAAACACACGGACGTAAACTCGCAACATCTCGCACACAGTGGAGAGCGTTTGTTATACAATGCAAACCCTAACATCATCCCCTCTGGACGGATATCATCATTTTTGAAATATCTCAGACGAATTCCACAAGTTATATATTTTTCTTACGGGTTCGTTATGATGTTGGTATTCTCTGTTGCTTTTCTATGCAATATAAAAGGGAGGAATGAAGTTGGAAATTGTCATATGAAC
Source organism: Pecten maximus (assembly GCF_902652985.1). Lineage (NCBI taxonomy): Eukaryota > Metazoa > Mollusca > Bivalvia > Pectinida > Pectinidae > Pecten > Pecten maximus. The sequence continues at coordinate 3,028,170 of NC_047031.1, read as the reverse complement.
CTCTATAGAAGGTACACATATTTTACCGGGACAATCCTCATTAATGTTAGCGGTTGCCACAGTGCAAATCTCTGCAGTTACATCTGGAAATATGATCTGGATGCAATATTATACCCCGACTTAAGCTGTGTGAGTGGCAAGACTTATAAATTTAAATAGACTTTGACATACTGTAAGTGTACTTGTTTCAGCGGTGGTTTAATTCTAGCGCTTTTTGCGCTGTTTGTGAAGTGCTAATCTATGTACAGCGCTAACATTTTGAATTTAAACTTGGAAATGTAATGCGTGTACTTTTTCTTTCCCGTTATTTTTCTCTAATTATGTCTTTGTATTGGTCGCTTCAATAATACGACCACCCCATTATCCCTTATGGTTTATGGTAGCCTTGGTGATTCCCAGAAACATCGTGAGTCATCCATGAATTATCAGCACACCTGCAACTTTTCTTCTACGATGTACTTCCGTCAGTATCTGCCAAGGTCACCTTCACCTGGAGTATTAATCAATACTGTCTCCTAAATGTATATAGACATGTGTGTCAACTCTGGCAGATGACATCACCCTCATCAGCACATCTCCGCGTTCGCTACAACACCTGTTGCACATTTGTCAGGAATATAGCATGAAGTGGAAGTTCGAGTTCAGTGATACAAAGTGCAAAGTTTAAGTAATCGGAAACTACATTCCAAGGAATCCGAATGAAACATGGACACTAGGCAATCATACCCTTGATATCTCACACTCCCAAGCTCACCTGGGTACAGTGTTTTCGTCCAAACTGTCTCACACCGAACGTATCACCAACGCTTGTGATAAAGGTAGAAGAACCTTACATTTTATTGTTGGTGTAGCTCCTTCCTTATCTGCAATAAGTCCTGTCGTTAAAACCAGTCTCTACAAGAAAGTCGTTTTACCGTCGATTCTGCATGGGTGTGAACATTGGACTAATCTCACTGTAACAGAAATCTCCAAGATTGCTTGTTTTCAACACTACGCTGTAAAACTCATACTGGGTTTACCACGTCGTACAAGGTCAGATATAGCCGAATCTATACTTGGTCTTTTCAGAATCTCAGCAGAAGTCGACCGGAGGAAACTACTGTTTCTACAAAAAATGATAGCTATGGACCAATCCTATCGGCCGAAGCAAATTTTTACCATACGTCTACATTTATATATTTCAGTGTTACCCAACACACCAGCTAACCATAAAGGATATTTCCCTGATATAGTTAAAGTACTCCGGAAATACAATTTTCTTTATTATTTGGAGACATATCTACGGTCTTACATATTTCCAACCAAGTCCCAATGGAAACGCATAGTGAAATCCCCTATTAGGTTCTACGAAAACTCGGCTCTCAAGGAACGTATGGCAAATGATAATGACTTCTCCTTTTTCCAAAAGATTCATTGCTCATATGACCTATATAGCTTGTGGCATGCTGCGGAATCTCCGTCCGATATGCAAAACATTTATTATATATGTTCTGTGTTGGCTCTGCCTAGTGGCCGTGCCGATGAACAATGCCCACTCTGCACAATGTCTCATGACGTCGCAGTAATTCATCTGTGTGCTGATTGTATAGTCAATATTGCTCTAAAACAAAGCTTTATGGAAGACATTCTCATTACCTTCGGTCCAAATGTATTCCATTTCATTGAGAGAATGGATGCTACTGCCTTCACCCGCACCATATTAGGAGCCAATACAGGTATTCCCTTCATTGACGATACAGACTATGAACAATTCCTCATGAAATCTGTTCGATTTGTCGCTCGTGTTACGCGATGTCTGTTGTAATGTCTTGACTTAACCCAACGTAACTGTTTCGCGCGGACATGAAAATCCCTTTCAATGCCGCGCTTGCATCTCGATGTATATACATATTTTTTTCGCGTTTTCTTCTAATTCCTCTGTTCATTTACTTTTTGTTTATGTCGATTTCCTTGTATTTAAAATCTCTAACCGGAGGAAATAAAGTATGATGATGATGAATGCGTGTACTTTTTCTTTCCCGTTATTTTTCTCTAATTATGTCTTTGTATTGGTCGCTTCAGTAATACGACCACCCCATTATTCCTAATGGTTTATGGTAGCCTTGGTGATTTCCAGAAACATCGTGAGTCATCCAGGAATTATCAGCACACCTGCAACTTTTCTTCTACGATGTACTTCCGTCAGTATCTGCCAAGGTCACCTTCACCTAGAGTATTATTCAATACTGTCTCCTAAATGTATATAGACATGTGTGTATATGGTCCAATCAACGGCCGCGTTACACTCAACGATTTATTACAGAGTTGTCATGATTTCAAGGGTCGAGTCCATCAAGAGAACTTTGTGCATAAAGATAAACAGTTGTATTTTATAATCCATATATAACGCCAGATTCGCAGTGAAATAAATAGCAAAAGACATCATTTGTTCATTGGTAAAAAAAATCTAAATTTGCTTTTTTAAGGTAAGCATATGTTTGAATTTGGAAATTCATTTCCATTTTCGTTAAGCTAACAGAGCTTCATAACACACATGGAGTGTATGTATGTGACGTGAAGGCTATGACGCACCACGTGTCATCAGCTAGGTCAGTTAAGGTCATGTGTAACACATGTACAATGTAACACTCCATGTATGTCTAACGACACACGTACATAGTTTTATTGATGTCACGAATATTTCCGTATCATCACATAAAATCACACGATCAAGTTCTATTTAAAGCTCAATGGTGCTAAATCATATCAACATGTCTCATGATATTAAAGATATTTTAAAATCATTCAATTTAAAAAAAAAATAATAATACAAAATTAATGGAACTACTGTATTTTTGCACGACTCCTCTTTATCTTATGTGTAGCATCTTTTTCCTTTCCCTGTCTTTCCTTCTTGATTTCCACAAGTTTTGATCAAAATCGTTCTTTTTTTTAATTCACTTTCAAATTAATACTGTATCTATTTCTAAATTAATATTTTAATATTATACTTACTGATAAATCTTCTGTATAATTCGCTTCATAGTGTATGATGCCTAGCGATGCTATTTAGGTATAAACAATGAGTAAGTCGTTATACTTTTCTAACTTCAAAATGCTATCAATACAAAATCATCTCTCATACAAAATTGTCGTAATAAAAAAAATCATCGTTTAGTAAATCGAATAGATTATTAGGCTTTTCCAAGTTTTCGATGATTTTAATGCTAAGATGAATGTCATGGAAATATTTAGTAACAAGAAAACCATCGTTTATTACATTAAATAAATGTCATTTTGTTCAATTTACTGCACTACTGGAAATTCTACTTTAAAAAAAATGTCACACAAGGGCATAGCTTGCCAATTACATCGTTGGTAAAAAATAATTAACTACAAAATGTACTTGGAATTGTCAATAAAATACGTATTTGTATTGCAATTGAAAAAAAGTGAAATGGAAATTTAAAGAAATAAATGATAGTAGGTGATACTAAGACGCTTTCGATCTCGTAACACCTAGTCCAAGTTTCAATAACATGGCTTTACTTTTTATGGTTTTGTTTTCAGTTGGAAACGTTATTGGATTGAAGGGAAACAAATAATCTAAGGAATTTTTCTTATATCCTGGAATGCATTCCTATTGGAAATTCGAAGTCAAGGGACTTTCGTAATTTAAGAATTATTGATAAGACCTGGTACAAGTGTCTCTTATATATATAATATATGCCATCATGCTATGTTCTTATATTGTCCCCGTTATATTAATTTTAGGTTAGAATTCCCGTGTAGGAGCCGCTTGCTTTTTAACTTACATACTAATATGATTCTTAGTTCAATGTTCAATGTTTTATTCACTTTAAGCCTTACGGCTCATAAGCATACCAAAAGATTACATCATATAATTTACAACCTTAATATATAATACAAATTAACGACAGATGGACAGCATTGATATAATTACTTTACATATACAGTAGATCTATCAAAATATATCATATTGAAAATAAATATTACAGTAAGGTTACAGATGCTTGACATTTCTGAGCGGCAATATCGAATGGATAAATGAGTGGAGTATACAATAGTGTAGTCAGGGGATAGACGGCTATAATGTTGGTAAACTAATATGAGTGAACACAAAATAAGCTAAATCTGAGATCTAGAACGTGCTGCAAAACACAATTTCAAGTACTTCCCTAAATTACAAAGCTCTTTCCTGTTACGTACAGACAACAGCTGGACAAGTTTATATGATGATGGGCGATACCAGTAATACATTTTAATGAAATTCTTTCGATTTTCTTTACAGAATGGACATATTAAAACTGCGTTGTATTTGTCAATTTCCATTTAACAATACATATACAATATATATATTACACAAAAAGGAACTAGAAACAAGTGTCAAGACACTTATATAAATCTTACACCTATATATGTAGGTTGACGTTACATAACAGCATAGACATGATAAAACACAACATCGTATCATAATGAAAACAGAGTCTTTAGTGATTCTTAACCTCGTTAGATTTCAAATTGATACATTTAATTAAATTTTCGTTATAAAACTAAATTAAAGAGAGACTCACTCAAGGCACCCTTCCTTTGTCTATCAGGCTTTGTACTACTCTTAAGAATTGTTTGCACATTCATATTGCTCTGTACAAGTACACGCATTTAAAAAGAGAGAAAACAACGGTCTCTTTACCTTACGGATAATAAACAAAATATTTGCCCTGTCGTCCAAAGAACTCGGCCTAGATCTTAGTACACAGATCACTGTCTCTTAGATTGAAACAAAATAATTATATATACACTTAATATATGAATAAAGAAGTGTTACTATACACTCTATAGAGATTTAGTGTTTATGACATGATAAACGAACTAAATAAAGTGCATAACTTGTGCCGAGTAATTTTGATATGGGCTATATTCGGTTCACATAAACTCTTGACATGTACTGGTCGGTACCGTGTTAAGAATGTTTCCATATTGTCTATGTCTCTTACATGCACTAAATGTAACGTTACTCGGTGGTTCGATGACGTGTCAACGTCATTACGATGTTTGTTTTTGCGTTATAACAATGCTTTGTGCCGTAGGTGACAAGCTCTGTCATGTCCTTGGTACCAATAACAGTAGTGATATATGTCTGCAGGGAAAGTGATTAGCTTGTTTTTAGCCACTATAATACGTTTATTGCAAAAACATGACAGGGGGAGGGGTGTTATCGGGACAGTATAAGTAGGCTGCAATCATCCTCTATTCAGATCCTTTGTCTTATTGGTTGTCTTTGTACAGACATAAGTTGGTTTGTGTTTCACCAATTACGTGATTTCTACAACATGTCTCTGACGACTGTCATTTCCGTATTTCTTTGTTTTATCGGTAAGTATTCCAAATTTCGTACACAGAAAGTAGATTTTATTTATATGTATTTGATAACCCCCGTTTTGATTGTACTGATGTTTTATATGGTTTTCTTTATAAATTTTTGATTTAAATTGATAACACCCGTTTTATTTACTGATGTTTTAAAAGGTTTTCTATGTACGTTTTAGATAACCTACTTTTTACAGTACTGAAATTTGATAAGATTTCCTATATTTGCATTTAGATATACTACTTTTTATTGTACTGAAGTTTCATAAGATATCTTATATTTGCTTTTAGAAACCCACTTTTTTGTACTGAACTTTCATAAGATAAGATTCTTATATTTGCTTTTAATAACCAATTTTGTGTACTGAAGTTTCATAAGATTTCCTATATTTGCTTTAAATAACACATTAAGTATTGCACTGAAGTTGCATCAGGTTTCCAACATTTTCTTTCAGTAACCCACTTTTAACTGTACTAGGTATAGTAAAAGATATACATGTAGTATGACATGTTTAAGTTAATGGTTTTACCGGTTATATCTTTTAATGAACAAACATATTACTGATTTGTGATTTACTACTAACTGATGATACCAAATTAATGTATTTAAAATAAAACTATTTATAAAAGTCGATTTGGTCTAATTAGGAAAGGGTTATTATTATCATTTTAACCATGAGTGCAAAAGGAGAGAGACAACAATAAAATAAAAACTATTATAAAAAAAAAAAATTTTGCATATCGTTTCGACAGTCTTTATAGACTACATATATATAGTAGATCAATCAATCTACACAAAATCTGTTCACAATGCATGTCATTAGTCCCTCTGATCGCAAAACCATTGTTTAACTTCAAACTTTTATTTTTCTTGTAGTTGCCGCAAATATTGAAGGTAAGAGAAACATCTGTTTATATAAGATCGGGGACTTTGTGAGTAAAGACACGTTATCTATTTAGCCATCCTGTAATTTCTCTTAATGTGGACATAATTTTAACCGGTCATTAGCTTTGATATAATTGTAATAAGAAAACCACGTACCCTGTGATGTTGGTAGAGGCAGGCTATACTTTCTTCCTCATCAATTTCGGGGGAAGTTGTGTCTATGATAAAATATTAAAGTCTACCAACTACAATTTATCATTTTTCTATATCATGGATCATATTGGCAGAGACAATAACTGCTCGGAACATTGGTCTAACTTATAGTTTAACACATGCAAAGGGAAATAATTATTGTTTTTCTCAGCATTTCGCATATATAAAAAGTCGAAAAACAATCTTTTTTTATTAGAACTTTATTTAGAAATCACATTTTATATCACTACTTTATGAGTGCACTATATTATGCCAAGTTCAAAATGTACTACATCTTTGATAGAGAATAAATACATTGTATATTAAATTGAAAAAGAAAATAACTGTTTACTTTTTATTCAAAACCAAATGTAACAAACCTTACTCCATTATAGCCCTGTAGAAGACCCGTTTTCTGTATTTGTATTTGTTTTCTATGTGTAAATACGTTTTAATTCCTTTCCGATGAAGTTCTATGGAATTCTGACTCAAAGTCAGTTAATGTAAACTTACATATTTTGGCGGTTATCTTATTTTAGCGTTCCTCGTGTAGGAGACATTCCACTCAGTTATCTTTGCACTAATTGCACTTTCTTTACAATGTTTCTATATAAAATAAATTTGGCGCGCCAATTCATCAATGCGCTGCTAAATTTTGGAAATGTGCTAAAATTTGATTGGGCCAAGTAAAGAAACGTTTACAGCATGTAACTTTCGGTGTTAGGATCATTATAATAACGCTGTTGGTATTTGTTTCTGTCGTATGTATTGATTAAACCTATTACTGCCCATTGGGTGCAACTTTATATTTTAAGTCGATGGAGTATATTTTAAAAACATATCTCATCGTTGCCCCTTGACTGTGAGAAAATGCATGAAGGATGTTAATTGATATATTTACTTGCTTTGCGGTGATGTTTATTTTTAGAAATCATACCTCGCTGATGACTGATGAGTCTTCGTCTAAATTGAGATAACTGTTGTATTATTAGTCTCATAAACGCCATGTGTGAGCTGTAAACTGTATAGGTATGGACAGGTCATCTACTAAAAATAGCACGTCTGCACGTGTACAAGTACACATTGTGACAAGAATAGTAGCTACATTTATGGCGCCGAGGTTACTTCTGTCAAAAATGTATATATTTACACTATCATGTCTGATCGCAATAAGTGACACATTCTGAGGAATAGTATTTCAGTTGAAACACAGAGCATTGGATATTTATGGTTGCTGGAAGGTACTGGTTCATGTTTACGATATCACTGCCATAGTCTCGTGGAGTGTTACCGATGTATTACTTAAAGACATTAAACATAGTTAAAATGTCAACGGGAATGATTTTCGCGATTGTCTTTATAAGCGAATAGCGCGAAAATAAAATGCTCGCAAATATTAAATATTTAACAGTAACATTTTTGGATGGCTTACCAGTTCTCTTCGTATGCATGGTAATAACTCGGCATTAACCAACCATACATAAGAGTGCAATTTAAAGGATTTATGAGTTTGTATATTTACATAATTTTAACAGTTCATCTTCAACATGTCTGTTCAATCAAAATGATAACGATTTCGGCAATGACAGCCTGGTGTAGTTCAAATCAAAGTAAAATCTTCTTATTTGTATTGTATGAAAATTTTAGATATTAGTAGGCGAAATGATAGGATGTCATTTATATTGAACATAGGTTTCCTGTTTCATGTATCCTAAATTATTTCTTTTCTTTTTTTTAGTTTTCATATTTTTACGCTTTTTTTGTATCCTTAGTATTTTTTCTGTTAAAAGATTTTCATTATTGAAATAATTAAAGTTAAAATCAAGAAGTCAATCTGTATATGCAGCCTGCGATTGATTTGGCAACCTATGTATTTGAAAGCTGTCAATCAATAAACAGCGGTGATATAACTAGGACTTCATAAATAAATTAGGCTCTATATTAGAGCTCAATGGAAACATTAGAGACGTATTGTGTAAGTCATATTTATGCGATTCTTTAATTTTTCGTTAGCCTGGAATTTATTCATCATTTGATAATTTTATTTAACGAAATATAAAACAACGCCATTTTTCAATGGAGAAGAACAGTCTCGGTAGTTAGCACAGGAATCTGTCGGGGACCCGCATTATTTTCCTTACGGTGTGGTTGAAAGAAGAGTTTCTTAGGAATAGTGTCAATCATTGATAGTGTGTATCACGTATGGACATTTTTATTGTTGACACGCTGAGTCATACGTGTGTTAATTGTTGTATGAAATCAATTGATCACATGACCGTGTGACATAATTCCTCGCCTTGTGATACTTACATGTACGTACAGGTGATTTTGATTGATCCCTGACTCCAGGTAGACATCAGGTGTCGCCAGGTATATCACATTAACGACCAATTTCCTGTCAATGACTGACTGTAAAGAGATCCATATAAAATATGAGTCTACCTGTTATATAGGCACAGAGTGTGATCCCACTGAACATTACTACCTTGGTCTATATCATGGGCATATACATTTGGTCACCTGCTTGTTAAATATGACATTGTCGTTATAGAAACTGAATACTATTCACCTAGCAATTATCTGAAAAGCCTGTTGCAAACAATGATATATAAGCGATTTCGTGATTATGTATGATAGACGGGGAATAGTAAATACTGGTGATCAATATTCAAGAAAATAATATTTTATAGAGTTATAAAATTAATTAAATTTTACAAACTCGTTCTCACTCGATAATATTTTATAATTGCTTATCGAGTTTAAGATTTTTATGTCACTCAAGTCAGATCGAGACTGTCAAATGCATTCAAGCTCATCATCGATACTGGTACGCCCTTGAGCTAATGACGAATTATTTTTAATGCATGATTGTTTTTTTCGGAGACATACTCACCTAAGGAACACAAATCAATCTTAGACTTACGTTTTTTTACGGACAGTAATAGGAATATAACTACTTTTCCTGCCATATTTGTACGAAGCCTCTTGACCGACATGCCATTCACTTATTTTATTGCGTTATTTTGGAACGTTAACTCGTTTTAACGAAAAACTATTTCGTTACATCGAAATAATAAGTCAATATATCGAAATAATACTCCGTTATATCGAAATGATAATTCGATAAAACGAAAATTATTTCGATAAACCGAATGATTTTTCTATCAAATGAGATTATATCTCGAAATAACGAAATGAAATAGGAGTTTGGCATGTCAGCTAACGGGATCCGTATACATGTTATTGGCAAGGTGGAACTTAAAGCAGTATAAGGCTTAACGTTGCTTCGTGTTGATGAAGCATTTTTCCTCTTAAGTCTAATCAGATATTACCTTCCCATTATTCAAATATAATGTATATCCAATGCCAAGTATATCTTTCTCTTTCCTTAGGCATCCATTTTCCAAAATTTTCATGTCACCACATTGTTAATTGTCTTAGTTATATAGTCATTGACCACAGCACCATCACTATCGGTCGGTGTCATGACATTGCAGTTTTTTCTCTGTACATGTGACAATATGTGTCTTTCTTATTGAATGAGCATATCGTTACCAATACCATGCTTCGATGATCAGCACGTCACTTTCGGTATGTAGAGACGCCTCAGAAAAAGGGTCACATAGGGTCACAGTACAGCGAAGCATCAAATGCGTGATGTTGTAGATATACAAAGTGAACGCTGTTATCTAAAATAATCCTATGAATAAGACTTCTATTATAAATACATATACATGTATGAACCAACTGCGAAGATAAACAAAAACATTTGATACATAGCACCAGCTGTCAACATATCGCTTCAACTGATGCTATTGACTATTTATACCATCTATTTAAGATGTTTTCTGATTAAAAACAATAGACCTTCGACGATATTCATTAATTCATTACATAATATATTTTACATTGTTTATCTACTAAACCTGTGTAACTATTCCATATTCTATGTCTATATGTGAGCGTTTGAAATGTATTGGGGGCCGCGGTGGCCAAGTGGTTAAGGTGTCCCAATACTTCATCACTAGCCCTCCACCTCTGGGTTGTGGGTTGGAAACCTACGTAGGGCAGTTGCCAGGTGCTGACTGTAGGCCGATGGTTTTTCTCCGGGTACTCCGGCTTTCCTCCACCTCCAAACCTGGCACGTCCTTAAATGACCCTGGCTGTTAATAGGATGTTAAACAAAATAAACCAAACCAAGTAATTTACTTGTATCTTGATAAAGGGGGCAGATTGCCTCGAAAATTCGACAGTTTACTTATCTGTACTGCTGTTATTACTACATGACCAATCATCTATTTCTAGTAATACGCATCCAACGAACATTTGTTTGATAGGATCTAGTACCTATATCTGACCATCGTTATAACTTACCATCACGCCATTTAATACCAAATTTTTGTGAAGAAATTTCATTCAATTAATGTTAAATTTTAATTCCCTTTCAGCATTAGTTATTGGAAGAAGACGTGAGTATATGATCTTTTATTCATTTTGATATCAATTATATAGAAGATTTAAGAAAATAAAACACATTCTAATAGTAGAAAGGTACAATGATACCTAGGTTGTGAACATATAGTTGTATACGGATTAAAATTCACTGAATTACACTTAACTTGAATTTGATATTAGCCGTATTGGCTTCCATTAGAAGTTTTTGTAAACGCTGTACAATTTTCTGCATTTTAGGTGCAATATATTCACCTAGACAAGCCGCCATCCTTTCATCAGGTAAGAACATAAGGATACAAAAATAAACTGATATTTGATGATATCCTTATAATTACTTCTTCTATCGTTACTTTATTTTTGTAAGTTTTTAAATTTGTTTGATTGTGATTAATGCAATGATATTTCTGGTATAGTCATTGATTTATTCTATCTTGTATTTATGATTTCTTTAACATTTTCACGGAAATGGATATCGGTATTGCTGAACCAAACATTCATTCTCGAATTAGTGCACGACAATTTCAGGAAATTATATCACTAATAATTGACTATCATTTCCTTAAATTATATACAGCGCTTCCCTGAATAAAGTTATCTCATTTCTGAGTTATCCTTATTTCAAAGACTGGCTTATTTCCAAAATAAGTTTCGATTCAAGTAATTCTTTTTTTATATACAGGTTGTTTTGACAGTTTGAACGGATTATTATATATGTTTAAAGGTATTGTTTGGTGCGCGCTAACGGTGTACTTATAATGATAAATTAATTGTTCTTTTTAACAGTAAACGATGCTGACACAGTAAACATTGGTTTTGGAGGGAACAGGAGAGTTTCTAGTCTCTCTGCAATCCCAAATCTCGGACTCGGACTAGGACGCCGGACCTACAGACAACGTAAGTTAGAAAGAAAACTTATACAGGTACAAATATGACATGGACAAGCTACAATAAGACGTAACAACGTTATAAAATGATTATATAATAATTGTTAATGGTGAACAAATTAAACACTGCGTAGCAGTTGTATTCCATTCCGGAACATTTGTTTTGATCCCTACTTTACTTTAGAACTCACAAATCTAACTCAGCAAATCGGCTTCACTTTCATCAAACGAAAATGTGTTTCCGATTTGTGGAGCTGTTTTCCTCAGTATTTAAGAAATGAAATAGGTTCTTCCTATATAGAGAATACAGAGTAAAATCTTAAGACTTGAAAAAACAAATATGTACACTCCTACTGAAAATAGAATGACATATGACTACAGGTGAAAAAGGCGGGGATTCCCCAGGTGGAGGTTCCACCTTCCTCTGTAGATGTCAGGGTTACTGTCTTCCGATTGACCTTGCGCTCTTATTTGCCATCAAACCTATACCATAACATCATTTTGAGGTAGCGATACTTCAAGCATTAATCTGATATAAATTTCACATCATTTGGACGTCCAATGAGCGATTGAGGGGATCGAGTCACTAGTAATAAATTCTGGTAAAATAGTTAGTTGTATGAGCCATTCATAAGTTGATATTACATATACATGGTCCGGAATATGCCATTATAAATGTTTTAGACTAAAAGGGGGCCTAGATGAATCTGCATTACAAAGAACCACTATATCACAAAACCCTATCTATAAATCCTACTCGTTTTATCTTCCAATGTCGCACAACTCGTGTAAATTTCATTTCTCTGTATATCTATTAATTTACCGTTATGGACAAGTAGTCTGTATATTTCTTGGTTTACCTTTATGGACATGTAGACTGTATATTTCTTGATTTATCGTTATAGACATGTAGTCTGTATATTTCTTGATTTACCGTTATAGACATGTAGTCTGTATATCTATGTGAACATGTTGTGTGTTCTATTTACAGGAATGCAGCCTCGATTGAGGAGGGGAAATAACATCATCGTTGTTGGTAAGCCAATCTAAATAGCAATCTTTTGCTTTTGAAATAAGATTTCCCCCTAATGTTTCGGACTTGTTCAGGATGAATGTAAATATATCCATGTATATGTTTTCTGTGAGTCGTGGTGAATATGGCGAATATAAAAATAATTATGTAATACATCTTGATCCAAAGTGTCCAACTTGATTTATTTAGACGGTTGACGTGCAAGCAATAATTAACGACTTTACCGGTGCTATATTATGTAATTATTCATATTTAGTAATCATTTAATTATGTAATTTTGAATCCTAATTAGCTTTTAGATAACTTATAAAACAGTTTATCTTTTCAACTGCTTGTTTTCATATCAGGTTTTAAAAGATTGAACGATTATAGACATTAAGCTAGTGAATTATTTAAATCCCCTTTTGTTTGTATGTGTGTGGGTGTTTATGTATGTAGGTATGTTTTGTTTTGTGATGATGGAATTGGATATTTTTAACATTTTTCATATTCATGTTATTTTCAGGAGGAGGAGATATCGATTTTCGTAAGTATTCGTTACATCATTAAGTTATTCAAGACTTCATACACGTTCCGTTTAATGATATATCAGAAACAATAATATATTAATTAACACTGGCTATCATGTAACTTGATTTATGCTGTCATTTTTGTTTAACTTTTATTAAGTTATGAACTGAAAACCAAGTCTTGGTATCGCTCAAAGGTCACTTAAGCAACAGTCACTTGATTGCCTTTGTTTATAAACATTAAACATTACACATGTCCTATGGTATTAATAATCAATGAACACAATGGAATACAATAACTATGAAATATATGTTGGAATGTAATGATGCTATTTAGTTAGTTCCTCTGAACATAATTTACAGCTACAGACCTGCAGCTGACAGCAGTATCTCTAAGAATATTATATTTATTTAAGTACGTTGTCGTATCATTTTGGCATCTTTTTTAATAACTCACAGCTTCCGTTGAGTACGGTGGAGGCATCAGAGGCATCAATGGCCTTGGATCGATTGGCGGATACGGTCTTGGTAAGTAGGGCAACATCACTGTTGAACCTTACACTAGACAACGACACTGTAAACACAGACATCACAGAGAGACGGACGTCACCATAGACACAGACGTCACCATAGACACAGACGTCACCATAGATACAGACGTCACCATAGACACGGACGTCACTGTAGACACAGACATCACCATAGACTCTAACGTCATTGTACGCAGGATGACATAAGCGACACGGACGTCAATGTAGACATGGACGTCACCATAGACACGGACGTCAATGTAGACATGGACGTCACCATAGACACGGACATCACTGTAGACACAGACATCACTGTAGACACGGACATCGACCTAGACACGGACGTCACCATAGACACGGACATCACTGTAGACACGGACGTCACCATAGACACGGACGTCACCATAGACACGGACATCGACCTAGACACGGACATCGATCTAGACACGGACGTCACTGTAGACATGGACATAATTGTTCGACACGGACGTCACCATAGACACGATCTTATCTATAGACACGGATGTCACTGTAGTCACAATATAAATGCATGTCACTGTACACACGGACGTCACTGTACACACGGACGGCGCTGTACACACGGACGTCACTGTACACACGGACGGCGCTGTACACACGGACGTCGCTGTACACACGGACGTCAACAGAGACAGAGACGTCACTTGTAGACTCAGACGTCATCATAGACACAAACGTAACTATAGGCACGGACGTCACTTTATACACGGACGTCACTGTAGACATCATCACGGACGTCACTTTAGACATCATCACGGCGTCACTGTAGACACCGTTTTCAATTAGTATAATTTAAGATATATAATACATTCAAAAGTTGTTATTCTTATGTAGTTCAATTAATATCCTAACTATATATGTAGTTGTTTATTTGATTATCTTTTTATTTATAAATCCATTTTATTTATTCGTTTATCGAATCGTCTGTTGTAAGGTTTACAATAAAATGAATCGTGTAGATATATACATATATGGTATAAATTATACATGCCGTAATTCTTGTGAAAATGCCTAATTATTTATTTCAAACTTTTGGTTATACCGCAAAATTTACACAATACAGTATCTACATATTTTCTCGCCTAAATGACAAATATTATAAAAATGCAACATATGTTTCATTCTGGATAACGACAAAATCAACTCATAGTTACTGCGATACATCATCATAATTTTTCATAAAGCACATTATTATCTTGACATAGAAAAGAATTATCGACTGAATGCAATCGATTATGGAAGGCTGTACAAGGCGTCACGATTAGACTTATGACATGTGTACTTGACAATGTAGTGAATTTATGACAGTTGTAATGTTATAATAAAGTCGACATGACGGCATTAATGCCATTCATTGATATAATTGACTCGATATATGGGTTATACATTTGTATATCGATATATAGGCGTTAGATATATTGGCTTACACTAGCAATCGGTTGTTTAAAAGATATCACTTTATACTGTAAAATCATACATTTCTCAGAAATGTTTCGTAGAACTTCATTTCGTCGATCAAGAGTGTAGAAGTATTTACATTGTATTTGTTGATGAATAACTCTAATGGTCATCAATGTCCGACTTGTATATAACGTAACATCTATCAGATTATAATTCTTATTATTTTTGGTTTCAGGTGGGGATTCTGATCATGGTGAGTATCTAAAATAATAGAATGTTGTAGAATAACATATTAAAACTACAACAACAAAGAATTTATTGATTATATTGTAACCGAGTTATAAGTATGATAATTCTCAATATATTTGTTGATATTTCAGTTTTATCAATTTAACATATATCATCACTATTTCAACGCTGGTGAATAAGACAGAATTCTTGATACGTTTACAAAATATTTTTTCTTATCAATTTAGTTTTTATTACTGAACTAGGCCAGGATAGAAACTGGCCGACCCACTCCCATATATAGATACGAGTCACTTGTTACTAGATCTATCCGAATTATGTTTACAATCTGCATAAAGCCGACATCAAGAATCATCATATGGTATTGGGGTTGTGTCTTCGGTCAGGAACTATCTCCTTAATTGATATGCCAAACATTTGGAAGGCCTCCCGTTTGTTGGTCACTGTAGAAGCAACTGTAAGAAGATCCAAGTTTTATATGACAAAGGATATAAACAAGGCGATCTAACCAGAAAACTATGTTTTAAAAATTTTAATCGATCAATTAATTATTAATATTTTTTTATTGATTTACAGTAACAATTTCAAGGGGAACAGATCTAAGATGTAAGTACATTTTTTTTGTTTTTAACGTACAAATACTTTCAGTTTTGTTTATGTTACATTTATTATGTTGTAAACGTACACACTTTCGCGGTAATTTTATGTTAGCACTTTTCGCTCTTTAAGCATAGCACTAGATCATGATTGCGTTTATTACATTTTCTGTGTGCAAGTCCCAAAGAAAATACGCAAATGCGATGTCTTCTTTGCGCTAATTTGTTATATTTTGGAAATGCAGGAA
This sequence comes from Pecten maximus, assembly GCF_902652985.1. Classification (NCBI taxonomy): domain Eukaryota; kingdom Metazoa; phylum Mollusca; class Bivalvia; order Pectinida; family Pectinidae; genus Pecten; species Pecten maximus. Next base: position 3,011,778 of record NC_047031.1, on the reverse strand, counting down.
AATATTAGTGCGCCAAAATTAACACGTTTACAGCACGACTGCTTATATGTCTTCATTACAAGTGGAAATAGTCGTATTGGAATACGTTTTCTTAAAACAATAATATGTTTAAAGACATTAAATAAAATCACAGTTATTTAAAATGCTAACGCATATTTATTAAGAAAATAATATTAACATATCAACTTCGTATTTGCTAATGATAGTCACATTGTTTTTCTGAAAATGAACTGCAATGTTTATCCTAATTCCTTAACGTGGGTTAGCGACTTTATATGATAAATTGGCGTGAGTACGGCAGATGAAGGAATTGTTAATAAATAAAATTATAATCATTGTTTGTTGTGTTTTTGTTACAGTGGCAGCAAGATCAGGCTTATTTGGTAAGTAGATTACTGTAGATTTACATTTATTTGCGATAATCTTATTTTACCGGTTTTTGTACTGGAAATATTCCGCTAAAATATTAATTTTAGTTTTTCTACATTGGTTTTATGAAAATCATTGTTGGCACGCTGATCCATCATTCCGCTAATCTGCTTTAAGTGGTCAAATTAAGTACATTTACAGTACTTGGATCAGTAAAGATATCCCAGACCATTAAGACGATTGAACAAATTACACATCTTTTTAATGTGTGAATTGATTCACAAATCCATACATAAAGAAAAGGAAAATCGGCAAAATGCGTTAATGTTTAATAGTTCTATAATTTTTTTTATTGCAGAGGACGCTGACCAAATAAGTGTCATCTAAGAAGAGAGAATCATGTTGAAATTCCACTCATTTAAAGGTAGGTGTAACAAAAATGATTACAATGTGTTGGAAGATGCTATTAGCTTCGTTCTACAAAAAAATTCGCAGCGATTGTTTTTGGTAAAACAAAATGGCGGCCATTTCCTAGCCTCGGATTGGTCGAAATTTAAATATTGTCCAATTTTGATGAATTGACCTTGACACAACATAACTTTACAAAAAAAATGTATGTAGATGATTAGTTCAAACCTGTCACAATCTGATATCAGCTCTATTTTTTTTTTTTTTTTTTTTTATGGATTTCTCTTTTTATGTATTGCTGTAGTTTCTGAAACTACCACATTGATACTGGGAAATATTCAGTATTTAACTTCTGATGCAATTTGTCTACGATTTAAATAACTGACTAGTAATTTATCATCTACATCGTTACGTTCCATATACACTAGCAAATAAGCCACGGCCCACAAATAAAACCCTTTCTTTGCTTATGCAGAATCGTTCTTTTTTAAATAGTAAACGGAGGAGGCTCACAAATACGTCCTCCCAAACCGTAATGCTTAACTTTTAACGCTAGGCGGCCGGATGGGTTACTCTAGGATACAAACCGTAATTCAATTTTCACGAAGAAATGTTTTGGGAAACATTTCGAGATGACAGCTCGAAAATATTAGAAATTTACAAGATGGGTTCTCACCTACAAATTATTGTTATGAAAGAATAAAATCAAGAATGCATACTATTTAGCGGTATTTATGTTAAAATTTTAAAACTTGTTAATATTGGAATTAATCTGTCTATGCAATATTTTTTATATGTTAGTAATCATTTCAAACATATCCCATGTCTGTAAAACATGTTTAATGGAAAATGTGACCACTACATAGACACGCATTGTTATAACCGATATCGTTTTTGTTCTAGTTCTCCAAATTTCTCTGGGACGGAGAGTTCATGCCAAGGGACATTACTCTATCAAGATGTTGACTTTTTATATTTTATAGAATATGTCGATTGTTTGTGAAATGTTATTTATATATGCATCACCTGTATATAATATTCATTTATAAGTGATATAATGTTGCTTTATTAATGTATCATGTAAATATATAATTAACGTAATGCTATATATTTCGCACACAAATGTTCTTCTCTACATATCCTGTGTATGCCTTGTATTTTTACGTTCTTTACTTCCAAATAAAATAGATACTTTGGTCAGATTATGTGACTGTCTCAATCTATATTTTTTATAAGAATATGTAATAAAGCAGATCTGAGATTGTCCATCACCGTCACTGATACTAAAGGATCCATCAAGTGTTGGCGATCAATTGCATAGCTTTATAGCTACATCTTTACAACATACATCTTATACGGAAAATACTGTAAACGTGGTTATTTTCGCGGGGGGTTAATTTCGCGATTTCGATATGTAAACTATACGCGTTGGGGTAATTTCCGCGATCGATCCACCTTCGTTTGTAGTTCGAGATTAAACAAATTGATATCAGAATAATACGCGTGGGGGGAATTTTCACGATCAAAAGGACTCCGTGCTATTAGCGTAAATTTCCCCCTCGCGTAAATTTTCACGTTTACAGTAAGAGGTTAATTCAAAGAAAAGATGTTAAGAAGACTATGCATCAATACTTTCATATACAAACACTCATTTATGCTGCGCTATAGGTATTCTTCAGTGAGATATTTTTCTTTAAGGAATTAAAAGCACATGACTCAAATTATATGTGTTATTATGAGTTTTATACGGTATGTATGTGGGGGGATGATTCAATTCTTACATTCCAAAGAAATTTCGTGTTGTTATGGTATTTTGGATCCTCGATTAAGAAACATTTATATATATTTAATTTATACGTCATTATGTAATGAGGTTTTTGAAACAAAACTGATTTATTTTCAAATAAATGTTCATACAAAATCATATATAATAGCTGTCTGAGTTTTAACTTTTATCGATATATTACTTACGCGGTCTCTGCTCCATTGACGACACCTTACACATCTAGGTCAAACCGAGACTAGGGTCATGGTAGCGGAAATATATACCACCTGGATTTCAACACATAAAACGAAGATATAGAGGATATCTAACAGTATCTTCAGTTATACCAAATATATTTCACAAGTGGGGCTAATATTTTGATATTTTTCACGACTGAAATACATTTAGTACTACTGAAGATACTCTTAGATATTCTGTTCATAAACATTTTATAGCAAAATATACCGGATCAGCTTTTACTTTCCCTTAGTGCCGTTTGAAAGCAGAGTTTTTTTTGGCCAATCAGAAAAAAGTGATTCTTTTCACTAGTGAAAAATATCAGAAAAAGTGACGAATTTCAAAAATATCACAAGATATTTCACTGGTAAAAATGATCAAAAGTGTTTTCTAATGAGATCTTACTGTCGACCATATAACCTTCCCAAAGTATTCATTAACCTGCTTCTCTCGAAACTCAGATACATGTAACGTAACTTCAAAATAGACAATGTCAGTAATATTCGCCAACGTCATGATTCAAGGTAAATGTTGGTATTAGCCGTAACCCGGAGGCAAACCGATATAGACGGAAGGAACCGATGTGCTCGACTAGGTGACCGCGAATGAAGTTTTTCTTGTCTGATCTCAGAATGGAGCCATGCAGGCCTTAGATAAAGCAATATTCAATACATCACTCGACCATTGACCCTTGTGGTAACTCATGTTGCCAACGGCGCCACCAATCAGCGAAACATCAAGCAAGGGCATATAAAAACAGAAGCATGGATTTGTATGAAAAATTCTCGGAGGGAAATGTACATAAATATGATGGTCCGTACAGGCGAGTATTTCTACGTCATCGACGACACCCGCAATACTCATCAGGGTTTAATATCGAGGTCAAGTCACAATCTAAATTTAGAACTTGAATGGCAAAATCAAAGTCACTAGATAGCCTCAACTTTATTGTACTGAGAATTACAGATTAACTTAGTCAACTAATTGCAATAATTAACAGCTAGAGCAATTCAATTGATTTATACAGCATTAGAAACCAAAAGATAAATTATCATAATCTTATATTACTCAAGTATGGCTTAAACACAGGTAATTTATGACTTACATATAACTGACGTTAAGTCACGTGATTGTCGTAAAAGAGACATGGTTAATATTGTGTCGGTGACAATGGCGGAAGCGGTGGATGTTTGTATTTAAACTGAAGGTTCAGTTAAATTATCTACGGACAAAGGTAAGATATATTTCTGACATTACTTACTTATACAATCGTAATTGAGTATATTAGACGGTATATTATATTATTTTGCGAAAGAAATTGCGATAATATTTTAATTTATAAAGAATATGTCCAAGAATGATATCAATACCGATATGCTCCGAATATAATTCGGCATTTTCAGATAAACGTACTTTGAAATCAGAAATAATTTCTTAGAAATTACAAATTAACATCCAGGAATACTTTGGCATTTTTTTTTCCAAATAATTTGCGATATTGCATTGAATATTTGTTGGCTTTTGCTCTTTAAAATGTATGAATAATAATCAATAATGAACACAAACTGATTGACCTCTCGTCACTTTCCTATTATTAGATGCCCCAAATCATCGTGATGAAACGAAAAAAGAAGTTCCAATTAGATAGAAAAATAAAAAACAAAAAACAAAAAAAACAATGTTTTAAAATTACTATATATGACATGAATTGTTAATGGTTGACTATGCTATATCTGATACAGTAAAGATTTCACCGAATACAGTACAATGTATTTCTACATATTAAAATATAGAATGTATGCTATGAATATGCACAAAGAAATTGAGGAAACTGTCAATTGTATGACATTTGGGCATGCTTCATGTGTGAATTTGATTAAACCAATTTCTATGTATGCATGTCTACCTTTATATTTACTAGACAAAGACATGTAATCACTCAGACTTAGATATGTCTAAGGATAAGAATCAAATGCTACCATCACCTTGATAAATTACCCAGTGAAATCGTAGCACTTGAATAATTAGTTAAATCTAAATATAGATCAAAACGGTTGACGCAAGACGACTAAACCTACACTATATCAATCAGGAATGAATATACATGTATATATAATAAAATAAAAAGTCAAACACAGATCTGCTGTCTCCCTAGTACTTTCGCGGCTACATTGTGCCGCTCTTCAGGGGATTATATATATATATATATATATGGGTCAAAGAAGTAATATAAACGTCAATTTTCCAGAAAACACTGGATCCTTGCATATAATATAATATATATCTTTTGCGGTATAGTACTTTGGTCTCTAAATAGCACATGCAAATATAAAAAAAAAGTTTATCAAATGTACAGTTTGATAGATCTATCAATCAGGGGGATTATAATTAAAAACAGATCTTATCATCCCTTCACATTTTGACACTGACACTTTTTTCGTTCTTAAAAATGTTGTAAATGTATATGTATGGATGCTTCCATCTAAGATATAATATGTATATGTTTAATTAAGCTCTTGACTGGCCTGTTCGCATTTAACCTGTCTAATTAATTTGTTTTCATTCATTTTTTTCCTTTTAATTGTTTTTTTTACCATACCAGTTATACGATAAAGAGAATCTTACACTCCTGTTATGTAAATATACTATCTTGTGAAAATGTTTGTTGTAAAATTATATTGAGAATTGGCTTCATGTCCTCGATTCCCTTGTATATAAAAAGGTACCATGAGATATATTTGCTCAACACACTCGTGATTGTTTTACTTAAGCACACCACGCATGAAATGTATCTACCTATTACATAACAGTCTTATTCTACCAGGTAATATGGCTATGTCATTACATATCATAAGGTGTTAAAACACAATTTCCACGTCAAACACAGTTTATACATATGATATCACAATCAGAATCAAGAGAATCAGTCGCTAGTTATGGAATAGAGAAATATCAACCGAGAAGGTTTAAATGTTAGCTCCATGTCGAGCGTTGTCGAGACCTGGACCAAAATTTGTAACCTGAGGCGTTGAGATTTCTTTATCCTTCACCATAACTAGCGATTGATTATTTTACACAAACATGCATTAAAACTGACATAATTTAGCATTGTTTGTATTATGTTTCACTGCATTCAAAATCTTGGCGTGGTAATACATTATGCACTATTTCAACTTCCTGTCATCTGTCAACACAGTTTCTGCTCATCATTTGGTAGATCCCCGAATCTCTTCTGAAATGGAAAACAAATATTTAAGATTGTTGATTATGTGACTATCAGCGAAGATGGTAAAAAGGGGAAATTGTCAATACAGAAAAAAACACTGGGAACTAAGTCCAATCTCATGACATATGGATCAGGACAACTTGGAAACGACACTCCAACAAGTTTAATACACACTCTTTGGCCTAACAATACATTGCATTTTGGCATGAGAGGGTTGGTGAGGAGCATAGGGCCTTGTGCTGGGGTGATTTTGTACTGCATTTTGATCAAAATCTATTCCTGGAGTATTTAAATCATGATAATAGACATACTTAAACAAGAACAGGAGCTGATCTTACAATGGCCCGTAATTCTAACAAAAAGTTGTATGAATTACCACACAGAAAATTCCGGTGACAACATACAAGAAATTTTCGGACAAACGGCCAGCTGGTTTTCAGTCAACAAGAGCATCCTTTTTATCTAGCGGCTGCGACACGTTACAAATCCCAGTGATTGCGGAAAAAAAACCTTGTATTGTAACATAGTACTGGCCATGCATTCTCTATAAAATGACCGAGAAGGAACTCAAAGAAAACCCCCGCAAATATTATCAACTTTACAGTATGCTAATGGTAGATTTGATTATAATTTTAATCATCAAACCATCATTTACATTATATTCTTTGATGTGTGAACATATGTCGTCCTAATTGCTCAGAATGACAAGAACTAACTGTATGAGAGTATATCGCACGTGAGGATAATGAGATGATTGTTCCTCGAGCTAACGTTTATAATAAGTTATACGTCATGATCGTATATAATGATCTTTGGAGATTTCTTTCTTTTTTATTTTCACACTGATGATGGACATGATAGTTTGATATCGTTTTCTCAAAGCGGGCCTTAAATTTCCATATGTATCATTGGTATTGCTACAAATGAAATTTATCAAAAATAACAATATTTCATTGAGGGAACTTCACTTTTTTTTTCAGATAATGACAAACATGGTTAAAATGCAATTATTCCTGACGCTCGTGGCAGTGATTGACGTTTGTCTGTGTTATGTGGATCAGAAATACTTCAATCCTAACGGTATTGAATTAACTTCCATTTGTGTCTATATATCTATGTCAAATCTCTATTTGATTGTTACAACGAGTGTTGTATTAGTCCGTCCTTTCGTAATACAGAGTTATCTGCTCCTGTAGGCAGGAATCGATTGTAACGTCATTTGTTTGTGAGTGTAATGTCATCAATTCGAGTGAAAACGACGTCATTTTTTCAACACTAATAATCTTAACTAATGACGTAACAAGCAACCCCGCTCGCAAGAACAGACAACTCTGCATTACGAAAAGGCGGAATATTTACCTCGTCAATATTTTATAATGAGTATTGGTGGAGATTATATCGTGTTTTAATGATGATTCGTATTCCGATTGTTTCAAAGCATCATATTTATCTTAAATTTCGGGTGTTACGCTCTTGTTATTTGTTTGTGTAAACAACTTGTATCAACTCTTTGCTAGTCTGTAAGAGCGTCGACCTCGTAATCTCAGGGTTGATATCCGAGGTTCGTGGCTGGACGCTCCCCGCCGTGTCGGTGTGTTTTTACACTGGAAACTGAGAAACGGGATTGTCTGTGCTGTCGTGGATGTGTCCTTGGCAAGACATATTACTCTCATTGCTCTGTATGGCATGCGACGGGCTTCCTGTATGTTGTTCAGTGAGGTTATCACCAACTACTACAATGATTTCCCGCCTCAAAATGACCATGTCTGTTCATGGACCTTTCGTGGGTTGTTCAGTGAGGTTGTCACCAACTACTACAAGGATATCCGCCTCAAAATGACCATGTCTGTTCGTGGACCTTTCGTAGGTTGTTTAGTGAGGTTATCACCAACTACTACTAGGATATCCCGCCTCAAAATGACCATATGGATTTTCATGGGGCGGTAAACCCAACAAAAACAAACAAACAGTAAAAGCTGCTTATATAATACTTAACGTGTTCATATGTAGTAGCAGTATGATGCTAACTCTGCTCGGTTTCAAAGTATACGTCACTCGCGTAGTTTAAAAAGGTCGCCTACACCTGCACGTGCGGCATTCAAACAGATCGATTTTCTTGATGGAATTCGCTAGAGTTTGAGTTCCTTAGTCATTTTTATGTATCAACCTCGTGAAAGTTATGAATGTTTCCAAAATTAAACATATTGTTAAAACGAATAAATGAACATTGCAATGTCATTGTTATCGATATTCACGAAGTCAGTTATATATATAAAATAGAGCAAGAGTTATTTCCCTTCCTCCATGAGATCTGAACATTTTATAGTTCATACAAACTCTTACCTCATCAGCTGATATATAACCGGGGCGAAAAGACGAGAATTAAGTTAAATTAAGTTATGTTAAATTTCGTGTTTTCGGGGCGAAAAGACGAGAATTAAGGTTTGTTAAATTTCGTGTTTTCGGGGCGAAAAGACGAAAAGACGAGATTTTTAAACCCGAAAAGACGAGAATTAAGTTCGCTAATTAGCGTGCATTAATTTCGTCTTTTCGCGTATGACTTGTCGTCTTTTCGTCGAATTAAAGTTTGTTAATTCTCGTCTTTTCGGGGCGAAAAGACGAAATAACGAAATGGCGCAAATCAGCCACCGTACTAACCTCTGAGCTGTGTTGTTTTTACAATATGTATAGTGTACGTATTTGCCGTAACAGTAATACTAACCCAAACCTTCAGTACTAAATGTTGCTATTTAATCCACCAACAAAGTAGATTAATATTAACACTATATCTTTATGAAACTATCAATATTTCAGATTTCATGAGAATCTGGTGGTCACCTGTATAGTTTAAAATTTCACGGATTGACACTTAATTTTGAAACAAGAATTCGGTGTCAAGAACGTGTCATACAAGCTACAATAGAATCGGTCCCTGTCGCAGTAAAATAAATTGAAGTTCTAGTTATAATTGTTCATATCTTTAACGCCCTAAACTCCGTGACATACATATACATCCAGATAGTTGTTGAGGTCTGAAATACTTTATGGCAAAATTTCTACTATCGGAATAGTATGACAGTTTATTCTGTTTGATTATTGATATAGCCATTCACTGAAGTATTTAGCCTTGTCGATGAATCATGTCAATGTTGTTGTTTTTGGGGTTTTTTTTTTTTTTTTTTTTTATCTTTTTCTTTTATTTCATTTCGTTTTATGTTTTTGTTTTTTGTTTATTTATTTTTTTGTTGCTTTTTTGTTTTGTTTTTGGTTGCTTTTTGTTGTTGTTTTTGTTGTATTTTTTGTTGTTGTTTTTTTGTATTTTTTGTTTGTTTTTTGTTTGTTTGTTTGTTTGTTGTTGTTTTTTTTATTTATTTTTTTTATTTTTTTTTTGTTTTTTTTTTCATTATTATCTATTCTGATAATCTTCCATGTATTCCAGTAACTGTCAGACAATGTAGCGGAAATAGTCTTATTGTCCATTTGGAAAAAGCTGCTGAAGGGGGAGACATCCATATAAAAGGACAGGACCTGGAGTGTAGACAAAAAACCACCGGGAAGTCACGTGATTATATATTCGATATGAACACCTGCAAAATAATTTTGGTAAGATGACGTATTTTGAATGATATTGAGTTTGTCTTAATATGCGGTCAGCTAAATTGAGAATACATGGTCAGTTTCTTAAAATATATGCTGTATTTTTGCGAGAGTAAAAAAGTAAAAACTTCGCTGGCCAAAAATACAGCTTGAATTTTGAGACACTGACCATGTATTTTATTCATCCTTTAACAGCCATCTAATAAGCATTTTTAAGTGAAACGGTTCCAACGATGATTCCAAATACATGTATGTTCGCCAATCAAATGTTGTTTCACTTGGAAGTATGTCATTCGAATTGACGCACGTGCTAAGATTATAAAATACAGCTATTTTGTGGTGGATGTGTTCCGACAAAAAGGATGCAAGTTACAGGATAAATGACTGTTAGGTTATCCTTAAAGTTACAAAAGTCTAAATTGATAAAATAAAAGTATTTGCCAGTACTCATGAAGGCTAACGTTGACTTTCATTGTAATAGATTCTTACTGCACTGACCAAGTCCGTGGTAAATTCTGTGGCGGATACCATGATGTTATAGCTAAATATTCAACTGCTTAGTGCGATATCAGTGAAATATTCCAATGATCTTTATATGCTTGGCGATTCCTCTATAAGTACAAAAGTTCTTTGACTTTGAACGGCATTTTCGAATTCTAATTTAATCAATTCCACCGAATACCTGCTCATCTCTATATATCTGTCTTCATTTCAACAGTTTAGAGCGAGATCTTATAAACTCATATGCATGCTGATATTCTCTGTATTTATTCATTTATTTATTTTATTTTATCTTATTATAATATTTATTCTTAGGAACGGTCCAGGAACACTATGCACTATATTCAATAGTTGCGTGATGGTTCAGCAGATTAAAAAAATCAATTGAACTATGTCATATTTTTGTTACTGAATATTTTTTGAAGTGGGTGTTTCCTCTTGATTATAACTTCTTCATACTGCATACAAAAATCTAAGACATTTGATTTGCTAATCCACAATTATTTCAAAATTCTGATTTTAACGTCGCGCGCAGGTAATTTAAAGTATCGTCCAAAGAACGTTTTTGATTTTCAATAACTATCATTTAAAACAGATTTTACTTGATGACAAATTCATTATGTAGGTTTAAGGCCCGTAACCTGGAGATATGAAACTTAAACTGGTAATATCAGACACCATTATCAGCAAAAATTAATTAACTAATAATATCTGTATTTTTTTTCAAAATTCAGAACAAAATGTTTCGGGTGGTCATACAGAAGAGGTATATCGGACCAGGGCCTTACATCGATGTCCATGTAATTTGTGTGGCGGATTTCAACAAACGCAATGGCCCTAATGAACACACGTAAGATATCTACTGTTTATGTATATTACACCACTGGAATTCGTTTTTGTATAAAGCCACATAATAATATATATTTCTATTCGCCAGTGGGAAAATCGAGAAGGGGACCCCCCAGGGTAACAAACAATACATAAACGGAATTACCAGAACCTGACTCCGCAAAATCGGCAGGACCTGTAGGTAACGAGGAAAAGGCTTCTCGGGATTTTAAAAACTCTGACGTAACTGCTAATCAGTTGCATGTAGGGGACAGTTTGTCAAGATGGTTTGATGTTGCAATGGACATAAATACCGACCCACCCGAAAGTGTTCATAATTCATCGACTGACAACAGTTTCGTTGAAACAGTGATCGTTCCCATGACAACAACTAGTGTATATGAAGAAGGCACAATGACACCAGTAACGGTCATGAGCATCAAAAACAATGACGTAACATCTGCTAGTGCTACGGAACTGTCGACGATGTCCACAACATCAGGCTACGTCATTGAAACTACAGAAGGCATGGGTGAGTCTGAAACTACCACATCGTCAACAAATCTAAACAAACATCTCACGATGTCTTCATCTATAGCATTTCCCGAAAAATTCGCACAAGAACCTATGACGTCTACAACTATCACACCAACCGACAATCTAACACAGGAACCAGTGACGTCAACAACGGTTTTGATGACTACAGGCTCACGTAGCACGGCGGTTGCAAAATCTGGACCTACTGAACCAGCAGAATTTGATAATCAAAAGCAATCTTCGAAAGGGGCCAAAGACAAGAACACTGCACTAAGAAGTCGCCATGAGGAACGTGCTCGTAAGTGATGTGTCTTTGTTAGACTTTTTTCTTTTTTCCTTATCAGTCACATGATACTGTTTAGTGGTCATCCATGTTGTTTGGTTTTCTATTGTTTAAATTTTTTTTTAGAAAATTCCAGGACGGTGAAGCCTGGAATTACAGAAATATGACACTTTTTTTACAATGCCACCGCTGAAATTCCAAACATAGAACACACGTGTCTGGCATGACAGTCAGACCAGTTATACGTAAAACCGTAAAGCGAATGACGTCTACATTTGTATGTATGTCCTAGGTAAGGGAGATAATTATCATATTTTCAGAAGAGGATTTGTCTCCAGCTAGGTACAGAGTCCATAGTTTTTCTCAGAGATTGCTCAACTAAGGGCAAATGTTGATGGCGTCAATAAAGGAATTAGAGAGTTATACATAACGGAGAAAGGCGTCCAGGTCACAGCTCTAATCACAATGGTGACCAACAGATTCTTTTCTTACGCCATGCCAGCAAAATAGCGCGGCGGGCAGATTAAAACCAATACAATTTCATCAAATGAAATTATCTTTATTGATTGCTAGGTTTATTGCAGTTTGCATTTCCGTTATTAAAAAAACGGAAAACTCCAAGTTTCGGCAACGTCGAGTAAAAGAAGGGACGGCTTTGTATACCTCCGTTTAACTTAGCAAAGAGTTAGCAATCTACTGAACACCCTATTGGTCGTCGATTGTAAATATTCATTGACATATCTAAACATGCCCAGACTGCCCAGGATATTGACAAATATTACCGAACTTATCCAGTTAAATAATTATGTTGTCAACTGTCCTACATTGGTACAATTATAAAGTTTTATTCTCTGTGTTCGTTTCAGAGACTATTAGACGGCTGTATGAACTTCTCCGTCAATACAAAAATAAATTTAAGGACAGGCCTTCCAGAATACCTCAAAATCAAGATGGCAAAGTAGTCAACAAGGGTCATAGCAGGGGACGTGACACACTCACAGCCAGAAACAACCGACACCATCGAATCGGAGGTCTAGCGGACACTTCTCGCATGATTAGGAAACACCAACAACATCGAGGCCACGAAAAACTAAATTTAAATAAGCTGCACCACATCCCAACTTTGCATCGTGACCAGATCAACAGACACGAACAGGTTTTAGGACATTTACAAGAACACGGCAAAAGGAAAAGCAATATAGATAAACATATTACAAGGGGGATGCTGGGAGATGGAAACCGTCACCATGAGACCACGCATGCGCAAGGACAACATGAGACCAGGCATGCGCTAGGACACCATGACACCACGCATAAGTTTGGACACCATGACACCACGCATGCGCTAGGACACCATGACACCACGCATGCGCTAGGACACCATGGCACCACGCATGCGCTAGGACACCATGGCACTACGCATAAGTTTGGACACCATGACACCACGCATGCAATAGGACACCATGACACTACGCATGCGCTAGGACGCCATGCCACCACGCATGCGCTGGGACACCAAGACACCACGCATGCGCTAGGACACCAGGACACCACGCATGCGCTAGGACACCATGGCACCACACAGAAGCTAGGAGGTAGTCTCTTTAGTAATAGACAGCGGTCTAAGCCGTCCAATATCAGTAAGAGAAGAAATAATGCTTTACTGAAAAAACTAGCACATTGGTTTCATTTGCATTAAAATTGTTATCTTAACCTTGTCGTGAAAATGCTAATTGGTACAAAGATAGCTTCAATTTTTGAAACAGATTGAAACAGTGCAAGATAATCCTATTGATAATATAAAAAAAAGACGGAAAAAAAACAAACAACAACAACAACAAAAATTTAAAACAAAACAAAAACACAGACATTACATATATTTTATATCTAAGAAATCAGTAAAAGGTGTTGAAACATGAGTAAAGAATACGGAAAATAACCGAGATAACCTAGATAGTACCAGGGAAGTACGATATGACGTCCTGGATATAGATAGTACCAGGGAAGTACGATCTGACGTTCTGGATATAGATAGTACCAGGGAAGTACGATCTGACGTTCTGGATATAGATAGTACCAGGGAAGTACGATCTGACGTTCTGGATATAGATAGTACCAGGGAAGTACGATCTGACGTTCTGGATATAGATAGTACCAGGGAAGTACGATCTGACGTTCTGGATATAGATAGTACCAGGGAAGTACGATCTGACGTTCTGGATATAGATAGTACCAGGGAAGTACGATCTGACGTTCTGGATATAGATAGTACCAGGGAAGTACGATCTGACGTTCTGGATATAGATAGTACCAGGGAAGTACGATCTGATGTTCTGGATATAGATAGTACCAGGGAAGTACGATCTGACGTTCTGGATATAGATAGTACCAGGGAAGTACGATCTGATGTTCTGGATATAGATAGTACCAGGGAAGTACGATCTGACGTTCTGGATATAGATAGTACCAGGGAAGTACGATCTGATGTTCTGGATATAGATAGTACCAGGGAAGTACGATCTGACGTTCTGGATATAGATAGTACCAGGGAAGTACGATCTGATGTTCTGGATATAGATAGTACCAGGGAAGTACGATCTGACGTTCTGGATATAGATAGTACCAGGGAAGTACGATCTGACGTTCTGGATATAGATAGTACCAGGGAAGTACGATCTGACGTTCTGGATATAGATAGTACCAGGGAAGTACGATCTGATGTTCTGGATATAGATAGTACCAGGGAAGTACGATCTGATGTTCTGGATATATAGACTTTTGTCATTGACTACATTATCGTCTAATCCAGAAAATGTCACGTTCTCACAATGAGAGCCGAGTCGGCCTTCTAATAACTAGCATCGATAAATCAATATCAATATTACCTTAGAATTAATAACAAAAACATTCACTACATAGCACGCGCTGCCATCATATCGATTCAACTCGCGATGTTATTTTGTTAAACCTTTTAGTTATATTATTTATTTATTTATTTACTTTTACCATCTGTACACCACCTAAGATGTTTTCTAATTAATTATAATGGGCCCTCGGCAAATTAATTATCGGCCGAGGGGGATCGTTTTCACAACATAACGATATTTATTGTTGTTTATACCTACTATATTTGTGTAACTGTTCCATGTTCTATGTCTATATGTGATCGTATGTAATTTACCCGTGTCTTGATAAAGGGGTAGATTACCTTGAAAATTCGACAATTTACTTGTCGGTACTGTCGTTGACAATTATAAATGTGTAATATATATATATGTATATATTGAAGACGAATTCATTACAAGACTTACAGTATAAAGGGTATTTAATGAAATTCAACACTATTACCAATCCGTGTAAAGTTGTACCAACGATCTGTTCCCATTGGCAATATCGTCTTGTTTATTGTACATTATATACATTAAAATGCGTGTAATCAAAAAAACGAAAGTTTAAACTAAACTTACGATATGGGGGGGGGGGGGGGTATATCAGAAATTGACGATGTTGAAATGAAATAATAACAAATGCTGACGGGGGATTTATCATGTTTTACCGTAAGGTAGCCCGACATATACTGGTTTCTGTTTTAAACGAATTATCAATTACATGTCAATATTGAGGAATTACAGAAAATATATGTTGCTATCCCATAATACTATGATGAAGATCATAGAGAAACGTATTCCGCAGAAAGATTCCATAAAATATGAATTAATATCAAGTCATATAAGGTCAGCGACACATGATTATCATTGTGTTTACCTAATAAACATCTAAAATGTTGTTTTGTTTTTTTAACTTTTAGTTCTCGTTCTTTTTTTAATACTTTTGATGTGTTATAGTGATTTGTAAGTAAATATTACATTTAGTAACAGCATTTCGTTTAGGGTGTTTTGCTATTTTCAAACATCTGATTTTTAATGTTTTAAATTGAAATTGTTTTTGAAAAGGTACATGATAGTTACCCAACATAAAAATATCATAAATCAACATGTCTTGGAAAGTTGGAATAATTTTAAAAAGAAAAAAAAAAATTGAATCCAATGTCAGGCTTACATATTGTAGCTTATAACCAATATATATGATTTCAATATCAAATGTGAAGAGTTATCCCCCTTCTATCATATTAGAAGGGTTGCCTCCCTTCTATCAGGTGTATCTAAGTCCAATTGGTGTAATTGTCTTCCTTGTAAAATCTACTGTCATTATTTTTTTACAATGAGTTATACCGGAAAAAGAAAGAACAAAAATGCTCTCATATCCGGATGGAACAAGAAGACTTAATCAACGACAGACCACATCCGTGTAATAGTAGATACACTGGGGTATTCTGTTTTCGTAGTTTCTGCCAATTGTCTTAATTACCATAACTTTTCTTCTTTGATATATAAAACTATGTTATCATATTTATTACCTATTGTCTAGATTATCAGAACTTTTCATTTGGAATATCTGAAATTCTGTAATCATAGATATGCCGATTGTCTTAAAATACCACAACAGTTCTTCTTTGATATCTCAGACGCGGTTATCATAAATAATGCCTCAACATTTCCTCTGGAATGTGTGTGACTCTGTTACCGTGGATACTGTTGATCATTTAACAGGATTAAGCTTGAAGGAAAGGAACACAATGCCATACTGACACCAGACAAACAGAGACACACGATGACGACATAATGTTATATCACATACAGATGTAGTCTGTAAAGTTTCATTAGAAACTGTTTGAGTAACAGTGTGTGATGTTTGTGTAGCAGTTTGTGATGTTTGTGTAGCAGTTTGTGATGTTTGTGTAGCAGTTTGTGATGTTTGTGTAGCAGTTTGTGTTGTTTGAGTAACGGTGTGTGATGTTTGAGTAGCAGTGTGTGATGTTTGAGTTGCAGTGTGTGATCTTTGTGTAGCAATGTGTGATGTTTTAGTAGCAGTGTGTGATGTCTGAGTAGCAATGTATGATGTTTGACTAGCAGTGTATGATGTTTATGTGTGATGTTTGAGTAACAGTGTGTGATGTTTGAGTAGCAGTGTGTGATGTTTGAGTAGCAGTGTGTGATGTTTGTGTAGTAGTGTGTGATGTTTGAGTAACGGTGTGTGATGTTTTTGTAGCAGTGTGTGATTTTTGTGTAGCAGTATGTGATGTTTGAGTAACAGTTTGTGATGTTTGAGTAGCAGTGTGTGATGTTTGTGTAGCAGTGTGTGATGTTTGAGTAACAGATTGTGATGTTTGAGTAGCAGTGTGTGATGTTTGTGTAGCAGTGTGTGATGTTTGAGTAGCAGTGTGTGATGTTTGTGTAGCAGTGTGTGATGTTTGAGTACCAGTGTGTGATCTTTGTGTAGCAGTATGTGATTTTTGTGTAGCAATGTGTGATGTTCGAGTAGCAGTTTGTGATGCTTTTGTAGCAGTGTCTGATGTTTGTGTAGCAATGTGATGTTTGAGTAACAGTGTGTGATGTTTGAGTAGCAGTTTGTGATGTTTGTGTAGCAGTGTGTGATGTTTGAGTAGCAATGTGTGATGTTTTTGTAGCAGTGTGTGATGTTTGTGTAGCAGTGTGTGATGTTTGTGTAACAGTGTGTGATGTTTGTGTAGCAAGTGTGTAGATTTGTGTAGCAGTTTGTGATGTTTGTGTAGCAGTGTGTGATGTTTGAGTAGCAGTTTGTGATGTTTGTGTAGCAGTGTGTGATGATTGAGTAGCAATGTGTGATGTTTTTGTAGCAGTGTGTGATGTTTGTGTAGCAGTGTGTGATGTTTGTGTAACAGTGTGTGATGTTTGTGTAGCAGTGTGTGATGTTTCTGTAGCAGTGTGTGATGTTTCTGTAGCAGTGTGTGATGTTTGTGTAACAGTGTGTGATGTTTGAGCAGCAGTGTGTGATGTTTGTGTAGCAGTGTGTGATGTTTGTGTAGCAGTGTGTGATGTTTGTGTAGCAGTGTGTGATGTTTGTGTAGCAGTGTGTGATGTTTGAGTAGCAGTGTGTGATGTTTGTGTAGCAGTGTGTGATGTTTGTGTAGCAGTGTGTGATGTTTGTGTAGCAGTGTGTGATGTTTGAGTAGCAGTGTGTGATGTTTGTGTAGCAGTGTGTGATGTTTGTGTAACAGTGTGTGATGTTTGTTTAGCAGTGTGTGATGTTTGTTTAGCAGTTGTGATGTTGTGTTGAGTAGCATGTGTGATGTTGTGTGTGAGTTGACAGTGTGTGATGTTTGTGTAGCAGTGTGTGATGTTTGAGTGCGTGGTGTTGATGTTGAGTAGCAGTGTGTGATGTTTGTGTAGCAGTGTTGATGTTTGTAGAGTGTGTGATGTTTGAGTACAGTGTGTGATGTTTGAGTAGCAGTGTGTGATGTTTGGTAGCAGTGTGTGATGTTGTGTGGTAGACAGTGTGTGATGTTTGTAGACAGTGGTGTGATGTTGTGTTGTAGCAGTGTTTGTTGATGTAACGTGTGTGATGTTTGAGTTGCATTGTGTGATGTTTGTGTAGCAATGTGTGATGTTTTAGTAGCAGTGTGTGATGTCTGAGTAGCAATGTCTGATGTTTGAGTAGCAGTGTATGATGTTAATGTGTGATGTTTGAGTAACAGTGTGTGATGTTTGAGTAGCAGTGTGTGATGTTTGAGTAGCAGTGTGTGATCTTTGTGTAGCAGTGTGTGATGTTTGAGCAACGGTGTGTGATGTTTGAGTAGCAGTTTGTGATGCTTTTGTAGCAGTGTGTGATGTTTGAGTAGCAGTGTGATGTTTGTGTAGCAGTGTGTGATGTTTGAGTAGCAGTTCGTGATGTTTGTGTAGCAGTGTGTGATGTTTGAGTAGCAGTGTAAGGAGTTTGTGTAGCAGTGTGTGTTGTTTGTGTAGCAGTGTATGATGTTTGAGTAGCAGTGTGTGATGTTTGTGTAGTATTGTGTGATGTTTGAGTAGCAGTTCGTGATGTTTGAGTAGTAGTGTGTGATATTTGAGTAACAGTGTGAGATGTTTGAGTAGCAGTGTGTGATGTTTGTGTAGCAGTGTGTGATGTTTGAGTAGCAGTTCGTGATGTTTGTGTAGCAGTGTGTGAAGTTTGTGTAGCAGTGTGTGATATTTGTGTAGCAGTGTGTGATGTTTGTGTAGCAATGTGTGATGTTTGAGTAGCAGTTTGTGATGTTTGTGTAACAGTATGTGATGTTTGAGTAGCAATGTGTGATGTTTTAGTAGCAGTGTGTGATGTTTGAGTAGCAATGTGTGATGTTTGAGTAGCAATGTGTGATGTTTGAGTAACAGTGTGTGATGTTTGAGTTGCAGTTTGTGATGTTTGAGTAGCAATGTGTGATGTTTGAGTAGCAGTGTGTGATGTTTGTGTAACAGTATGTGATGTGTGTGTAGCAATGTGTGATGTTTTAGTAGCAGTGTATGATGTTTGAGTTGCAATGTGTGATGTTTGAGTAGCAATGTGTGATGTTTGTGTAGCAGTGTATGATGTTTGAGTAGCAGTGTGTGATGTTTGTGTAGCAGTTTGTGATGTTTGTGTAGCATTGTGTGATGTTTGTGTAGCAGTGTGTGATGTTGTGCGTAGCAGTGTGTGATGTTTGTGTAGCAGTTTGTGATGTTTGTGTAGCAGTATGTGATGTTTGTGTAGCAATATGTGATGTTTGTGTAGCAGTGTGTGATGTTTGTGTAGCAGCGTGTGATGTTTGTGTAGCAGTATGTGAAGTTTGTGTAGCAGTGTATGATGTTTGAGTTGCAGTGTGTGATGTTTGTGTAGCAGTGTGTGATGTTTGTGTAGCAGTATGTGAAGTTTGTGTAGCAGTTTGTGATGTTTGTGTAGCAGTTTGTGATGTTTGTGTAGCAGTTTGGGATGTTTGATTATCAGTGTGTTGTGTTTGAGTAGCAGTGTTTGATGTTTGAGTAACAGTGTGTGATGTTTTAGTAGCAGTGTGTGATGTTTGTGTAGCAGTGTGTGATGTTTGTGTAGCAGTGTGTGATGTTTGTTTAGCAGTGTGTGATGTTTGTGTAGCAGTGTGTGATGTTTGAGTAACAATGTGTGATGTTTGAGTAACAGTGTGTGGTGTTTGAGTAGCAGTGTGTGCTGTTTGAGTAACAGTGTGTGATGTTTGTGTAGCAGTGTGTGATGTTTGAGTAACCATGTGATGTTTGAGTAGCAGTGTGTGATGTTTGAGTAACAGTGTGTGATGTTTTAGTAGCAGTGTGTGATGTCTGTGTAGCAGTGTGTGATGTTTGTGTAGCAGTGTGTGATATTTGTTTAGCAGTGTGTGATGTTTGTGTAGCAGTGTGTGATGTTTGAGTAACAATGTGTGATGTTTGAGTAACAGTGTGTGGTGTTTGAGTAGCAGTGTGTGATGTTTGAGTAACAGTGTGTGATGTTTGTGTAGCAGTGTGTGATGTTTGAGTAACAATGTGTGATGTTTGAGTAACAGTGTGTGATGTTTGAGTAGCAGTGCGCGATGTCTGAGTAGGGGTTTGTGATGCTTGAGTAGGAGTTGTGAAATAAGTGTTTGAGAAGTCAACTTTGAATTCGTGTTTTTATTTTTTTATTTTGTTTTTTTTTTGGGGGGGGGGGGGGGGGGGTGATATCATGATCATTAATAAGAACAATATCAAACTAAAGGTCAACATAAAGCGTACAGTTACTCACATTATCGAGAACAACAGATACCACGGTACCACTATCGCCATCAGGAAATGAGAAAGTTCAACGGCCGAGAGACAAGATGTAAACTTCTGTGGAAGAATAAGTGACGAGATGACAACCATTTAGACAAATATACTCGCATTGTATGTTGTATGGTTGTTAAAATGACGACAACAATAACAACTTTGTAACAAGTACACCATGTACGTACGGGTTGTAGCGACCTTGCTGACGACCCGGACTTCCCTGAACTAAATAGCATTGGATACCAGACTGATTTTTTTTTTTTTTTTTGTTATTTTTCGTCATGGGATTTTTTTTTTTTTTTTTTTTTTCTGAAAGAACGATAGTTGATTTTATGAATACAAGTTTGTTTTTTTCTGAAAGAACAATATGGGATTTTATGTACAAGTTTGTGTTCAGGAGATGTGTTTTTCCTCCCTTTACAATACAGTCTGACCAGTCATACTTTTTTAACAACAGACGTATGTGTTTTCCATCTACATCTATGTTTTACCTACATCGCAGACGTCGATTCGCACGTTACAAGTTAACCAGGAAATACATACCTCAAAGTCATTGTTTCAGGAATAACCGAAGGTTTGTATCAATAGAGACTTCAACACGACTCGAACATAATACAACTCACAACACAAGAATGAAATAATTGATAAGAAAACATGGATATAAAGTACCGATAGGGGGAGTGTCTCGTCTGCCTCCTTAATTCTTGTTACTTTGTTTTGGTAGAGGTTTATTGTGTGTTTCTATTTCTCTTTATGTTTTTCTGTCTTCATTGAAAAAAAGGGAAAGCAAATTGAACAAGAAAGGCAATGCCGTATTAAGATTGGATTATCAGAAACAAAAATGGGTTGTTTTGTACAACTTCCTGTTCAGAACTATTATCTTGTTGCAAGTTTCTAAAAATCTTTTCGTTATCTTCCTTTTCTTCCAATGATTAAAAAAAAATCTTACACAAGGTGTAAACAGAATTGAGAAATTGGAAGTTATCTATAATTATGCGAAGATTTTTTTTAGATCTTCTCACTTAACCCACCTACTTCCTCCCTTGGGTCGAATTTATATTGTTTATGATCTAATATTTGAAGCAGTTTGGTTTCCTTTGAGAGTAAAACTGCTGTATTAATTTAAAGATTATAACTTTTACTATTTGGGAAAGATACATATTTCCAATTAAGTTTCATTTTCGTGACATACACTTTATTAAAACGAAGGGATGTCCCTTTAATGTTTTATTATAAAGTAACTTTACACATATTGACAAAATAATTGTAGCGGTATATATACATGTATTTAAAGCACGTATTAAAAAGCTTTGTTTATTTACACTTTCATACTTAAAACAAGATAACACAACATAGATATCTGACTTTGAAAACGAAATATTTGATGTCAGGAAAAAATATATGTTCTAATTTATAGAGACACACTATCTATATGATGGTCCGTATAATTTGGTTTGGTTTATTTAGTTTAACGTCCTATTAACAGCCAGGGTCATTTGAGGACGTGTCTGCTTTTGGAGGTGGAGGGAAGCCGGAGTACCCGAAGAAAAACCACCGGCATAGGGTCAGTGCCAGGTAACTGCCCCACGTGGGTTTCAAACTCGCAACCCAGAGGTGGAGGGCTAGTGATAAAGTGTCGGCCACCGCGGCCCCGGTCTCTGTAATTAAAATAAGCTTCCGCATCGAATCGTATTACATATACATATTATGCTACACGTGTTACTTATGAACACATCCATGACCACGAATAAAAGATACCGACCGTGGATCACGTGGAATGAGTGACCAACATTATAATGATTGACCTTTTTCCATCATAATAATGCATAGTGATGCCTGTTCGTGATGTTTCTATTTCACACGTCATTAACGGTCGACATATTTGGTTTTTATGCAAATGAGATGTTTGCGTGACGGTATTTCATTGATTTTCGTAAAACATAAAGTACTCATTTACCTCTTGAATAAGTTTTATGTATTGATTATATTTGAACCCTGGGGTTTTTATTTGAATTAAAATTAAAATTAAAATAGAACATAAATCATAAGGTCACGGATATACTAACCAAGACTCTCCTCGATAAACAGCGGTAGGTTCGGTGATCGTATTGTTCATTGCCTGATGAATTATGTAAAACATGTTTTTTTATGTCGTGGATACTGACCTCATTCAATACTTAAACCTGTAGATGATAAATACGAGATGTCACACACTTACTCGTCATAAGTCAAGCCGAGGAGAATAAAAAGAAAAAACCGAGTCCTAATTGTAACCATATGAGTAAATTCTAGGCTTTGGACCGTTACAAATCTTTCGTTATATATACAGGTGGTCGATATATACAGGTGGTCGATATATACAGGCGAGTATTGTATAAAGGTGATCAGTATACTGTATATGTGGTCGTTATATACAGGTGGTCGATATATACAGGTGGTCGATATATACAGGCGATCATTGTATAAAGGTGATCAGTATACTGTATATGTGGTCGTTATATACAGGTGGTCGATATATACAGGCGATCATTGTATAAAGGTGATCAGTATACTGTATATGTGGTCGTTATATACAGGTGGTCGATATAAACAGGCGAGTATTGTATAAAGGTGATCAGTATACTGTATATTTGGTTGTTATATATAGGTGGTTATTATACACAGGAGGTCGTTATATGCATATAGTCGTATTATACAGGCGATCGTTATACACAAGTGGTCGTTATATACAGGTGGCCGTTATATACAAGCAATCGTTATATATAGTTGGTTAGTATACACAGGTCGTTATATACACATGGACGCTATATACAGTTAGCGGTTATATACAGGTGACCGTTATATACAGGTGATCGTTATATATATGTGGTTGTTATATATAGGTGGTGATTATACACAGGTCGTTATATACACATGGACGTTATATACAGTTAGCCGTTATAAACAGGTGACCGTTATATATATGTGGTTGTTATATATAGGTGGTGATTATACACAGGTCGTTATATATATTTGGTCGTTATATACATATTACCGTTATAAATAGGTGGCCGTTATATACAGGTGGTCGTTATATACAAGTGGTTGCTATATAGATGTGGTTGGCATGTAGAGGTGGCCATTATATACATGTGGTTGTTATAGACATGATGTCGTTCTATACAGTGGATGTTACAATAGGTCGTTATATACAGGATGTCGTTATAGGCAAGTGGTCGTTATATACAAGTGGTCGCTATATAAAGGTGGTCGTCATGTAGATGTGGTCATCATATATATGTGTTTATAGACATGATGTCGTTTGATACAGGTGGATGTTACAATAGGTCGTTATATACAGGATGTCGTTATAGGCAGGTGATCGGTGGGGGGGGGGGGGGGTAAAATGATAATATATTGATATATTGATAAAATATTCAAATATAATATATCTGATTTTTTACATTGTATTATATTCAATAACTAAATAATCATACTAGGACACTAAATTGTATTATACGGCGAATGTAAATATAGCCCCCATCATATCCAACATGGCCCCACTTCATAATATAAATTAATCAAAATAAAATAATTATTTTCCACACATTGGTTTCCCATGACTTACTTTCTGGATTTCAGCATTTTTGCCCAATACCATCATTATCGACTCGTGATTTTATGACTTATTGTTTTAATATCTTGTAATGTGGTTTTTCGTCACCTGTGTAGGCATCTGTCTATCCCGACGTCCACGGACCACTGGGCATGAATGTACTCCATAGCTGGTTGACATAATCAATGATGATTACAAATTGAATTATTAATTTTGTCCCGTCATCAGACTGCGTTCAATCACCCTGGATTAGTGTCCGGTCCAGACAAATCCATTATTAGTTGTCAGTGAACAAGTCAACGACTTCTACGAATATGCATTTCGAAGGTGACATTGATGATTGACGGTAAACGACAATTTTTATAAAGTACTTGGAAATATCAAACATCTCATAGACCACTCCTTGTGAACAAGGTATTAATCATTCCGATTTGACTTTGCTAAGTTATTGATAAAAAGTTATGATTTTACGTTTCAATGTCGACCCACGTCAAATTTAACAATAAATAAATAAATGGAAATCAATGAATCAATATTATAAATTAATATGTAAATACATAAATGAATACGTTAAACAAATTAATGAAATAATAAAAACAGAAAATAAAAATTAATAATTAATTTTCCATTGTTTGTACGCAGAATGCGGCTTTCTGATTGGTTGAGATTTTCATACCACTATGGAAAAAAATCCGAGAATGGCGCGAAAAATATGACGTCACAATACGACAATTGACATGCGTATTGATTTGAGAAAAATAATCCCATATACAACCAGTATAATTGTACATAAAACATGTTTTAAATTAGAATTTTTTTTTTCCAAAATCTAATTATAAGCGTTGATGTCAATTATTTTTTAGTTTCATAGGGTTATGAAAAAAAAATGTTTGCAAATATCTGTATAGCGGATTCATACAGTTTGCAAACAATTTTTTTTAATACCCCGATGAAACTAAAAAAAAATGACATCAGTGCTTAATAGAAAGTATGATAAAGAAATAATAATAATTAAAAGCGCAGTCGTATCGACTTCAATATAGAGTACCGGATCTATTTTGCATATCGGTGTTATTGTTCCTGTACATTCATATACAGCATATGGATACAGCCACTATGTTTATGAACGGATTCATATCTGTTGAAATATCTGAAATTATCTAATAATCCAGGTCGTATATTTCTGTGTCTAAAATATGATATTTTGCCCTATAAATAGGACAATAGGACTTCCTGTGTGTGACATACATTTACTTAAGTAGGCGACATTTATTTCACAAGGAAACATACTGGAATTTCACCATTGATTATGAATTGAGGAATATGTGTTTTTCTTAGGGGATATTAAACTGCGTGAGCAGTGGTTTCCAAACTCTCTTTCATATGTCTAAATCACGTTCTTGATTTCCCAAAGTGCGCATCTTAATTTGCATAACTTTGGTCCCTGATATTATAGAATAGCAATAGCAGAGTTGTACGAAAACCTCATCTTCAAATTGTGCAATCGTCGCATTGTACACCAATCGCTTAGATACTTGACAAATATCTTCACAACGTACAAGCCGCTTACGTACTTGAAAAACATCTTCACAACGTACGAGCCGCTTAAGTACTTGAAAAAACATATTCACAATGTACCTGGCGTATTATTGAGAGAAGATAAGATTGTCTGTAAAATTCCAATATCATAGTGTTTATCATGAGATAAAACAAACAGTAACAGCGCAATTTTCACAAATTTTGCTTACTGCTCACAGATAAACGTATGCTCTTAAAATAGACTTAACTGTTGGCACAGTCTTTGGATAGGCGTACAATTAGTTGCATGACAATGAGTATCAAAACTCGGTTTCCACCTCGAAATAATCGCTCACAAGGCGTATCGTTCTCTTATGCTAACTTGTAATAGAATACGACATCATTTTACTGTTCAAAAGGGCGTGTTTGCGTACGGTTTTAAGTTGTTTTCGGAAGTTACGACAGGGTTTGTTTGTTTGTTTTTGTTCAACGTCCTATTAACAGCCAGGGTCATTTAAGGACGTGCCAGGTTTTTGAGGTGGAGGAAAGCCCGAGTACCCGGAGAAAAACCACCGGCCTACGGTCAGTACCTGACAACTGCCCCACGTAGGTTTCGAAATCGCATCCCAGAAGTGGAGGGCTAATGTTAAAGTGTCGGGACACCTTAACCACTCGGCCACCGCGGCCCCTTACGACAGGGTGGATATGGCGTTAAGTTACGAAAGGTTTTTGCGTAACTTACGAACGTTCGTAAGTTACGAAGTATTTGTTAAACGCTTAGTAATTCGTAAATCTGACTTAAGCAAAATTCGTGAGTTACGAAGCTTTGTGAAACGGTACCCTGGAAAAGATCTTCACCCATGGAAGCCGCTTAAGTACCTGAAAAAAAATCTTCACATTTTACCAGCCGCTTATGTACCAGGAAAACATCTTCACATTGTAACAGCTACTTAAGTTCTCATAAAACATCTTCACACAGTGCAAGCCGCTGAGGTACCTTGGAAATATCTTCACATTTAACCAGCCGCTTAAGTACTAGGAAATCATCTTCACATTTTACCAGCCGCTTGAATACTTTGAAAACATTTTCACATTTTACCAGCCGCGTAAGTATTTAATTTGGAAAAAATCCTCACACTGTGCAAGCCGCTTAAGTACTTTGAAAACATTTAAATATTTTACCAGCCGCTGAAGTACTTAAAAAACATTTGACATTGTACCAGCCGATTGATCTTTCTCCGGTTTAGTGTAGGTTCAGACTAGCAGAAATGGCCAAGCCTTGTACAAATGCTATATAAAGAAAGTTTTTCGATAGAAATTTTCGACAATAGAATTGATAGACCATGTATGTTCTCACGGCAGTTTGAATAAACAGCAACGATAAAAGAGAAGTTGTGAAGATAAAAAAAAATGATTTTGTTACATAAGCAACCAAAGTAATTCATCACGTAAAGCTATCTCCGTTGCCCTTTGCAATATACATCATCCTTATCCTGAGAAGAAATACATTTTCTCCATGTATTTAATAAACGAGCAGATAACAGTCAGTTCCAAATGTTTTCAATCATTAGGCTTTTTAAAGCTAGACTTGATATCCGTTAATGACAGACAACAAATTTTGCACCAAGTTATTAGGGAACACCGCGCCCAATGAGGCTTGTGATCGATTACGTCCGATAAATCAGTACACACTGGGGACGAAGAACGCAGGAAAAACGACGTAAAATATGCTCTGAATTAAAGACACGACTTCTACCTGTGGAGATCTTACAGACATCAATTTAATTTTGTATTTCATTATCTATGTTTGAATATATATTTGCCAAAAGGCCGAAGCGTACTGTATTTTATTCCATAGTGGTTTTAATTTAATATTTCCTTATTTTGTACCTTAACTTTATTGTATTTTTTTTTCTTACTCTCGACATGATTAAAACGATACCTACTCCAAATGTTTCTCCCATAGCCATCGATATATTGCTTTAACACTGTGATTATCATTTAATATGAATGACATCATTTAGGTTATTGTAATGCATTGTGCTATTATTTAATGATATACCATGTAATGTGTTCTTCTATATAACGATATATATATGTTGTTGATTGATATAATGGTTTGATTGTCCATCACTATCTGTACTATTATATTATTGTATATGCATACAGTTAATGTATGTCTACTCTCCAATGTGTCTTGTAACACAAGGAAATAAAATAACCTGAATCTGAATCTTAATGATGCATAAAGAGTTTGTAATACCACACATAATCATTGAAATACATTATCGTTCATTGTTGCGGGCCGCTGTGGCCTAGTGGTTAAAGTGTCTTCCAATGATGAACGATGTGGGCACGCGGTTTGTCCCGCGGACTACTTGTGTGTTTGTTTGTTTGTTTGTTTGTTTCAGTTTTACGTCCAATCGACAACTAGGGTCATTTAGGGCCAAATAATAATGTTTATGTTAAAATCAGATAAAATTGGTCATTTTTAAAAGTATTCGTATTGTATATTTAGATCATTATGATAAAAAAAGGTTGGCTAAAAATGGTAAAAATATATATACGAATAGATTATGTGAACTTTGTGATATATATATAGAACGTCAAAGGGAGTAAGGTAAATGACATCAAAGTCTATAAAATAGATCGATTTCGTTCAAGTAGCTAAATATTGTTTTCGAATCCACGGAACTGAAAAGGGTTTTTCATATCCAGGACTCGAAAGTATTTATCACGAATACTCACCGTAGATCGGTGGTTTTTCTCCGAGTACTCCGGCTTTCCTCCAACCGCAAAACCAGGCGCGTCCTTGAATGACCCTGGCTGTTAATAGAACGTTAAACATAATAAAGCAAATATACCAAACGTTCATTGTTAAAAACTCAGAATCACAAAGCGCAAATTTCCATTTGTCTATTTTTGTGACAATTCCTCGTCAGGAATATTAGTGAATCATGTAGATAATCAGAATCCATACAGCCATGTTTTCACGTTACAAACAAACTGAAATTGAGATACATACAAATGATGTCTACGATGTCTACTTCAAATTGCCTTTATTGACGAGAGGTGAAGTCTTCAGCGTTGTGCAATACCGAATGAAAAAAATATCATGAATTAATAAGACATAAATAATGATATATAGATAGATAAAAAAATATATATATACACACACACACACACCCCCACCCCCCCCCCCCACCCCCCTCGCCAACCGCAAAAAAAAAAAAAAAAAAAAGAGAATATATATATATGTATATAAAACAATGGATTATTAGTTTTTTCTTGTGCAAGATGATAATGTTATAAAAATGTTCCACAGCAGTAACTAATATAAGATATTTAACAAGTGATTCCGGTAAAATCTTTCTTGTCTGAAGTGTCTGTTTTAAGTTCATATTCAGTGTGGCTCACCAGGAAGAGTTGTCTTATATATAGAGAGAGGTTATCCCGCAAACTGATTACTTTATTAATATACAGATTTATGTAGGTCAGACATGATGACGACAATCATAGCCCGGGGAGCAATTCGTACTCATCTCATAAAACCCATCACTGTCACAATTGTGTGACCCGTACTTACAGTTATATTGACTTGGTATAACCACAGTCATATCGGCCGTACCGAAACCTCTGTCATTGGAAACGTCAATCCCTCGAACTCCGAGATCAATATGTGCTTATTACTGATGATGGGGTTTTAGTAAGTACAGAATGCACAGGCAATATAAACGTATTTAAGAATGCAAATTGGAAGTTATATATATATATATATTTTAAACGTCCTATTAACAGCCATGGTTATTTAAGGACGTGCCTGTTTTAGGCGGATGAAAGCCGGAGTGCCCGGAAAAAAACTACCGGCCTACGGTCAGTAGCTGGCAACTGTCCCACGTAGGTTTCGAACTCTATTTTCTCTGGTTCCTTGGCTTTATTTTGGTTCCATTGGATTCGTTATAGACAAGTTTTACTCTATTTTCTCTGGTTCCTTGGCTTTATTTTGGTTCCATGACATTCGTTATTGACAAGTTTACTCTATTTTCTCTGGTTCCTTTTTTTTTTTTATTTTTTTTTTTGGTTCGATGACATTCGTTATAGACAAGATTTACTCTATTTTCCTCTGGTTCCTTGGATATTTTTGATTCCATGGGATTCGTTTTACTCTTTCCCCCATGTCCCACAGACTTTGATATAGCCAAGTTTTACTGTATTTTCTCTGGCCTCATTTAATTAGTGATTTTTTTGTGACATGACGTAATTGTGTTGTTAGTGAGACGTCAACAAACTGTTGAATGCTGGGAAAAGCCATCTCAACCTCATTTTTTAGGACAAATCTCATATTTGTTTATTTCGACTGAAATATCGTTTGTCGGTGAATGTGTGAGAAAACTAATCAAACGCTTGGCTGATCCGTGGACAAGGATATATATATATATATGAAGCCGCATATCAGAATGTTGGTGTCACCACTCGGCAAACCTCGTATTGATTGATTTGTTGTACATATTTTAAAACATTTTTTTTTATAATTATATATGAAATAATATAAGCAAATAATTGACAACATATAATGCACGTATCAAAATTGTTGGACGTCATCCTTTCAAATTAGTTTATCTAAAGAAAACCAATATACATTAATTTACACGAATTTAAACTTTTGGGAACAGAAATGCATTGCTATGTTGTTTTTTTCTCTCATCAGCTTACATCGTTTTTTGGTGTTTTTTTTTTGGTTTTTTTTGCGCTCCTTTTTTACATGGACATATCGACAATTAAATTTAATGCAATGTTTAATAGTCGCGCGTTTTATTTCCGTATAATCTGAATCAGGAAATGCCTGTCTGGGTCACATCAGTGTCAAAGCGCCCTCTAGTGACAGTAAACCAGTTACTGTGACCACAACAATCATATGAACACAATTCTGACGTTCACCTTGTGTTGTTAAATGTGTATATCCTTCTATCCTTGGTACACTACAATCACACGAATGTCCTCGGATGGGATCTTAATGCGTTGTGAACGAGAAGAAATAATTTGAAATAAAAAAAAAAAAAAAAAAGCAAAGGGAAAAATATTAGTTTTAACATCGCCAGGTCTGCTTTACGTTTGTTTTTTATAGATTATACACACGCATATAATATTTAGTATTCAGAGCCTTTGTTTTACAGGGCTCGTACAACTAAATGGAATCCTACGTCATTCTATTTTAGTAGGAGTGTATATAATTTTATTTTCCAAATCTCAAGTCCCTACTCTTTTATTCTCATATATACAATGTAGAAAGTATCCATTTTGTATGCTATTTACTCAGGAAAACAGCTACAAACCTACGAAACACATTTTCCTCAGGGACTTGGTTCAGGTGAAACACCGGCTGATTGACTGATTTAGTTGTACGAGTCCTTACATAAGGACAGAACTTATAAAAAACATACCGGACATATTAACCTTTTTATCCATGTCTCCCGTCAGAGAAGGATTTCGCGGCGGAGTTAGCCTGCGAATCCGCCGCGAACTCGCTGGTAGTTCCCTGCAAACCCACTGCGAGTTTCCCACGGTAACGAGTGACAGGTCTAGATATTGCTGTGTTCCCGCAGGGTTTGAGCGCAAAATCACCCTCCCAGGACTCTGCAAGCTTATCCAGGCGCGGATCAAGGAATTTGAAAAGGAGGGGGGGGGGGGGGGTCCAGTACTTTAGCGGTAATGCGAGCGCCGTAGGCGCGAGCCGAATTTATTTTGGCGAGGGGTCTGGGGGCCAACATTTCGAAAAATGAAATGAAATTGCATGCTGACCCCCAGGACCCCCCACCCCCCCCCCCCCCCCAACCTTGATCCGCTAGTGTTATCGAACTATGTTCTGATGCTAGAGGGTATAGCTGTCAGTTAGCATGCTGAAAGACTATATTCGGGAAAAATTATTAGGAATAGTGGAGGATCTGAACGCTGGTTCGAGAGGGAAACTGGAATGATTTGATGCTGGTATAATAAAACAGTTATTGTATGGGTATTTCTGGGGGGGGGGGGGGGGGGGAAACACGTCTATTGTCCCCCTTGACATTAACTATTTCCCTCGGCTTTGCCTCGGAAAATAAGTTCAGGGGACAATAAAAGTGCTATTTCCCTCACATCCATACACATACTGAATACTATATACATATAGTTATATATATACATGGATATATATATTCTATTCGATCCTGACCAAAATGCTTAAACTTCTTTATGTCTGTCTGGCTGGATGGGTGGATGGCTGTTTCTGTCTGTCTTTCTGGTTGGCTGTTTGGCTGTTTCTGTCTGTCTGGATGGATGGATGGATGGATATTTCTGACTGACTGGCTGGCTGGCTTACTGACTGGCTGGCTGGCTATCTGTATGGTGGATTATATAAAACACAAACATTGTATCTACATGTATATATATCCGCCACATTTTACAGATAACCAAATATGACTAACTTGTCTATACAGAGTATCTGTATTGATATTTTGTTATAAATGGACGCTCTGAAATATTTGAAGCAATGTTTTTCACACCTTAGAACATTGTTATAACACACGACATCCATTAGGTAATAAACCCGTTCAGCAATCAGTATGACCCCGGGGATACCAGTGCAGTGCTCTATAATCACCAACCCGAACTGATGTCTTATCACGTGACTTGTGATTAGTGGTGTCACCAAAAAACATAAATGATGAGGCATGTCGACCACTGGTTGAGGCGTTGCTCAGCCGTCCAATATTTACTCTCCAGACCATCGCCAGCCGTCCAATATTTACTCTCCAGACCATCGCCAGCCGTCCAATATTTACTCTCCAGACCATCGCCAGCCGTCCAATATTTACTCTCCAGACCATCGCCAGCCATATTCCAGCTGTATCCTAACTTACTAAGTACCAAAGAGAGTGTAATAAAATCCTATCTGGATTCTTCCACTGTGAGTGTAAATGTTTCTTTAGATACAAACATAGTTATGACTCCGTTGCCATCGTTTAAATTATTTACACATAAGGTGATTATCCTATTACCGGTATCCGACATGCATGGTTAGTAAACGGAACCGACTGTGACGGATATAGTATATACCTGCTGATTAAACCTACTTCCATCATGGCTATGAGGACAAACACCTACCAAACAATCGTCAAGACATGTGAACTTAACAAAAAAACAGGCGACAGAGGACGGCACGTACGAGAGACATCTATTTATAGATATATATATTTTTATATTTATTTATTTTTTGCTATTTTGTGAATTGTTTAATACAGATTTGGGCCATTCCCCACGTAGACAAGACGACATCTAGGTCACTGTGATCAAATATATATATAATAGACGAATTACGATTATGCTTTAACAGAAAATAATAATAAAAAAGTGATATCCTTTCCATATTTTCTATAGAAAATGGTTGGAATGAAATAAAATATGGCGGTGACGTTAAGGTGTAAAATATTTATCAAGATAAGAAAGGCTTGTCAATTTGCACGAACTTGTTGCCTTGCTTGCGTTCATAAAATCCTTTTGGACCACTTATTCTTTTTAATCTCTGCTTTTTTTCATGGGTTCCTGTATTTTAGTCTGTATAATGTGTAAATACTTCTTCCCCCTTTTAATGAATACGATTTAAGATTATCGTATTTCTACCACAATATTTGCTTCGTTTAAAAAAAATCTTGGGCGTAACAAGCATTTGCATTGGCTAAAAGTTATGTAATCAACAAATAACGTACACAATTGTCGCCATTGTAACGCTACTTTTGATTGGCTTAACAGCAGCGTAAGGGTTTTTACGATAGTCAACAAGCAAAAGCGGATTCCCTAGCTTGAATTTTCACACGAATTGTGTGTGGTAACTTAAATTTATGCTTTTGTTGTTTTTTGTTTTTTTGTTTTTTGTTTTGTTATAAGTGATGTAATGAAGAAAATCATTAACATTCTTGCTCAACAGTCGATCAGGCAGAATAGTTTATGCATCAGATGACTAGTGCTATTCTCCCTCTAGGGTTTCAGAAGTACATCTTAATTTGTTTTATTTACAATCGCTTCCATCTCATTCATCTTTCATTATTTGTTTTGTTGTTTGTTTTCCCATGAAGCCAATACCAGATGTTCCCTACACTACATTAATATCACTTTCAGTTTTAATACTTTTCCTGTTTCAATGGTGACACTGAGCTAACAGAACACCCGCCATGTGGCCAAGCATTCTTAACTTAGCGGCACTAATGGACCGGAGGACATACAGCGGAGTTTAAAATGTGTATTTCAATCTGGCGGCCATTGTGGAAGCATTGGGTTTTCAGATCGTCCCGGAAAATATTTACAATCGATCTAGGATATTTCCAGCTGGGGTAATAAAATTTTTGTACCGTAAAAAAAAACAAATAAATAAATAAAATCGATCAAAACTATACCAGGAACAGTATAAGCAAGTTTGAGCTGGATCTTACCAGTGTAACTTAAAATTAATTTTAAAATGTATTTCTTTGAACCCTATTGCGTAATTATGTTACAAAATGGATGCGGTGGCTGCCAAGTCGAAGTTTCAACAAGGTCCAAAGATATCAACACTTTGATGCTGTTTTTCATTAACATCCCCGAAATTGTTAGCTCATTGGCATCAATGAAACAGAAAAAGTATTAAAACTTATTCGAAACTGACATTAACATATTATGCGGTAACGGCTTCATGGAAATACAACAAAACAAAGAATGTCAGGTTAAGAGATGGACAATAGTGCAAATGTTCTCAAATAAAACCAAAGAAATTTGGGAAATGGGTTCCTTAATCTTAAGGTGCTCTGT
Organism: Pecten maximus; assembly: GCF_902652985.1. NCBI lineage: Eukaryota > Metazoa > Mollusca > Bivalvia > Pectinida > Pectinidae > Pecten > Pecten maximus. The sequence continues at coordinate 2,977,458 of NC_047031.1, read as the reverse complement.
TCTCAGTCTGGGATTTCTTAATTTTGTTTGTTTCTCTGTCTTTAGACTCTGAATTGTTGGCAGTTAAAGGAACTGATTTAGATAAACGGAAAGGTATACAATATACCTTCTTACACAGAAAGGTCATTAAAGGATGCTACTGTTTATCGATCCCTCCTAACAACCAAGCCCAATCAAACACAAGGTATTGTAAAGTTGAGCCACTTACCATCTTCTTACCGACTAACAACCAAGCCCAATCAAACACAAGGTATTGTAACCGGGTGCTGTGGTTTGAACTTTAACCAGTCCTTCTATCGGCTAACGACCGATCCAAATTAAAGAGAAGATGTTCCGGAATTGAATTATTAACCATCATCTTACAGGATGATGACCAATGCCAATTAAAAACAAGGTACTGTGATGCTGAACTACGATGACTGGTAATGAGTTACATTCTATAAAATAAAAAAAGGAATAAATGGCATGTATGCTTGTTGGATGATAAAGGTCGATTGTATGGTTATTCTAAATAATCATTGATAGGACGCAGGTATTTCTTTAAATGTGTGTATATGTAAATTCACAATGCTATTGATTACATACGGCAAATAGTTTTCTCTGTGAAAACTAGTGGTACAATACGTTTAGACTACATGCAGACTGTAGTAGTGCAATATATTTTGGCTAAACTAGTAGCACACTAAGTTCTGGTTACATGTAGACTAGCAGTACACTACGTTCAGACTACAGGCAGAATAGTAGTTCAATACGTATAGACTACAGGTAGACTAGCAGTACACTAAGTTTAGACTGCATGTAAAATAGAAGTGCACTACGTTTAAACTACAGGAAAACTTGTTATACACTACTTTTAGACTACAGGAAGACTAATACCACACTATATTTAAACTACAGGTAGACTTCCAATACAGAACGTTCAGATTACAAGTAGACTAGTAGTAAACTATGTTTAGACTACAGATAGACTAGTAATACACTACGTCAAGACTACAGTAGACTGTGGATGTACTGCCTTCAGACCACAGATAGACAAGGAGTGCACTACGTGTAGGATAAAGTTAGACTAGTTGCGTTTAGACCACGGGTAGACTAAGTATTACACTACGTTAAGACTACAAGTAGACTATTAATGCATTACATTTTGACTACAGGTGGACTAGTATTTCAATACACTAAGACTACATATTACAAGTAGTACACTATGTTTAGATTGCGAGGTAAAGTAGCAGTGTATTACATTGACACTACGTGTAGACAAGTAGTGCAATACATTAGGACCACAGGTAGACTATTAGTGCACTACGTTAAGAATATTTAACACTACAGGTACACTAGAAGTGGACTACGTTTAGACGACATGTTATGTAAAATTATGAACGTTTAAACAGCAGGTTGGCTAAAAGTTCACTGCGTTTCGAAGAGGCATTTTATTTGTTTTCCTGAAATACATACATTTTTGAGGGGACTTCATTCGTGGGGCCTGAAACCGGAAGTACTTAATTGTGGTCTCAGTCCATACAGGGTCAGTATTGGTGGTACACAACTGGTAAATATGTGGTGAATATCTGCAGAGGAAAACATCTTGAGATTATATATAGTTTGTTTTTTTTGGGGGTTTTGGCTGTTTGGCTGTTTTTTCTGTTGGGGTTTAAAAAAGGGATATTTTTACTTTTTCCCTAATATTTGGCTTCTATCTGTAGTTTTTTTAAAAAACCAAAAAATTTGCCCATGTTTTTACCCCCTTTTACAGATAACCAAAACAATCAAAAGGTAATAAGTTAAAATAAACCCGAAATTTTAAAAACCCTTTTTTAAAACCAGATGTTTAACCACGAACTTGAAAAAAGGGTTCACCAAATAGACGGGATGTCGAAACCCCCCGGGTTTTTTGAGGAGGGCGTTGCTCAGCCGTCCAATATTTACTCTCCAGACCATCGCCAGCCGTCCAATATTTACTCTCCAGACCATCGCCAGCCGTCCAATATTTACTCTCCAGACCATCGCCAGCCGTCCAATATTTACTCTCCAGACCATCGCCAGCCATATTCCAGCTGTATCCTAACTTACTAAGTACCAAAGAGAGTGTAATAAAATCCTATCTGGATTCTTCCACTGTGAGTGTAAATGTTTCTTTAGATACAAACATAGTTATGACTCCGTTGCCATCGTTTAAATTATTTACACATAAGGTGATTATCCTATTACCGGTATCCGACATGCATGGTTAGTAAACGGAACCGACTGTGACGGATATAGTATATACCTGCTGATTAAACCTACTTCCATCATGGCTATGAGGACAAACACCTACCAAACAATCGTCAAGACATGTGAACTTAACAAAAAACATATTCAGGCGACAGAGGACGGCACGTACGAGAGACTTCTATTTATATATATTTTTTTTTATATTTATTTTTTGCTATTTTGTGAATTGTTTAATACAGATTTGGGCCATTCCCCACGTAGACAAGACGACATCTAGGTCACTGTGATCAAATATATATATAATAGACGAATTACGATTATGCTTTAACAAAAAATAATAATAAAAAAGTGATATCCTTTCCATATTTTCTATAGAAAATGGTTGGAATGAAATAAAATATGGCGGTGACGTTAAGGTGTAAAATATTTATCAAGATAAGAAAGGCTTGTCAATTTGCACGAACTTGTTGCCTTGCTTGCGTTCATCAAATCCTTTTGGACCACTTATTCTTTTTAATCTCTGCTTTTTTTCATGGGTTCCTGTATTTTAGTCTGTATAATGTGTAAATACTTCTTCCCCCTTTTAATGAATACGATTTAAGATTATCGTATTTCTACCACAATATTTGCTTCATTTAAAAAAAATCTTGGGCGTAACAAGCATTTGCATTGGCTAAAAGTTATGTAATCAACAAATAACGTACACAATTGTCGCCATTGTAACGCTACTTTTGATTGGCTTAACAGCAGCGTAAGGGTTTTTACGATAGTCAACAAGCAAAAGCGGATTCCCTAGCTTGAATTTTCACACGAATTGTGTGTGGTAACTTAAATTTATGCTTTTGTTGTTTTTTGTTTTTTTGTTTTTTGTTTTGTTATAAGTGATGTAATGAAGAAAATCATTAACATTCTTGCTCAACAGAATTCACTGACGTCGTATCAACAGTCGATCAGGCAGAATAGTTTATGCATCAGATGACTAGTGCTATTCTCCCTCTAGGGTTTCAGAAGTACATCTTAATTTGTTTTATTTACAATCGCTTCCATCTCATTTATCTTTCATTATTTGTTTTGTTGTTTGTTTTCCCATGAAGCCAACACCAGATGTTCCCTATACTACATTAATATCACTTTCAGTTTTAATACTTTTCCTGTTTCAATGATGCCACTGAGCTAACAGAACACCCGCCATGAGGCCAAGCATTCTTAACTTAGCGGCACTAATGGACCGGAGGACAAACAGCGGAGTTTAAAATGTGTATTTCAATCTGGCGGCCATTGTGGAAGCATTGGGTTTTCAGATCGTCCCGGAAAATATTTACAATCGATCTAGGATATTTCCAGCTGGGGAATACAATTTTTGTACCGTAAAAAAAATCAATAAAAAAAAAATCGATCAAGACTATACTAGGAACATTATAAGCAAGTTTGAGCTGGATCTTACCAGTGTAACTTAAAATTAATTTTAAAATGTATTTCATTGAACCCTATTGCGTAATTATGTTACAAAATGGATGCGGTGGCTGCCAAGTCGAAGTTTCAACAAGGTCAAAAGATATCAACACTTTGATGCTGTTTTTCATTAACATCCCCGAAATTGTTTGCCCATTGGCATCAATGAAACAGAAAAAGTATCAAAACTTATCCGAAACTGACATTAACATATTATGCGGTAACGGCTTCATGGAAATACAACAAAACAAAGAATGTCAGGTTAAGAGATGGACAATAGTGCAAAGTGTTCTCAAACCGATAAAAAATACTCTTCTTGTCTATAGCATGATCCCAATATCGGTATATAATGAAGTAAAATCGGTAAACAATGTACTCATATTGAAATATATCGAAATGTTAGCATGTGTTATGTATGTGTTTTTGGATGAAGCAAATTATTTGAATAACATACATTTGTATGTCCTTCCGGTATCATACAGCATAAAGTTTGTCATCTAATCTATCTTTATACCAGTAGTCACGTGGATAAACAATAAAACCAAACGTGTGCAATACGTCACAGCGGATGTGACGTTTTGAGCATTTGTTTCAGTTATGTGCTATACAGGGTCAGTATTGGTGGTACACAACTGGTAAATATGTGGTGAATAGATATAGTTTGTATTTATATCACGGTGTTCCTTTTGTTATAATTAACATAGAATCGATTAACTCTCGGCTGTACATAGTAATAGTACGTGATATTACGTGTGTAGAAAAGTGTTTGTTTTGCATGCAGATTAATAGTGAAGTTTGATCACGGAAATGACAAGTCATGATCGTGACGACGACGACGACGATGATGATGATGATGATTTTTTAAAATCGCTTTTTAAAAAAATCCCAGAGGGATTTAATTGTGACTATTTAGGATTGATCATGAGAAGATTCTGATCAAATGTTGTTCCAAAGACACGACAGCGAGGGGCCACTCGGTCAGGCACAGATTGATGGTTCTTGTATTTCAGCTTCATTTTTCGGCATAGCCGTATTCTATTCTTTTGGCCCCGGATATGACGCGACAGGTGGCGTTACTGGTCAAGATGAAATAGGTGATTGGTCAATGTAGCGGTAGATGCAAAATGCAGATATGCAGTTAAAAAAGAAACAAAGTTAAGATTGAATGCAAGCTGAATAAGTGAATGTATCTTTACAAATGACACATTATTAAAATTATATTCCTGATTCAAATGCAGTCTTATTATCACCAAACATGATTCAAACTGATAAAATATTGTTATCCGTGCTGAAACGCATTAGTTCGTTATCTCACCAGCAGTTTTACATTATAACCACCGGCATTAAAACTATACCATTTATCTTTTCTAAAGATATGTCTTGTTTAGTTTTGGCTGAGAATGAACCTTTAACAAAACTGATGGAAAATTCAATTATTCACCTCCAGATTTGTTTTGGTCAAAGACGTTTTGGGACATTTCATTCTCGAGAATTGTAAGGGACATTTTCATTCCCAAGTAGTTTAATTGAGAAAGACGAGATCGCTTTCGACATAATATGATGTCGCTCTCAGGTTTCCCCCCGCGGTGGCCGAGTGGTTAACGCTAACCTTAACGCTAGCCCTCCACCTCTGGGTTGCGAGTTCGAAACCCACGTGGAACAGTTGCCAGGTACTGACCGTAGGCCGGTGGTTTTTCTCCTGGTATTCCGGCTTTCCTCCACCTCCAAAACCTGGCAGGTCCTTAAATGACCATGGCTGTTAGTAGGACGTTAAACAAAAACAAAACAAAACAAAAGCCATTTCTTTGTATACAATTACCTGTTACACCGTAATAGATCATTATTTAATAGTTTTTAAAGAACTAGATTGATTACTAATTGTTTTGAGATTAATTATAGTTGAATACAATATAATGGGAACAGGATACGCTAGAAGGATCTTGGCGCCCACCATGAAATGCAGTTTGTTTGTCCTGTGTATTATATCCTCTCTAATGATCTGATAAGCAGGTAAAAGTTACATATGAAAACAAACAAACAGTATCAAAGAAGAAACTTCTGTGAATAAGAAATAGCAAAGCTGAACTTCAACTGTCAGCCATTTTTCTTTTTCTTTTTTGATCAAACTCAGAATCAAATCGGCACAACTACGGACCAAAGAAAAGTTGTTTTTTTTTTTTTTTGGGGGGGGGGGGGGGGGGGGGGGGGGGGTGTTGATTAGAAATCATAATACTAAACTGCAACTCCCTAGCCATTTTGTTTTCTGGGTCAGACCGCGGCATTTCAAACTGGAACAAGGATATCATAGGGCCTTGTTGTGTGAAAATATTAAACGGTGTACCAGTATATTATATTTTTGCCTGTGAAATATAGAAAATTATCAAATTGACGAAACTTATATTTTCTTTGCATTTAATGAGCAATGAAAATATAAGATTTTGACCGAACTACTTTCCTGTTGTAAGAGTTGTTTCCCTTGATCGAACTCCCCAAATGCGCCCGACAGTGATGTCGTCTGCTAGGACCTGTCTATTGGGGGAAGATGGAAATGGCATTTTAAGACCTCATTCGAAATGAGATAAAAGGTTATTTAATGGTTCGCCGTTAAATATCAATTCTACCATGTTTGCTATATAACGCCAGTTTTGATTGGTTAAAAACCATGTATTATTTTCAAATAACCCACGCTCGTGCCAATAATACACGCTCGTGAGTCACGGCTGTTACAATTCTAAATATATAATATTCACCCGTTTCATGAAAGGTTACTATAGCCGAGTGGGCTAATGGGTTAGTCTTTCAATATATTTTTATCACGACGCGAGTTCGAATCCTACGGAGGCCCCCACTTTTTTTTTTCTTTTTTTTTTCTCCTTTTTTTTTAATTTTCAAAATCAATGCCATATGATAGATGCTCTTGATCGTAGTACTGTATTGCCTGTATATTTCATCAACAAATAATGCAATACTCAAGAAATAAATTACAAGGTTTTCCCGGGGTTTCTTTGCTGTTTTTCTATTAGAAAGAGGTCGATCTCAGAACTAAACAGTACATGGTAGAATAGAAATAATCAACTTTGACTCGTGTATTGTTGCAGGATATACAACCCGGACTCGGATATTTTGCAATTTTAATTAATAACTCAGGCCTGCGGCCTTCGTTATTAATTTAATTGCAAAATATCATTGTCCTCGTTGTATATCCTGCAATAATACACGAATCATCGTTAATTATTTCTTAAATATATTTCACTCGTATGGAATAATATTTGATATTTCAGTGGAAAGCATTGGATATTCTCTATATACATACATGTATGATACTCTAAATGAAATACCACGTGCATTTTATCTGAACAGTAGCTCTACAATTATTTAAAAAAATGAAATCTTGATATATTCAGTGAATATCTATGGCCGATTTCACTTTTTCTGACAGGCCATTATTCCGGATAACACGTACAGAAAAAACAAGTTTTCGGATACTGTAATACTATAACACTTTTTCTGACAGGCCATTATTCCGGATAACACGTACAGAAAAAACAAGTGTTCGGATACTGTAATACTATAACACTTTTTCTGACAGGCCATTATTCCGGATAACACGTACAGAAAAAACAAGTTTTCGGATACTGTAATACTATAACACTTTTTCTGACAGGCCATTATTCCGGATAACACGTACAGAAAAAACAAGTGTTCGGATACTGTAATACTATAACACTTTTTCTGACAGGCCATTATTCCGGATAACACGTACAGCAAAAAACAAGTTTTCTGATACTGTAATACTATAACACTTTTTCTGTCAGGCCATTATTCCGGATAACACGTACAGCAAAAAACAAGTTTTCGGATACTGTAATACTATAACACTGCCCTTGGTACAGAAAAAGTCAGGCATCGATGAGAGAAGCACGGACTTGTCCAGGTTAAAGAACTCTGAAGCTTAAAAAGTATCGGATTATGATCATCACCATTTCCTGTCTGAGTATATACTTGGTCACGATTTTACCTAACCGCTATAAGTAATACCGGCATGTAATACTAAGAATAAAATTACAATGATTTGTCAACTTGATACACCGTAATTTCTGTAACTACGTATATGTCACTGTGTATAATTTTCGTCTTATTTCTAGAAACGAATGTCCTTTGCGCGCACCTGCTAGAGCGGGCTGTCAGCCAATTATTTTTATTCATCTATTTATTTATATTTTTAGCTTTATTTTCTTTTCTTTTTTTCTTTCAATTTTTTTTATAAATGAAGATTAAACTTTGTCATTTTTTGTTGGTAGCACAAATGCCAGATACAAAAAAGGCACGAAATACAGTCAACATATTCAAAACTGCCCTAATCTACATCCCGCGAGCTTTATCGTTCGATCATTTCCTTAAGTCTAAAATGTAGATATTCAAATTACAATCAATTTTCACTTAACTTGATTAAATTTCATCCTTTAAAGTTAAACAGCATAATATATCAAATAAGTAATAGATGGTATTTTAGATTGTTTTTCATATCAATAGTAGTTGTTAGCAAAAAAGTAAATATTTACGAGACGTTTGATAACTGAATCTGACCAATTCGTATCATAGCAATGTAAAACATGATTATGCAGAAAACATTTTGATATAGACTGTCCATCTAACATAGTATGTTTATCATACACGAAAAGAAATTATTTACTTAACACACCGGTACAGTAAGACCACATTGAGAAATAGACCAGGTTCTATTAACGATATGATTACTTCATGATCAATTCAGTTCAATAACACTGAACAATACCTCCGTACAGAAATGTAGATACCTCTTAACATTTAATCTATTTTTTATTATTCCATTGTATAAAAATACCTGTTACACCCAAACACTACTAGTTCATCATAATTTGTATTCATTAAGAACTAGATTGAACGCTCACTATGCTGATGTTTTGCATACTTAAATAACATAAAATAAAAAAAGGGAATTCAACTATTAATCACAATAACACGGCGCGATGATTAAACATTTTTCATTTTCTTGTACTGAACTTCCTTAAAACTGTGACGTAAGGCAGATAATTAAGGACTGAAGATTGATTGGTTAATAAACACTTCTGTGGTTGTTTGATGACGATATATCTACAACAAAGTAAAACGCAACCATTAAAAGTCTCTCAATGAAGGTCGAACAACCAGTAAACGTGACAACCAGTAAATGTGACAACCAGTAAATGTGACAACCAGTAAACGTGACAACCAGTTAATGTGACAACCAGTTAATGTGACAACCAGTAAATGTGACAACCAGTAAACGTGACAACCAGTAAACGTGACAACCAGTAAATGTGACAACCAGTAAATGTGACAACCAGTAAACGTGACAACCAGTTAATGTGACAACCAGTAAACGTGACAACCAGTAAATGTGACAACCAGTAAATGTGACAACCAGTTAATGTGACAACCAGTAAATGTGACAAACAGTAAATGTGACAACCAGTAAATGTGACAACCAGTTAATGTGACAACCAGTAAACGTGACAACCAGTTAATGTGACAACCAGTAAATGTGACAACCAGTTAATGTGACAACCAGTAAACGTGACAACCAGTTAATGTGACAACCAGTTAATGTAACAACCAGTAAACGTGACAACCAGTTAATGTGACAACCAGTAAATGTGAGAACCAGTAAATATGACAACCAGTTAATGTGACAACCAGTAAACGTGACAACCAGTTAATGTGACAACCAGTTAATGTGAGAACCAGTAAATGTGACAACCAGTAAATGTGACAACCAGTAAATGTGACAACCAGTTAATGTGACAACCAGTAAATATGACAACCAGTTAATGTGACAACCAGTAAATATGACAACCAGTCAATGTGACAACCAGTAAATATGACAACCAGTTAATGTGACAACAAGTTAATATGACAACCAGTAAATGTGACAACCAGTAAATGTGACAACCAGTAAACGTGACAACCAGTAAACGTGACAACCAGTAAACGTGACAACCAGTTAATGTGACAACCAGTTAATGTGACAACCAGTTAATATGACAACCAGTAAATGTGACAACCAGTAAATGTGACAACCAGTAAACGTGACAACCAGTAAACGTGACAACCAGTAAACGTGACAACCATTAAATGTGACAACCAGTAAATGTGACAACCAGTAAACGTGACAACCAGTAAATGTGACAACCAGTAAATATGACAACCAGTTAATGTGACAACCAGTTAATGTTACAACCAGTAATGTGACAACCAGTAAACGTGATCAACCAGTAAATGTGACAACCAGTAAACGTGACAACAGGTAAACGTGACAACCAGTAATATGACCAACCAGTTAATGTGACAAACAGTAAATGTGGACAACCAGTAAATGTGACAACCAGTAAAGCGTGACAACCAGTAAATGTGACAACCAGTAACTGTGAACAACCAGTAAATGTGACACCCGTAATTGCAGCAACCAGTTAATGTGACAACCAGTAAATGTGACAACCAGTAAATGTGACAACCAGTAAATGTGACAACCAGTAAATGTGACAACCAGTAAATGTGACAACCAGTAAATGTGACAACCAGTAAATGTGACAACCAGTAATGTGACAACCAGTTAATGTGACAACCAGTAAATGTGAACAACAGTAAACGTGACAACCAGTAAACGTGACAACCAGTAAACGTGACAACCAGTTAATGTGACAACCAGTTAATGTGACAACCAGTAAATGTGACAACCAGTAAACGTGACAACCAGTTAACGTGACAACCAGTAAACGTGACAACCAGTAAATGTGACAAACAGTAAATATGACAACCAGTTAACGTGACAACCAGTAAACGTGACAACCAGTTAATGTGACAACCAGTAAATGTGACAACCAGTTAATGTGAGAACCAGTAAATGTGACAACCAGTAAATGTGACAACCAGTAAATGTGACAATCACTTAATGTGACAACCAGTAAATGTGACAACCAGTAAATGTGACAATCACTTAATGTGACAACCAGTACATGTGACAACCAGTAAATGTGACAACCAGTAAACGTGACAACCAGTTAACGTGACAACCAGTAAATGTAACAACCAGTAAACGTGACAACAAGTTAATGTGACAACCAGTTAATGTGACAACCAGTAAATGTGACAATCAGTAAATGTGACAACCAGTAAATGTGACAACCAGTAAATGTGACAACCAGTAAATGTGACAACCAGTAAACGTGACAACCAGTACATGTGACAACCAGTACATGTGACAACCAGTTAATGTAACAATCAGTAAATGTGACAACCAGTTAATGTGACAACCAGTAAATGTGACAAACAGTAAATATGACAACCAGTTAATGTGACAACCAGTAAATGTGACAACCAGTAAATGTGACAAACAGTAAATATGACAACCAGTAAATATGACAACCAGTAAATATGACAACCAGTTAACGTGACAACCAGTAAACGTGACAACCAGTTAATGTGACAACCAGTAAATGTGACAACCAGTTAATGTGACAACCAGTAAATGTGACAACCAGCAAATGTGACAACCAGTAAATGTGACAACCACTAAATGGGTTTTAGATTTGGTAAACAATCACTAAAAGTATTTAAATTAAGGACTAACATGGAAATATTGAGTAACTGTGTGTATTCACATCAAATACACACATGTGTGTGTGTATATTCCTGCCAAATACACACATGTAACTGTTTGTATTCATACCAAATACACACATGTAACTGTTTGTATTCATACCAAATACACACGTGTAACTGTTTGTATTCATACCAAATACACACGTGTAAGTGTGTTTATTAACACCAAATACAAACGTGTAAGTGTGTATTCATATCAAATACACACGTGAAAGTGGGTGCATTCATACCATATGATTCAATACTCAACTTCGTATTTTCTACACTTAACATATGGTCTTAAATTTAAAAAGGCTTATTTTCAGTGACGTTCATTTTTCGTTTTTGTATTGTTTGCCTTCAATACCAGTTAAGCTAAAATCAACATACACGCTAAATAAATCCGCTAAATGGTATACCTATGTTAAATCATTATCATTCTTTCCTAAACATAAAATGAAGATTAGGACTTTCAGGAGAATAAGTATTTTGTATATTTGTTGTATATCACACAAAACCAACACTGAACCAAACTCTCTAAACCAAAACTTGATTTCCAATGCTATATATCGAATGCTGATGCTGTGACAGGTGCTGAATGTACCTTTAAAGCATGTATCTGTGATATTTACCCGTGTCACTTAACTTCAGGTACAACCTGCGCGTTATAATCAATTCATTTTTAACAAGCACTTTAAAATTTTGATTGACAGGTGGATGTTACGTATGGTATTCGGCTAGTAAATGTCAATACGCTTGTACTGCCTGACTTCTTCCGTTTGTTTCAGTCAGGTTGGTAATGCGATACATGACATTTGATTATACTAAAGTACATCACTTTAAATACGATGCAATTATAATAACTGGCGGTTAATTACATTTGACGTTGCAAGTTGAATAAACTTTTGCGGCAATCTTGATTTAAACTAAGAAAAGTAAAGAATAAGAAAAGAAAAAAAAAACTGAACAAAATTTATAGTTGGTAATATTTGTTTCGCAATTATCATGTTGTATTTGTTAATTAATTGGCAATAACCACCTAAGTACTATATACTTCATCAAGGGTAATCATGTGTTAAATTCAGACAAACAATTTTATATCCATACATTTTTTTTTTATTCATTGAATGATTCATTGGGTTGTTGCGCGATAAGTGAAACCATTGATAACTTGTTCACACTCTGACAACCGCAAAATGTCAGATTATAAATTATAAGTTGTGTTGACCAAAAACGACAAGAGATTACACATGTTGGAGATATTATTCACAAACCTTATGCATAAATACTTGTTTTTAATGTGTTTCTTGTAATTAAATTGTTTTTCTATAAATGGAGAGTTTTTATTGTTTATGTATTTCCTATATAATTGTGATGCAAAGCCGTAACGGGAGAGGACATATTGTTATGACATGGATATAATGACGTCATGATCATGACGTCATCCACGTGCAGAAAGCTTGGCACGTACTATCACCAACTCATTTGGGTATACCCTACTTTACAATCATACATGGTAAAATATAAGTATATCCTTTTCTTTTTTTCGTAATTTAATCTTCCTTAATATCGCTTTTCGGGATAATCACCCACATGCGAAGCGTACAGATATACAGTCATATAATTGAAATTAGTTTTTGTTTACCATTGCCTGCCGATAATATTGGGTACACACAGAAGAAATTGAAACCACGATTTCTCACAGACATGGCACAAATCTGATTGACATTCATATATAGCCCGAGTTTCCTCTGGACCTTGGGGCCGCGGTGGCCGAGTGGTTAAGGTGTCCCGACACTTGATCACTAGCCCTCCACCTCTGGGTTGCGAGTTCGAAACCTACGAGGGGCAGTTGCCAGGTACTGACCGTAGGCCGGTGGTTTTTCTCCGGGTACTCCGGCCTTCCTCCACCTCCAAAACCTGGCACGTCCTTAAATGACCCTGGCTGTTAATAGGACGTTAAACAAAAACAAACCAAACAGACCAAATCATCTGGACCTACACCAGACATGGTGTCAGGGCAGGAGGAAACTCGGACTAATTCATATAGATGGCACTGTGCGGAATATACTCCATGTCCTGAATCAGTCGACACCGCTATCTTATTGATACGTATTTTATTTACTTGTGGAACCTGAAACTCGATTGAAATATGTCGCACGATGGATAATTAACCTTCATATCACCCAGCAATCAGGGTCATTAAGATTCTCGTTACACATTTGTCAGTTGTAAACATCCGGAGGGGAGACAACTCCAACAGAATATAAGGGTCACCTTGGGAGCTAGCCCGCGTGTTCTCTTGCCCTGTCACCATGTCTACACCAGGCATGGTGACAGGGCAAGAGAACACACGGGCTAGCTCCCAAGGTGACCCTTATATTCTGTTGGAGTTGTCTCCCCTCCGGATGTTTACAACTGACAAATGTCACCATGCCTGGTGTAGACATGGTGACAGGGCCATTGCAAACTCGGGCTACTTGGGAGCATGGGTCCAATGGATATCCGACTATCTATTTCCCTTTCGAGAGCCATTATGATGTGTTTAAACATATTATTTACACCGTTACAAACTTGAGATAAGTGAATACTGTAAACAGCCTTTCTAATTATGCATTTTCCACTTCCTAAATGTTATAACTATGACGTCAAGATATGGACGCAGCGTCATGTGGAGTCAGACGGAATGCATCACGCCCAGATACATGACTGACATCGATTATATAAATATTAACAATTAATTTGATCTTAAATGTTCTTCACTGGGACGTCTGATCAATCTTGATTCATCATTAAGTGGAACAATCTGTAGATTTTGAGTACAAACATACCGCGAAATTGACACTTATGTAATGAAACAATGGGATTTAATGAGCTCGACAATATGTTCTATGTTTGATATTTCCGTGACCTTCTTTTCATGTTGTTGAGGTGAAATGACGGCTTTCAAAGATGTTGAAGATTAACACGTGTATAAATTAGATATTAATTTACTTCTGTTGCTTTAAGATTGACATACTGTTTTAAAATATGGGTTACGAATCCCGTCAACAAAGTAGTATTCAACACCTGTCATCCTCTCAAATTTCCATATTTTTTTGCTTTTCGCCAATTAAGATTAATTCTTTATTAGTATTTTCCTTTTAATAGTCATTTAGTAAACCACTCAAGGCTATTTTGGTGTTTGATCTAATAAGAATGAAATCCCCGAATCATTTTAAACGTTGTTATTGATTAAAACATCTGATCTTATATAATAAGAACCCAGGTCATGTTAAAACTGACACGTGATTAATCATAAAGTTATATTATTTAGTTGTTATGAAAAATTCCGAGTCGGTGTGTTCCCTTGTCAAAAATGTCAAATCGTCAAGTCATTGCGCTGACAGTTCGGTAAGTAGATACACACTTGTATTTCTGTTAATACATTCAAAATGATTTGGAATATAGGTACTGAACAAATTGACTTTGGCTTCAGTTGAATGTGTAATAAAATAGATCATGTAATTGCACAAAATACACATTTTCGAAAGAATTTGAGAGATATATACAGTGAAGAATAAATTAATTAAACTCGACCATACAGCTGTTTTGTTCTAGGACTCGTCAGTGATGCAAGAGACATCATTCAGCTGTTTTGTCCTTCTAGGACTCGTCAGTGATGTTAGGGACATCATACAGCTGTTTTGTCCTTCTAGGACGCGTCAGTGATGTTAGGGACATCATACAGCTGTTTAGTCCTTCTAGATCTCGTCCGTGATGTTAGGGACACCATACAGCTTTTTCTTCCTTCTAGGTTTCGACAGTGAAGTTAGAGACAACCTAATTATGTTTCGTCCTTCCAAGTTTCGTCAGTGATGTTAGGGACATCATACTACTGTTTCAACCTTCCAGGACTCGTCAGTGATGTTAGGGACACCGTACAGCTTTTTTTTATCATTCTAGGGTTGTTAGTGATGTTAGGGACATCATACAGCTGTATCGTCCTTCTGGGACTCGTCAGTGATGTTAGAGACAATATACAGCTGTCTCGTCCTTCTAGAACTCTTCAGTAATGTTAGGGACATCATACAGCTGTTTCGTCCTTCTAGGACTCGTCAGTGATGTTAGGAACATTATACAGCTGTAACGTCCTTGTATGACTCGTCAGTGATGTTAAGGACATCACACATATGTTACGTCCTTCTAGGACTCGTCAGTGATGTTAGATACATCATAAATCTGTTTCGGCCTTCTAGGTTTCGTCAGTGATGTTAGGGACATCAAACATGTACATCTGTTTCGACCTTCAATGACTCGTCAGTGATGTTAGGGACATCATACATCTGTTTCGTCCTTCTAGGACTCATCAGTGATGTTAGAGACATCATACATCTGTTTCGTCCTTCTAGGACTCGTCAGTGATGTTAGGGACATCATACAGCTGTTTTGTCCTTCTAGGACGCGTCAGTGATGTTAGGGACATCATACAGCTGTTTAGTCCTTCTAGATCTCGTCCGTGATGTTAGGGACACCATACAGCTTTTTCTTCCTTCTAGGTTTCGACAGTGAAGTTACAGACAACCTAATTATGTTTCGTCCTTCCAAGTTTCGTCAGTGATGTTAGGGACATCATACTACTGTTTCAACCTTCCAGGACTCGTCAGTGATGTTAGGGACACCGTACAGCTTTTTTTTTATCATTCTAGGGTTGTTAGTGATGTTAGGGACATCATACAGCTGTATCGTCCTTCTGGGACTCGTCAGTGATGTTAGAGACAATATACAGCTGTCTCGTCCTTCTAGGACTCTTCAGTAATGTTAGGGACATCATACAGCTGTTTCGTCCTTCTAGGACTCGTCAGTGATGTTAGGAACATTATACAGCTGTAACGTCCTTGTATGACTCGTCAGTGATGTTAAGGACATCACACATATGTTACGTCCTTCTAGGACTCGTCAGTGATGTTAGATACATCATAAATCTGTTTCGGCCTTCTAGGTTTCGTCAGTGATGTTAGGGACATCAAACATGTACATCTGTTTCGACCTTCAATGACTCGTCAGTGATGTTAGGGACATCATACATCTGTTTCGTCCTTCTAGGACTCATCAGTGATGTTAGAGACATCATACATCTGTTTCGTCCTTCTAGGAGTCGTCAGTGATGTTAGGGACATTTTAAAGCTGTATCGTACTTCTGGGTCTCGTCAGTGATGTTTGGGACACCATACATCTGTTTCGTCCTTCTAGGTTTCGTCAGTGATGTTAGAGACATCATACAGCTGTTTCGTCCTTCTAGGTTTCGTCAGTGATTTTAGAGACATCATACAGCTGTTTCGTCCTTCTATGACTCCTCAGTGATGTTAAGGACATCATACAGCTGTTTCGTCCTTTTAGGTTTCGTCAGTGATGTTAGGGACTCCATACAGATGTTTTGTCCTGCTAGGTCTCGTCGGTGGCTCTGAAAGAGGCGACCATGGAATTAGTGTTTTAATCTGGATAAGAGATGCAAAGGAAAAAAATAAGTGTCATGTTTTCAATATTTTGTTTCAAAAGAACGTTTAGTACTTCTGTTCTCTTGCATTTTAAACATCAATTAGAGTTTTATCAGTTTAATGTCATCGTTCAACAGATAATATCGCCAATATCGATAATATTGTTTAAAAATACATCCGTCGAAAATATTGTTAAGCAAATCTATATTCCTCGAAAATATATTAAAACAAATCTATATTCCTTGATAATATTGTTAAACAAAACTATATTCCTTGATAACATTGTTAAACAAAACTATATTCTTTGATAATAAATAAAATTATATCTCTCGCTAGCCCAACCGGCAGCCTGGATTAAAACATGAGCCATACAAGTAAAGCCTGAAACAATGCTCTGGTCTCTTTGTCATTGTTATATCCATATACTAGATAATATAATCCATTAAATATCATATAACTCACCAGAACCATTCTTCTAACTCAATACCCTCCCCCTTCATTATATGCATGATTAATTATATATGTGTAACTCACCAAACATTAAAATAATCCTTCAATAACCTTTTGTGATTTTTTTGGTAATATCCACATAATGATTTTTACATGGCATTCTGATCACTTTAAGACAGTAGTATTATATTGCCAAAAAAGTCCACCGCAAGACGGGACATAGTTATATAAATCTACCGCAAGACGGGACATAGTTATATAAATCTACCGCAAGACAGTACATAGTTATATAAATCTACCGCAAGACGGTACATAGTTATATAAATCTACCGCAAGACGGGACATAGTTATATAAATCTACCGCAAGACAGTACATAGTTATATAAATCTACCGCAAGACGGGATATAGTTATATAAATCTACCGCAAGACGGGACATAGTTATATAAATCTACCGCAAGACAGTACATAGTTATATAAATCTACCGCAAGACAGTACATAGTTATATAAATCTACCGCAAGACGGGACATAGTTATATAAATCTACCGCAAGACAGTACATAGTTATATAAATCTACCGCAAGACCGTACATAGTTATATAAATCTACCGCAAGACAGTACATAGTTATATAAATCTACCGCAAGACAGTACATAGTTATATAAATCTACCGCAAGACAGTACATAGTTATATAAATCTACCGCAAGACAGTACATAGTTATATAAATCTACCGCAAGACAGTACATAGTTATATAAATCTACCGCAAGACGGTACATAGTCATATAAATCTACCGCAAGACGGTACATAGTTATATAAATCTACCGCAAGACGGTACATAGTCATATAAATCTACCGCAAGACAGTACATAGTTATATAAATCTACCGCAAGACAGTACATAGTTATATAAATCTACCGCAAGACAGTACATAGTTATATAAATCTACCGCAAGACAGTACATAGTTATATAAATCTACCGCAAGACAGTACATAGTTATATAAATCTACCGCAAGACAGGTACATAGTTATATAAATCTACCGCAAGACAGTACATAGTTATATAAATCTACCGCAAGACAGTACATAGTTCTATAAATCTACCGCAAGACAGTACATAGTTATATAAATCTACCGCAAGACAGTACATAGTTATATAAATTTACCGCAAGACAGTACATAGTTATATAAATCTACCGCAAGACAGTACATAGTTATATAAATCTACCGCAAGACGGTACATAGTTATATAAATCTACCGCAAGACAGTACATAGTTATATAAATCTACCGCAAGACAGTACATAGTTATATAAATCTACCGCAAGACAGTACATAGTTATATAAATCTACCGCAAGACAGTACATAGTTATATAAATCTACCGCAAGACAGTACATAGTTATATAAATCTACCGCAAGATAGTACATGGTTATATAAATCTACCGCAAGACAGTATATAGTTATATAAATCTACCGCAAGACGGTACATAGTCATATAAATCTACCGCACGACAGTACATAGTTATATAAATCTACCGCAAGACGGTATATAGTTATATAAATCTACCGCAAGACAGTACATAGTTATATAAATCTACCGCAAGACGGTACATAGTTATATAAATCTACCGCAAGAAAGTACATAGTTATATAAATCTACCGCAAGACAGTGCATAGTGATATAAATCTACCGCAAGACGGTACATAGTTATATAAATCTACCGCAAGACAGTACATAGTTATATAAATCTACCGCAAGACAGTACATAGTTATATAAATCTACCGCAAGACAGTACATAGTTATGTACATCTACCGCAAGACGGTACATAGTTATATAAATCTACCGCAAGACGGTACATAGTTATATAAATCTACCGCAAGACAGTACATAGTTATATATAAATCTACCGCAAGACAGTACATACTCATATAAATATACCGCAAGACAGTAGATAGTTACAAATAAATCTACCGCAAGACAGTATATAGTCATATAAATCTACCGCAAGACGGTACATAGTTATATAAATCTACCGCAAGACAGTATATAGTTATATAAATCTACCGCAAGACGGTACATAGTTATATAAATCTACCGCAAGACGGTACATAGTTATATAAATCTACCGCAAGACAGTACATATTTATATAAATCTACCGCAAGACAGTACATAGTTATATAAATCTACCGCAAGACAGTACATAGTTATATAAATCTACCGCAAGACGGTACATAGTTATATAAATCTACCGCAAGACAGTACATAGTTATATAAATCTACCGCAAGACAGTACATAGTTATATAAATCTACCGCAAGACAGTACATAGTTATATAAATCTACCGCAAGACAGTACATAGTTATATAAATCTACCGCAAGACAGTACATAGTTATATAAATCTACCGCAAGACAGTACATAGTTATATAAATCTACCGCAAGACAGTACATAGTTATATAAATCTACCGCAAGACAGTACATAGTTATATAATCTACCGCAAGATAGTACATGGTTATATAAATCTACCGCAAGACAGTACATAGTTATAAATGAATCTACCGCAAGACAGTACACAGTCATATAAATCTACCGCAAGACGGTACATAGTTATATAAATCTACCGCACGACAGTACATAGTTACATAAATCTACCGCAAGACGGTATATAGTTATATAAATCTACCGCAAGACAGTACATAGTTATATAAATCTACCGCAAGACGGTACATAGTTATATAAATCTACCGCAAGAAAGTACATAGTTATATAAATCTACCGCAAGACAGTACATAGTTATATAAATCTACCGCAAGACAGTACATAGTTATATAAATCTACCGCAAAACAGTACATAGTTATATAAATCTACCGAAAGACAGTACATAGTTATATAAATCTACCGCAAGACAGTACATAGTTATATAAATCTACCGCAAGACAGTACATAGTTATATAAATCTACCACAAGACCGTACATAGTTATATAAATCTACCACAAGACAGTACATAGTTATATAAATCTACCGCAAGACAGTACATAGTTATATAAATCTACCGCAAGACAGTATATAGTTATATAAATCTACCGCAAGACGGTACATAGTTATATAAATCTACCGCAAGACAGTACATAGTTATGTACATCTACCGCAAGACGGTACATAGTCATATAAATCTACCGCAAGACGGTACATGGTCATATAAATCTACCACAAGACAGTACATAGTTATATAAATCTACCGCAAGACAGTACATAGTTATATAAATCTACCGCAAGACAGTACATATTTATATAAATCTACCGCAAGATAGTACATGGTTATATAAATCTACCGCAAGACAGTATATAGTTATATAAATCTACCGCAAGACAGTACATAGTTATATAAATCTACCACAAGACCGTACATAGTTATATAAATCTACCGCAAGACGGTACATAGTCATATAATTCTACTGCAAGACGGTACATAGTCATATAAATCTACCGCAAGACAGTTCATAGTTATATAAATCTACCGCAAGACGGTACATTGTTATATAAATCTACCGCAAGACAGTACATAGTTATATCAATCTACCGCAAGACAGTACATAGTTAAATAAATCTACCGCAAGACAGTACATAGTTATATAAATCTACCGTAAGACAGTACAAATGAATATTGAATATTTTCGCATTTTATATCAGTTATTGCACCTTTCCTCACTCTAACTCCCCAAAGTAAACAAACCCCTTCCACTGACTGCGTGACATTGTTATAACCACATACTAGGAATCATTGATCCGTTTAAAATGATGTTTGAAGTATATATGCTTAGTATTTCCATGGCCGCCATTATACGTACATATGTATGTATCTCCCTTCTGGAGAACGAAATCTACGATAATCCTCTCTATTAGCGGTCAAGTCAAGTTAGTATTTCTTGCATTTTCAAAACATTATTTTTGCATATGTATTATATCTTTTAATCTCAACATTTTAATGTTTGTAGTACCTCAGAGCGATGTTAGAAAGATTTTAAAATGCATTGAGCATGTCAAGATAAAGTGTGTATTAGGTAAGAACCCATTCACGTAGAGACTTCAAACGTGTTTGTCTAATGATCCATAGATCGATATGTCTTCATCAGGCTAATTTGCTTTATCATCAAAAATAACTGTAACGTTACTTCTTTATTATAGACATCGCACAATTCAGATGAAGTAGAAGAAGACGAAGAAGAAGAAGAAGAAGAAGAAGAAGAAGAAGAAGAAGAAGAAGAAAATAATGCCAGCACGAACCCGTTAACAATAATAAAATAAAAAAACAACAAAAAACAAAAACAGTTATTAATATTACAGTGAACACAGCAACCAGTTATTCATATTACAATGACAACAAGAACGAGTTATTTATATAACAGTGACAACCAGAGCCAGTTATTTATATTACAGTAACATCAAGAACCAGTTATTTATATTACAATGACAACAAGAACGAGTTATTTATATAACAGTGACAACCAGAGCCAGTTATTTATATTACATTGACAACAAGAACCAGTTATTTATATAACAGTGACAACCAGAACCAGTTATTTATATAACAGTGACAACCAGAGCCAGTTATTTATATAACAGTGACAACCAGAGCCAGTTATTTATATTACAATGACAACAAGAACGAGTTATTTATATAACAGTGACAACCAGAGCCAGTTATTTATTTGGTTGTTACTGTCATTGTAATATAAATAACTAGTTCTTGATGTCATTGTGATATATAAATAACTGGTTCTTGTTGCTGTTGAATCTACAAACTTGTATGTAGAACCGAAAACCTCTAACTATACCTTATGTCCTTGGGATTCATCTGTAAGTAATAAATTGAATTAATAACGATCAATGTTATTTGTTTATCAACCTTTTGTTCGTTTCTATATGCCGATTAAAACACTGAAGAGTTCCAATATTAAAGCACGAACATTAACACTTGCTCTATAAATTGTCCTAGAGCACCCGACTACCCAAAATCAATACTTATGAAACAGATAAGAGCGTGAAGGTATGTGTACGAGAACAACGAAAAGTGCTGTACATTCTTACGAAAATGACAAATATCGTCAAAACTATTTTAAAAAGTAGTCAATTTATCGGCACTTCGTCAATTGATACCAGTTTATAACGTCGTTATAAAACTGTACGTGAATAAATAGAAGAATGAACAGCACTTTTCCACGGTTTCTAAGTACGATGAACAAGTGTATCACATTTGTTTGTACGACAAAATACGTTAGTTGGGTGTTCTGGCCATATATACCGACCAAGTGTTAATGTAGTCCTTCGTGCCGGTCACGTGACCACGCGAGAACACGAGAACCGACGAAAACATCCCGGTAAGATCGTTGGACAAACACCTAACATTAAAATCCGGTCGGGAAAAGAAACATAGCCGACGGGGAAATTATTGAACAATGAATATATTTAAAAGCATAACTATCTTTGTTCTGTTTAATTATAAACGCTGCATTAACCCACATGCGAGGGTATTCCTAGTACTGTGACCACAAGTACCATTTATTCATATTGCAATGACAACGGGGACTTTTTGATAATAGGAGGACAACACATAAGAAGAACTTCTGTTATATAAGGGAACAACCAACCTATTGAAAAAAATAGATTTTTGAAACATCTCCCGTGTATAGAAAGTTGAGCCAAGGATAAAATGTCTGGCAGCCACTGATTGGCCAGTATGTTATGAAGTGACAAAATAGATATGTAGCCTGATAGGTTACTGTCCATAAGAAATGTTGATATAAATTTCGTAAGTCTGATTGAATGTTTTCCAAACAGTTCAGGTCATAATAATTTGCAGGTAAACATTTCAGAATTTTGAGAATTTTTACTGCGAAATCCACCCATTTTCAAAATGGCTACCCCGGACAAAATTTAAGCTGAATGACCCAACTTTTTTTGATTACGTGTTGATTTAAAGAATTTTAATGAAATACTCCAAAACGTTAACACTAAGGTCTATGGAAAAACAATTGGTTTGTTGGTCCTTATAATGATAGCCAGGCCATACAAAAACATATTCGTGGTTGTTTTTCTTTTCACGTACCTATATCTGATATAAATCTTAATATCCTCAGCACGATAGCCTATTTGCAAATGATTTATTGAAATTAACATATTTTACACATAATGTGTCAAGTAGGTGTAAAATATCTATCGTAATGCATCAACATAAACAACGCTTTCACAGATCTCATCGGACACGGAGGCTGATTGTGTTCCATCACCAGTCATTGGAAAAACTATTCGCTTCACGAAAAATGTGAAACCCATATAAAAACCAAACGCATTGTTAAGCTGATGACAAAGGACGTTGAGATTATTCATAACTGAATATATTTCTGACCTAGGATCAAAAAGTAAAATAGGAACTTAATTTTTCTACGAATAAGTATCAGCAAAAATTCGAAAACTGTATCGTTTACCGAAATATCTTTCCGAAAAAAAAAAAATGATCAGGCATCAGTGCTTTACGTTGCTGACGATACGTTTACACATGGATGGCTATTCGTTTTTCTTTCAAAAGTAAGGTAAAAAACGCCTCGAAATAATTACATAGGTACAATTATGCAAAGTCATATAATTCAATCATAATTAAACAGACACATTTTCTGTTGTTTCATAAGTTGACATGTAGAGGAGACCGTCATATTCTTAAGATGATATAAAGTAAATTTAATGCAAAGGATTGATTTAATAAAAAATATATCAATCTTATTAACTTTAAATGAAAAACATATTTTGAACCCGTAACATAATGCCTTAGTTTTATCGATGCTGACGTATGACCGTTTGTATTTAAGTACATTAAACAAATATGTCGTTGTGTACCTCTTTTCTTTATTAATGATAATTCGGCAGTTTATTTTCTAATGTCATATCTAAAATATCTCCAAAATCTGCAATTATGTTCATTTCAGTATATTTCTGATAATGCCATCGTGAATTAAAGTGATATCAGCTTTGCCTAAGATGAATGTCACAAATTATGGACCAGACAAATGACACATGCAGTTGCATTCAAACAACAACGTCTTTTTTTACCAAAAATATGCAATGATGTTCATTTTAGTATCATATATTTCTCATATTGCCATCGTTAATTAAAGATATCAGCCTTGCCTAAGATGAATGTCACAGATTTTAGACCAGACAAATGACACATTCAGTTGCATTCAGATGACAAAGTCTTTTTTACAACATCATGATATGATGTATTTTGTTCGCTATTCACCAACTCCATCTGTGTCTTTCATGCTACTTCACATAGTCAAGACTTGGGATTTAGACATTGGACATACTGCATATCGATAAAGGAAAACGAGAAGAACACAATGTGTACGCTTAAAGAACACCATGTAGGTATCTTAGGAATGCTACGTCTTTCATTGTGCTGTATAGTGAAGATTGCATTTGTTCAAAATTGGTTTATCTACTTATTATTTGTTTAATGTTTATTTTCTGTCAAATTCTGACTAGGAATGGCAATATTGTTAAATATTATACTTATATGATATAGAGAAGGGCTATTTCAGAACATGTATACCATTGCTGTCGATAGTTTTTCATCATTTTTACGTACATGGTAGTTGACAACATCAATCGTCTGACCTACTCATATCCCTCTGAATATTACCGATAAATTATATTCTAATAAGACCAGCTGTAAGTTATTTGTTGTAAATAGGTGTCGGATCTCCATACTATAATCTCGTATGAAAGGTTAATAGCATTCTTAGTTGATGAACATAAATTACGGATAGTAAACTGGAATAAATCAAACGAGATGGACGTGATGCGGAGCGAGTTTTTGTTATGAAATGTCAAGATCATAATGATCAGCACACAGTGTTCTTGTACACAATAAGGTTGATATATTTCATCTTATTGCATGACATCATGTCTTTGCCGTATTTTAAATTGATCTAGAGTGAAATCGCTGTAATGCATATACTTAGAAAATAATAAACGCTAATTTTCACACCTGAACCAATGATTTGTTTTTGTCTGTTTGTCTTTTGTTTGTTTGTTGTTGTTGTTGTTGTTGTTGTTGTTGTTGTGTTTTTGTTTTCTTTTTTTTTATTCTTTTTTCCTGTTGTTTCTTTTTTTATTCTTCTTTCTGGTGTAGCATCCAATACGGTGGAATACATACCACATCCATTTATAGGTGAACTTTGTCATTCATAAAAATATCTTTAACTCATCTTCGATTATATTATTTCAGACCATGACAGTTTTGAACGAACAATAACATTCTCGTAATCTTATATATACAATTTTGTGAAAAAATAAAATATTTTATTTGTCATCAATATTAATGTTTACTTCAACATGTTGTTGCTGCTTCACACTTTTAATGGCAAGCTACGACATGCATTAGCCTGGCAAGAAAAGCATGTATGTAACGTAGGTTAATACGGTGACGTCATAAATTTGCAATCTGATATGGAGATCATTTTAAATACATTAAATGAAATCGAGGTAAGATATAAGCAGAATCTAGATCACAGTATTTTAAGGTGTCATTAAACACGCTTTTCTGGGGATTGTTAAACTGGTGTAGAATGGGCATGGTGTCATGTCTACAGGAAACAAATTATTGTAATCACGTGACACTCGGTGATTACACAAAATACTGATTAATCAAGCAAAACCTCTAAATTGACACCTATTGTCCATTGTGTACGTAACGCCCTGATATGTACTTAGTAAACTGTCAAATCGAGCGTATCGTCATCCAAATATAAATGGTAGATATATTAGTATTTGTACTGAACATCAAAAGGATGTCGCATTGAAAAACCAACATGAAGCAAAACATTAATATAATCCTTCAATACCATTTATTTGTTTTTTTATGATATCAATATAATGATTTTCTACACTGCATCCTGATCATTTTAAGACAGTAATATTAATATTGCTAACAAAAATTTCATAAATAAATATTGGATATTTTCGCAATATATATCAGTATTTTATATATTATTTATTTTATTAGTTTACAACTCTTTCCATTAGCCACAATATGACATGTGTCAAAAAGCATTAGCTATATTTACAACTAATAATCATAGAATGTATATATATATATGTGTGTGTGTGTGTGTGTGTGTTTAATTAAAAGTAAATAGTGTTCTTATGATAGATATACATAAAATTAAATAAAAACACAAACCAGAAAATCACTTTAGCTTACTTTCAGAGCAAGCTCTTCATGTGTATATATAAATATCCTAGTTGTGTTATTTTAAAAACTCGATATTCAGTTAGTTTCGAGAAAAAAATATCTACATTAACTTTCTACCATAGGGTGAAATATAACACAATGTTCTGATGTAAGGTAAAACGAAATGAAATCAATGGCGGGACAAGATATTAATATTGTTCTCAAATGTCATTAAATGCATGAGTCATTCAGTATAGATCTATTAAGGAAATAATAAAATTCAAAAGAACAATACCTGCATTTGTAAATGAATCATTTATTTGTCTATTTCATTTGATACACATGCCCGGATAAAAGTATTTCGTTGTTTATTGCGACCGCGACTTGTGTGAAAGTTACAAAAGGGCCCATTCTGCGGTTTAAGTAACTTGATATCTATGTTGAGTATTATATATTCATACGCAGATTGTCGATCTACGATGTCATAATGATGTCATTTTACCCACGTTTATATAAATAGGCAGAATTCAAATGCATTGTGGTTTCGGTAAAAAATTCTATATTACATTTTGATTTAATAAACTAAATCAGGAATTCGTCAACATGTGTTAATCATATCAGTTTTCTTTGGTCTATATGTGTATAATTACAAAGCGATACGTCATAACGTAGTCATTTTAACGAAATCAAAATTCTTATTAAAATCAATAAGTGTGAAGCTTACATTTAAAGTATGTTGTGCTTACATTGAAAACATGTGAAGCTTACATTAAAAACATGTGAAGCTTACATTAAAAACATGTGAAGCTTACATTAAAAACATGTGAAGCTTACATTAAAAACATGTGGATCTTACATTAAAAACATGTGGATCTTATATTTAAAACATGTGGATCTTATATTTAAAATATGTGGATCTTTGATTAAAGGTATTATAAGCTTACATTAAAAACCCGTGGATCTTACATTAAAAACATGTTAATCTTACATTAAAAACATTTGGATCTTACTTTAAAAACATGTGAATATTACATTAAATCACGTAAATCTTACATTAAAAAAACATTTGAAGCTTACATTAAAACATGAACGAAAGCAGTGAATTGCAATGCAGTCATTGTCCATTTGGAAAAAAAAATATGCATATGTAAATAAATAGACATCGCTGACCAGCAGGTCAAGTCGATTTTAGATATGCATTGATTATCAAATTGAGGAGGAGTTGTTGTGTCATTCATGATGAATAGATAAACAATTTCTAGGAAACAACAATGATGCATCTTGCAATAATCAACCGACCGTTATGTCACTTACTGTCATCAAAACGAGGCGTTAGATTGATATCCAAATGATGATACAATATAGATATAAAGATACAAACATAAGCACTATAATTGCTTATTCACGATTGTGTAGGTGTATGAATGATTGAAATGCGACATCTAAATGATAGTAAGCATATTAATACTAGCGTGAAGTTCAAACTCAGTTCCTCCATTTTATAGCAATTCTCATTAACGATAAAATGCATATTTCTAATAGGTGACATATGTTAGTTTGTAACTGACCATCAATGGACAATTACATGACAACGCTGATAGCTTATAAACCTTGATAGACTCCGATATGAGTTTACGAAGCCTGACCACAAGTAACAATCCTATGAATGAATGCCTCTCATGTGGTTGCTAAAAAAATGACCGCAGGTAGTTTGAGGTCAGTGTGGTGGTGAGAGATAAATACTTAAACGACCGCAACACAATGACATAATTGTAACAGTGCGTCTATGAGACAAATCTTCACGGAGGCAACAGCAAATGTCACGGATTTCATTACGTATATGGCTAAACGGAAATTGGGGTTATTGGGGACACATTTAAAATTAGCAAATATACAAATATGACATAACGGTTAATGATAAATTCTACTTTCAAAAGTTCCCCTGATTTGCCTGGTAAATCCCCAACTGATGATATGTTCATATACGTATTATGCCATGTTCGTAAAAGGAGCTCGAACAATCTTTTGTCAATTTCGATACCTCAGTAAATAAAAAAGTATTGCCGCCGTCACAGATAAGTAAAGCATAGCGTCATTTTTAGTGTAACTCAAGAATTGAAATTGTAATTGAGTTACTTTATACCGTAAACTGTGTTGAAATATAACACCGACGCAACATATGCCTTCCTTGATGATCAAACGTTAATTTGAGTGAGTGAGTGAGTGAGTGAGTGAGTGAGTGAGTGAGTGAGTGAGTGAGTGAGTGATGCAAGCTAGTATGTAATTAAAGGAGGAAGCAGTCAAGCAAAGATGCTTTTTTTCTATCAAGTGTACATTAATAGTCGTAATGCAGAAAGAAGGTGAATGCATTTCAATGATACATGATCATTTTCGTGTGTTGTATACCCGCAATTTTTTTCTCGATTTTTTATATTTCATGTTTCTTTGATGAAATGTTCGTGGTGTAGGTTTCTCGATTTTTTTCGTAATTGCTGAATACATTTTGATGATTTTTGTTGTCCTATCACAGACGGTGTTTGCGTGAATACCGGTAAAACAAGGATACTCAACGCCGTTTCCTTATCGAAAACAGTAGCGTGTGTTCCAACTATTGGCATCTGCCGCTGCTGTTACTCTCCTTACCACTGACCGAATCAAGGTGTTTATTTTGGGGGATATTATTCCACTCATGAAGAGGGGTCTGCGTGAGTTGAGCGACATCATATGGGACGTTGACGCGCTTTTTTACTATCCTGTCTCGCTCGTCCCACAAACTGCTCGATTGGGGACATATCTGGACTGCATGGTGGTAAATGAAGGACTGAAGCGGTGTTTTGAGCCAGAAAGTCACGACAAACCCTTGGAACATTGGGTCTTGCGTTGTCCTGCTGCAACGTCATGTTACGTTGATGAATAAGAGGTAGGATGTGGGGTTTCCGATATGTTTCTGCTGTAAGCTTACCATGGATAACCACAAGAGGTGTACTCACGCCTTGAGATATCCTTGTCAATACCATAACAGACCCGCCCCTGAATATGTCGCTTTCCGTTACGCATGCGTCAGCATATCACTCACCACGACGCTGCTAGATACGTTATCGTCCATCTGAACTGTAAAGCGTAAAGCGAGACTCTTCATTGAACAACACGTCTCTCCAACTGGCCAACAAAAAAAAAACTGATTCGGTGAATGTGCAGGCAGCAACTGCATTCGACGTTGGCGTCGCTTTTCTGTAAGTGATGTACCAACAAAGCGACGTTGTAGCCTTACCTGAAACTTCCGCAGCCGATTTATTGCCGTTCTTGGACATACTCGCCAACCATGAGTGCCGACAACTTGACGTGCCGTCTCTGTTGCCGTCTGAAATTGGTTACGGAATTGCGAGAGACGTATGCCTCTATCTTGACGTCGTGACATATAGCGCGGGCGTCTGCTCCTCGGACGATCACCCAATTTCCCTGTGACTCTAAGACGCGTAACTAAACGAGATATTGTTGCCTCATAAGCACCATATTGCTAGGCTACATAGCGTTACGAATGGCCCTGCATTATCAAACCACCTGCTTATCCCTATTGACTTCACTCAATCTCGGCATTACTAGTGCATATGGTGCACTCTTTGTTGAAAAATCTGCTGATAGTATTCAGCGTCCAGTGGGGTCACGGTCGACTAAATTGCAACTGGAGCACATTTTCACGGTGCACGGACGTAGCTTAGTGTGAAATTTAATTGAATTAAAACGTGTGTAAATGCTATATTAGACAAACCGAACTTGCGTTTCCCTTTTTCCCCTCGAGTATATTATATCAATTAGCTATCATGTTTGGTGCACATTGAGCGTCCCAGGAATGTAATTAAGAAATTAAAAGATTGCCAGAAGTAAAACTAGCGTATGCAAATTTATCTGATATGAATATTTATCGTTTAGTGGTTTAGTTGTTATTTTACGGAGTGTTACATTGTAAAAAATGGCATGATTCAATGTAAGTAAGTAATTTTCTAATCAATAAAGACGCTATTTATAATTTATTCCAATGTATACGATGATGCGTTTAACTGACAATTTGTGTGAACTTTAAAGATTACCAAAACAAAATAAAAATGTGTCATATAACCCGAAACAATTTGTTTTGTTATTTGACTTGTTATATGTTCATATTATGTAATATACTGTCTTTGGTATATAGGTATAATTAAGTAAGTATATACGGAGATAATCACCAATGATGATCAACATTGAGACAATCGGAAATATACGATCGGGTTATCCGTCTACCGTATCCAATTAAGAAGATATCAAAAGCAATAATTTTATATTGTCTCTGATAATGAAAATAAACACCGAACTTGACTCGAAACTTCACAACAAAAATATGTTCCCTTGAGATCAAAATGTTGCTCATGACATTTTCAGAAAGTATGCCGTTAAATTAAAATGGTCATCTTTTACATAATTATTAATTATCAAAAATGTCAAAATCATTATTGTTATCATGTCTTTTTACATAACATTCTTTTTATGCCCTGGTCTTACTAAACTCTCAAAACAAATGCCTTGCTATAATTAGCACCAAATTGTCCCTCCGTGCAATGATTGTGTTTACAATGTTTTCATTTCGCGAAAGAGGACACTTCAATGGGTCTCTCTTTGAAGGGTTGCCAAACATACATAAGGTGTCTTCAAATGAAATGTTCATTGAAGACTTAATTAACGAGAATAATCATATTTGAATTCTTAACATATAAATCAAATTGACAGTTGACTGACAGAGGGAAACGATAAAAAATATTAAACTATGATGTCGTGTGTATATTGAAGTTGATTTATGTCAATTTGTCGTACATGACGATATGAAAAGATTGATATTGTTTCGTTTCAATTTTCAATACTTTGGCTTGCTTATTTACATATTTGCCCAAGCAATTGATTCAAATACTGTCACATTTCAATGATGTTATTCGGGCGTTATATTTATTTTTACACAAGGTGTGACATATCATGGGTGTTTGAAGAATAAAATGAAAATAAAATAAACTCGCCGTGGATGACAAATGTAACGTCACAATAACCCTAGCCCTAACGACGTTGTGAATTGATTTATGAAAAAAAAAGATCACTTAAATTGTACATAAAACATGTTTTGATTTTAAAAATCAATTTCAAAAATTGATTATAAGCGTTGATGTCAATTTTTTTTTAGTTTATGGGGGTATGAACAAAGAATGAGTTTGCAAACTTTTGCAAGAATCCGCAACCCATTTTTTCTTGGTGAAGAATTGCTAAGGTATATTCTAATGCTAGCTTATATCCCCCTAGTTTGAACTTAGAATTAGACATAACCTAGGGTATCAAAATCATAAAGCTCAACTTTATTTATAATTTTGATATTCTAGAGACATGGGACCAGTCTAGGGTCTAATGTTCCGTGGGTGCCCTAGTTGGACACAGTTCTCTTATATTAATTTCGCTTAACAACAACGCCTTGCAAACATTACGCACTAAAACTTCCTAGCATATGCAGAATCAACCATGAATATTGCCAACTGTAAAGCATATTAACATCGACATGTAATAAAACGAAAAATCGACAAACAATATTGAATGTCTGACAACCAGAAACAAAACCAATCTGATCTAATTTGATCTGAACATCTCTGGACTATGAAAGCTGTCACTCAACAGGTACCTCCTAAGCCCAGATTGTAGAACCACCTGCATTCCTCAAAAGAAAGACCTACACGTGACATTGTTTATCCCTCAGATTTATTCAGATTGCATTTTTTCTTGTTTTACATCTGTTCTCAAGGTCATGGTTAGTGTTGTCTCAAATTCTTTATTTAATTAATGAAGAGCGGTTTTAATGTTGCTATAGTCGATATGGCAGCAAGATGAAGGTGGGCAAATAGCTTAAGAACTCGTTAGGGTTCCCATGCTATTTGCCCACCATACATCTTGCTGCCATATCGACTATAACAACATTAAAACCACTGTTCAATACTTATTTTTACATTGTTTTACCATTTCCGTCAACTTTGAAAAAAACTAAACGAACACAAAAAAATCCCGCCTTTTTTAATGTCACATGACCCACTGGGTGTTATAGGCGTATGATGGCAACTACCTCTTAGTATTGTGTCAATGGGAAAATGCGGAGCAAATGTAAATATATAGGAATGTTTGACAAAACAACAGAGATAGAGATATATAAGACACCACATAGTGTGTCGTAGTTTCATTAGATATGTCATCAACATTTCACCTAATAAATGTTTAGAGGGATTATCAAAAACTGTAATTATTTTACTTACAAATATACCACTTACGCTTAATGTACTTGCATTATTTATTTTGTTAAATTGTTAATTTTCCGCTGCCAAACTTCTTTCTTTTAGCAATGGTTTATATGAGAAGAATATCTGCTACGTTGCCTAATAAATCAAACAGATATTTAAATTAAACCGAAAAAAATTCTTATCCGGATCAGCACCCTTTTTCCACTGACAAAAAAGCATGTAATATTTGTTTTTAGTATTGTGATTAATTGTTTGAAAATTGAATTTTAAAACCTAATTTACATATTCATTTTCCCTTTTTCTCACGAAATTAATCTTTTCTTTCCCAAATGAAAACCCATGTAAGTTAATTAAGTATGATCTACTAGACAAAAAGACGCCACAAGTTCCGTTATCTATCCAGCTTTGAATAAATCTTTAAAATTAAAAAAAAAATCTATTTGCATGCAAAGCTAGATTATTGTATTGATCGCATCCCTCGGATTAAATCATGACAAACGATGATAAACACATTTTATAATTTTCTGATTTTTGTCAGTCTTTGGTGTAAATGTTGACACACCTAATTAATGAGTCTAGACGTGTCAATATTCCGGACTGGTTGATCAGTCCACCCACACGTACCGAAAGCTAACGAAAAAAGAGAAAATAATAAAAGTAAAGCAGGAGAAATAATTCACGTACCATCAACAAACCGTGTCATACCAGAAGTCCAATAACAATAATTACGATGCATTTGATATCAATCAAAATTATTAGGTAATCTGGGGCCGCGGTATTCGAGTGGTTAAGGTGTTCTGACACTTTATCACTAACCCTCCACCTCAGGGTTGCGAGTTCGAAACCCACATGAGGTAGTTGCCTGGTACTAACCGTAGGCCGGCGAATTTTCTCCGGGTACTCTGGGTGACTTCACCTCCAAAACCTGAAACGTCCTTAAATGACCAACTCTATTACTGGTTACATGCGTAACTGTCCTGGTCTGCATTGCTATGGCATCCAAATGAACTTAGACTCACACTAGAAATATATTCGACTGGCTGAAAATCATAAAACGTACACACATCAGGGCCAAGTTGTTCAAAAGGTTATTACCTTAATCACTTGGTTTAAACAGTATTTTATTTTGTAAACAGCAAAGTTGTACACATTACATGAATGTAAGGATTCGAAAACAAGCCTAAAGCTTGTATTAATTTGTCTCCTTATAAAATAAATAGCAAAATATATACAGGCGACGGTAAGTCAAAAGAGCATGGATATGGTAAGTTTAATACAAATTTAAACCAGAAAAATTAGGTAATAATGAAAATCATAATTCAAAATCTTAATCCATGTCCCAACTGTGTCAGTACCAGTATGTACATGATACATGTTGGCGCGTATACAATTTAATACATTATTATGATAAACATGTTATATATATATTATATTTAGAGATATGATGCCATTGAAAGACAGATAAAGCTCCAAGAATCACCCGATCGAGCTCTTGATATACAATATCAATTTGAGAAGCGTCTGCTTTCTAGAATAAAACGTTGAACAGTAAGGAATATGTCTTCATTTTGATCTGGAAGAAGAGTACTGTCCCCACAGAGACCAGACCTTAAGTTAACATTATAAGGGAGGGTATCTATTGTTTCTCTTCTAATACGAGTATATTGGGGACAATGAAAGAGGAAATGAATCACTTGATTAGTGAAAATCCATTTCTCCTTTACTTCAAAATCAGCAGGTATGAAGAGACTGGTAGATGTTATAGTTTCAGAAAATGTAGTCAAATAAGTTTTACCAGAAATGATTTTATCAATATTTTAATATTGTTGTTAAACTGTGATTAGCCTAATCACTTTTTGAACAACCGGGTCCGGGAGAGAGATACTGACATGCTAACACAACTATTTGTCAAAATAAAAATTTATATATAGGAAAATATGAACAAACATATAGTTGTGTATGGGACTATTGGTGGAGTAAAAGTAACAAATCAAACCAGGGCACAGTTGTTCAAAAGGTAATTAGGCTAATCACATTTTAACAACATTTTTCGAATCCTGATGTAATAATTTTTGCTAGAACTAGCTTGTCAAAACTATATAGAATTCTGTAATTCTTACTTCTCTTTGTATAATTTAAAGATGATATACTCACAGGTTTTGGAACAAATGAGAAATGTAATTTTCACTAATCAAGTGATTAAGCTAATCACCTTTTGAACAATTGGGCCCATGTGTTCATAAAGAATAAACGTCTTATGCTGTATCGACGTCATAGTAATCTAGGTCAAATCAGGGATAATTTATATTATGCAAATGAGACAAGGCCGATACAAAAAGAACTTCATGTCGAACAAGACTATAAAACGTTTCAAAATCAAAGTACATAGAATTTGTAGATTTTTTATCGCACAAACGAGACAAATATGAGCCATTCCTTTTATAACTGGAACAAAGCACCGTTAAATGTTGATCTTTCCAGGGTAATAATTGATATAGTAAGGGCAGTTAGTGAAAGCTTTTCATAATGGATATCACTCTACTTAGTATCACAACACCGCAGCATTCGTGGTGTTACATATTCACAATTGTAAGCTCTTGAGAATACTGCATACGTACCTAATTTTGCGTACTCAAATTTAAGCGAATTTCCGGATTTTAACAGATAAATGTATTGATGAATTGGCGAACAAAAACTATTCTATATAGAAACATCATATAGAAAGTACAATCAACGCAATCATAATTAAGCGTAATGCTTCCAGCACAAATACCGCTAAGATAAGACTACCGCTAAAATATGTTTGTCTACAGTATCAAGTTGCATCTCGTATCGTCCTTACTTTGATGACATTGTTTATGACACGTGGCGTCATAAACAATCAAGCTTATAATGGGTGGTTTAGCATTATCAAAGCAAGTAAAAACCAAATTTACTTTTGTGTAAATATTTTTAGCATATGTTTGTTAGCTAGTTTTAACATGAAATTATAAAATAGTGTTCAATCCAATCTTGCAACGGACACCAAGCGAAAGGAGGCGTTATAAGTGGTCAGATGGGTTACGCTTATAAGGATGGTGCAGTGATGGTCGAGTTTTGTTTTTTTAAAGAAGTTTGGATTTCTTACAGAACGGTAACGTATTCCATATAAGGACGCACTCAACAACATTAAGGAAAAAATGCATTTTGGGAGATATCAGCTTTTCTACTATTAGGCAACACGACATATTATGCATGCTATATAAATACAATATAAATTACTTAAATGCTTAAGTATTACAGTAAGTTTCTATAAAAAGATAATTTTAAGATCGGCAGTAATATGCGGTATGAGATGAACTTTTTGACAGAGCCGAGTCTAATAATAGAGGACATTCGCAGTATGACGAATGCTTTACGGGCAGATTCAAATGTTAAAAAATCATATCCTTCTTGAAAAATCTATTTTGTTATTTAACTTTGTTAAAATTGATGAATTTAATTACACTTAATAACCTCTTTTCATTCGTTCACGTTTATTTCCAGGTTTCTTTTGAGCGGTTTATGCATATTCATCAACCTGGTTATCGTAATTTACATAACACATTACATCATTTTTATGAATGTTTTATATCGTAATTATGGTAATGTCGATTAGGGTTATATAACCCTTTGTGTGGGGCGTGTCACTTACTTCTTAGAAGTCATATCCGTAATAATCCTTCTTTTTAGTATGTATAAATACACACAATTTAATGTATGACTTTTTTTTTAAATCAGTCATAACTGGTTTGCCCCTTTACCATGTGAACTTAAGTTTTTGAATAATTATAGAAAGTAATTAATTTTCATATTGAGACAGTGAAACTATCTCAAACTTGATTTGTAAGGCGGACAACGTAACAGAAGTGGCATGCTTGGTCAGAAAACCGTAACATGTCCTTATGTTCAGAGTTTGGTGACTTACAGTTAAGAGTTTGGTGACTTACAGTTGAGAGATTGGTCACTAGCAATTTAGAGTGTGATCACTAACTGTTAAGAGATTTGCTACTTTCAGTTAAGAGTTTGGTCAATAACAGTTAAGTGATTGTTCACTAATTGTTAAGAGATTCGCTACTTACAATTAAGAGTTTGGCCACTAATAGATAAGAATTCAGTCACTCACAGTTAAGAGATTGGCTACTTACAGTTTAGAGTTTGGTCACTAACAGTTACGAGTTTTGACAGTTACAGTTTAGAGTTTGGTCACTTGCAGTTTAGAGTGTGGTCACTAATAGCTAGAGGCAAACTAAACTTAAAAGTCTGGTGTACTAAAGGGCAAAAGAAAAGTGAACTCAAGTTCACTCACTGTGTACTAGAGTTCACACCGTGCGCACTAAAGATACCATGCATGTGCATTACACCTGATGTATATGATACAGCTGGGCTTTTTTGTCGATTGAAAATAAATACAAATTTGTAACCACAATCTCTTAAATCAATACCACATTGACATATTATCACTGAATCTATAATGAATAAATAGTTTACATTTATTTTATAATTTGACATTTTAATTCAAATCTCACTTTTTATATACAATATGCAAATAAGTTAATGATAATTGTGTACGTGCTTTCGATATGAACTATATAATCTTTGAAATCCGACATTGTGAGAAAGAAATACGGCAATACGTAACTTCTATGTTTGTCTGGGTTCATTTGGGTCTGTCTTTTTCACACAAATGGTTACTGAAGGTGATTCTTATGACAAACTTACACCGAAGGCGATATAAATGGCCGCCTTTTCACCCACAATAAACGATACTCGGACGCTGACGTAGGTTGGTACATGACTTACACGTGGGGATTGTTAATAATTTATATTTACGTTCCGGAACTTAAAGGGTATCTTGAATACATTGCCATTGACCCTTATTGGTCAGTTATGACAGCTTAGTGTAGGTTTGACATACTGTACTGTCAAACATGTGCCACACCGATGAATGTTTGCATTTAAGTACAGAAATCAAAATATATACATGTATGTATCCAAGAGCAATACAAACTGATAAATAGAACCGGAGTGATTCGCCGGGGCGTTGTTACACATAGAGAATATCGGGGTCAATTATACCCGGCCGAGATGCTAGCTGAAGTCCGCGTATGGATGTTCTTACTAACTATCTTGAGAATGTCAATTACCTTTATTTAACTTTCATTTGTATGACGGAAGATTCTTCAAATTCCAGAATGTCTGGAACCTTTGACCATTTTAATTGTCTTGATGCAAATGTATATCTTTGTGTTAAAATGTGTTCTCTGTTTATGAATTTTGGATTCGTCATTTTGCCTGCCTTTTTTTATAGAACAGGTATATGTGGTAACACCTGACAAGCTATCCATTAGGAAACTAGGTACTTAACAATCTTTAGGCAAAGAAGACAAACGCGGAAACTGACATCAAAATATACCATTCGTCATCTGCAGTATAGTCACAAGACAATAATCGATCTTCATCATGGTTTTCTACAGCTGCTACCATGGAAATCTATTAAGTAAATATATTTAACCAGCGAGCATTCCATTCATTTACAGACGCAAATATCTGCATTTTGTTGGTGCAACATTTGACACTCTATCAAAACAATTCACGAAAAAATGTGTTATTTTGTGCTGTCATTCAAAGTTAAACAATGCTCTCTGCTGAATAAATAATGCCAAATTACGAAATATGTTGCAAGTAACAAATGACTCCCCAATTACAAAACGATTTTATTCTGTCTTCAAGATGGATGGTTTTACAAAACATTAATCAAGATAGCTCATTAATTCAACTTGTGAATATACGTCCTATATCATGCTCCATGTCATACATGACTCTAATCAAGTGTTTGCCTTTGATAATGATACCAGTCAAAGAGCATGGTAGCATGTATACTACACAAAATTGCTAATGAGCAAGTAAGCTTTGGACAATTCATTACCATCAAGATACGTCGCTTACCAGAAACATGCAATTTCCGCTCTAAAACCGTACATTGCTAAAGACTTTACACACCGTTTTCATTTAATAATATAAATTGATGTTTAGGTCTAAAGAATACCCAAGATCATGAACGTGTCAAAAATGAAATGCACCATTCATCGATTTCGTTTTTTCAAAGAATCTGAACTTCAATAAATCTATCATTTTATTTAATTATTTTATTACCCAGTATCCGATTATAGAAAAAAAAAACGTCAAAGAAGTGTTTATTGTCTGAGCTGTGCCACTATCCACGTTAATTAAAACACGGCATGTTGGTTATGGCATACCTCTACAATCAGGAGTTGTGTCAGCGCCCTGAATGTATGACATTCCTGTTCACTGTAAGAGAGTTGCATTGCTTCTAAATGCTTAAATATCACAAAAAGTTCCTCTTCAAGGTCAAAAATGTATTCATGCGGTCGGTAGTTTTGATGATTTGATTTTGAAAACACGATATTTTGATTTTGATATAATTTTTCGTTTCGAGTTCCTTCATTAAACTAAACGATAGTTCTATGAATTCCTAGCATTTTTCTCGTTTTGTTTTGTCATTGATGATTCCAAATAAACACATTTTGCTCAAATGCATCAATTTTGAAAATAAAATCATGTCATTTTTCTCGTTGGACTTTGGCATTGATCATTCTATAAAAGAAGGGTTGTGCTACGATGCATTTATTTTGAAATTAAAATCCTGTCGTTGTTCCCACTGCACTTTGTCATTAATCATTCTACATGTACATATACGCGTTGATCATTTACATATATGTTGTTGGTTCAAAGGTATATTTTTCGAATTTAAAATTATGTCATTGTTTTCTTTGGTCATGTCACAGATCATTATATATGAATGCGTTATGCACAAATACATCTATTTCGAAATAAAAATCTTGCATTGTTTTCGATTGGATTTGTCATTGGTCATTCTACATATAGGCGATGTGCTCAGATGCATTAATTTCGAAATTAAAATCCTGTCATTTTTCTCGTTGAACTTTCTCATTATTCATTCTATATATCACGCTGTGTTCAAATGCATCTAATTCGTACACCAGACACACCCACTCAATCTTACGGATCACTCTGATTTGTGTCATCTCGGTACGCGGCTTGGCGCACTATGCTTTTCGTGATTTGGGTGAAAGGAACAAAAATCGTTTTCCTGTCAATCATTATCATTTGTAGCTATATCTATGCTAAAAATGTGGCGGCTCTTTCGCTATTTCCATGCCACTCTCGACGTTGTAGTAGAAAGGCTTGTACTACCGTATTACCAGACTACTTGAAGATTAATATCCAGATGTCTACTATCTGAAATACCATGTGAATACAATCGTTGAGGTATGATATTGCATTAGACGAAGATAATTTGAAGGACAATTTACTTAATATATTACTAATATATTTTTACAAGTTAAATGCTTTGTTTCTCGTTCCATTTAAGTATGCTGTTCAAGAGGCCGTATTTTGTGTAATATCAGTAAAAAGCTTTCTTTAAGCTGATAAACAAAAACATGACATAAACAATTCCAACATATTGGCAATATGGCACCTCAATCGATCCGTGGTCATAGAGATTGACAGGCACAATAAAGACAGTATACCAAAGCCATCATTTTCCCTGATCATCTCATGACATATATTTTGCAAGAATCGATCACGCACTAGTACTGCCTCCGGGCTTATGAATGCCCAAGGGCTAGACTAACAATTCTTCTTGTGTGCACCTGACCATGCTATAGTGTACACCTAAGTATACCCTGAGGCCAGGTTAATGTCGTGAATGTGTGAAATGACATGTTTCGCAATATACTGAGACCACAAAGTCCGTAACATCACCAATAGCTGTTTTGACGCTGCATTTTATTAATGAGAGCAGGTCAAATGTGGGCTCCAATTATTTTGGTATTGATTCCTATAATAATCGGTCTTCAGTTTTTTTTTTTAAATATCTCCATAAGTTTTTTTAATTAAAATAATAGAAACAGGGGATTTGACAGGCAGCTTGAAATCGAAGTTTGAACTTATATCAAGATGTATATGGGCGTGCGAACTACTGATGCCGCACTGACTAAACCAAGAGCAGTTAAACATCCGAAGAAATGTCTTCAACATGCGTTTTTAGCTTTAAAGTTTAGTGAAACATTAACATTTATTTATTTATTCATTATTTCGGCATTATGACTTGTTAATACATAAGAAAAAAAGTTTCATATGATAAACTATAGGTAATTTCGCGGGTTCTCATATCGAGAACAAAACATTTCTTGAATTAACCTACATCGGAGTCATGTATTTCAACGAATTTCAATGGAGCTGAGGGCGATTTTTTCTTTGTGTATTAGTCTATTAACCAATCTCAGTTTTTATTTTGTTTCATATTTAAACTGTATGAAGGGGTAGCCCAACCGTATATCGCCGTGGTCAATATACTCAACATACCATGTACGTCGTTTCGATGATTCAACTGAATTTATTTTAATTGATTTACCATATCGTCAACGATAAGTGAGCTACTTAACCGCAATGTAAACCAATGTATAGCTAAAACGAAATAAAACTCAATTTTAAAGGGTCCACTCAAGTTAATCAAGATATATAGACGTATGTGCATAATACAACATCGTATTGAATTGCATTATTTTAGTTATTCATTCAAGCATTGATGTCATTTTCTTTTAGTTTCATCGGGGTATGAAACAAATTTTGTTTGCAAACTGTATGAATCCGCGTAGCGGATTCTTACAGAAGTTTGCAAAACAAATTTGTTTCATACCCCGATGAAACTAAAAAAAAAATGACATCAACGCTTATAATTAATTTTTGAAAATAATTGTTTAATTTAAAACATGTTTTATGTACAATTTTACTGGTTTTAAATGGGATTCTTTTTCTCAGATCAATAGGCAACGTCAATTGTCGTATTGTGACATCACATTTTTCGCGCCATTTATTTATTTTTCTTTCATAGAAGAATGAAAAGAATTCTTCGACCAATCACATTTGAGTATTTACCATGAAAACAAAGAAAAATTAATTATATGTCTATATATAGTGATAATTCTTCGATAAGACCATCAACAACGCAGTATCCCTATGTCACTCCCCGTATTTATGGTCTAAATTTACTAAGATAAATAGATAAAAGAATAAGTAATAATTGAAAAAAAAATGAATAAATAAATAGATTATTTATCAATAACAACATTATAAACATTACCAAATGACAATAATTTCATAGGATCTACGATATTCACGCGAATAATGTCCAGTTTCCAGGTAGACGTCTCTTAAGTAGAATACATGAATAAAATTACCTTACGTTGCCTTGGTTTTACTCTCATATTCGTTATTGATGATATTGTGAGTATTGTTTTCCGCGAACTCATAATTATCGTACCCATAATAATTACTTAGATGAAAGAAAATTCCAAGCGTTTTTTCATTGCACATTATAATGTTATATAAATAAAAACCGAAAACCGATATATCTTATGTGTATAGATGTTTTACCACAATGAATACATAATTATAAGATTCGATATTTTACTAAAGTAAAATTGAAGAAGGAGTGTGACACTCTAAGGTGATGAATGATCCTATAATGCAAATTGATGTACATTTTTTTTATATATATATTAATGCTATTTTTGTTAAATTATAATATGCATGTCATTGCGTGGTTTGGATTATGCGCACACACAATAAATCTGGTAGTTCTTGTGCCTGTCCGACAAACCACTGCAGGGTTAATGATTGTAATTGATGTGCCCTCGCCCATCACTACAGTCAAATAACAGGTAGACAAGACATTGAGCTCAGGTATATTTGAGATAAGCGCTCGCAGGTAAATGACAGGGACCAGTAGGCAAGGTATATAAGGTAGAGTGCCATACGTGAATAGGGTTCGTTTGAGCCAGTACTGCTTATCTACGTGTTTCTGGGGAATTACTCGTCAGCATTGTCTTGTCATCAGGAAAAATGCTTTCGTTGGTAGTTACAGCGCTTCTTGTCGGTAAGTATAATTTAAGAAATTATATAATTTTTTATATGAAATTATGTCGGTAAATATAATTTTAGAACTGTATTTCCATCCGAAATTTTAAGTAAAGGTGGCTATGAATGCATTTTTTTACTTGAGTATTATGAATTATATGTTTATACATAAAAAAATCTTCTGGATCTCACCTGTGAACATTTGCATATTTTACGAAATGAACAAATATTTTTTTTTTCATAAACATAGCGAAGTGAAACAAATGATGATCATATTGATGACAATATTTCTTTTTCGATTCCAATTTGTCAATAATTTCTAAATAATATTTCTGATAGATATTTTTGCTTGAATTTAAATTATTTTAGATGTTCTTTTCTTTCATTGTATTTGTATTCGATATTGTTATTTAGAAGTCACACTGTGCTTAACCTCCTATATCAACACCTTCCTTTTTCACGGAAGCGAGAATGCTGAAGAAAAACAAATGTTCATGCTAGCACAACAAATATAGCCATTCACTCTTATTCACCGCAGCCCATAAACTGTAAATGTACAATTCATGTAAAAAGATGACATTTTCTTTATAATATTTTGATGGTACTATGAAATGTTGTTTATGTAGTTGTTAAAATATAAAATGATAATAATACGATCTGTCTAAAAAAGTGTATATATAATTTACGAATCACTTCAAGAAAAAAGAAGGAACAAAAAACGTATTTGTACTGACGAGTTTGGGTCATAAAAACCTAATCACCGGTCTTTGTTCGCTGAAGTCATGCGATTACCAAGGCGTCTCGTGATGAGACACGCCTATATTTCGGTTGAAATATGGACAGAAAATAAATTACCTCGTCATATTTTTATCATAATGCATGAATGGAATTTTGGTCCTTTTTATGATCATTTCCTATGGAGCAAAAACTTGACAAGACAACAATGAATACATTTCTTTGTATCATTTCATCACATAATTACAAAATAAAAACTCAAAACTTGAAACTTCAATTTACTTTATTTGAATATGAAGTGAGAGGAATAAAGTCGAATATTTGTCGCACATAATTTAATATCCATTATATAACAATACTTTCTGTACATATACTAGTTTTTATTGTCTTTTTTGTTTGTTCCAGGCCTGGTCGCCAGTGGTAAGTCTACAGAAATGCTTATTATTTCCTGTTAACTATCAAATACATGATCATTTTTATTTGAATATTTTTAATGATTTTATGTGAGATAAGAACGCATGATTTTATTACATTATATTGAATAAGACTAGCATTCCAAAAGTTAATTAAGACAGACAATAAACTTCGGATGATTTCTCGAAACCTCTTTGCAGCAGTCTGTGACGTCATCATTTAAATACGGACTAAATGCGGAGTACAAAACACGTAACAGTATCGTAATGGATGATTTTCTTATAATTTGGCATGGCTTCGATTCCGCTATTGGATTTTCATATCAATCTAAGATTTTGTCCGAATACATTATTTTTTTTTACATCATATTTAAGGATTTATTTGAACATATGTCTATATGCTATGGAACCGTAGAACCAAACCGCAGTGTACTCTAAATAAACCGCAAGCAGTTTCGAAAAAGTGTATAATGGGTGTTATAGCTCCACAACATAAAATATATTTAAGCATATCCTTATAATAAAGTGTGTAAAAAAAGCCTGCATAATATATTTTTTTACTTGCCGCCTTTTTTCTCTTAGAAAGTACATCGCCATTTTATCAATCATTCGAAAACGAGGTAACAAACGACGACGCTATTTTGTACGCTAATGGCGGGTAACACACGGTTAAGCCAATGAAAATACTTGTTACAAGCAATATTAAATATGTCGTATTGACTGGAGCTAATTAAAA
The DNA here is from genome assembly GCF_902652985.1 of Pecten maximus. Lineage (NCBI taxonomy): Eukaryota > Metazoa > Mollusca > Bivalvia > Pectinida > Pectinidae > Pecten > Pecten maximus. Next base: position 2,932,802 of record NC_047031.1, on the reverse strand, counting down.
CATTTCTCTCTATGTATGCTGATTGGATCAGTACAGAGAATAAGAACAAACATGTAGTCGTTAACACCGCGGTACAGTAATAATGGCTCGACTCAACATACTTACATTGTTACACGTACGAACTCCATGTATACTGATCGTGTCTTAACATGTAATTCGATATAGGTCACTGACCGTTTAAATGGTGGAATGACACCTCGTTGTGACAATCAACGCTATGCTTTGATATAATAACTGTCCCTTGAAACGGAAGTAACAGAAAAAAATACCTGTACATGGACTATTACGTGTATAATGATGAATATAGTTTTTATCTTCAGAATAACTATTCATAAGTATTTATATGCTGTTTCATAGGTAATGTTTCCGGGGATAAAATTTCACTATATTCACGATCATAATATACCGCGCGAAAATAAATGCCCAACGAATTCTTATATACAGGAAACATATAAAGAAATATTTCACCAGAATCTTTAAACGATTAGGTTGCGCAAAACCTTATAACGGCAAATTGGGTCTTAGGAAAATCGCGAAATAGAGTCCCTTAGATTAAGCAACGATATAGCGTGCATGGTTGTATGTTTTGAAGAAATTGCATTCATGATGGACATTTGGAAAACACAATATTCTTAGACACTTCGATTGCAAAACACTAGAAAACCTGTATACGCAATTTTTACGAACCGTTTCTTTGGTATGATATTTTGAAGTCATTCATGTTTTTAATATATGCATATTGGCGAACAAATTGATTAATAAATCATTTGATATGGATGTTATCTTCATCATAAATATGTGTAGCACTCAACACAATACCCTCAAAACAAATTTACGGACATGATATAAAAAAATATCCAAGTATTTCATTTTTCTTCAAATCTTTTTCTTAACACAGATAAAGGTCCTATTAAATTATGGATTTGGACATTGTTTGTGTTCCAATTCACTTGCAATGTAATCTTTTACCAAAATGCATTACGGATACGTATCGATGTACTAGATATTGCTATCAATGCGAAGGAATGGTTCTTACCATTTCTAACAAATGTTACCGTTGTCCGAACGTAGCTATTATTCTTAACTCACAAAAATAACAATTGACCATTTATCATTCAAATTAGCAAACGGAAGGGAATGTGTTTCAATTTACAATTTGAAAGTGATAGTGGGATGTGAATAGTTACATATTATACAGAATATACAGTTATTAATTTATTAGTGTACAGAAGCTAGGGGATCTGGCAACAAGTGGCGTCTCTTACATTAAGCCATCCTTAAAAATGAAAATATTGCAGTATTATACAAGCATGTTAATGTATATCAATGTTGTAAATTAAACTAATATAGTTAATTAAACAAACAAGACACATGAGCGTTTAGCTTAAAATTATCAACCAAACAGTTGAAATGAAGACTATGGATTCAAACTGCTTACTAAGCAATTTAACAGAATGGCGTCATGGGAACTTTTATGATCGAAACATGACAACCTATGATTAATATATTTGACAACATAGGAATAAAAATTTACTACACAAAAACACGGCAGGTGTTGTCGATGTCATCATTGCTTCCGTGTGTTAAGACTAAGCTGGCTAACTTGAGCATGGTAGTCGTGTATTTCGAATGCGTCACCCCGAGCTTAAATCGAAGTATTTATAGTTCAAAAAACGAAATGAACTTAGACCACAATATGTAACGATACATGCAAATATAATGTTATACATGTTTTGCTCTTCAAAAAAATTCAGTAACAATAGCAAAGAACAATATAACTTAATAAATGACTTATCCTTGTGAAATCTATCTATAGAGAAACATGTATTAAAGTAAGCAATTTGTAATACCTAAACAGATCAGATGTTTACATTATTGTATATTGTTTTCTTCCATTTGACAGTTGATATGTTTTACGCTTCTTATTATGAAAACAGTTTTGTGACCTCTGACCTTGCTTACAAATCGTATAGTAGTTCCTTTTTAAAAAAGTTCGAGTGGGTGTTATATTCGTTGTGATAGGCTAATTAATCTTTCAGTCACGAAGATATTAAAATAATCAAGAAGGAAATTAAAGGCAACAAATCAAATTAGATATATGTAAATTGCTCGCACGCGATTCAGCCATCAAACACAGAAATATATTCCATTGATAATATATGCGAAATACTAATGTTAGAATCAGGAACTGTTGTGATTTTGTGAATCAAGATGATGGCTTGTTTAGTTGACATTTATCGTCGGATTGACATTTTCACGGATGTATTTTAGTGATACGGTAAATATTAAAATACGTTTCGACATTATCCGTGTTGAATGCAACTATGACAAAGGCAATGCATTGTCATAATTAGGTATATAATAAAATATAATTATTAAAAAGTTTTTGTTTTTATTCAATATCCGCTACATTGAAAATACAATTTTGGTAATAGATATGTAACCATGTGCTTGAAACTAGACATCAGAGTTATATCCACAAACTGATGTTAACATTTCTGGCAAAATGTAAGAAAATTGAATATCTGCATCGCGAAACTCTATTGTAATCTTTTCTTGAAAAACGTTTAAAAAAATGTTTCCTTAGTTCAACAAACTTTGGTAACTTTATCATTTCATATCGCAAGTAGGGAATGTTTCTTTCTTTTATTACATACAACCACCTGCAATGCTTGACGTTCACTTTCAACACGTATTCATGCAAAACCTTAATATTTTTAATGAATTCAAATAAACAGCATCAGTATGCTAAATCGCTGAAAAAATATATAACAAAAACATATATAAATCACAGAAGGTGTACTTTTGTTTAAATGAATTACTTTGATACGCTTCAAAGAGAGAAAGAAATGCAACTCCATAATGTATTATATTCGCCGTATGTTATATGTGAAATCGTTACGGTGTGTGGATATCATTACCTGACCAGTCTTTATGCAAGACAGTGTAGAAGTGTTTTTTTGCATTAACGTGATTCAATCCGATATATGCTTACTTAGGCCCATAAACGCAAGATTTAGATAAATTGATAGACGGTCGTTTGGACAGTTATGAGAACAAAGAACAATGGACACACAGTCACCTGGGGCTCCTATTATGTTTTGTGGTCGTGTTTATTGTATCGCTACATGCCATATTGACAGCTGATGCCCCTTCGGATTGCCCTTGTTGCTATACGATGGACTGGCTTGCGCATAAAACCTTAACGTTTGACGGGGAGGGCTTGCTAGTCCCAGCAGAAATACATCAGGGCACTTATGATATTAGATAAGACTAGACACGTGTCTACAAGATCAGATCCATCACAAATGTCTCTATGACATTTCACTGACTACTGCTCTTTTTATAGGTTTTTTTTTATATATCATGCTATATTAGAAGTTGATAATATATATATTTATATAAGTTTGATAATATATATATTTATATAAGTATATATACTTAAATAAAAAGATAGGTGTTATCTTTCATTTCATAAGATGCCATTGTATTCAAGTTAAGCAATATAGTTCTATTTGTGGGAGAATTAAACACTTTCTATATAAAAAATATAATCACATAAAAAGAAATCAGTAAGAGAAGAATGAAAGCAAATAACAAAAGAAAGACGGTCAAATGAAAAGTAAAGGTTAAATTTCATAGCAGAAATATTTTCAGTGGGATTTCCTGTAGAATGACAATGACACAATAACTTAAACATCTCCGAAAAAGAATAAGTATGATTGATTGCAAGCAAAAATATCAAAAGTATTTGCCATGCCTTACCTCGAAGAGTTTACGCTATTAACACTCGCGAAGAATTTGAGCTTTCTATCATTATCATTTAAAATAGATTATTATTATTTCCATACGATGGTGCCATTTTTTGTTTTTTTATTATTTTTATTTTTTTTTGTTTGGTTTGGTTCTTGTTGAAAACAGTGTATACGATGTTGGCTATGTTGCATGTTTTAAGGTATAACGCCACAGGTGCGGAGGTCTGATCTCAAGGCGTACATGTATATGAACCCTCATGTAATAAAATTATAGGTGACAAACTCGACACGCCTTTACACTTGAGCACATCATTGATGTGTGGAAACCGAAATGACATTTTTTGATATGACGTGTGGGAGGGTCCTATCAATCAAACTCACTGGTGAATAATTTTGACGTTTTCATTTGTTAATATTTAAGGTCCAGAAGGGAGGATATATATTAGACTGAACCTTAAATGAGTATGATTTAGTTGTAATTTATTTTGATAAACTCTGTGATGAAAACAATCCGCTGAATTATGAAAGTGCTAACTGCAGTTTTCGATATATATATTTCTAAGTCAGTGATATTAGAGGTGCAAATTCATCAGTACGCGAGCATGTTTAAATTAGTTTATACACTTAACTTTGTGTAAAATTATAGCGTTTACACTATTGATATGAAGTTATAAAGAAAAAAAAATATCAGCTCAACGAATACTCTAAAATGTCATTCACATCAATCGTTCAATCAACGAAAAGTCAAAAGAATACCATGCGTACCCAAACAAGCATTACGTCACAAATTTGATAGAAGAGTTAATGTTGACTCAGGGGTCGAAGTATATTCACCATTTTATCTAGCAAGACAACGTGTTTTTGTCAGCTAGGTGGTCTGCATTTTTCTATCTAAAGCAAGCGTGGTTTATGTTTTGTTTTCATGAATCATACAGGGAACCAAATCACTCAAACAATTAAGCCCTCTCACAAACAATGGAAAAAATGCCAATGAATCAAACTAATACGTCTGTTCTTTTTCTTTCACGGAATGTATATACTGCAGTTTAATTAGTGTCCTGCATTTTACAGAATGAAATATTTTCAGAAAACTCCAGTTAATAAAGCTTGCAAAGTCAAATGTTACAAATTGTCATAATATTAATATAATTACAAAATACACAGGATGCCGCGAAATTACCGTTTGATCATATTTAATTTAGAGAAAAAAGGTAAAATTTCTAACAATTATTACTGACCACAGCTCCCCTTGAGTGATTAAGAAATATTGTTGTTGAAAATGGTAATGTTTTTATTCTTGAAAAACATTAACGATTAAACTGGTTAAATAATTTAACCAAAAATAACCGTTATTTTCTCGGGGCGTCACCCATAATGTCTAAGTTGAGAGAAAAAAATAATCTTGAAATTTCAGCCATATGATGATGTTCACTAGAAAACTTGATTTTTTCTCCGTAAATATCCTAATATTCAAGATTGTGTTATCAAGTATATAGGAACATGCAATAATTGAATGCCTTGTTATCGAACTGTAGATCCTTCGCCGCCGCAGCGAGGTTATGGCGGTGAGTCAGTGGCCATCTGGTCACAATATGCTTCAAACGACATGCTTTATATTTATATCTTTCACTGCTATTTAATACATGAACTACAACAATTTTACGGAACAATAAACATAAAACAGCGCTTCGATGTTGAAGAATGGGATTTAATGATCGATTGAATCAAGCTCTATTGATCAAAATTCATTGCTATTTTTCATAAAAATAGACGCTTCTTTCGAAAAAGGGTGATTCTTTTAAAACCCATTCTAGTAAAATCTTATTTTCTTTAACAAATTGGAGTTTGTTTTAACAATTTCGTCAGTGCCATGTTAAAGACACTGGCCAACACACATACTCATGCAAACGTTCACGCTAAAACACACGAGTCTTGCTTATCCTCTAATAGCTTATCAAAGTCACCAGCTAAAACCGTTATCACTGATAATCTGCATTGAAAACCCGTCCATAGCACAACTGTCTGTATGTCAACTAATGCTCTTTGGTCTTTTGTTTATATATTGATGTATTTTGTTTAAACTGATATGTCTTAATCGTATGATACTATACTAGGCCCAACATTCCCTATTGGTAAGTAAAGTTACTAAAACGAGAAGAGTAGTTGCTTAATAGTTTATATTTGAACGTCTTAGCTTAATAAACGTAATATTCTTAGTATTATAAATGGACTTTTGGTTAGTGTAATATAGTACATAGAAGGATATTATAATCAAACCGCATTTAGATATCTGATAGATATAGTGTTTATTCGCCTACGATCGATTATCCCCATGAATACTATATGTTAACGCATTTTATTTTTAATTATTTATGGCATTTGCTTTGAAAGGACAAAGTTGTTGTCCTAGCTTTACATCTTTGGTTGCAGTATATGCCTATAATAATTTAAAGCCCAAGTTTACTGTGCATGGCTTTTTATTCTGTTTAGATGATTGTTTAGCTTCCATCACAGGGATGGTTATTATGTTTTCGTTATTCTTCCATCACAGGGATGGTTATTATGTTTTCGTTATTCTTAAAGCAACGGTTTACTTAAAACATGTGTCTTTCTTTAATGTATAACCACCAAAGAGAACGTGTACTAAGGGGTGGTGTCAATATCAATCTCTTAATACATAGAATATAGAAACGTTGCCTCATACAGTTGGACATAAAAGAATAAAAATTGACAAATTTTATCAAGAACAAATGCTATCAATTATGACAATGGTCGTCAGGAAATAATGAGTCAAGTTCTCTCTAGAAGAAAACAAAAAACGGTATCTATTCATGCTACTTCAAAAAGAGCTTTAACAGCTATATAAGTAATGAAAAACGTTACCAAACATGTTTCATTCGTATATGGCTAGATAACACTGTTCAAATTTCGTTTTTTTTACAAGAATGTCGATCTATGCATTGTCAATTAACCTGAACACAAGTGGTCAAATATCCAACTAACGGATGGAAATATATTTGGTACATAATATGTATCATATGTTTGAAACGGAAACACTACAATTCTAATAATTTATTGTGCTTGACCAAACCAAATTTATAATCCTCAGATCCTTATCGCGGCCCACAATGTGAGTATATTAGGGCGAAAGCTGGATGTAAATCATCAAAATTAGACAAACTTCTAGTGAATATAGTGCATGTAAACTATGTTAAGGCGGTATGCTACCTCACTATGACACGCTGTTAAGGGTGTATGCTACCTTACTGTGATACATTGTTAAGGTGGTATGCTACCTTACTGTGATACATTGTTAAGGGTGTATGCTACCTCACTATGACACGCTGTTAAGGGTGTATGCTACCTTACTGTGACATGTTGTTAAGGAGGTATGCTACCTTACTGTGACATGTTGTTAAGGGTGTATGCTACCTCACTATGACACGCTGTTAAGGGTGTATGCTACCTTACTGTGACATGTTGTTAAGGGTGTATGCTACCTTACTGTGACATGTTGTTAAGGGTGTATGCTACCTTACTATGACATGTTGTTAAGGGTGTATGCTACCTTACTGTGACATGTTGTTAAGGGTGTATGCTACCTTACTGTGACATGTTGTTAAGGGTGTACGCTACCTTACTGTGACATGTTGTTAAGGGTGTATGCTACCTTACTGTGACATGTTGTTAAGGGTGTATGCTACCTTACTGTGACATGTTGTTAAGGGTGTACGCTACCTTACTGTGACATGTTGTTAAGGGTGTACGCTACCTTACTGTGACATGTTGTTAAGGGTGTATGCTACCTTACTGTGACATGTTGTTAATGGGTTATGCTACCTTACTGTGACATGTTGTTAAGGGTGTATGCTACCTAACTGTGACATGTTGTTAAGGGTGTATGCTACCTTACTGTGACATGTTGTTAAGGGTGTATGCTACCTTACTATGACATGTTGTTAAGGGTGTATGCTACCTTACTGTGACGTGTTGTTAAGGGTGTATGCTACCTTACTGTGACATGTTGTTAAGGGTGTATGCTACCTTACTGTGACATGTTGTTAAGGTTGTATGCTACCTTACGGTGACATGTTTTTAAGGGTGTATGCTACCTTACTGTGACATGTTGTTAAGGGTGTATGCTACCTTACTATGACATGTTGTTAAGGTTGTATGCTACCTTACTGTGACGTTTTTAAGGCGGTATGCTACCTTACTGTGACATGTTGTTAAGGGTGTATGCTACCTTACTGTGACATGTTGTTAAGGGTGTATCCTACCCTACTGTGACATGTTGTTAAGGGTGTATGCTACCTTACTGTGACATGTTGTTAAGGGTGTATGCTACCTTACTGTGACACTTTTTCAAGGGTGCAGACTACCTTTCTATGATATGTTATTGAGGGTGTATACAATCTTGCTGTGAAATGTTGTTAAGAATGTATGCTACCTTACTGTGGCATGTTGTTAAGAGTGAATTCTACATTATTTTGATTTGTAATCCCATTTATTATGTATGTAGTGGAAAGCATATGAAGAGTAATTGGAAAATATGTATCAATTACTTGTGAGATACAATGACGTATCGATATACGTTTAGCTTTCTATCCAAATGATATATATGTATATTCATATAAATGAATATATATGCTTTATAGTCAAGACACATACGGTCTCAGGAAAACATGAAAAAATTAGCCTGATTACAAAGGATTCATTATTCGGTTAAAACAACATAATCAGTAGAAAAAAAAGATAATATATTTTTGTAATTATTAAATTAAAGCAAAGCAAATAAAACAAGACTGTTCGATTGCCTAATGGTAGATGTTGATCGTAATTTTGATAATAATTGGAGTGATTGCATGGAGATAGCTATTGCAGACATTAATTCGACCAGTATTTTGGCTTGAAAATAAGTATAATTAATCTGTTTTAACATATTTGATAAAATGATCACAAATTGGTTATGTTCAAATACATAAATGAATTGATAAATTCAATTTCAATTTTACCCCAAAAAAACGTTATTATATCCAGATCCTTACCCAGGAAACCATTGTGAGTATAGGATGAATACGTTTAAATCTGTTCGGTTATAGTTGACGATGTTAGAATAGTGCATGGAAATGTGTTTAAGGAATATCCTACTTTTTATGTGAAATCAATATTTGCAAAAACACAAGTTAGATTTTTTCTATTTATAAATTTAATTTTCAATTTTATTTATATATTTATTTATTTATCTTTTTATTTATTTATCTTTTTATTTTTAAGCAAACAGATTATTTTTTATTTATTTTATTTTTACTTAATTTATTTTCATTTTGTTTCTTTATTTATATGTATTTTTAGTTTGGTCATTCATTTTTTATTCATTCATTTATTTGTTTATTTAATAACTGTAAAATGACATTTAATTTACCGCATATTAAAAGCATATTGAAATCATATTTAAAGGGGGGTAACTCTTATATGAATATTGTCATATTGTGTTAGATAACATTTTACTGAGCATTGAAGATTTTGTTTATTACTGACTAATAGTGATTCATATTTTCAGAAATTTGACATTTTGTACCATTTCAAAATTAAACGTACTATGCATGTGAATTATAATTTACCATTTGGAAACTGATATTTCCCTATGGTAAAGGTTCCGGTGTTTTTAATTTCAATTGTCTGTTTTTCATAATAGTCCGCCTCGGAATTTTATTTGTTATTGATATTTGTTATGGTGTTTACCATTAGAAAACCGACAAGTATGTCTCTATGGTAAAGGTTTCTGTGTTTTAGTTTCAAATGTTTATTTTTCATTATTGTCCGCCTCGGAATAGTATATGCTGTTGATATTTGTTATGATGAAAAGTATGTATTTTGATTTGATTTTTGTGATTCATTACTCAATATGTTGACGAAAGCTTATGAATATTCACGTATCTTGTTCTATTTTTATTCCACAGACCCTGTTGTACCAGGTAATAGTTTCATTTCTTTTTTGTTGTTCTTGGGTGTCTAAGACTATATAAATGACATTTTAACGCTTTAGAATAAAATAATATAATTCAATATGATAATAGAAAAAACTTTAATTTTTAACCAGTTAATGTTAATACCTTTAAAAGATTGGTGGTATTTTTATCTAAATTCCTATTCCTCCAAATTGTTAAACTGAATATTTTTTCTGAGACAATGTTTACCATAAATTAATATATTTTGAAAATACTTTTTTCAGGCGGAAACCAGGTGAAGGTCTTAAGTAAGTATATATTAAACATAGGTGTCATAAAAAGGATGAATAACATATTAACAACAATGCATAGCACTCCACTGTGGGAACATGTCATTCGTAAATCAGTTAATTTTATCAATAATATGTGAACGACATTAGGCGCATATGTTGCTTTGATATAGCGGTAACTGTCACATACGGGCTATTGTTTAATATTTAATGAGAATGAATTACAAATTTAGATGAATTATGACTGTTGATTGAAGAAATATATTACAGCAAATGTTATAAGTTTGAAAGATATTTTACTGTATATTTTTTTATCATTTATTTATTTAATTCTTTAATTTTTGTTAAGATTAACTTGGGATTTACAAATACCTTAGCATATCTATACCATAAACTTGTTTTTCCTTTATAGCTGTACCGAAAGTCCATCGTGAGCAAGTCGGCCTAATCCATCAAGAAGCAGGTAATAACATCAATCCTTGCTATTGAAGTAAGAAACAAAAATAAATCTGTTTGTGTTTGCTTGTTTTGTTTGTTTGTTTAATTTTGTTTGTTTGTTTATTTCTTTTTTCATTTTTTTTTTCTAAATTTTGATTCTGTTTAATACTTTGTACTAATTGATATTGAATATTATTTACAGTTAATATTTGATATTTTGTTTCTATGTGGAAACTATAATCAATCATGTGTTTATTTTGTAGTCCCTGTACCGGAAACACGTGTCGTAACAAATGAACGTAAGTTGAAACAATTTCCTATTTCTCTAAAACTATCAAATAATCAAATACTGAAGAGTAATAATGTTAACGATATATATTTATTTTACCATTGAGAGCTCTCCGTCTATTCATTACCGTCTTAATTAAGTTTCTCATATGACTAGTTAGATATCTATACTATGAAGACTGTAATTAGTGCGCCTATTTTTGGCTGTATTAATAAGTTTTAATTCGTTCATAAAATTAAATACATGCTATTTAGTCGATAAGGAGATAAAAACAATGACAAAAAAATGTACAGATGTTTATATAGTTTTAAAGAGAGCCCTCTCGATTTCATTGTAATTAACATATCATCCCTAAACAAGTCTGTCAGTATTCTACATATAATATACATCAGATCAAAATGTTTCTCCCATGTGTAATCAAGATGCCCTTTTATCTTTTCAGGTGTTAAAGTTGTTACACAGAAAGAACATGTACTCGTTCCCAAAGTCCGTAAGTAAAGTGTAATATATACTCTATTTAAGTCTCAATCACATGTTTACACTTTTCAATGTAAATGTAAAACAGGATGCTTTGAAACAAACAATGATTATCAATTTTGACTCGTCAGCGATGTTAAGGCAACAAAGTGTTGGTACCTTCGGGGTCGAAGGGGCCGCGGTGGCCGAGTAGTTAAGGTGTCCTCACACTTTATCACCAGCCCTCCACCTCTGTGTTGCGGGTTTGAAACCTACGCGTGGCAGTTGCCGGGTACTGACCGTAGGTTGGTGGTTTTTCTCCGGGTACTCCGGCTTTCCTCCACCTCCAAAACCTGGCACGTCCTTAAATGAACCTGTCTGTTAATAGGACGTTGAACAAAACAAACCAAACCAAATCTTAGAGGCTATGGCAGAAATAGATGCAATAAAAGGGGTGAATATATCACATTTATATTAAGCAATACTTCTGGTCTTTATAAAACGCGAACTAAGATACCATAAGAAAATTTTGTATAAACATAATTGTCTTGAAGTTTATAATAGCAATAATCCAAACATTCAGTTCCGACCGGAACAACTGCGAAATATAAACCGGCGAAATTGTTATCAACGATTTTTTTTTCTTAAATTAATTCGTTTGATCGTATTTGATGAAGACCTCACCTATCCTTTGTGGCCTACATGGCAGTCTCTTTGGGCAGGTCTTCCGTTTGCAACCCCACCTCAAATTGAAAATAAGTTTCATAAACACCAAATGCACCTCCACATGTATTCTACATTCTACTCTCTCTTTTCAATGGCAAGGGAGGACAGGGGTTCAAAATGAAGTCTTTCCCTGTGTTGAAAATATCCTCATTTACTTTGCAAATACAGATATGTCTTGTTCGATACTTGATTAAGGGTCTCGTGGTTCCGTTGTCACAGCCTTTGTTATCATTTTGAGGGAGTGACATCATTCTTCGTTGACCTACACTTATATTGCGTGTGTCGTTGGTGAAACAGAATACGGTTACTCTTTCGGAACGTATTGTTTATTCCCCTTTTTAATGGTCCCAAAACATTGCCATCGGTTAACTATTTTGAGTTATACCTAAACTTTTCTTTATCAAGTCGGCATTCCTTGTTATTTCTGTTTTATAGTGAATGACTAATAGTATCTGTTTGATCCACGTGGTTATTTCTAAATAATGTTTTATCACTGCAGGTGTACAGAAAATCGTCCAGCAGATTCCATTGCGGACTATTAGTAAGTAAACTGTGACACGTTGTTAAAGATGTGATTAAGGCTGTATGACACCTAATTAGGAAGTGTTAATTATGTATTCTGCCTTATTGATAAGTTACAAAGGTGTGTGTTACACCATTGTGTAACTTTAAGTGTAAATATAACTGTATTGTGAAGTATTGCGCGTGTTTGCTTTTACATTGTATAGTATTAATGGTGTATACTTCATTATTGTGGATTGTTAAGGGTGTACGTGACCTTATTGTGAAGTGTTGAGGTTTAGTACTACATTATTGTGAAATGTTAAGAATGTGTTCTACCTTTACTGAATCATTGTGGGTGTATATTGTAAAGAGGCAAGGGTGGTTTTTTGAGCTTATTGTGAAAATTTAAAGGTGCATGTTACCTTATTGTGAAATGGTTAGGATGTATTTACCTTATTATGAAGTGTTAATTGGCAAGGTTGTTTTTTAAGCTAATTATATCCTACATTATGGTATGCTACCTTATCGTGAAGTAATAAGGGTGTATATTACCTTATTGTAAAGTGTTTCATATATTATTAATTTTTTTTTCTTTTTTAAATATTCATTTATTTTATTTATTAATTTTGTTGTTGTTTTTGATTTATTGTTTTTCTGTTGATAGTATAAATAAGATTTTATTTATTTATTTATTTATCTAGTTTCGTGATGATTTATTGTTTTTGGTTGATACTATGTATACGATTTTATTTATTATCTGATTTATTTATTTATTTTTTGTTAATTTATTGTTTTTGGTTGATAGTATAAATACTATTCTACTGTATATTTACAGAAAAAGTTGTTGCACCAGTATTGATGAAGCACAAAGGTAAGCTAATCAAATCACAAATGTTAATTACAAACTATTACTTATACATACAGTTAAACATAAACAATCGCATGTGAGAGACGGAATTTATTAAAGGCATTCTTCCGGACGCTGTTCCGCCCGTTGCATAGGAATCTATTGAAAGGACATCATTTTATTTATTTATGTTTATTTTATTTTATTTTTTTGTATATCATAATTTTAGCTAGTGTTATGTACAGCAGCTTAACCAATTTCTATACATGTTATAGTTTTTCTCAGAGCGAATCAAATTACATAATTTTCATCTTTTCTCTTTCATTTTCCTTTCAATCGTCAATGTATTCCTTTTTTCATTATTCATAATTATAATGTTTCCTTCCCTTTTCTTTATGTAGAAATCGTTCCCGTGATTCAGACCAAGGTCAACACAGGTATGTTATCCAACAAGAATACAATACTTACAAACATCAGGCTGATGAGGACCCACTTTGATTTGTCCGCCATAGTGCGCTTGTTTGAGCTACTAAATATCAACTATCATTATGCCAAAATATATTGCATTATTACATAATAGTTATATTCATATCATTAAATAACGTTTCGCTTTCAAATGTTAAACAAATGTAACCAGAGTTTATTTCGGGTTACAGTTAAGATATTTGTGTATTTATATTATTGATATTACCTATCAGATACATAATTTCTAAATATATGTTCTAAATGCACGTGTTTATTGGAACAGATATCCAATTTAATAAAACAATATCCATGTGACCTTATTGAACTGCGTATCAAATTAATATGTTACTGTTTAAATAATAAATATCCTACTTATTTTTTTCAGTTGTCAAGGAAGGTAAGAACTGATCTAAAGCTAAAGGACATAATCTTCACTTATCTGAATAGATCATTATAGGATTTTTGGGCAATCATTTCATTATCAGATACAAATATGTGGTCTTATAATGGACACATATGTAAATTATTTCGTAACTGAATGTGTAGACACATGTCAAACGAGACACACTCACTCTAAAACACATATATCGTTTTAACAAAGATAGAAATGTTTGTTACAAACAGTTACTCTGAAACACATATATCGTTTTAACAAAGATAGAAATGTGTGTTAACACATGTTAAACAAGACACAGTTACTCTAAAACACATATATCGTTTTAACAAAGATAGAAATGTTTGTTACACACAGTTACTCTAAAACACATATATCGTTTTAACAAAGATAGAAATGTTTATTACAAACAGTTACTCTAAAACACATATATCGTTTTAACAAAGATAGATTTTTTTGTTACAGACAGTCACTCTAAAACACATATATCGTTTTAACAAAGATAGAAATGTTTGTTACACACAGTTACTCTAAAACACATATATCGTTTTAACAAAGATAGAAATGTTTGTTACTACAGTTACTCTAAAACACATATATCGTTTTAACAATGACAAACATATTTATTATACACATGTTAAACGAGACACAGTTACTCTGAAACACATATATCGTTTTAACAAATATAGAAATGTTTGTTACAGACAGTTACTCTGAAACACATATATCGTTTTAACAGTGACAAACATGTTTATTACGAGTGTTGTCGTACATCAGATAGGAGACAATGTGATGCTTACTGGAACTATGTTGTACGTCTGTTTGAAATCACGGTAAAGGAGATATACTAATTTTATTAACATTGCCTACTTTACAGTGCCCAAGATTATTACCAAGACCTTAGTCCGCAATAGTAAGTGTTCTCACATACATTTTGCATTAAACGGTGTTATGCTCATGTTGCCAATGTGTAAAATCATCGTTATTGTCCTGCAATTAATATACATTTTAATGATAATTGACTACCGATGTGCGAATTATTTTTGATGTTCTCAATTTCAAATTCGCAATATAAAAGAAATTGTTTTCGTTTACAATTTTAATTCAAATTGCCTAATATACGGTAACAAACTTTAAATGATAACGCGATATTTTCATGCATTTCAGTTCCCAGGATCAAGGAGGTGCCAAGAATCCGTACGTAATTTTAATTTCTTTTTTGTATGTATGTATGTATGTATGTATGTATGTATGTATGTATGTATGTATGTGTGTATGTATGTATGTATGTACGTATGCATGTTTGTATGTATGTATGTATGTATGTATGTATCTATGTATGTATGTATGTATGTATGTATGTATGTATGTATGTATGTATGTATGTGTGTATGTATGTATGTATGTATGTACGTATGCATGTTTGTATATATGTATGTATATATGTATGTATGTATGTATGTATGTATGTATGTATGTATGTATGTATGGATGTATGTATGCATGCATGCATGCATGCATGCATGCATGCATGCATGCATGTATGTATGTATGTATGTATGTATGTATGTATGTATGTATGTATGTATGTATGCGTGTAGCCGTTCTGATATTTTGTTACAAAGCAGATATTGAGCTAGAATTATAGTTATGGTATCCTATCGGTATTTTCTGTTGTTGCTTACTATAATATCATCTATCTAATGTAATTTATTAAAACGGCAATACTATATCCTACAATTGAGATAACGTGTAACATACATATTCTTGTGTTCCTGACAAAAAAATCAAATGTTCTTGTTTTCATTCTGTTTTAGATACCAAGCACGGTGAGTAAACAAATATATTGAGAGGGATATAATGATCATTGTATATTTTGTTTTTGTTTTTTTGTTGTTGTTTTGTTATCAAATTATTGGACCATTTTGATAACTTCTGTACACCACAGCGGTCATTATAAGATTATATTGATCACATTATTTATTTACAAAAAAAATATATGATAACTCTCATCTGTAAGTGGTATGGTAATTGGGCGTTAACATATATATTAATTGTGACGTCATACATTATAAACAAATATCATGGAATACCGGTATAATATTGTACACAAAACACCCATTATATGTCAAAACATTTGTATACATATTGCAGTACACCATGTCAAGACAAAGGTTGTGCACAAGGCCGTTCCCAGTCCATGTAAGTATAGTCAATGTATTTTATCATTTTTATTAGTATTGAGTTTAAAGAACAATTATGTGGCCTCTTGCTTGATATTATATTTCTCATAAAAGAGAGATTATAACTCAATACATCACATAGAAAACATTTGAAAACGCATGAAAATTGTACTTGGATATTGAGTATTAACATGCTACTGTTAGGTGTTCGAAGAACAAAGAAATATGCAACATCTAGCTCTAGCATATCAAAGTGACAATATTTAATTTTATGAATTAAAATAAACACATTTAAGTGATCAAGGCGGCCTAATAACAGAGACATGTGACAATGTTAAATTCTAATATAAAAATGAAATGATGTTCCTTTAGATGACTCATGTTGAAGATGTATATAAGCTAATCTGGCTTTATTTTCATTTGTTTTAACAGTTGAAGTTAAAAGTAAGTATATATCTCTTAGTATTACAAACAAAAATCAAAGCCGAACGATTAATGTAAACTTAAAAAAAAAAAAAAAAAAAAAGTTTACTTTGGGTGTAAATTTTAATAAAAATTCATCAATACTAACATGTATTCTGCAAGGGTTGGATGGTTGATTTTTTTCTTTTTACCAGAATAAACTAGGACTGCAACAATCACAGCTAATATGTGTATTTAAAATAAATCATCAAAGTAATATACCTATATATGGTCAAGACTTTATAACTACATATGGTCAAGACTTTATAACTATATATGGTCAAGACTTTATACCTATATATGGTCAAGACTTTATAACTACATATGGTCAAGACTTTATAACTATATATGGTCAAGACTTTATACTTATATATGGTCAAGACTTTATACCTATATATGGTTAAGCACTATGAAGCAACTTAGCTGCAAAAGAGTTATGCAAAATGAACAATAACATTTTCCTGAGTCAATGCAATATTTTGATATATATTTTCAAATGCATATCATCTCATTTTAGTAATATGATATGCATAGATATCTATTTGTATGCAATTATAACACATTTCTCATGTTAGTTTCATTTTGTTTCAGAATTCATCCACGGTAAGAAGCAAAGTTGCACAAAAATGATATATTTGATCAATGTAATCGTATGGAGCAGTATTTTCTACATAAAATTCATATGTATAAAATCATAATATTCATAGTACAATAATGTTTAATATAAATAAAATATATAGTTTTATATCTACGTAGCCACACAAGCAAATGGGTGTGTACTGTATAAGAAAAATCAACTGAAAATTAAATATACAATATCTTTAGCTAACTATTCGACTGAATTAGGGCAATTTATGTTGAATTTTAAACTTTATCTTTTCAATCGAAGATTTGGTTTATGTAAAATTATTCTTTTAAACAATGCATGTTCTTTATTATACTTTACTTATTGTTCCTATCATTTTCTGTTCCATATAACTACAGTACCGAAGCCATGTAAGTTGAATTACTATTTGCATAAATATTTCGATAATCATAATCAATTATATTAATGTATCGGGAAATACGTAATAATGTTACGAGAAATAACTTTATTATCTATGTTATGAGATATGTAAACCAATCAAATCAATATTCATTTGGTTGCATTCTTCCTCTAGAGGCTGACTGGATTAATTTTATTTGAACTAATTATGAATTAAGCAAATATCCATGAGTATACATGCAATATATATATATGAAAAAAAAAATAAACGAAAAAATGACTATTGCTGTATAACACAAAATGTATTTATTTATTCGTTTTTTTGTTTGTTCCTTTTTGCAGTTGTTCAAAAATGTAAGTATGGATTGTCTTATTTGCTTTTTAACCATTTCACTAAGTTTTTTTTTAAAGATTTTAGTTTCATTTCCTACTTCCGTTAGTCCAATAGAGATCAGTCAAGACAATTTACATGAATATCTTTAATTTTATCAAATTATACTTCCTATGTAAATATCATTTTCTTTAATTAAGGTTTTAAGTCATCGATTCTTGGTTCATTGAATTAAACTTTTAGATTTTATTTAAAAGCAAAATAATACCCTAACGCCAGCATTATATATAAATTTTGTGATTTTGTTTAACAAATTCTTTTATCCTTTTTTCTATACAAACAGCTCCTGGTAAGTAAATAAGTATTTATATTATATTACCATATTATAAGTTTGAAATAAATTAAAACTTGATTGAATCTTAAAATAGCAATTATTGTCTTCTGATAAATATTGACATATCGCATTAATTCAGTGTTAAACTTGAATGACTTAACGATTTAATATCAATATTTAATTAGTCACTGATATCAAAAACACTCTATATCATACTTATTCAATTTGGGTTATCATAATCTATGTTATTTGAAGGTTTGAAACAAAATAATTATTAATATAAATTCAAACATTTTTTTTCAAAAGAAAATGTTCGCCGGTAGAGTTAAGATGATCACCAATAACATAATAGTATGTATACCGTTTTATATAAAAGATAGACCATAAATTTGATTTATTTTGTCTATGCCTTTGTTTACCGCTAAATAACTTTAAACAACATTTTCTTTTCTTTCAACAGTCCCCATGGAAGGTATGCATATTCATTTTATTTTCATTATCCAATCAATTCAGTAATTAAATACATTAAATTACATATTTGCATTGCAGTCTTTTTTGTTTATTCATTAATATATTTCAGATTAAATTTACATTTTACTATCTTTTGAAAAGAAACACATTTTAAGCTGGTTTTTTTTTAAATCTCAGTTGCGATAATTATATCACGCAGCACATAATTTTGCAATAGATACATATAACTCAAAGCCCTCAAGACAAATATCCAATGTTTATTTAATTTATCACAGGTAACATTACAACAGTAATGACAATATTTTATCTTATCATAATTTGTTTTAAATTGTTTCGAATTCATGCCAGTATGGGTGACAGAGCGATGATATTTGTGGCATTCCTTCGATTGATGTGTTTCTGAATGAAGAAAAATGCTGTACTAGTGAAAAAAAATCAAAAAAAGGTTGTTAATCTTTCTTAATTGTTTTTTCAGTCGTCAGACCCAAGTATATCGACCGTGTTCGTAAGTACTTTTGATATATACTGAAGTGTATGAAGGGATCTTAAGATTCGTTTATTTCAGTTTCATTGATGATTTTTGAAATATGATATACAATAAGTGTGTACATACATATTAGAATATGTTTGTAGAATACGCCTTTTAACATATCTTGATACCTTATTTCAATTAAATTAAAACATACCTTGTATAAACCCATTCTTTAATATATATATATATATATATTTGAATGAAAAAATACTAGTCTTCAGCCTAAAGATACAGCAACAAACTCACAACAATGCAGATCAATATAAAAAGAAACTGAAAACAAAACTTATTTATTTTACAGACGTACAAACAAAAACTCAACTTGTCCCTAAACCGAGTAAGTAACCTTTTTGTTCTACTTTTATATAAATATGCATATTGTTTTTGTTACCATGGTGACTGGTACTGAACTTGGTTTTGTTATTGTAGATTTAATTTGACACGAACTATTAAGTATATTATCGTTGTAAAGGTAATTCATCAATGATTTGAATCTATACTAAATAAAATTTAAGAATATCAAATCTCGATTAAGAAATATTCTTTCATAAGAAAGAATACTATATTAAATAGAATCTGAATGGTATTCTTAAATTGCTGTAATTGTCAGAGTTTCAAAAATGTGTTTTACAACATATCACTAACCTTTCATATTTTCTTCTTTTTTTCAGTGATCCGTAACGGTAATATATTTTCCATTGAGTCTCTTTATTATCAAAATTTCTGATGTGTATCAAATATCACTGAGTTTAATTACGTTATTCGTAACTGCTGACGATTCATTAGTCTCCTTGAAGAAAATTTTAATAGCCATTACATAACAATGTATATACTATAATTTTAGTTAGATATATTTGTCAAATAAAGCGATATGGTATTGGTGTCTGATATAAATCTACTTTTTATAACAATTTTTTTTTATTTTCATTTGTACAGTTGTTCATGAGAAACCAAGTAAGTAGTCTGTTCTAATTATATAACGTTTATCTTAAATTCATTTTAAGGACAACAAAAAGCAAAGAAAGTATAATTGATTATGATACTAAATTTCACAACATTGAATTGATCATATACAAATCATTACTTCATAAAACTGCATAAAATCTATCTCTCTAAATGAAAAAAAATTATCTTTAAAAAAAATCTTCGAAATCATTATCATATTCTGTCAATCATGCACCTAATACATGTTTTGAAAGCCACCTAACTACTGTTTTACGTATAACTGATATGTATTCTTTGTTATTATATAGCAAAAAAAAAACATTTCGTAAAGTAGTCCATTCTCCATTCGATTTTGTATATATTGATTGTCATAGAATCTTACAAATTACTTATATATTTTCTTTTTTTATTTCTGTACAGTGATAAAAACAGGTAAGAGTTTCTCTTTATATAGAATATATATATATATATCAACAGCCATATTCCGATTTGCTTAATGATATATTAAAAATATCAAATACGTCAACAATAACCATGTTATTGTTTTATAATTTCAATATGAACACGTAATACATAGCATAGGAACTTACGCTATATCATATATATATATTCACTGTCCTGGTTAATACAATTATTATTGATAATTCATTATATATTTTCTTTCTTTAAAACGTGTCTCATTGTAACGTTTCTCATTGTTTCGTTTCTTTTTTAACTTTTACAGAAATCAAAACCGTTCAAAGTGAGTACTAAATGTGTATTCAACAGATAATCTTAAATTCGATGTATATGATCAATGCTTAAATGATGATATTGTAGGAAACTATCGTTTTTTTTTTACTCCAATTAGGAAAATGACAATGAAATATATTATAATTTTTGAATGATAACATGTTGATATCATCTTTATACATCTTCTGTCTCATTAATAAATTAAAATTTAAATTATCGATAAAAAAAGGTTATTGATTAATTTCATTGACAATGCAAAGTTAGGGATGTACAGTCAAACTTGTCAAAAGGGGGTCTTCCAAAAACCTGAGCATGCAGTATTTCAATCGTGATGATAACTGACTTATGAAATATTTCTTGATTTTTAGACAATGTTCCTGTTCCACACTACGTACCAAAACACTGTAAGTATTTCACAGTTTCCTTATTGATAATTCTTAAATAGTATCAGAAATTAAGCAATTCATAATTAACGAATATATAACTGAAATTAAAAAAATGTGAAAACTTAGTTTTATTACCTTTCTTAAGTTCAATGTTAAAGACCTTTTCTTTTCCGCAAGCATAATGTATAGACCCTTTATTTTATGATATATACGATAAATTAATCGTTGAACCAGTCACAAAGTCTGTTAGAACGGGTTAAAATATTTGGCAAACAAGCAATAGTTCCTATCAGCCTTATGATATTTTCCAAGCAAAATATCTTTAATTCAATTGATGAAAGTAGATATTTGACTGCTATTTTAATGTTATAGATATATTAATATATATATTCTGATTTATTGTGTCTTATCGTTTCAGTCCATCACACGAAGGTCGGTAAGTAAAACAACTCATTATGTTACCATGTAACGAATTTGGATCTTATGTAACATTTAAAAATGGGGTTTTGGTTTCAACGATAATCTGTTCGAATTTGGAGATTTCTTTAGATAACAACTTTTCCACAGAAAGGTGTCTTGCCCTGAAGATTCACAAGATTCCGCCACCTTCAATACAAATAAAAATTTATTAGATGTAGTAAAAAAACAAAATGAGTAAAAGTTCATCAAACAGTTGTTTCGTCTTTCTATGGTATGCTAGATGTCGTAAAGTACTGATGCCTATCGGAGGCATGGAAATACTAATCGACAGAAATATCAAAGTTTGGAATTCGGGGTGAAAAAAGTGTCAATATTCCAATGAAATAAAACATGACACTCAATATCACCATCTCCTAAAATGTTAACCTCTGGATCCATCTTACAAATTACATGTGCATAAATATTATATGCACCCCCACCCACTTCCACTGATAAAAGAAAACGTTTTGCTGATAAGCTATTATTTCAGGCGCTGATCTTATTTTTTGTCCATTTATTTGTGTTAGTCATCAGATACATTACGTTTAGAAACAGGCCAGTCTGTGTTGTCATGGTTGTATCGTTGCGCACGACAATTTACCCTTATTGCTCTGGATGGCATACGTTGTACCTCCCGTATGTTGTTCAGTGAGGTAGTCACCAACTACTACCGCCTTGAAATAGCCTAAGCTATTTACGGCGGATAAAACAAGTAATCGAAGAAACAAATTATACAGGGTGAATGTCGTTAGATGTATTTATGAGAGAAGCAATTTACACGTGCATGACCTCGTAACCACGATATACCTTATCCAAAAGTGAGGATTATGATAGGTATTTAACATACAAAATGTCAAAAAAGTATATGCATATGGAAATCGTAATGAAATATACTTTGATAACTATATAATATAGCCAAAGTATAAAGCACCATTGCTATTGTCTTGCTTCATGTCATTGTGATATAAATCGTCGAAATGCGGTAAAATGAGAATAGAAAATATACCAATGCAGTACAAACTAAGTATATGGTATCAATACATTAAATTGTAATATTCTAAAATGTTTGCATATATAATGATAATAACACATATGTTGTTTATTTGTCTTGACAGTCAACAAAATAGTCCCTAAAATCCAAACAGGTGAGGTTTTTTTTTACTTACATCACTATGCATTTAACTGTATTCGATAGGATAATTATCATGTGCATGCAAAGCATTTTGAATGTACGTAAGTAAAATAAAAAAAAAACAATATATAAACATGAATTATAAAACATGAAATGATGCTTGTTAACATGAGTTAAGATTGTACCATTATACGGAAATAACTTAAAGTGAATATTGTTAGCATTACAGCAATTAATTAAAATTAATTGATAACATCTCATTCTCTATTTCAGTTGTCCAGGAACGGCCAGGTAAGTGTTTGATATTAATATATTTCCATGTGTTAATCAATCGTAAATGCATTACAGACATAAAAAAATAAGAGTACTAGTTTAGTTGTCAGATATCAAATGAACTTTTAAATGTATAAACGATAACACATTAAACATGAAACAGCGTTTTGCTGATCAAACTTTGCCCAGACATAAGACTTATAAAAGTATCATGCTAACCAATGTAATTGTCGCTCAAATATATAATCGTAGATCTATACACATATATGAATGAATATACATGAATATCATTGACAGTGTTTTCCTTTATTGTTTGTAGTACCCAAGATCAGTGAGTACAGTGGTTTATTTTCTGTTTACTATGTAGCAACACTTTTTAATTACATTTGATCAAATATCTTGATAATTGGCAACATAAATGATTTGAATCGGGCGTTGCCCCCTTTTAACGAGAGTCGTAAATTATCAAATATATATATCAAATGTTAACATAAACATATTTTACAATATATTTCTTCATATTTCATTTATTTTCTTCTGGATTACTATACGTATAAATTATTTCACAAATATACGAACATCATAAAAATTTAACACAAGGAGAATAATTAAATAACAAATATACAACATTTTGTGTTCTGTTCTGTATTTACTATTAAAATTATACATTTCTCTGTTATTACAGTTACGCAAACACGTAAGTAATTTTAGAAGTCATATCATTATATACGAATATTTGTGTTTCTTTTATATTCTTTTTTATTCTTAATCAACAACAACAACAAAATAAATAAATAGATAAAATAAAAAAAAATATGTTAATGTTTTGAAAATCTCAATATCTCTTCTCTTTGCACTTTAGAAATTGTCTAGTTAGGAAATGAGTATATTTCATTTGTAAAAAAAAGTTGAATGACCGGCTCGATATTTTTAGCTTCATGGATTCGAACACTTTTTTTCCTGTCTAACTACATATATATGTATTAAATATCAGCAAGATTTCGGTTGTAATTTACCTGGATAAAGGGCCGAATGGCCGCAAAAAAACTACATTCTACCTATCTGTACTGTCGGTATTACTGTAAATATATATTTATTTGTGTGCGCTTTGTATCGTTGACTCGACTCTTCTACAAATACATTACCTCGTTTTCGTTTTGCAGATGTAAAGAAGGTTCAAGGTGAGTCATTTATATCATTATTAATACATCAATAACCAATGTTATATACTAATTGCCTTCTCGGTTAAACAATTCCTCCTATTACTAAAAGGTTACTTCATTAAGAGCAATAACGTTTCATAACATATTTTTTTTGTCAAATGAGTTCTGAATTAAACACGGCCTTGACGTAATTCACCTATCAATATAAAATCTTATATTTATTTGAAGACACAGTATATATACCATATATATATTTATTAAAAATATATATTTCTTGCATATATACGGGGGAAAATAGAAATAATGACCCTTGCCTTTACCATTATAACTGAAATAATAAGGTTGATATATGTATTAATTATCTTCACTGAAAGGACAACGTTATCTGGATTACCAAAGTTAAAGTCGTTGGATTTCCCGTAAAATAATGCTGGAATATATTTCCCTTTGACTCCTTTGTGATTTTTATTTGTCCCTGTTTACCATAAAACTTTCTTGATATTTGATATGTTCTTAATACAACCCGCGAGTAGTTACTCTGTTTTGATGGTAATGAAGATGAAGGTTAAAGCTCATAGATTGGCAATCCCCATTTGTGATTGGTAAAAAATACTGGGCTTTGAAGGTTAAAACTCATAGATCGAAAATCCCCTTTTGTGATTGGTAAAAAATACTGGGTATTGAAGGTTAAAACTCATAAATCGAAAATCCTCTTTTGTGATTGATAAAAAATACTGGGTTTTGAAGGTTAAAACTCATAGATCGGAAATCCCCTTTTGTGATTGGTAAAAAATACTGGGTTTTGAAGGTTAAAACTCATAGATCGAAAATCCCCTTTTGTGATTGGTAAAAAATACTGGGCTTTGAAGGTTAAAACTCATAAATCGTCAATCCCATTTTGTGATTGGTAAAAAATACTTGGTTTGGAAGGTTATAACTCATAAATCGTCAATACCTTTATGTGATTGGTCAATAATACTGAAGCCTCAGGAAACTGCATGTTACCATTCATACCGGGGTTAATCATTTATGATGTTAACCTCTCGGACAGGATGTAACGAGTTCCATGTTGACATAGTATTTTGCCGGATCCAAGCGGTCAATTATAAAAGGTTTTTTTCTTAGCCGTGCAATGATTTCATTTTATTCTGAAATGAACAAAACCAGGTTTGATGACTGGTCACAACGACTCGAAACACAATATTTCAAGGGAATTTCCGAAGGCTTGCTTCCCAAATAGACATAAGTGGCATGGCAGGAAAACAAATGAAATTGATGACAATGCAAATATGCAGATTCAGTGGCTAAATGCATGTTTACGGCATTGTCAGATTCTTATTCCCATATATAATTCAATGCATTTTTGATGAATAATTTGATCAAAAGTATCGAGATATATATGTATATATTTATATATCAAATAGCATTGTCATAGAAGCGTAATTTATTTTTAACTCACCATTTTTTTCTAATATTTCAGTACCATTCATCAGAACGCAAACTATTGTCAAGAAACGTAAGTAGATTCATATCTGTGTCAAAAGATAATACAATGAGTTTGGAAAGGCAGCTGCTTTCAAATTAGAGCAAACTTACACTCCCTTTTAATATGTTGCATGACATACGAAACTAGTAAATGTTTATCTTTATTTTGTTTTATGTTTATTATTCCCAATGCCATCAATCTACAGTCTATTACTCAATGTGATATCTTAAAAAAATGACGGTAGCATAATTATCCAGGAAAAGAAACATATTTTCGGAATATTCACACCCTTTTCCTAGATACTGACTGGAATATTTTGATACTGTAACATATCTATATATGGTAGCTTATTGCATATACAAATCACATATACGTGAATATATGAGATAATATCTAGTAAAATGTTGTTCATACATATGTATGTAACAGTGTACATTCATTATTCTTTTTGTTCTTTGTTTTTTGACAGAAAACGTTCCTGTAACAGGTAAGTATACTCTCACCTGAATGGCTCTTCCATACTATGTGATGATTAGCAAGATAAAGACAAGATATAATGAGTATTTCCCTATCCATCTGATATCAGGTCAGAAATATATCTACAAAAGATCAATCATTGAGTAATATTGATATTACCCAGTCAGTGAAGTCGTTCTTGAAATATTCAAATTTAAGGTTAAGTTTTAATGTATAATTGTATCGAGTGAGAGAGATGGCATTTTGTGTTTCATTATTATGTATTTCTAACGATAAGGGGATACCTATCTATACCTATATAATAGACGTATGTCGTAGAGATAGATACGTTAAGTTGAATAAACGTTTTCTTCTTGCATTGTTTTATTCCTTTTTCTTTTGTTTTTTTCTAACAGTTCCGAAAATCAGTAAGTATCCAATGTATTTTAGTACCATTTTTTTAATTATTATTTTCATCTTTTTTTTTTAATTTTAACGTCTCTGAGTATTCTAAAATTTATAATGTTTGTCTTTTTGTGTCACATACGACATACAATAATAGGTATAATATAATTCTTTGTGAATTAACTATAAAGAAATTCCAATGATCATTTTTGTTCAACTTTTAAGGCATCCAGATCCTAGTAGTGTGAACAATATTTATCCTGACGAAACAAATATGGTAATTTGATTATATACAATTAGTAAAACTACTTTCTTTA
This sequence comes from Pecten maximus, assembly GCF_902652985.1. NCBI lineage: Eukaryota > Metazoa > Mollusca > Bivalvia > Pectinida > Pectinidae > Pecten > Pecten maximus. The sequence goes on along the minus strand of NC_047031.1, from coordinate 2,905,635 downwards.
TTCTTCTTTTTAGTCGACCGTGTCCAAACTGGTAAGTTTGTCCATATTCATTTAATATAATTGTTTTTTGCCCTTTTATAACCATTTCCTTTATAATAATCTGAAAATCTAGAAATAGAACAAACAATTTAATCGTCATTTCTTTTTAAAATTTCATAAACTAACCAAAACAACACATAACATTGGATTAAACGTGATGGGTGAAATATGACTTCGATATCTACATTATTTTTTAAGAAGCTTATATTTTATTTTTTTTTTTTTACATTTATTGAAAATGTGAGGATGAATGTATTTATTACAATCTAATGATATATCTTTGCTTATTGACTTGTAATTACTTTTTTCAGTTCAACAGAATGTTCCAGGTACGTACATCTCAGTCAAAATTTTACAATTGTTATCTTTGTTGAGGTCTGCTTCACAAGATTTTCACTTAACTCATCCATAGTTTGATCCAGCATAGGGCAGTTTATCATACGTTATCAATTTGGTAATAAAGCATTTTCAGCAAAAACTACTAATATCATTCAAGTGATAACTCACCCTTTGTACATTAACAGTGAACCAATTTGTATGGTATGGTAACGTTTATGAAAGACACTTTTTAACATTGAACATTTTAATTAACCCATTTCGTATTGTTGCATTAAACTTCTAGGGATTTTAATTCAAATTGTTTTATGTTGTAGTTAATATACCCATCGTCCAAAGAGAAAAAGGTATGTAAAACTGTTCATCTAGGTAGCACACAAACGCCTATCATTAGTCCCTAACTAATAAGGAAAAGTTCCTATCTAAGCAATTAGAGCAAAAAAGAAAGTTGTTGTACATAATTATTCTTAACAGAATCCCTTTTCCCTTTTTAATATTGTTTTATTTTGTTTTTCAGTACCAGGTATCTACCGATTTCTGCCGTTGTCCTGCGTCAAGTGAAAAGACACCATATGCCAAATTTAAAACGTTATATGCAACATTAAAAATACTTTGTATTATCGTGCTGTTATTTAGTTCAACATATATAGTCAGAGAAATATCAGACAAAATATTAAATATATATGTCATATGATACATTTATTTTGATCATGGTATATGATACATATCTAATATTCTCGGTATTCAAGTATTGGTTTGTGTTATAATATCATTATTAGAAATTAAATTTCTTTAGTATTTTCAAAATGATAAGTTATTCAGTAAGACATTACTGTCGTACTCAAATAAGAGTTTAATTACAAATGTTCTATATTACACAGAAATCTACAATTTGTAAAGAAATAATATTTCATCATCTGAGTGCTTCATCACTTTCTTGTACAATTACTTAAACATATTTCGTAATATTGTGTTTGTTACAAATAAAATGAACACATGTTTTGTATTTTGGATTTTAAATATTTTGTCCTGATTTTCTTTTCCAGTTCTTCACAGGGGTAAGCAATTTCCTTCTTTAAGCTGTTTGCCGATTAGTTGAAGATAAAAGATTATATAACAGTAACCGAACACACACACAATCGTTTATAGATTGTAAATCAATTAAGGGTAAATCCATTTCAAAAGCATAGTCGTCAATGGACAGGTATTTCTTCCACATATATGGCGTTGTTGGTAAGACAGCTCCAGATAACAGAGTTTTGCTGCATACATGTAAACTTTTCCTATCATATTTTATAGACTTATTTGATATTTGTGAACTCGTTTAGGTTAGTGAAACTACAACTATACCTACATTGCATGATTATTTAAATTTACAACAATTAAATGGAAACAAATATGCTGGTAGTAAGATTACTATATGTAAATTTGATTTTTCAAATAAGCTGCAAAACTATTTTTGTTTTGAGGATTTTGATTCATGTATTAACCACATGATTAATGTAAAATACCGACAATCTACTGTAAAATTATGTAAACTGCCTTTAAATCGAAAGCATGCTTTATTCTGATTGGCGTTTTTTGTTATCTTGATTGCAGAGGTCGTTCCCCGTAAGTATTGAACTACATATCAACATTATCTTATATTCAATTGATAAAGGCATATTTTAATGCAAATTAACAAAGGTCATCTGACCCAAGTAAAAAAAAAAGGGGGGGGGGGGGGGGGGGCGGGGGAAAAGAAGTAATATCTTCTTTTGTATACCTGTATTTAACGAATACCCCGGGGATTCATTTGGAGATATTGACAGCCGTTAATATAACGTGAAAATATATGTTTACCTAGGATATATAAAGATTTATGTAAGACATGTTCACTTGCCTATCGCAGTATCTTTACAATGCATTGTCCCGACTGGAAACGAAGAAAAAATAGACATTCAATAACTGTATAGGTTGATTTATTTCTTAAAAGCTGTCAATAAAATATCATTTAAATGGTATTTTTACATTTGCAATTTAGATTAGTTTCAAGCAAAATCAATGGCTTCTTTTATAAATAATATTTATTCATGTATATCTGTTTTATTAGTCAAATTTTCAATTGCATTTCTTCATGTTTACAGACGTTGTCACTCGAATTCAGCCCAGTAAGTATATCTGATTTCGTTTTAACATTTTGATTTTATGAATCAATTTATAAAAAATAAATCATATTACTTAAAACGAATTATAGAAAACCAAGTGAATTCGAAAATTTTGTTTTCTTCGTCAAATTTATATTATGAAAACAAAGTATGCAATTTGTCTTAAGCAAGATAGCGTCTACTTTAAAAAAAACTACCTTACGAATAACTCCATGTTTAAGTATCCTTGGCATTTCTCTTTGCAGAGATACAAGTAAGGGATCGAATCCATACAGGTAAGATATATGTTATTAAAACAACACATGATATAATCATGACCTTGTTACTTCGAACCCACAATTTAATGTACAGCGTTATTATTTCGTTTCATTGGAAAGTCCGTTATGTTGTATGGTGTGATAGTAAAGGCAAATATATTACTATGTAGTGATTTGTTGATGATCAAAATTTAACGAATTGTGTATGATGTGTCACCTGCAATAATTTTCGAAAATTGATATTAAAGTGTGATGTGATTAACCAGAAAAAATAAAAATCACTATATCTGAATTTAAGAATAATTTGATTATTCTTACAGTTGACTCCCTAGGTTATATGTATACATGTTTTGAACGTTTATCATTCCCTCGGAAGCGGTCGCGTATATCCCTCGTGAAAAAAGCATACATTCCAAAATAACTAAGCTAAACGACATACCTATTATTATTGGATAAAGATTTGTCTTATATTGTCTGATTCCTTAGTCAAAAAACAAAATCTGATTCATCTAAATATTGTTTTGTTTCCTTTTTCAGTTCACAGAACCCGTAAGTATTCGAAGTGAATGCAATAGGATACAGGGCTGTCTTATAAACCCGGAGAAAACAGTAACATGACGCTGTTCTAAATATATTTGTCTGATAACTTCGTTCCTTTATAAAATCTGATACTTCTTTTTAAGCTTTTATACAAAAGGCAGTCACGCTAACAGCAAAAATATAAAATTAAAAAAAAAAATTAAAAAAATAGATAAATGGAGCAAACATATATTGCACAATTCCGCTGTTTCGTCCTTCTATGATTCGTTAGTGATGTCAAGATTCCAAAGAATTAATGAAAGGAGGCAATCAAAAAACGAAAGTCGATATGAGTAAAAAGAAATGCTAAATCTAGGTAGGGAGATGAAAAAAAAAAACCACAATATTATAGAGATTTTTTTAATATCATTCATTAAGCTAATATCTTATCAAATATTTGAGCAAAATGGACGTTTTATAGTTTGAATAGGATTGGCGAAAACATTCTGGTAAACACTGTTGACTTTGAATACAATTTGGTAAAAAAATTCCTATCGGCCATTTAGAACTAATCGCTAAACATCCTTACTATCATTTGTTTAGAGCACTTGAACTATGATTATGACTATTATCTATTTATGAAAATATTTCCTACGTAAATATATCGCATATACCTTATATAGACAAAATATATACTTAAAAAAAAAACACTGATAAAATGCATTTAATGCCAGTCTGATTAATATGATGTCGAATCCTACAGTTTCAAAGTCAGTGAGGGTCATTCAAAACTTTCGAGATATCGAAATACCTCGGATCGACCGGATATATTTTATAATCATTTTTAATGTCAAAACTGATACCATAATTTTCGGAGACAGATACCAAGAAGTATGAATGCATATGCAAAATATTCTAGATAGTTTCAAATGTTCTCGTTTACATAATAATACCATAACATTTTTGTTTGAATCAAATATCGAACTTTTTTTTTCATTTGTGAGTATGACCAACATGTTGCCAACAAAGGAAAATATAATCAGTGTATGGAGTGTATATAGTGTTCAGCGTTAAGTGGTTATTATTACTATAAATTACTTAAATATTAAGAAAGCATATTAATCAAAATCATGAGTAAGCAGATAATATTGTTTGATGATATCTAGATGTCTAATGCATGTGTAATAGACCTTAAATGCATACATATACGTATATATAATATAAAATATAATCATATTTACTGATCAAAATTGTTGTCTTGTTGAAAATTTGAAGAATAGAAATATCATGAAAGCTAGTCATTTTTATAATTGTTTTGATTGAATTAATTATCATTATTAATAATTACATATTATTCTTTCAGACATCAAAAAAGTACCACAAATCGGTAAATACATTTTTACTTTAATTGATACTATACATTGAAACCAAATTTTTTGTTGTTTAATTTCAAGTCGTAATTAATCAATTAAAACTTTTGTTGTTTAATTCCAAGTACTAATTAATCAATTAAACCGCAAGACGAAAATTTAGCATAATTATTAATTAAAGACAATTTTAACTATCATATACCATTGTATGGAATATGATGTATATCGTTTAAGTCTAATACATCAAATCTGTCATAGTGATAGTATCTTTTCCTACATCATTTATTTCAATAGACTTATTATCACAATTATCATCTTATTTTGCAGTTAAGCAGTTAGTTCCTCACGTCAGTAAGTATATCTGTATGGAATAGTTGATATAATGATGTTAAGTGAATACTACCAAACATGTTTCGCATCGGAAAATTAATATCTTTTGAAAAGATAGCATGCCGAGTGGTCGAATGGTCGAGTGGTCGAATGGTCGGGTGGTCGAATGGTCGAATGGTCGGGTGGTCGAGTGGTCCGGTGGTCGAATGGTCGGGTGGTCGAATGGTCGGGTGGTCGGGTTGTCGGGTGATCGAATGGTCGAATGGTCGGGTGGTCGAATGGTCGGGCGGTGGGATGGTCGGGTGTCGAACGGTCGGGTGGTCGGTTGACACAGTGTTAACACTCTTGTCTTTCACCTAAGCGGTCTTGGTTCGATAATATATGGTGTTATTTATATGAATACATTTAATTAATTCAATTGTTGTAAAATATATGAATTGTACAAAAGAACCTATACAATCAAAATGCAGAACGATAGAGCATTGTTATATAACTGCATTTATTTCTTCATCGCATTCATCATATTCATGAAGTGATGAGTTTATATTTAACGGGTTGATGGTAATATTTTGATTAATCATCAGATTTCTCTTTGAATTAGCTGAGAATTGTTTCATAATTATTTGATAATGATTAAAGTATATACTGTCTCAAATGACAAATCAATGTTCCAATGTCACTCAGAGCTATCATATCAGTCACATATAGGTATATATGTCAATCACCATAGACTACAATAAGGCATAATGTCCCAGTATGATATTTTACCTCTAATGTAGAAGAATGCCATTTCAAATATGTCTGACAAAATATGTCTTCAGCAATATAACATGCTTCTTACTTTGTATGGTTAAACGTTACTCTTGAGTCGAGTTAGTGATTACATATAATCCTTGAAATACCGGAAATACGTCATATTGAATTCACTTCTAGAATCACGTGCAATTAATCAATATATAACGTTTTGCTATATATTGTCTATTTGTTTAGATTAGCTTTAACCTACTTAATTTATCAATGACATGATTGTTAAAATAAGAAAATGTCATAGTCAAAGGTACAAATATTGTAAATTTTAAAATCAGATCACTCGCCCTATATATATACAGGCGAACATCATTACCTCGAACTCAGTTGGATTATGTTAACACTTCGAGATATCCAGAGTATTTGAAGTTACCGAGTTTAATTTGTATAGAATATTAATTGTTTAAAATCGAGATAAGCCGAGTCTTCGAGCTATCAGAGTTCCAGATAACGGAGTTTGTAGCTTGATAATTATTGGTTCACCGTTGTACTCTTACTACAGCTATGTTCCTTATATTCGATTTTGTGTTACATTTTCTAACGAAAAAAAATGATAAAACTAAATATTAATCATTCATGCTTATGTTTGTTTTACAGAGATCCAAAAAGGTAAGTACACATTACCAAATATATCAACCACATCAAGCATAATTACATTTCATTATATATAAGATACATGTAACATCATTACATTTCATTATACATCAAATGCATCAAATAGCAATGCGATTCATTATAAATACAAATACACAGTATTAGGTGATAGAGCGATTACATTTTTACATTCTAGTATATATCAACAGCATCAAACATTTAAGAAATAATTGTTATTTTTTTGTTGTTCACTGGTGTATGAACGGCATTTTTTGACAGATATTTTAAATTCACATTAATTTATATTCACACTTCTGCATTCTCAATGTTGACGTTGGCACTGTCAACAATGTACTGTATGTATTCATACGCGGCAGGTTAATTGTTCACCTAGGAATGAACGCTAATTTTGTTAGTACCTTCATATAGAGAACACACAGTGGAAATGTAAATATAATGTAATATACATCAACTACCTCAAGCAGATACGAAGGGTAATTAATGTCCTTTGCTATTATTTTGTTTAAAATCTCCATTGACGTTTGTTTCCGTTTCTGAACAAAAGAAAAGGAAATAAGCTTATATCATAATTCAGAATATTTTAAATAAGGCAAATGCCGTTAGATTGATATCATTTTAATTTCATATTTATAGATTTATTGTGTCTTCTTTCGGGTTCGGAAAATTATGTAGGTCTAATTAAAATGCAACTAATTTTGTTGTGATAGCAACTTAAAATATACTGTTAGTTTTATCAGAGAGCCATCAATATGCTGTCCTAAATGTACTTAATTGTATTTCAATGCAACACCCCTCGTCCGTTCACTCAAAGAACGGACTAATGAAAGGTCGACTATAATCAACATCTGAATTGTCTTGATAAATTTCCGTGTATAATGATCGAACCCTATGATAATTATTTCAATAAATCAGTGGTACCAGATAATAATTTGGATCACCATCAATCAGACAGCTGAATCAAACAATTTAGATATGTAAACAATGGTCTTTGATTATAATAATATCATGATTATTTTTAATTCCAGTTATTCAACCAAGAACGCAAGTCAGTAAGTATTATTTTTCGGTTACACACATACAATACACGTTATTCTTACGTTAGGGTAAATATGATAATTCATTCAATTGTATGTAACGGTACTTTGGGAAAGAAGGTGTCAGGTGACGTAATCAATAATTTAATTTTGTATGAAACACGCATTTTCATTGGCTGAAATAATTTTGTTATACCTCCATAACAAAATTTTTGACGTTGCGAAATGTAACGTCATTTTTGATTGGCTGATGACGTTGCGTAATAATTTATCACAGAAAAGAGTTCGTCAAAGAAAGTGAAATATCTTGGTGTGTATAAGACGAAATTAAATTATAAGAATTAACATTAATTATTTTTTCTGTTATACAGTCATAACATAAAAAACTGGAGTGTACTCTCTTCATAGACCGCTTCGCGGTTTATTTAGAGTACACTCCAGTTTTTTTCTGTTATGACTGTATAACAGAAAAAATAATTGATGTTAATCCTTAAATAACACTTAAATGATTATGAAATCATTAATACAGCTTCTGTTTATATACTTGGAACATTTATATTACTGTATTTATTGCCGCAAATTTACATAAATATAGTAATGTCTAATCAATTTAAAAGCAAATTTTACCATATTTTGTGAATAAAATATCCGTTATTACTTAATTATGACGGGAAGTACAGAAGTTTCTGAGAGTAGTTAGAATACATTGAAGGTTATTGCAACTGATTAATTCTTTTTAAATTTTTTTCTTTTACAGTTTTGAAGGAAACCCACAAGGAAAGTAAGTACACTTCTTTATATAAATCTATTTTCGCAATTTATATATATAATGCAAATAGATTAAAGATATTCAAAATGTAAACGTTCAATCAGATTTCAAAAATACATATGTATGTCAAACATTGGCACTTAATAATGATGTTATGAACACTCCGAAACTAACAAAAAGCCAGGGGCAACAGACAAATAGACATTTTAGTATCCGTTTGATCGATAAAAGCTTAGAATTAAACAAGTATTTGTGGAATGATTTAAAAAATAGAGATGATAGTTTTCATTTCTAATGTAGTTAACTCGGCTATGCTCAGATTTGCTACTTGCATTTACGGATGTATTTGTCTATTTCAGTTGTCAGACCAGTCAAAATGGCATCCAGATCTTCAGGTAATATTATTAGAATCAAGTCAATTCTCCCAGGATATTAACCTCTTACTATTTCGTTTGAAAAATATACTCTTTTCTGCTATTATCTGCTGGGTTTTTTCAAAATGGATTATGATTTTTTGTATTGACTTGGTCCACTCTCGGTTTTATATCATAGTCATTATTTAAGGCCATTCAATTATTATAGTATATCAATGAGACTGATAACGAAATCAATATTTAAATATTATACAACATGAATGGAACACTTACAGTGAGATACTACCAAATCCAAGGAAATGGACAACGAGTACCCATAACACAAGGTAAAGAGATAATATAGCATGATTTTGCTGCATATTTCAAGACGAAAAATTTATACTAAATATCAAAATATACCTTTTAGCCTGATCAGCCTATTATTCAATATTATTTTGCTTTTTTAAATTTAATCATGCATACCTTATACGTAAGAAAATCGATACAATCGAGTTTTTGTCAAGGTGAAGTACAACGCATTTAAAAAAAATCAATTACATGCGATGAGGAAAAACTTTTTTTATATCGCCTGTAAGTTTTATTTTTTTATTATTATTTTTTTTTAATATTTTTGTTCAACAAATCACACTAAATTTTAAAATCTGTTGTTTTCAACAACGAAATAAACTAAACATATGTTGAACGTAACACTAAGCGGAGGGTTCACTTCATTTGATGACATGTTCTATCTTAAATATTTTTTAAAACATCATCGTTTGTTTCCTTAATGTCAGTATTTTATTAGATTAATTGTCCAATGACAAAAACATGAAAAGTGGTATTACTGAGTTGTCTTGAAATCTGTAAGCAAAATATTCTGCTCATTACGTATATAAGCTTTGCTGCTGGCTGGCTGTCGGAATGTGTTCGCTTTCGCTTCCAAAGGATTGTACAAAACATAGCTACCATATGGAAAAATGTCCATTGTCCAAACAACAGCTATGTCTCATGTACCCCGAGGACAAGAATAATTATCCCTACATACATATACATGTGTGTTGGAGGAGGTGGATTGTAACTGTGAGAGTGTGTATGTGTGTGTCTCACTCATTTCACATATATCGGACGTGCAAACCTACGGGAGTCACTTGCTTACACAGACTGTTTCAAATGCAAACTTTCATAACCATAGCTTGCCCCCCACGCTATACATATATATCGCATTTGCTTTGCTTGATATTTTGCAGGATTTTCCTCGGGAGGAAATTATGGTGGTCCTTGGTACTAGTTTGTACTTCATGACGATTGAGGCTTACTGAAGATCTCGGGAATACCGGATCCATGTTTTTTGTTTTTATATGAACATTGAAGATACTGATTCATTTTCAGGGTGTTTTGCAAATTGTACATTGCTTTTGCACTGGGCTTATTGCTGCTTTGGGACTGGTTTTCTTTTCAAATAATAGAAATTATATATAATCAACTGTCTGTTTTGTGTTTCATAGATTGTATTTAGAATGTAAAAAAATAAATCATGAATCTAGTTGTGTACAATGTGTTGTTAAATTTCTTCTTATGCTTTTGGAATTTCGCTTTATAGGATACAGGATACATTACAACTATTTCGTCATTTTGCATTTTCATTTCGCTTTTCCCCAGGAAATATTTCATAAGCATAACGTATCATGATTCTGGCATGGATCTATCCTTAACATATTGAATATATTATATATAGATCGCATTGTTTCTTATGTACCGATATTTATGGTTAGAATCACAAGATGGCTTATTTTATCAATATGATTTTTTTTAAATGTGATAATGTAATTTGGGGTTAATGAAGGAGTTAATGACCGATCTGTTTGTAACGATACATATACAGGAAATCGGTGATCAAATAATATTTATTTCTCTCTCAGGTAGGATCTTACCACCGACAGAAAAACATGTGATATCTGTGATATCATGATGACGTAATATATGTATCTATGACGTCATGGTAGTGAAGTTACTCATATATCTATGACTTGCATATGTAACATGTCAGAGCAGGTTATTTAAGAACAAGTAACGATGATTCGTGTATTGTTGCAGGATATACAACGAGGACGAGGATATTTTGCAATTAGATTAATAACGAAGGCTGTATCAAACTAAATGATGTATAACAGCTGAATGTAATCAAAGTTAAACAATCACTGATAACCACTATGACATTATTGTAAAACAGTTCACATAAAATGCAATGAACGCAATCACAATTTAGCTCAGCTTAAACTACCGCTTAAATGTTTACCTTAAATGTTTCCCTTAAATGTTTACCTTAAATGTTTACCTTAAATGGTTACCTTAAATGGTTACCTTAAAAAAACTCCTACATTATTTAGTCAAGAGTATTATCATCAAAACTACATACGAAGTATTTTTAATCTTTATATTATCATATTATATATCATATTTTTCTATTAATATTTTTTCCAGGACATGTTCAAGAATTACTCTCATCAGGCAGGATAAGATATAGTAAGACTGTCACTCAATAACCTTCACTAACATCAGTTCACTTCAAATTTGCACCGCGTAAGATGCACAATATGTCAGCCACCAATAACCACACCTTGATTATGATATAAATGATCGGTAATCTAAAAAACTATCAATACCGTATCACAATGCATGAAATGTGGTATTGTATTAATATGACAATGGCATTTGCAATGATATATTGATTTAAGACATATGGTAAATACATTTAAGATTTATTAGAAAGGACATTTAAAAAGATGCTTCACCTCCGGAAAAAAGATAGTCATTAAACCGGCCCTATCTAAAATATTGAAATTATCAATAAAATTAAGCTTGATATTTTTGGTCTCTGGGGTATGTCTGATTCTAGAGTCTGGTATTAGAATTTAGTTGAGCGATTCCTAAACAAAAATTACACCCAAGAGCTGGTGTTCCATGTCAGATGACCAGAAGAATACATTGTTATATACTGTAAACAGTTCAAACAGTCATATCCATTACGCTACCAACATCTAAAAGTGAAATTTTGGAATTATTAGTATTAACAAAAAATATAATAATAAATCAATTTTCAATTTCAACTACATAATACTCTGATTAAGTTGCATAGAACGTGGTATATCTAATAAATCGTTACATCGTTATACTCAAACTACCTGGCTGTAACTAAAATTGTATATATATCAGATATATAGCACAAAAAGAGTGGTCTCTACCTCATCTTTTTATTTCATCTTTGAGATAAAAAAAAAGTGTTGATTTAAAGAGTATATTCGGCGATGGTAAGAAATATCAAAGTTGTATGCATATATAGATTTGCTATGTTTGGATATATCTGGGACTTTGCTTTTTTAAAGTCACGAGTCTAATTCTTATTTCAATCATCGGTCACATGACCTCTTATTCTTCATTTTGGTTTGTTATACCTATCTGCCAATGTTGGTTTCCGGCACCAATGAAGAAAAAATAAAAAATAAAATAAAATAAAAAAAATCACTATCCAGGTAGTCTGTATTAATTATAAGATATACATTCAAAGATAATAAATACCTGATAAACTGTAAAATTGTATTTCGAAATTTTAGCGACAATATAACAAAATACCTTTAACAAAGTACTACATTTTTTTGGATGCTGCTAGGTTAGCATAAACTCCACATCTTATATATTTTGATGTGCTCAACGAAACATGAAACAATCACTTATTTTGAGGTGACGAACAGCAAATATACAATTCCTGTTTATAGAGAGATGCCCAACGCTAAATAAACATTACATACGTATTAAGAGATATCGAACGGTAAATAAGCAATAATTACGTATTGAGAGGTGCCGAACGGCAAATAAACAATACATACGTAATATGAGGGTGTCGAACGGTAAATAAGCACTACTTACGTATCGAGAGGGGCCGAACGGCAAATAAACAATCCATACGTATATGGGGGTGTCGAATGGCAAATAAACACTACTTACGTATAGAGAGGTGTCGAACGGCAAATAAACACTTCCTACGTATTGAGGGATGCCTTACAAACTATTACATAATAAACTTATTCTGAGGTGCCGAACGGAAACATGCATTTCCTGCTTATTGCGAGGTGACGACCGGCAAGTGAAGCACTAATTACATATTGTAAGGTGCTAAACAGCAAATTCATGACTTCTTGCTATTGTTTTGGCACTTAGCTTTATTTTAACGCAACTTACTAATTATGATGGGGTGAAGAGACTATGTTTCACTGCTTTTATATTTTAAATAACTACGATAAGGAGCACAGCTTACTTTTTATGAGGAGCCGAAGGGCATGTATAAACTTTGTATCGGGAGATTTCCAAAGGTATGGGCCATACGTTATATGAACACTGCTTATATATAGACTGAGTCCCTTTACGTGATATTGATCACTGCGTATCTATTTTGCTGTTGATACCTGCACACCTCACTCAACTTAAATATCCTTAACTTTATTTCCCATTAACGAAATCTAAACTCACTTTATAGACTTTTTTTCTATATTTTTGCACTCTGCACTCCAATAACCATAAGAAATATTTAAATGCAATGTTTAATGCATCTATCTTATTAAATGTGACACAGATATTTATAATATTGACTTTTTTAATGATGCATTTCGATAACGAAAATTAAGAAACATGCAGTTATATGGATTATTTGTATGTGATATATTGAAAGATGGGAAATGATACGTAAATAGTAAGGAAAAGTTAAAGTTTAAGGTTTTAATTTTTTTAATTGTTGTCAAAACATGCATAATTATTATTTTAAAATAATATTTTTTCTCTAATAAAGATGATATAGGAGTGGTTGGTGGCCCTACGCATGGTAAGTTGCTGAACAACAACATGCATCTGTATACTTCTTTATCTTTTTAAATAAGTAATTTATACTTACGTTATAAAAAAAAGCTGATGTAAACAAAACTGTTAACTAACAAATATGAAACTGGAGCATGATATCAACACAATATATACCTCAATGACTGTTCTTGGAAAGTATACACGAACTTAGTACATGTCCTTTAAAGAACGTGTATAAGCAAGGGAAGTGTTTCCTATTGTTCACCCTTACACATATATAAATACAGGTATTTCCAATTCTAATGTTCAGACAAAAGTATCCATATATAACAAAAATATGTTGATATAAGTATTTTTTGACATCATCATTACATCAAAACGCCATAAAAATATTAAATTTTTGGCGTTTTAGTCGATAGAATGTATAAATAGACATACTTGTATGGTTAAAATGTGTCTTTTTGCATACACGACAAAAAGAGGCAATATCGATAGAATATATAGCTGCATTTTTAGCGGTGAATATAGTTCTATAGTAAGAATTTCAGTGATATTTTCATTCGTTTTTACCAATCAGAGCACATTAATAGGAGTGAAATATATCGCCCTCTTACTTATATAAATTAGTAATGTTTTCCCCCTCTCAACCGATTAAATTTAATTGTAAATTATCATGAACAACACATATCTATGTTTCAATGGGAGACTCAGTGGGACCGATAAAAAATACTGCTTATATTGATTAAAAACCTTTAGGAAACAGGTCCTTACTTTTCGTGTTCTTTACCTAGCAGGGGCTGCTGGAATCGTGACGGGGGCGTCAGGAATATCATCCAGTATGTCCGCTGGGACGGCAGGAAGAGTAGCCATGGTCGATCCTCGTATCAGACATGGCATTGCTGGTATCGCAGCTTCCGGGGAAATCAGCGGTTAGTTTTTAGATGAAGAAGTAGCGTAGATTTTATTCTATTATTATTACCTTTTTATTTATTTTCTTCAAGGAAAAGGCGAAAAAGACTAATCGAAAAAATACAACAAAAATGGCTTTTTAATTTGATATAATTAAGGGTGGTTATGGTTGATCAATTTGCTGAAAAGGCTGCTTAGAATATATCTACTATACCTATTTAATCGTAGACAAGGGGAATAACTCCATTTCACAAAAGATAAAATAGCATCACCTATACGTTTTTTTAAAAATAATTTTAAATAGGTTTAACACACATTGATACATTGATACATTGATGAAACAATGTCCATACTACCTAACCCAAACATTGGGTGTTTTACACATTGTGACCAAACAGCAACTGCTTGATATGCATAAGTCGTTTCCATTATTAGTCATTCACGATGCATAAAGTCAGTAAGTTATCATCAGGTTAAAATTTCTTTGCTTGAAAAATGAATATGTTCTGCAGGTATGTTTTTTTTCCCCTTTATGATGCACAACATCTTTAAAATCTCAAAATATCAGAGGAAATTTTGTATTAGCCTAGACTTAAACGCTCTCACGTGAAACTCAAAAACATCAATACAAAATTGATTTCATTTGGATTACTTTATGACATTTTTTATCGAAAACAGGCGTAGCAAACAGCATTGGACAACAACGCTTCGGACACAACAGTGGTAAACCACAGCTTTATTTACACAAAAATAAATGATTATAAAAAAATGTCACTCACTATAGAACCTTTGTTAAATAACAATTGTCTATTCCGCTTCAGTGTCAAATTTCAGCTTAAAAGCTTTAATAATATAATTGCTATCTTTATTGATGTCAAAAAGTGTTGCTGATAAAGTTATCGTTGACATATAATACAGATAAATACGAAATCCTACCTATATAAGAAATACAATGGAACTGTTTAGATATTTTAATTTATGTTTATGTTTATTAATCAAAAGGAGAGAATAGAAGTATATTTTTAACTCATTCATAGTGGTTAAATAATACCGTTAATGAAAGGATTGTACGCATGCTAACATTTACACTTTCACTGATTTATGTTTCTACCTAGGAACAAAATAAAACTATATTACATCAGACATCTCCGGTATGAAAAGTTAGGTGTACATCGTAACGTCATGCTATTTCTTTTCGTAAGAGTGATGATTATACATTGATGAAACAGTTTCCATACTACCTAACCCAAACATTGGGTGTTTTACACATTGTGACCAAACAGCAACTGCTTGATATGCATAAGTAGTTTCCATTATTAGTCATTCACGATGCATAAAGTCAGTAAGTTATCATCAGGTTAAAATTCCTTTGCTTGAAAAATGAATATGTTCTGCAGGGTATGCTTTTTATCCTTTATGATGCACAACATCTTTAAAATCTCAAAATATCAGAGGAAATTTTGTATTAGCCTAGGCTTAAACGCTCTCACGTGAAACTCAAAAACATCAATACAAAATTGATTTCAATTGGATTACTTTATGACATTTTTTATCGAAAACAGGCGTAGCAAACAACATTGGACAACGCTACGGACTCAACAGTGGTAAACCACAGCTTTATTTACACAAAAAAAAATATTATAAAAACAACGTCAATCACTATAGAACCTTTGTTAAATAACAATGTCTGTTCCGCTTCAGTGTCAAATTTCAGCTTAGAAGATTTGATAATAAAATTGCTATCTTTATTGATGTCAAAAAGTGTTGCTGATAAAGTTATCGTTGACATATAATACAGATAAATGCAAAATCGTTCCTATATAAGAAATAAAATGGAAATGTTTAGAGAAAAATAGTTTTTCTATGTTAAAATATGCATTTGTTAGTTTCAAAACGATATTTAAAAAATCACGTTTCTTCTTTAGGACAAGTTCTCGTGCAAAACAATGGAGGTGAATAGGAAGTTTCTCATAATGTTTTGCATTGTAGTCTACTTATTATTTCGCTTTCACAAACACGCATTAAAATTGTAGTGTGTGTCGCATGCACTTTATTCTAGATTCATGACCTAGACAAATATATGTAACCATACGTGGATTTAGTTTACGTATATAAAAATAAGGACAATAATTACAGATCTTATAGTCTTTCAACACTGCCCATGATACTATGATAATAAATGTATATAGAAAGAGGAAATAATTACCCATCTTGTAGTCTTTCCAAGCTAGGATATCTTGAAGTTCTTTATGTAAAGTCAAATATGACGGCACCATATGAGACAAAAAATACTTAGTTCGTCTTTCACTAATTAATTCTTAAAAAAAGAAGATCTTTGTAAATGGTACTGGTATTAATGATAACAGGACCTTTGTTAGCATCAATGAAATCGTCGGTAGTATGATAAGTTAGTTGAAAGATTATATCTGTTTTTTGCTGCAACTGATTACAAATGGTTCAAATAAGAATCTGTTATATGAAATGTCTATGAATCATTTTATGAATGAGTGGATTTTAAACTGTCAACAAATGTTCTATATCAATCCAAATAACTATGAAACGGATTAATAAGATTAATGCACCAATGTCATTTAATTGTGCACACATGCAATGTTGTATTTTGTTAGAAATAAGAACTGTATTATTTTCTTCATCTGCTTTAGTTCTTATGGCATTCATGATATCATGAATGCTATTAATATTATGTCGACTATTTAATGACACGCTAATGCTGAACACACTGTCGCCTAATTGTCATACCGGTATCCGGCTTGGTTCTCATAAGTCCATTTTCTGTGTTTTTCTACCGTCGTATTTTATATCAAAGAAATATAACATGTTATCAGGTTGATTTCCGTTATATAATATATACATTCTCTTTCGAAGATGAACTGACATTTCATCTGCAAGTTTGCTGTGTCGTCTTACAAAATTCATTTTATCTTACACTTTAAAAAAATGTGTATGCCCTTTGCATATGTTTAACGTTGGCATTTGACTTTTTTTCAGAAATTTTGTAGGTATTGAATTTTTAATTCAGAGGTTCTGCTGAATACCAATACTTACATGTTTTAATGATTTTGGCCCTGCTCGAGTAATCTCCCATTGTTTAGCCCTATCATACCTGAATATCGGTTATTTATAGATCTTTTATCTTTGTATTCTACCTCCTCGATATTATTTGACGTGTCTAACCAATGACCGGTTTTAGCTTCGCTTGTTTGAACTGTTCTGTCTACGTATATGATAAAGCAAAATTTCCTCAGCACTTTTACTACCGATCGCAATATTAATCAATGAGCTTCGGTTCTGTTTATGCAATTCAAGTATCTGACATTTTGTTGTTCTCATCAATTGAAATTATTCTTGTTGTTTAATTAAATCAATGACATCAAGTAGTAATAGTGCATATTTGTTGTCCGCTTTGCACATGTTGTATATATGACCATTGGATCATATCTCAATGACATACGTTCATTTTCAGTATTGACAGGCAAAGTAATATAGAGCATGATATTTCAATAAAGAAATTGATTACATACATAAATTATAAACATTACTCGATATCCGGATTTTATATCTATTGAAGAAGGTTATTTGTTTGAAACATTAATGGTACATATACACATCTTGAAAGGATGTTATAAGCTCATATACATTTTAAATTTTATTTCATAACCGGAAACACAGGAGGTGGAGGATTTTCTGGTAAGTACCCCTGTTAACGCCATGGACTTTCATGGAAATGGTAGAGTCCATCCACATCACTTCATATTTATCTCTTACCTAGATTTTACTATGACACCCGATCACATAATATTTGATATCTTGCATAACCTTTCCTAACCCTTTAAACACAAATTAAACTGCCCTGTTACTATAGCAGTGATATTATATCACAATTCATTGTCGGCTTCCGGATACTCGCCTCTACAACACTTGAGTCCGTGTCAAACTCACACATATTAATCAATTGCCTTAACTTAAATAATTACTTTTTCTTTGTACTCATTGTAAATACTCCGAGAATGGCGCGAAAAATGTGACGTCACAATACGACAATTGACGTTGCGTATTGGTTTGAGAAAAAGGATTCCATTTAAAACCAGTAAAATTGTACATAAAACATGTTTTGTTTGCAAACTTCTGTAAGAATCCGCTACGCGGATTCATACAGTTTGCAAACGAATTTTGTTTCATACCCCGATGAAACTAAACAAAAAATGACATCAATGCTTAATTGAAACCGCAGAGTTTGCTTCTGCGTATGAAACGGTTTTACCTGTGGATGTCCTCCTCCTCAGTGAATAGGACTGAGACATTGTGAATCAGAATAAATTTGCACTTAGTTTGTGAAACATAATAATATTAAATTTCGTCCATTCATTCGTCTTCTGATTGATATCATTAACATATTTACAAATACTTGTGTAAGAGGAGCTCTCCTGATAATGACATTGTTTGATAGCTATCATTTCTTGCTTGAATATATAATAGTGGAATCGAAAACAATAATATACTTCGTTGTAAATACTTTCAGAATTAACCGTTTGGCTAGATTTATCTTCTCTTTAACTCGGTCGGTTGAGTGAAGAACTAGTAAGCAAGATGTCCGGGGTTTGATCCCTGGCTGAGGCGGTGATTTAAATTTAATTGATAACACGATGTCCACTGTAATATCAGTGCCATTGTAGGGACTCGGTATCCATACTCCCATCCCATGAAAAGTCGAGAACGAGTTTGCCCCTGGTGGCGGAATATGTAACCCTTGGGAAAATACTAGCCGGAACATATTTCTCGACTAGAAAATGTTTTTAGATTGTCCGGTGTAAAACTCGCATGTCAGAGATACCTGGTTAGAACCCTACTTGAACAGATACCTGGGATAAAATGCAATACCCCCCCCCCCCCCCCCCCCTACCCCCACCCCCATACACTGCGAAGTATGGCTGTGAGTGTACCTATCGTCAGCCCTAAGTTGGAGATTTATCACCCTAACGATAAATATAAAAACTCAGCAATATATCGGTTTGCTTGTCATCAACATGTTTCCACTTATTATCACACAACCCAGATAAAGATTATTTTCTCTTTCTTATGTTAACTATACTGGTGAAGCCGTTCAGGTACTTGTGATGTCATTATAGTACAGCCAATATAATTTCCTTGTCGACATGAATTGTCTCCCTTTATAAAGAAACGACACGTTTATACATGTGTTTTGATATATTCAATGATAATTATTAACAAATGTACCTAATACTAATTCCTGAATTTTTATTTCATGATAGTGGGAGGTCAAGCAGGAGGACCAATCGGAATGATAAGTAAGTGTTAATTATTATGAAATTCATAAATGATATAATAATATATATATAGTATACTAAACCAAATATTCTTGTAGATAAACAAGAAAAAGTACTTAACTGCTTATTATACTATTGACAATACATCATAACGAATACCAGTGTATACAATCTACATTCATTCAAAGGATGAAACGGAAAACATTGTTATTTAATATAAATAATTACTATGTATAAATAATGATGTGCATGATATATGTTTGAACAACATTACGGTTTCTTGCCGAACCTTATTTTATACCAGCAACGTTTTATGTGCTGCATATCTATAGCAAAGCATATATTTCTTCGAGAGACAAGCAAGAAAAAAACATATTACAAAATTAATAATTTAATATTCTACACCAATGAATCTCAATGTTTCAGGAAGGATAACTCTCATTTGTTCTCCATATCTAATGTTAAAGATAACTAGAATCCATAATGTATACCATTTATACTTGTTTATAATGAATATATTTTATTTTTTCAGATATGCAATCTGGTAAGTGTACTACAAACCCATCATAAAGGTCAAAGGTCAAGTCTCAATGTACTAAATTGACATTTAATTCAAGCGTGTAGATAACGGAAACGGTGTTAATGGTTGGACTTATTTACATTCATTAAATAAACTAATATATCTATGGAATAAGTATTGCATATATTTTAAAATATATATCACTATATATACAAATTAATTCATAGAATGAATATAGCATATTTGTTATACTATGCATATCTACAAATTAATTTTGAGAATTAATGTTGTATATATGGTATAACACATATATGTATCTTATAATATATATATATATATCAACAAATGCATGTATATGGTATTTATTGCATATATGTTATTATATATATATGTATTTACATATAAACGATGTTATTTATATAATTATTAATGTATACATGTTATAGTACATATATAAAAAAAAACTATATATGGTATTTTCTCCTGTAATTAACCTTTCGGAGAGATGGAAGCAGACAATTCTTAAAAGTCACGTGGTTGTTATATACTAAATCTTGTAGTTTAACAGTTGTCTGATCAATCAATTACTTAAATAATGAACGTAATATGTTTTACTAAAGAGGAAAAATCCATCGGTAAGTCTTTTCAAATGCTTGATAATGCTTCGTTTGTGATAAAATGATTGATGGATAATTCAAATGCTTCAGACACGCTTTTTTATCATTATTATCTCCTTTCGTTTTTTAGATTTATTTAATTTATTTTATTTCATTTTATTATTTTTTTCAGCTATTTCTGATTTTCATAAATTGCACTTCTGCTTTAAAACTTGATTATATTGTCGAGGGATATCACTGTTGCAGTGCTCGCTCACTAACAGATTAATTTATCAGGCATTTTTTTTAGATTTATACAAAAAAAAAATTGAAATGATGCTGGCTTTGGAATGTGTAGACATCTGTTAGTTTGTGCATTTTTACGTGTCTATGAAATTGCATACGCGTTCTGTTCGAAGCAATAAACAGATAACAAGTTATCACTGTAGCGATTTACTTGCTTCTCCAAAAAAACATAATTAATAAAGACGATGAACCAGCTCGCAAATGAGTCCCCTGTGCTTATGACGCTGCTATTTGTAAGCTTTTGATAGTGTTTCCCTATTTTAAGTCTTCGCTTGATTTTACTTTCATGCAATAATGAAATTAAAACATATCCACCAATTACCAGGCTTTTAATGCCATTAAATGGCTTCAACGTTATAAACACTTTGTTTTACTTATATGGAACGTAAATCTAATCTAAATTTAGAAATTAACAACCGCCAGATGTTTTGGAACCTCTGTTTATTAAGAAACATATATTGATTTATCTGTTAATATTAGTAACAAATCAATGCCTACGCATATGACGTATAACTATGATATTGTCTGTATCTGTTGATGTTTACCGCCTACATGACGTATAGCTACGATATTGTCTGTAACTGTTGATGTTTACCGCCTACATGACGTATAGCTACGATATTGTCTGTATCTGTTGATGTTTACCGCCTACATGACTTATAACTACGATATTGTCTGTATCTGTTGATGTTTACCGCCTACATGACGTATAGCTACGATATTGTCTGTATCTGTTGATGTTTACCGCCTACATGACGTATAGCTACGATATTGTCTGTATATGTTGATGTTCACCGCCTACATGACGTATACCTATGATATTGTCTGTATCTGTTGATGTTTACCGCCTACATGAGGTATAACTACGATATTGTCTGTATCTGTTGATGTTTACCGCCTACATGACGTATAGCTACGATATTGTCTCTAACTGTTGACGTTTACCGCCTACATGAGTTATAACTACGATACTGTCTGTATCTGTTGATGTTTACCGCCTACATGACTTATAACTATGATACTGTCTGTATCTGTTGATGTTTACCGCCTACATGACTTATAACTACGATACTGTCTGTATCTGTTGATGTTCACCGCCTACATGACGTATACCTATGATATTGTCTGTATCTGTTGATGTTTACCGCCTACATGACGTATAGCTACGATATTATCTGTATCTGTTGCTGTTTACCGCCTACATGACTTATAACTACGATATTGTTTGTATCTGTTGATGTTAAACACCTACATGACGTATAATGTGTTTTATTGATGCGATGTGATTAAAACCGGTTGTAATTTGATGTATGTATATAAACATATATTTATGTCGACGTCACAGGTGGTGTCGGAGGAGCTGCCATGGGAGGAATTATTGGTAAATATAATCTATATTGATAATAAACGCGACTTTGGAACATTATCAAGTCAGATAATCTTTCCTATATAGCACTAACGAACAAGAACAAATCAAGACACTTGAGCGCGTCATCAAGGCTACTTCTAATCGACCGAAAAGAAGAATAAGTTATTGTTTACATCGTGCAATACCACAATGTTTCACCCATCGCCAACCTTTGCAAAATTTGAGCTGCCCTTACATCACGAACAATTCTACCATCCTCGGCCTCTGTGTTTTCAATGTTACTTTTATACCTGTGAGATCGTTTTAGATTTTCTATATAATTTTTATTTATTTACTTTCTCTGATTTTATTTTCTATTCATTTTGTTTTTTAAGTTATTTTTTTATTTATCTGTTTATTTGTCTTTTTGCTGTGAACTACATATATTTTTACACTGATAATTATTAAATCATTATATTTGTTTATTTATGTAAATTTTAGCTATATGCGGGTAATATATATATTTTTACTCTATAAATGATATTTTCACGTATATTTGATGAGCCTAATATACGATTTGGATGGTATACAGTCCTCAATATATTAATGATAAAACTGTTTCCCGTCTGTAGCTCAATCAGGTGCGGCCCAACAAGCTGCTGCCCAACAAGCTGTCCTACACGCCGAAGCAGGTACGTTACATTGATTGGGTAATTAAACTAAATATCCGTTCTTTAAACATTGTTCGTTACCAGTTAATGTATATGTTTCATCGCCTCCATAATTTATCTTTAACTAAAACAAATTTATTGAAAATAATTCCTTACTTGCATTAATATGTTCATTTATTTTGATTCTGATTCAACGACTGAAATAACTTTATTTTAGCAATGATTAATAATGCCGCAAGACAGTCCGCGATGGTACAGCACGGAGGAGGTGTGTATACAACGTATATATATATAGAGGATATCTAACAGTGTCTTCAGTAATACCAAATATATTTCACGAGTGGGGCTAATATTTTGATATTTTTCACGAGTGCGCAGCACGAGTGAAAAATATCAAAATATTAGCCACACGAGTGAAATATATTTGGTATTACTGAATACACTGTTAGATATTCTGTTTATTACATTTTTTATCAACAAAAAACCTACCCCGTATGCTAACTAGGCCTACAGCGATAATTTGTAAACAAAAACAGTAGTTCCCCCTGTCCAGGTGCTGACATATATGTCGGGCATTCTGATTGGTCAATTATTTTGGTATTTTGTAATCATTAATTTGATTGGTCAAATCAGCAAAAGTGATATTTTTCACTAGTGAAAAATATCACTTTTATAGAATGAATATTTTTTGATATTTCACTGGTAAAAATGTAATAAAATACTATCTATAGTGCTATACTATAGAGTTTATAAATGAAACTTCATATATTATCAAGTAAGAACATGCGGCACATTATACATCTTACGGTTATTGAATACACGTTTGAACTTCATTAATTTGATGTAAGCGAGGCACAGCCAAAATAATGTAACACTTTTATCGTCGGAGTTGATTGTTTTCCTGAACTGCGATCTTCAAGTCATCCGAGTTCATGATAGCGATATCCGACTTTATTATAATACTAAAAAATATATTATACTCTTTTGACTTTTTATAAAATATAACAAATGAATCAGAAATTTAAATTTCAAAACAGTGAACAAATTATTAGTTTTTTAGTGACATTGGGAAATGTTTATGAACTGATTTTGAGAGGGTTTAAGGAGGGGGTTTATTTTTTCCTAAAATATTCCCAAAATTCATAACAAAACTGTCTGTTTGCCTTTTTTAATTCTCTATAATATCAACATAAATATGTCACTGTGAAAGCGTGTTCTGAATTCAAAAACAATTCTAAGGAGACATAATGGTGCAAAAATGTTTCATTTTGGAGTTTTCCTGATCGTCAATAACCATCGCCTCCATAATTTATCTTTAACTAAAACAAATTTATTGAAAATAATTCCTAATTTGCATTAATATGTTCATTTATTTTGATTCTGATTCAACGACTGAAATAACTTTATTTTAGCAATGATTAATAATGCCGCAAGACAGTCCGCGATGGTACAGCACGGAGGAGGTGTGTATACAACGTATATATATATAGAGGATATCTAACAGTGTCTTCAGTAATACCAAATATATTTCACGAGTGGGGCTAATATTTTGATATTTTTCACGAGTGCGAAATATCAAAATATTAGCCACACGAGTGAAATATATTTGGTATTACTGAATACACTGTTAGATATTCTGTTTATTACATTTTTTATCAACAAAAAACCTACCCCGTATGCTAACTAGGCCTACAGCGATAATTTGTAAACAAAAGCATTAGTTCCCCCTGTCCATGTGCTGACATATATGTCGGGCATTCTGATTGGTCAATTATTTTGGTATTTTGTAATCATTAATTTGATTGGTCAAATCAGCAAAAGTGATATTTTTCACTAGTGAAAAATATCACTTTTATAGAATGAATAATTTTTGATATTTCACTGGTAAAAATGTAATAAAATACTATCTATAGTGCTATACCATAGAGTTTATAAATGAAACTTCATATATTATCAAGTAAGAACATGCGGCACATTATGCATCTTACGGTTATTGAATACACGTTTGAACTTCATTAATTTGATGTAAGCGATGCACGGAACAAAATAATGTAACACTTTTATCGTCGGAGTTGATTGTTTTCCTGAACTGCGATCTTCAAGACATCCGAGTTCATGATAGCGATATCCGACTTTATTATAATACTAAAAAATATAAAATATTACAAATGAATCAGAAATTTAAATTTCAAAACATTGAAAAATTCATTTGTTTTTTAGTGACAATGGAAAATGTTTATGACCTAATTTTGAGAGGGCTTAAGGAGGGGGTTTATTTTTTCCAAAAATATTCCCAACATTCATAAAAAAACTGTCTGTTTGCCTTTTTTAATTCTCTATAATATCGACAGAATTATGTCACTGTGAAAGCGTGCTCTTAATTCAAAAACAATTCTAAGGAGACATAATGGTGCAGAAATGTTTCATTTTGGAGTTTTGCTGATCGTCAATAACCGAATGGAATATTGATAGAATATAAAAGTATTTCCATATGAATTTAACAAACATACAAACAAAATATTTGAATTAGATCCACTCAATTTCAACGTATTTTCCTCAAAGTGTAAAGGAACGTTTGGATGGAGGTATATAAAACAGTAAACTTGTATTTGACGACCTCGTATTTATTTTAAGCTTTTCAACATCCTTCACAATATGCTGGAAGTGAGTATGAAAGAGATGTCAGATATGTAGTGTACAGATAAAGCATCTGTATTATGTACTGTTGTCGTTTTCTCCCAGAAATCACACCCGATTTACACCCTAGTGGGAATCCTTCAACTCTGGAAAAAAAACACATAAGTGTACAAAACAGTTTTTTTTATATTCGCGATATTACTACTTATAAAGAGATTGCGAGCCCATTTAAAAGATAGCTCAGGACAGTCCATACAAATGATAAGATGTAGTTTTCATTTCATTGTTCTGTGTATGAGATATTTTGGTTGAATTTAATGTGTAAACAAAACAGCTTGAATAAACATGGGTGTGTGTTTTATGCTGACCTCAAAACATCACTTCAGTCAGCACTTTAATAAACACGTGAAAGGCAAAATGTTCTCAACGTGACTTTGAAATGAAATATTAGTATAGTTTAACCTTATCCTGAAATGTATCAATATTAATCATTTAGTGTATATCTTATGTAAAGTAGATTGTGCATTAGGCAAATTCAAAATGTTTAGTATATCTTAATTTATCGATATCAAATAATCGTATACATTTGTGCAACACTTAAATTCCAATATATAACATAATATATAAACGAGTTTTGTGTACATAACAAAGTAGTCGTATAAGACTCTATACCATGTAATTGATTTGTATTAAGTTCACCAATCAAGATACCATTTACCTCGGAGTGAGTATAACGTGTAACGTTGTAGTTAAAATAATGACAACTGTTTAGCTAGTTTGCACGGAATATAACACAAATATATACTTATATATGTCGCCGTATTCTAGTTCTTTGCACGACTAAATGTGAAGTTTACGTAGATACATTGTATATAGAATTTATTGTAAAATATGTCGTTTTAACCCATACCGTCTTGTTTGTGTTTTATCGGTCTTTCCTAAAAGACTGACATGTTTAATGTTAAATATTACCTTTCCTTACAATATAAATCTTGGTCAGAGTAACAGATACATATGTATGTACATGTGTACCATGTATGACATAATGAATTTTAATTTTTATATATATGATTTAATAAAAAAAAAATATTACGAATATACCTATCATCGAACTTCACAACCGATCAAAATCAGCATACTTTGATATTTTAATCAAAACTAAACATGATGCATCTTCGACGGAGAAGTCTTTTTTTAAACTAACTTTGATATTTCAAACAAAAGTTGCATAAGTTGCACTTTTATCTCCCTCAATTTTTTATTTTTGATATCATCCTTAAAATTTAATTTGAACAAAAATAAATTGAACACCGATATCAATCAATCTCTTCCACTATATGTAGTATTCCATTTTTCGGTCTTATATGCCATCATTTTACGACATTGTTAATGTTTTTATTGTTTTGTTTTTGGGTTTTTTATGTTTGTTTTAATGTGCAAATACCAATGGTGTCATTTTGTTTTTCTTACAAGCGATGCATGTGATGTTAGTTGTGTGTCAACAATTCTTGAAATATTCATCTTATCTCATCAAAATCAAGATCAATTGTGAAATTATATATTGTGTATCGATAACTAAATTGCATAATTGCATTTTTTGGGGGATCCAGTTGGGCAATATGTATCCAAGCCATAAATAATTACAAATAAGATTATTTTTAATGTGACTTCTATTTAGCATAACAACTAATACCTTACAACAAATATCAATTACGAATAACGATTTTTTTATCTCTGAAATATACCCATGTTTACCACATCAATTCCTGTAAATAACATGTAAAATTACTAAAACCATTCTCATTACTATAAAGTTTCCCGATCAAGATATAACCTACCGCGAAGTGAGTATATATATAATGGAATTATAACAATATAGCATAGCTAGTTTGCACTTCAGAAACAGACATATAAAGAATGTCAGGCCTAGTATTTTCCATAACATCAGGAACAATACACGTTTTGTACGAGTTTCTCAATGCCATATATAATATATAATATTGTATATCTTGATATCGAATTCAAAAATATAAAGTAATTATGAAAATAGTTTGTGCCAGAAAAACATTAGATAACATTTATTCGACTAGGCATCCAATGACGCGTTTTCTTAAGAAAACACGCTATGAAAATTCATTACGCATCGATACCAGATATCAAAATTGATGTTCATAGCACTGACGCCATGTTATTATTTCAACTGATATAAAACATATACTGTTTAAGTTTTTTTTTCTCGTAGTTGAATAAATCTTAAGCTTAAAAATGACTCGGCCATAATTTTGACAATATCATTGCATCCTATGAGTAGTATATCACTGAAACTATAGATATTGTATGGTAGATATTGATATACTTGGACATCTTTATAGAACTTACATCACCTCGACATACCTGTACATGTACAAAATATATACTCACTGCTCATAATATACATGTAGTTATAGTAGTAGATAGACACCATATATAACTTATATATCAAACCAAACCTTAGTAACGAGATTAAATGTTCTGATCATAAATCGGTATGTTATTGAACTACATTGTTGGACAATGAATCATTATGATAATCTAGTATGTAGAAATACCATCTTGTTCTTGCGATGTTGAACTTTCTTTTTCCCATTTAGAGATAGTTGAAATATCTACCGTATCAGCGTTTTTTGTTTTTTGCTTTTTTGTTTTGTTGGTTTTTTTTAATACTGCCCTATGACGTTAGCACTGACTGTTACGTATCAAGAAAACCATTTTTTTGAAAGAATATGCTATCTGATGTATCCTCCGAATGTATCTTTCTCAAATATAAAATGTCCGAAAATGAGACACAGAATGCAAAATTGACCTATGACGTTTGCCAAAATCAATAACGTTTTCAGCAGTTGTGTTTCAACAATAATTCCTGTATTAAACAGTTCAGAATTATCCGCTTACATGATCTCATGAGGTGTTAGGGATGAAAAGCTCCGGCGGCACTTTGAAGGAGCAATTAAGTAAAATAAACATCATAATACGTATTTTTAAAGCACGCATTTTCGTAATGTATAATTTTCATATTATTATCTTTATTTATTTTTACAGTATGTTGTTTGTTCTTACGTGTTGGAATTTCAATGTATATATCTTGCATCAACTAACTGAGACATATCTGTCAATGTAAATCGTCATATTTGGTCGAGAAACAAATATGGTTGCAATTTCCATACCCTTACGTTGGAGTAGCTTTCAGCAAGGCAACTCTCTGTGCATCAAGGTATACCATCCAAATCGGTGGTATGTTTGGCATGGTGGTTAATTCAGCTGTTTCGTTAAAGTCTCTTCATCTGTTTTATAAATGTCACTTAAGTTTGACATGCTACTTTTAGGTGTAGTGTCGGACGCCCAAGGTGCCGGTAAGATGATATGTGCATAGCCATATATTATAATGCAGCGTGGTATACGTATATATTATGTTTGTATTATATGTTTTATATGTATTACTTACCTGCGGCTGTTATTAACGGGTACAGCACTTTCAACTTAACATTATACTCAATATGCCAAAAAAGCAAACGGAATTCAGGCAATATGCAGTTGTTTATGCTTTCTAACTGTAACCCTGGTGATTTCCGAAATATACCGTCAGAAAGAGCTTTAAAGACGTTAAACAGAACAAACCAAACTAAAAAGCAAAACGGAGATACTAATCATTGCACTTATATATATATATATTAAGAACATGTATTCAAAAAATAACCGACATACTTAATAAATTATAGACAAAACGTGCTATACCGTGTTTTAGTAAACAGATTGACAATTGTTGCCATTCCTTCATGGATAATAGATTTAAAATATATATTGTTAGGGATGTATTTCTACAGCTAAGTGTACAACTCTGTGTGTAGCGATTTCCATTGATTCTGGCTTTAACATCCCATCTGATGTTTACAAGTCTGTGTTTGTGTTGTTTATAGGTTCAACAGGACCGTTACAACATATATATTCTAATGAGTAACTTATATTCTTGTTGTGTCAATACTTGTTTTCATTTGGGTTTTTTATAGACTATCGGGGTCATTATAATTATAAATAATTTTAAACATATCATTTTAACGCAAATATTGACTTAAAAGTGAATAAATAAAATATCATCGAAAAATATAATATCTCGCCAGCAATGGACATTTCTTCAAAAAAAGATTGAACGTATCATCATGTTATACATAAGCATCTACTGTAAGACTTAAATCCCTATCTTATTTGCCACTAATCACTGCGTCATACTGATCTATTTAACTCTATATTAATCCTTAAGACAAATTCTAACGGGTACGCTACGTATTAACACTGTTTACAGCTTTGTTTACTACGATGTATATATGTGGATTAAATGGCTGTGAAATCGTAAAAATGTACTTGTACAGTCCCTCTGGGTTTTAAACGTTCATTTTCACAAACATCTTGTGTAGTTTCCATATCATTATAACCATTAGATGCAATTGATGATAACAAAATCTTCCAGCCACATTTCCCAAATATTGTTCATATCATTCCATCATATTCGAATACAAATGGAATTTCTACATCAATATAGAGTTTAAATGCTGTGAAAAAAAAACATAAGAAACGTAGCCAGATTGCTGTCAAATATCCGTGTTACCACACATTAATTCAGCTGTGTAATGTAACACATTACTGGCAAAATATGGAAACAAAATAGTTTGATTCTTCTTCTTATTCTGACTCTAATCCGACAATAATGACGATTATTGGAGTGTGAATTGTTGTGGATTTCCAGCTTCCAGTGGAGTTTTCTGCCTGTATCAATATTACGATATAATTAATTGTTTTATCTTTACCTTTTCAAAATAGTTTTTATTCAATTAGTTCAACATATATTTCTTACAATCTAAAGTTGCAATTTTGATATGCGGATATTTATGTAAAACACAGTTGTGAATATATGTCGATAACTCACTGAAAATTCAAATTACATTGATTTTATTTTTAAGATACCTACAACTACAATTGCTAATTGAAATAGTAATTTCATTATCACTATATCTGAAGGAAATGCATTGTTTATTCTGAAATGCCCACGGTTTTTGTTTTTTCAGTGTATCAGAACTTGAATAAGAATTCAAATTCACATATTTTAGGTAAGTTTGCTTGATGAGAGATTCAATTAAATTGGCAAATCATATTGCGAGTTTCACGGAAAATATTTTATTTTTGCTTGAAAAAAGTATCGAAGACATGACGGATTGTAAATCAAATATAAGTCAGTTCCATGTTACACACATGTATAATTCCGTAATTGTTTAATACTTAATATAAATGAGTTTAATCGCTAAAACTCCAAATAACTAAGACTATCGATCGTTTTACTATTATCATTTAGGTTTATTCAATTTTCATGTTTCGAGATTTGTTTCACTATTGTTATAATTTCTATCTCTTATTTATTTTATTCACTGGTTGTTCATTTATAAACATTAAAACACATATCTGAAAACAATTATTACATAATTATCTGTCTATCTGTGTTTCCAATTTCGTTTATCTATTTTATATTTATTTATTTATTTATTTATTTATTCCTTTTACAGCGAAAGTAGCTAATGCATGATAGGGATGCATGTGAGTATGATGAACCACATCAATGACAGAAGAATATCGTTTTAAGAAACGAATCATTATTATTTATTTAATGTTTGCGTAATTAATCTAATGTTGTGGCAACTATAATATGTGTGACTAAAGCACGATTAGTTTATTTTTATTCTCAAGATGACGTATCCATGAAGCATACGCTATGACGTCACAAATATATCATTTTTCTTCATTGAAGCAGAATATATTTATAAAAACAAATTAATATTTTTTAATATTTTTTTTTAAAATATCCTATATATATCATTGTTATTTAATTAGTAGCTTTGTTCAGTACAAACGAAAGAGAAATGTGTTCAATACTTTTTCGGAAATTAAATTGCCAGTTAATTTTTTTTTTATTTTTTTTTTTTGTATAAATATCAATTTCATAACTGTTCTTATAGGAATTGTCTATAATTTAGTTCACTCTTAACTCCGCAAAGAAAAAATGAAATTAGTAAGGAAATAACGTATAAACCTTCTGTCCATTACAGGAATACAATATATATATTATTATGGCTTTCTTCTATAAATGTCATAATGCAATTACTTAACAACTGAGACATAATTCTGTTATTCCATTTGTTCAATTATTTTGTTTATTTAAAAAATGTCCATTAACATTTCCAAGAATACCTACATTTCTTAAGAGCTAATATTTCCTTTTTAATGACTTCAGGGAACCTTTAAGAAGAATGGCGTATGATTCTGGAATATCAAAGAAGACTTCATTGCACTGCACGTCCTATGCAAAAACAAATATCGTTTGAATTTCGAGGGATTTGTATCTGATGGTAGCGTTTGTTTATCATCATCTTCGGGCGTCGAAAATAAAACAGTTTACTTTTTTTAATTTATTTGTGTTTTGATTATCTGTTTCCATTTTTTTTCGCCAGCGCCCCCAGACGAACATACACGTTTAGTGTACATTAAGGGAATTCCATCTATATATATTTTGTTTTGTGATTTTTTCTACGAAACAAGTGAGCATTCAATTGTTGCTTTAATGCGGTGGAGCGTTTCTGGAAGATGAACATTTAATCTGTTTACTCTACGAAACACTACAACAAAGACAATGTGAAAGGATAAGCAATACAATTGTGTTCTTCCCACTTTATAATAATATGCTTCAATGGTATTCAAACTCCCACTTCACAATAATGGTATATAAGGGTATTCAACCTTCAACTTCACAATAATGGGTTACAAAGGTATTCAACCTTCAACTTTTCGATAATGGACTACAGAGGTATTCAACCTTCCTCTTCATAATGATGGGCGACTGAGGTATTCAACCTCCCACTTCATAATGATGGGCGACTGAGGTATTCAACCTCCCACTTCATAATGATGGGCGACTGAGGTATTCAACCTCCCACTTCATAATGATGGGCGACTGAGGTATTCAACCTCCCACTTCATAATGATGGGCGACTGAGGTATTCAACCTCCCACTTCACAATAATGAGCTACAGAGGTATCCAACAACCACTTCACAATAATGGGCTACATAGGTTTTCAACCTCCAACCTTGACAATAATGGATTACAGAGGTATTCAATCTTCAACTTCTCCATATTGACTACAGGGGTATTCAACTTACCTCTTTACAATAATGGACTACATAGGTATTCAACCTTCAACTTCTCGATAATTGACTACAGAGGTATTCAACCTCCCATTTCACAATAATGGGCGACTGAGGTATTCAACCTACCACTTAACAATAATGGGCGACTGAGGTATTCAACTTCCCACTTCGCAATAATGTGCTTCAGAGGTATTCAACCTTTCACTTCACAATAATGGGCTAAAGAGGTATTCAACCTCCAGTTTCACAATAATGGGCGAAAGAGGTATTCAACCTTCCACTTCACATAAATGGGTTACAGAAGTATTAAAACTCCCACATCACAATGATATACTCAAGAGGTGTTCAACCTTCCATTTTGTAAAATGGGTTGCAGAGGAAGCAACCCTCCCACTTTACAATAATGGGCAACAGAAGTATTCAACCCCCATCTTCACAATAATTAGTTACTGGTGGGGTGACACCGTATTAACACTATGACTACGTCACAACATCAATAAAAATAGGCGGACGTTATTCAAAAATGTATATCATTTTAAGCGGAAAATCCTCTTATTCGATGTATAAATATCATCATAGATACATGTAATACATGTTTTATAAATAAATATTTAATTATATGATAAAGTTATAGAAACTGTAATTACGTAATTTTGCTAATAGGGACATTCAAAGCAACAAGTGTTCAAATGTAAACAATGTACGGAATGGGAAACCATGTGACGATTTCAGTTTAGTAATATATACAGTGGATAATATTGATGTATTGAAATATACCGCATAGCTGTTTATTTCATCTATTATGTGGACAACATGTGTTGAAATCCATAAGGGAATTCGAAAATATCAAATTAATTTGATACGAATGTTTTATTAAAAATAACGGAACAAAATTTCGATTGTTTAGAGGAACAAGGACATATCTTCATAAATGGAATGCTTAGAAGCTAAGGGCCGTATCTCAAATTTATCAATTTTTAGATTTTAATAAATTACAACTACGAGCGAGATTTTCTTATAGAATCTGTACATTATATCACTTGAAATGGTCCAATTATGTTAAAATACTGTGTGATTTAAAATAATTAGACAATTTCCATTGATATAAAGTACATATTCTATAAGAAAAGCTTAGTTGGAATTGTATTTTATCAAAATAAAAAGAAATATAAATTTAATATACGACCCTTTATTTCTAAGCACTCCATGTTGGAGATAGGTCCCTGTTCCTCTATGTGTTATCACTATGCTGCCAGATAGCCAAAACCCTTAAATGTTCCTATATAGTAAATAATGACTTCAGAAGAGGTAGAATCCTAAGTTCAATGTGTGGATGGTTCTCAGGCTGTTTAAAGAATGGCAGCTGCATGACCTATATGACGTTTTTTTTTAAATCCTCATAAAGTGATAAAGGTGTCGTCCAAAACACACACATATATAACCCTTACCCTTGAATTTCCCATCTACTGTTTTCTATAATCAAGAAAACACGGGAAATATAGTCATATATATATATAATGTAGTGTACGTAGATAGTACAATGATAATCAAACGTTGTTAGACTGTAAAATTAACACGTGCACATGCACTAGCATAAACACCAATCGGGATAGAAGTGTAACGATTTTTGAATATTGACATTTTTCGACTGCATATGCCTTAATTTACTGCATAGTTTTACAATAAATAATTATATTCATACTTTCTCTTGGCTATCTAATAATGCGGACTATGCAACAAAATGTTTTCCAATAATTACATGAACACTACAAGCTGTACAAAATATATCAAGCATAAGGCAAATTCATCACAGTTACTTTAAAAAGGGTATACATACATGAATGAAATGATTTAATCAAACATATGTATGTTAAGACTAATCATCTGAACTTAAACTAACTGACTTTATTACATATCATTCCCAACCATAATACTCACCCAAATCACTTTCAAGGTCATTGTCTCCAGTGTGAAATGTTTTTAAACATAGCCATCACCGTTTAATTTAAACTCTAAATTACAACTACACCTTCTCCAAATAAGAGAACTTTTCCGCTTTTATATACAATAGGTCGTCGAAGACCTCATATATAGAGTACAGTTGTACACCCTGAGTAGTAGTTGGTTGAGGACCTAGAAATGATAGCAAGCTGGCAATATCCTGGAGCTGATTATCAGTTATCTAAAGGAAATGACAATACGCACTGTAGTTAAAAAGGAGACACTCGTCTATATTTACATTTGCTCCCAATTTCCCAATTGACACAATGCTAAGAGGCAGTTGCCACCATACGCCTATAACACCCAGTGCTCCAGACTATAACACCCAGTGGGTCATGTGACATTAAAAAAGGCGGGATTGTTTTTGTTGGTTCATTTTTTTTTTCAAAGTTGACGGAAATGTAAGACAATGTAAATATAAGTATTGAACAGTGGTTTAAAAGTTGTTATTGTCGATATGGCAGCAAGATGTATGCTACATTTGCCCACCATACATCTTGCTGCCATATCGACTATAACAACATTAAAACCACTGTTCATTGCTTAAATGACAGTTATCGAAGTGTCACAAAAACAACACAGAAAACCGGCATACTAACTCTACAGTAACGCTAGCCGAAACTGGATAGAAGGATTGTAGTACAAGAGAGAATCTCACACAATGAGACACTCGTCTAAGGAAGTTATCTCAGTATCACAAAAAAGTAACATGGGATACCAGAATACTAACTATACAGTAACTCTAGCCAAATTCGATAGACGGATTGTAATACAGGAGAGAATACTCACATAATGAGACACTCTTCTATGGAAGCTCTCTTAGTATCACAAAAAAACATGGAATACCAGAATACTAACTATACAGTAACTCTAGCTTAAACTCGATAGAGGGAGTGTAAACTAAGAGAGACTACTCATACAGTAAGGAACCCGTTATTCTGACAAACTCAAAACGAGGGCAGATATATATATTTGCGCTGAGACCATTGGAAAGGTACAATGAGAATACGGTAGGACGATCCAAAAGGAGAAGCGTCTCCATCACGGCACACATCCATACACATTTAGGCCTTAATACAATTATTTGTAACACAAAGTAGCATATAATAGATATCCTCAAACGGCTACTTTTGATACTTACTTTATTTTTGCCCACTGATTTTTTTGTTGCACAAAGCAAAAATAAAAATGCGTCTAAAAGCAGCTTAAGCATAGATAGTCATTAATATATCAGAAAACTAAGAAACCTGCTATGATAGTGTAATCAGTAAACAATGATTTATTCTGAAATATGTTTACGGTTAAAAACTAATGATTAACTTTTAAATAAGTTTACGGTTAATCGCATGTAATCAATTATCAAGGATCTACTATAAATAAGTTTACGGTTAATCGCAAGTAATATGTAACATATGATTCACTCTAAAATAAGTTTACGGTTATAACACATGTAATAAATAATCAAGGATTAACTTTAAAATATGTTTACGGTTAAACGCATGTATACAATTAACAAAGATGTATGATACCTATAAATGAATACCGTGAAGATTAAATCACAGTCAAGCTAACGCATACATACGTTTATCACTCAACGCAAATAACGCTAAAATGACTTTGCAGCATCTGGTATTTTTCGTTAATATACGATGACAAAATGTTTGACAAGATCTGTTTCTTTGCCATTCATTTTAAAATAAATTAAAATATCTGAATGTAGTATTGATCTCGTAAAACTTTGAATTCATGTAAATGATAGTCACTTGATATCATAATTATTTTTTTTTTTTTGTATAAATATCAATTTCATAACTTTTCTTATAGGAATTGTCTATAATTTAGTTCACTCTTAACTCCGCAAAGAAAAAATGAAATTAGTAAGGAAATAACGTATAAACCTTCTGTCCATTACAGGAATACAATATATATATTATTATGGCTTTCTTCTATAAATGTCATAATGCAATTACTTAACAACTGAGACATAATTCTGTTATTCCATTTGTTCAATTATTTTGTTTATTTAAAAAATGTCCATTAACATTTCCAAGAATACCTACATTTCTTAAGAGCTAATATTTCCTTTTTAATGACTTCAGGGAACCTTTAAGAAGAATGGCGTATGATTCTGGAATATCAAAGAAGACTTCATTGCACTGCACGTCCTATGCAAAAACAAATATCGTTTGAATTTCGAGGGATTTGTATCTGATGGTAGCGTTTGTTCATCATCATCTTCGGGCGTCGAAAATAAAACAGTTTACTTTTTTTAATTTATTTGTGTTTTGATTATCTGTTTCCAATTTTTTTCGCCAGCGCCCCCAGACGAACATACACGTTTAGTGTACATTAAGGGAATTCCATCTATAGATATTTTGTTTTGTGATTTTTTTCATTTCTCCACACAAACGTTTTATTGTGAGCGATTGAAAACATGAGCCGCGATGGCCGACTGTGGTTAAGGTGTCCCGACACTTTATCGTTCGAAACCCATGAGGCAGTTGTCTGGTACTGACCGTAGAGAGTTGTGTTTTCCCCCCGAGTATTTCGGTTTTGCTCCACACCTCCAAAACCTGGCACGTCCTTAAATTGCCCTGACTATTAATAGATAGAAAAAAAACAAACGATTGAAAACAGTAACTGACTGTTGAAGAAACGTTTAAAAAATCACTAGGTGACCTTCGGCACTAAATTGGGCATTCACAGACACATCACTGACAATATTAAACTACTCATAACACCAACAATTAAAACTAATAACAGCGCCCCGAGGATTATCACTAATGAGGTAAGTATTTGCATTTCACAATAAAGAACCGATGTGTAATATAAGTTCTTCTTGGTGCGATTAAAAATATCATCCACATTAAATTCAAAGATCACATCAACTTAATTTGAGGATGATAATAGTGTAAAGTATAAACAATGTTTGGCGTCAAAACGACTGATAAGAATTGATTCCTTCCTGCAACAAAAGTTAAATTAATATCAATGATACATGTAAGCAATCTATCCTACGAAACAAGTGAGCATTCAATTGTTGCTTTAATGCGGTGGAGCGTTTCTGGAAGATGAACATTTAATCTGTTTACTCTACGAAACACTACAACAAAGACAAGGTGAAAGGATAAGCAATACAATTGTGTTCTTCCCACTTTATAATAATATGCTTCAATGGTATTCAAACTCCCACTTCACAATAATGGTATATAAGGGTATTCAACCCAACTTCACAATAATGGGCTAAAGAAGTATTCAACCTTCAACTTCTCAATAATGTGTTAAGAGGTATTCAACCTTCAACTTATCGATAATGGACTACAGAGGTATTCAACTTCCCACTTCTCGATAATGAGCTACAGAGGTATTCAACCTTCCTCTTGCCAATAGTGTGCTAAAGAGGTGTTCAACCTTCCACTTCACAATAATGGGCTAAAGAGGTATTCAACCTCCCACTTCATAATGATGGGCGACTGAGGTATTCAACCTCCCACTTCACAATAATGGACTACAGAGGTATTCAACCCCCCACTTCTCGATGATGGACTACAAAGGTATTCAACCTTCAACTTCACAATAATGGGCTACATAGGTTTTCAACCTCCAACCTTGACAATAATGGACTACAGAGGTATTCAATCTTCAACTTCTCCATATTGACTACAGGGGTATTCAACTTACCTCTTTACAATAATGGACTACATAGGTATTCAACCTTCAACTTCTCGATAATTGACTACAGAGGTATCCAACCTTCAACTTCCCGATAATGGACTACATAGGTATTCAACCTTCCATTTCACAATAATGTGCTAAAGAGGTATTCAACCTTCCTTTTGACAATAGTGTGCTAAAGAGGTGTTCAACCTTCCACTTCACAATAAAGGGCTAAAGAGGTATTCAACCTCCCACTTCATAATGATGGGCGACTGAGGTATTCAACCTCCCACTTCACAATAATGAGCTACAGAGGTATTCAACCCCCCACTTCTCGATGATGGACTACAGAGGTATTCAACCTTCAACTTCACAATAATGGGCTACATAGGTTTTCAACCTCCAACCTTGACAATAATGGACTACAGAGGTATTCAATCTTCAACTTCTCCATATTGACTACAGGGGTATTCAACTTACCTCTTTACAATAATGGACTACATAGGTATTCAACCTTCAACTTCTCGATAATTGACTACAGAGGTATCCAACCTTCAGCTTCCCGATAATGGACTACAGAGGTATTCAACCTCCAACCTTGACAATAATGGACTACAGAGGTATTCAATCTTCAACTTCTCCATATTGACTACAGGGGTATTCAACTTACCTCTTTACAATAATGGACTACATAGGTATTCAACCTTCAACTTCTCGATAATTGACTACAGAGGTATCCAACCTTCAACTTCCCGATAATGGACTACAGAGGTATTCAACCTCCAACCTTGACAATAATGGACTACAGAGGTATTCAATCTTCAACTTCTCCATATTGACTACAGGGGTATTCAACTTACCTCTTTACAATAATGGACTACATAGGTATTCAACCTTCAACTTCTCGATAATTGACTACAGAGGTATCCAACCTTCAACTTCCCGATAATGGACTACATAGGTATTCAACCTTCCATTTCACAATAATGTGCTAAAGAGGTATTCAACCTTCCTCTTGACAATAGTGTGCTAAAGAGGTGTTCAACCTTCCACTTCACAATAAAGGGCTAAAGAGGTATTCAACCTCCCACTTCACAATAATGAGCTACAGAGGTATTCAACCCCCCACTTCTCGATGATGGACTACAGAGGTATTCAACCTTCAACTTCACAATAATGGGCTATATAGGTTTTCAACCTCCAACCTTGACAATAATGGACTACAGAGGTATTCAATCTTCAACTTTTCCATATTGACTACATGGGTATTCAACTTACCTCTTGACAATAATGTGCTTCAGGGGTATTCAACCTTTCACTTCACAATAATGGGCTAAAGAGGTATTCAACCTCCAGTTTCACAATAATGGGCGAAAGAGGTATTCAACCTTCCACTTCACATAAATGGGTTACAGAAGTATTAAAACTCCCACATCACAATGATATACTCAAGAGGTGTTCAACCTTCCATTTTGTAAAATGGGTTGCAGAGGAAGCAACCCTCCCACTTTACAATAATGGGCAACAGAAGTATTCAACCCCCATCTTCACAATAATTAGTTACTGGTGGGGTGACACCGTATTAACACTATGACTACGTCACAACATCAATAAAAATAGGCGGACGTTATTCAAAAATGTATATCATTTTAAATCCTCTTATTCGATGTATAAATATCATCATAGATACATGTAATACATGTTTTATAAATAAATATTTAATTATATGATAAAGTTATAGAAACTGTAATTACGTCATTTTGCTAATAGGGACATTCAAAGCAACAAGTGTTCAAATGTAAACAATGTACGGAATGGGAAACCATGTGACGATTTCAGTTTAGTAATATATACAGTGGATAATATTGATGTATTGAAATATACCGCATAGCTGTTTATTTTATCTATTATGTGGACAACATGTGTTGAAATCCATCAGGGAATTCGAAAATATCAAATTAACTTGATACGAATGTTTTATTAAAAATAACGGAACAAAATTTCGATTGTTTAGAGGAGCAAGGACGTATCTCCAACACGGAGTGCTTAGCCGTTAAGGGTCGTATCATAAATTTATCAATTTTTAGATTTTAATTAATTACAAATACGAGCGAGATTTTCTTATAGAATCTGTACATTATATCACTTGAAATGGTCCAATTATGTTAAAATACTGTGTGATTTAAAATAATTAGACAATTTCCATTGATATAAAGTACATATTCTATAAGAAAAGCTTAGTTGGAATTGTATTTTATCAAAATAAAAAGAAATATAAATTTGATATACGAGCCTTTATTTCTAAGCACTCCATGTAAAATTAACACGTGCACATGCACTAGCATAAACACCAATCGGGATAGAAGTGTAACGATTTTTGAATATTGACATTTTTCGACTGCATATGCCTTAATTTACTGCATAGTTTTACAATGAATAATTATATTCATACTTTCTCTTGGCTATCTAATAATGCGGACTATGCAACAAAATGTTTTCCAATAATTACATGAACACTACAAGCTGTACAAAATATATCAAGCATAAGGCAAATTCATCACAGTTACTTTAAAAAAGGTATACATACATGAATGAAATGATTTAATCAAACATATGTATGTTAAGACTAATCATCTGAACTTAAACTAACTGACTTTATTACATATCATTCCCAACCATATTACTCACCCAAATCACTTTCAAGGTCATTGTCTCCAGTGTGAAATGTTTTTAAACATAGCCATCACCGTTTAATTTAAACTCTAAATTACAACTACACCTTCTCCAAATAAGAGAACTTTTCCGCTTTTATATACAATAGGTCGTCGAAGACCTCATATATGGAGTACAGTTGTACACCCTGAGTAGTAGTTGGTTGATGACCTAGAAATGATAGCAAGCTGGCAATATCCTGGAGCTGATTATCAGTTATCTAAAGGAAATGACAATACGCACTGTAGTTAAAAAGGAGACACTCGTCTATATTTACATTTGCTCCCAATTTCCCAATTGACACAATGCTAAGAGGCAGTTGCCACCATACGCCTATAACACCCAGTGCCTCAGACTATAACACCCAGTGGGTCATGTGACATTAAAAAAGGCGGGATTGTTTTTGTTGGTTCAGTTTTTTTTTCAAAGTTGACGGAAATGGTAAGACAATGTAAATTTAAGTATTGAACAGTGGTTTAAAAGTTGTTATTGTCGATATGGCAGCAAGATGTATGCTACATTTGCCCACCATACATCTTGTTGCCATATCGACTATAACAGCATTAAAACCATTGTTCATTGCTTAAATGACAGTTATCGAAGTAACACAAAACCAACACAGAAAACCGGCATACTAAATATACAGTAACGCTAGTTCAAACTCGATAGACGGATGGTAATATAGGAGAGAATACTCACATAATGGGACACTCGTCTAAGGAAGCTATCCCAGTATCACAAACTTAATATGGAATACCAGAATACTAACTATACAGTAACACTAGCCAAATTCGATAGACGGATTGTAATACAGGAGGGAATACTCACATAATGAGACACTCTTCTATGGAAGCTCTCTCAGTATCACAAAAGTAACATGGAATACCAGAATACTAACTATACAGTAACTCTAGCTTAAACTCGATAGAGGGAGTGTAAGCCAAGAGAGACTACTCATACAGTAAGGAACCCGATATTCTGACAAACTCAAAACGAGGGCAGATATATATATTTGCGCTGAGACCATTGGAAAGGTACAATGAGAATACGGTAGGACGATCCAAAAGGAGAAGCGTCTCCATCACGGCATACATCCATACACATTTAGGCCTTAATACAATTATTTGTAACACAAACTAGCATATAATAGATATCCTCAAACGGCTACTTTTGATACTTACTTTATCTTTGCCCACTGATTTTTTTGTTGCACAAAGCAAAAATAAAAATGCGTCTAAAAGCAGCTTAAGCATAGATAGTCATTAATATATCAGAAAACTAAGAAACTTGCTATGATAGTGTAATCAGTAAACTATGATTTATTCTGAAATATGTTTACGGTTAAAAACATGTAATCGGTAATTAATGATTAACTTTTAAATAAGTTTACGGTTAATCGCATGTAATCAATTATCAAGGATCTACTATAAATAAGTTTACGGTTAATCGCAAGTAATATGTAACATATGATTCACTCTAAAATAAGTTTACGGTTATAACACATGTAATAAATAATCAAGGATTAACTTTAAAATATGTTTACGGTTAAACGCATGTATACAATTAACAAAGATGTATGATACCTATAAATGAATACCGTGAAGATTAAATCACAGTCAAGCTAACGCATACATACGTT
Organism: Pecten maximus; assembly: GCF_902652985.1. NCBI lineage: Eukaryota > Metazoa > Mollusca > Bivalvia > Pectinida > Pectinidae > Pecten > Pecten maximus. The sequence continues at coordinate 2,862,684 of NC_047031.1, read as the reverse complement.
TATCACTCAACGCAAATAACGCTAAAATAACTTTGCAGCATCTGGTATTTTTCGTTAATATACGATGACAAAATGTTTGACAAGATCTGTTTCTTTGCCATTCATTTTAAAATAAATTAAAATATCTGAATGTAGTATTGATCTCGTAAAACTTTGAATTGATGTAAATGATAGTCACTTGATATCATAAATTTAAAAAATAAATGGATACGAAAACATACAAATATCAGCACACGTCGACATTTTGAGTGAACCTTCCTTTACTTACATACTGCCGAACCATCCCATTCCTTTCTTGGTTATACCTTATATCGACGGACGGATCCGCCGAGAGACGTATCTAAATACCTTCCCTCCTTATAACTTTCTTTATTCAAAACATTTGAGCATTGATGTCATTTTTTTATAGTTTCATCGGGGTATGAAACAAATTGTGTTTGTAAACTGTATGAATCCGCGTAGCGGATTCTTACAGAAGTTTGCAAACAAAATTTGTTTCATACCCCGATGAAACTAAAAAAAATGACATCAACGCTTATAATTAATTTTTGAAAATGATTTTCTGATTTAAAACGTGTTTTATGTACAATTTTACTGGTTTTAAATGAGATTATTTTTCTCAAATCAATAAGCAACGTCAATTGTCGTATTGTGACGTCACATTTTTCGCGCCATTCTCGGAATTTCTTTCATATAAGAATGAAAAGAATTGTTCGACCAATCACATTTGAGTATTTCCCATGAAAACATAGAAAAATTAATTATAAAGATGTAAACCGAGTAGAAAATACCTGTGTCACCAGAATAAAAAAAAATGAACACCTGACCAGATGATGTTGTTTAAGACACTAAATGAGGTAACAACATGAATGTATCTAGGACTGGTATCTGATCCTGAGATAATAGCTTCATTGTGATTTCATATTACCAGGATCACTTTACTTATAAGATGTACGTTCCGTAAATGTATTTGGCAGCTTAAATGACATTTACTATTGACACACTATTAGTGTCGTGGTTGTGCTAATATATCTTTTTGAGGTTTATGGGATCGTTCTATGTCGTCAACTATTGTTATTTTGTAATCAATGACATAAACAAATAGCCTTTATTGTTACATTTTCAAAAGAGAAATATCGAGAATTATTCATTCTATAAAAATGATATTTTTCAATAGTGAAAAATATCACCAGTGAAATATATCACTTTTTTCTTATTTGGCCAATTGAACCCCGTATATTTACTAATAAACAGAATATCTAACAGTATCTTCAGTAATAACAAATACATTTCACTCGTGGGGCTAATATTTAAATTTTTGGTATTACTGAAGACACTGTTAGATATAGACAAAATAATATCTACGTAAAAGTAATCCAAAGTGCTGCTAAAAGGAAAATTAAGTACTTCATGATGACATTTTTAAGGTTTTCCGTGTACATACCTTACCTATCGCCACCACATGATATTCAGAGATGCATTACATTGGTCAGAGTATTAACAGTTAACTCTGTAGTCCGTTTTCCATTTCCTTTATTCAATTCATTTAAAATAAACTGACAAACTTTCTGATACAAAAGTCCAGATAGTCTAAATCTACAATTTCTCTATATGATAGAGAAAGAGCTCATCAATACTGAATATATAATGATCAATTAATAGAGAACTCAATGTTTATCGAGAGAGTACAAAATGTATATAAAACCTTAAAGGAATGCTAGCAATGAGAATCAGATTTATTCCTCAAAATCAATAAAACGGGACATAAAGAACAGATCATAAAAGTCTCTTGTAAAATAAATTAACCAAGAGGTTCATGAAATGTGAGCATGTTCTGTTTCGTCAAAGAAAGACTCTGGCTCGTGACAACGGATCCGTTATACCATTCCATGATAAAGCACATTTTCAGAGCAACCGATGACGATAGCTCTATTATGCTACCTCTATAACCCGTATACTTGTTTTCGTTCTTTTAAAACAAACTCAATATATGTTTAATATGCTCTGTACAATTTTTGTTCGGGACGAAAGGACGAAATTAAAAGTTAGTCAATTCTCGTCTTTTCGGGGCGAAAAGACGAACATTAACAAACCTTTAATTTTGTGTTGTTAATGCGAAAAAAAATAAAATTAAGGTTTGTTAATTTTTGTTTTGGCGGAGCATAAGGATTGTTAATTTTCGTCTTTTCGTGACGAAAATTTAAAAGGACGAGATAAATGAACACGAAAAAAACGAGAATTAAAGTCGCTAATTTGTGTGCATATAATTCGTCTTTTCGAACATGACACATTGTCTATTCGGCGCGAAAAGACGAAAGAACGAACATTAAAAAATATAATTTTCGTCATTATAGGACAAAACATCGAAATAACGTAATGGCACAAATCAACCACCATACAATTCACAAGTAGTGAGTATAACGTGATAAAGTATATACAAAGATCAATGAACACCAATACACCAATGAAACCGTAATTATAACTCAAATTTGACAAAAAGAGGGCATAATATGAATTTGGTTAGTAACCACTGAAAAAGTACACTGACAATAGGACCAGGTGTTCCGGAGAGGTAAACGCTATCCTCGTCATCCACTACACCCGCAAAACAAATTTACACCAACTCCGGGTTAATCAACATCCTCAAAATGGTAACTGGGTTGTCGAAAGCCGAATCACTAGACATATCAGCAACCATCAAACTACGCATCACACAAGGAAATATGATATTCCCAAGGGAGATAATGACGTCGACCACAAGACCTTCCCAACATCTTCACCAACCTTTATGTCCTGATAACCTGTGTTATTAAAACAATCCGTTGACATTTGTCAGAAAAATCCTTAAAGTAGGATGAAGCCCCATAATATCGACTGGAACATGTACACACCATCGGCGAGGGTATAGAGATAATCTAGGAAAATAGGTCAAATCATTTTGTTTAAAGGGACGACGAAATAATGATTCACGATTTACCTATACTGAACCTTTTTCCGGCGGAAGTCATGTCTGCATTTTAATTTTAAGTCCTATTTAATCATAAAATGGATTACAAAAAACGATTAAGCCTGTCAATGATAGATGTATATTGTGTATAAGAAATGTATTTCCAATCTAAAACGTTTCAATTTACCTTTGACATGTGTCGCCGCAGCCTTCATTAACTACTTAATACAGATATAACAGGGATGGTCAAGTTTCTTCCTGGAATATTTAACTGACCAAAAGAATTTGTAAGTCAGTCTGTACCATTCTGCATTGTAAGGCAGTTTCTTAAAACCAATTTTAAAAAGACTTGTTAGGATAATATTATGATGTGTACGCCTTTCTTTACTTAATTATTATACAATAACCAGATGTGAATTTGTAACAATTGCCTAGAGCGTGTCAGTTTAATCAGTGACAGTTATATTTAACATATGTGTATCGCCCGCCAGTTTTTAAAATAATTGATGGTATGTTTATTTCATTTGAATTTAGTATGAAGCTGTTTAAGCTATACAGAGATATCTCTCGTCTCTATTGTTAGAAAATCACTCAGGTGTGAATACTTACCTTATTTTTACCTTGTGTTCCAAGGTGACGATCAAATGACGTAGGCCGCGCTCGTGATAAATCACCTACCTCATATCTCTTAAGGAAGCGTTTTATCCATTGGCTCACCTGTGCTTACCTGTGCGACCTGAGTAATTAATCACCATGGTGTAATGTTATTACAATACGTCAGAGTGTGCACGTATATACAGCCTGTCGTGTGGTTTGATTAGACCAGAGTAAAACAAATGATAATATATATAGCTCCGTGGGACACATGGAGACAGTTATCACTGAGAGTTCGTCTACAAAAGTCGTGAAGATTTCGTTTTAATATGTGTAACATTATGGACGTTAAATATTGTACCGTTCTGATAGGCATTGTCCTAACTATAATTACAGGTAAGTTCATTTTATCCCTATTGTCATTTCTTCACTACACCAAGGTATATAAATCAGCAAGCCGTTGAAATATGTATATGATATACCCAATGGCATGTTAATACATGGGAACAAAAAAAGGAAAAACATAGATCAGATGCTGTATTGAGCAGGAAACTTGTTTAATATCATATAACCTACCTGTCTTTGGCAACAACATACTACTATAATGTTCTTTAATTTCCGTAAAGCTCTGAATATGTTTCATCACCAATATAGCCTGTGAATATCCACTGCTCATTATTTAAATCAGGGCTGCTTTACGGTATCCATGAACATTACGACGTTCTTCTGATGACGATTGTTTACGGGAGAACCGTATGACACATGACTTTGTGATATAGATATATATATATATGTCGTGAAAGTATATGGGGAAGTCTCAATGTCACATGGATTATTTCCTTGTATGACGTTTGAGGGACGCATCGATCTGTTTTAGCTGCACCTGGCGTGCACTTCATTTAGTTTAATTAACTTACCAATATTTGACCTTTATTTACGATGATTGTTTCATCGATAAATCAAATGCTGATGGCTGCCGAAAACATATCAATGTTATGAATTTCAGAATGTTATTCGGTACCAATATCTCGTCGAAATTATCGATTGAGCTTATATTAACTAGATATTCTGTATATGCTATCAGGCTATTCGAATCTCAAAACAATGCATTTCATGTCTGATGATGTCTGATGTAATGTAAGAGTTATTATATTACAAACTTTACAATCTCCAATACGTTGAATCATGTGGCCCATACACCTCACATGCGATATTTGTTTTGCGTTGAGGCTTATGTATGTCCAGTCCTTAACTACACTGGATTCTGATAACGCCGTTCCTATCCCCAACTGTACTGATAAACTAAAAACACAAAAATATTGAGTAGATCAACAGCTATTTATGGATTTGTTGCATTGACTGTTATCCAGTTATGTAATCGTTTGCGTAATAAAACATATCGACATTTCATTGCATAAAGTTCAATTAGAAATCATTTTGAAAAAAAACATATAAATCCATATACAAATTTCAAACTACGATGACATACAGACAGTTAAATATATAATGTCAATCACGAAGAAGCTACCCTTCCGAAACGCCTGGTCGTTTCGTCATTGCAAATATATGTTGTTTGTTTTCGTGATATATCAATTTTAGTATAGAACTTTGGTATAAATGATCTTCTAGAATGCATTAGGTTTATTTAAGTTTTTAAGTGTATGTCTATAAATAACAATTAGATGTTTGTTTATACAGTTGCATAACACTTTTTATTGGCCATATTTCTGTGTTGATTTAAAGTATGGCTGTGATTTTTCAGTCTGCTTTTGTAACCGATCTGAGAAAAGAAGTTATTCCAAACTCCAATTCCAATTTTCATCATCTTCAGACCTGAGATTAACAGTATAACGGGCATGGATATGCAGTAGTTAGTTACATATGCATTTTGTTTACTAATACATTAAACGTCGTATATTATACAACGTGTCGATGTAAGGAAACAATGACGAGTTATAATTTATCAGATAAAAATATGCATAGATGGATTGAGGTAGTTCTGATATATAATATGTCAAATGCTTCTGTTTTACGTTTTGATAACCATTCCAAACAGCAAACCGGTCGGGACTGCCATTAGAATAGCAATGTGTGTCGAGATGATATCGTGGCTATCAACAATAAAGAATCTTGAGAGAAAGTGGAGACGATTGTAAATGACACCAATCTCCTATTAGGACATTATGCCTGTATCCATCCATATATGTCATCTGATGTTGACTGGTAATTTTTCAGACGATTCTGGTTGATGAAGGCAATGAAGTATTGTGTCCTTAATCTCATTTCGCAACATATATACGTAAAATATATATTGGTCAAAACAAGTGATATAAACGATAGTTATTCGAATAACACTGGATCCTTGTAAACCTTTCAAGGGTTCACGGTTGTTTTTAACTACTATACGTATAATTCTTACTGTATATTATTGTATTTCTAGTGTTGTGTATATATCATGCGGTTGTATCAATTGAGTAATTTGTCAAAAACTAGTCTGAATATTTTAGAAAAACAGCAAATAAACCTATTCATCTATTTTCTCTGCGTTTGAAGAAATCAGAAAGTTTCAATGAGGTGAATATAAAGGTTCGCTCTGATTGGTCAAAAACGAAAAACTCATATTTTCACTGCAAAACATATTCTCAGGATTATACCTAAACTTAAAGACCCGATATCACTACCTCGGTTCTCTTTTTCTTAACGTGATATTATATTCATTTGGCAGCTAGTCAAATGGAACTTACTATTACGGAGCACGAGGTATCATCACCATATCGGATTTTGAATCTTCAATGTAAACATTACCTTATCTGAGGGCATACCGAATTAAATACTGGTTTCCATTGTTTTTTTGTACACATATACTCTATTTGGACTTAACCTTTAATCACTCCTTTATTGAAACAATGTGAAACGTTTACTTTAGTCATACTCAAAAGAATGAATAAACTGGATTTAATAACGTCATTATTACAATGACGTCACAGATACAATGACACTTAATTGCATACTTTGTATCCCGATTTCACGTTGTTGGTTTTTTTTTTCTTTCTTTTCAAACTTGTTTAAAATGATCGTTTGTGTTGATTAAATGAATAAGGCAGTAACAGCTGTTTTAACTCCTACGCAGTATGTAAATCTGGACACTGCTTTGACAACTTGACAAAATATGCATGCATAAACAGTCTACTTTTCAAATGATAATAACGATACCATGACCTTTGCATAAATATATAAGGCTTTTGCAAATTTTATCCCGGAAACAGTCAACAAGTCAGAACAAAATGATAACAGTTGTGTATCTATATACCGTTATGATTTTATTGTTAAGAAAACTAAATCTCATTTTGAGTCGCTCATTAGCATACTGGTGTTTTTTTTTGTTTTTTGTTTTTTGTTTTTTTATTTAATCATCTTAATCTCAATAATAGATACAAGTGAAATATTATAAATTAAATACTTATTTTAATCATAAGTAATCCATTGCGTCATCAGTCTAATTTATCCATCTCGAACTCGTCAATTATTGTGTAAAATCAATTTCCTTAAATGCAGAGGATACTGCTTGTGTGCTTTGTTGAACTTCCGAGGTTTATCACAACTTGATTGTCAAGTTGAAATTAATTTGAACATTAGCACGGTTAAGAATATACCCATGTGCATAACGTTCTATTACAATACACTATCTGAGACTTAAAAAAAAGTATGACTCTTTTGCACCTTAAATATTTTGACTTTTCTTTCCCCCAATTTGACCTTTTTTTTTTTCTTTTTTTTTTTTTGTCATCTGCTTTTACAAATATTTTACACGACTAGTATCACTGACGAGTCATAGGAGGACGAAACTGTATGACGCAGTTTAATTTATTTTTATTGGAATCAACTTCATGTTACTCTCAATTTATTTTAAAGGTGTTAGTGCTATATATAGTCGTAGTATTGGATAAACTAATACTTTTTTTAAATATAACATAATGTCGCCATCTGTAATGATAGGGACCGAACGCGAGGAAATGGGAAAAGGAAGTCGGTAATCTGCTGTAGAAATGATATACGATCTTATGAATTTTACATGATATAATTTATCATGATAAGCCATTTGCATCCATGGCCACCTCCTTTTATATACATTTGAATCCGGGACCTAATATGCACTTAACCCCAAATTGCTTGTGTTATCAGATATTGCATAATATACTTATGTTTTTGGAACACCATATATTGTTTCATCTTTTATGTAATGATATCTCAGCTGTTTTATCACATGTCTATATGGTGATACCACTATGTCATAGTTTTCGTAATATTCCTGTGTAATAACACTATTGTGACATATGCATGACGTCACATTTTATGACGTCACACTTCATGACGTCGCACGATTGACTCCGTAGATAAGCAGTCAAAATTCTCCTGTTTTATATAGATCTTAAATTGAGAGTTTTAACTTACAATCTCATCAATGTTGTGATAAACATAACATTGCATTAGTAGCTTTTTCCCTAAGAGGTTTGCTCAATAGTTCAGCAAAAAGCTTGTGGCTTTAATTTTTCAAATTTTAAATTATTTAACTCATTTAATGAATTCTATATGACAGCCCATTTAAAATCATCTATGAATATAATCCTCGATTTATTCTTTTTGGGGTAAAATTAAAATTTAAAAAAAAAAAAAGTTGGTACTAGTTAATGAACTCTGTATGGTTACAAAATATGTTCTTGATATATGATGAATTGAAATTTCAGCTATCTAGATCGACAGGTTATTCTCCAAGGAAACGTTTCCATTGTAGTTTGTTTTCGTATAAGTTCTGGCACCTACGTGTTACTGAGAGCCTGGCAGGTGAAACGATATATTGTAGAAATAAATGCATCAATAGATCAATAAATAATTTAATGATTTTGATTTGGGTTGCAGGGGATATACTGAACAAGTGTTTTGTTAAGATACATACGAGATTTCAATATAACACATCGATTAGCAATGTTTCATTAAAATAGTCACCTTAAAAGTTTTTTGATAAACAATGTTTCTTTATTAAATGCATATATGGAAATTTCAGGTTTCTTTGAATTCTATTTTTGAGGATACTAAAATGAAGTTAAATGAATGCATGTATATGCACATCATATTACATTGCGACTTTTTTTCTGATAGATAACTTCAAATATCACATAGGCTATTACTTTAGAAATTATCTACAAAATGGTAGACTATTTACGCTGTGACTTCATAGGTATGATATATGGCATCTGTAAAACGCTTGTTTTGTTCTTTTTTTATATAATTTATGTAATATGTCGCTTATCCTGACGATTAACATTAGTAAATAAACCATTGTTAAAATATTATGATTCATTATTGACGCAACAATCTTTATTTTACAGCTTTCCTTGACGTATGTGCAACGCGTCCTTTTCATTGGGCTATATACACAGACAAAGTATTAGAATGATAACCAATGGGTGTTCATATAGCCTGAGGCAAACTGACAAGTCAGCCGTGTAAACATATGCACAGCTATTTATGTTTGATAGTACTCATCAGGTGTTTAATGTGCCTATCCCTGCAAAAACAGGCTTCCCGAAGATTAATAGCTGAATGTAAATTATACCAGTTAACGACATCTGTATCAGTATTCGTCTTACATATATCATATGACACTTGGGGAACAACCAACCAATTGAAAAAAAAATATTTTTGAAACAGCCCCTGTGTATAGAAAGTTGAGCCAAGGATAAAATGTCTGGCAGCCACTGATTGGCCAGTATGTTATGAAGTGAGAAAACAGATATGTAGCCTGATACAATAAGAAATGTTGATAAAAATTTCGTAAGTCCGATTGATTTTTTTCCCAAAAGTTCAGGTAATAATAATAAAGAGGTAAACATTTAAGATTTTTGAGAATTTTTACTGCGAAATTCACATACTTTAAAAATGGCTACCCTGGAGAAAATTTGAGCTGAAGGACCCAACTTTTTTTTTGATTATGTGTTATATCAGACCCTAAACTTTTGTTATAAACCATAATTGTCATATTGAATTCAAGAATTTGAATGAAATACTCCAAAACGTTAACACTAAAGTCTATGGGAAAACAATAGGTTGGTTGGTCTCTATTGTAAGTAGTCCTCTGTTTGTAGATACCCAAATAAAAGACACTAAATAGCTATCTGTGTGTTGATACTCAAAGTATAGCCCTAAATTAGTTATATGTGATAAGACACTTAAGTTATGGGCCCTAAAATTATTTGAGTTTAGACATACCAATTCTAGTCCATATATTGTTCTTTGTGCGTAGACACTCAAATTATAGCCAATAAATAGTGTCCTCTGTGAAGACAAGCAAATCACATCCCCTAAATCGTCTCCTGTGTGAAGACATATAAATTACATCCCCGTAATCGTCCCCTGTGTGAAGACATTTAAATGATAGCCCCTTAATCGTCCCCTGTGTGAAGACATCTAAATTATAGCCCCTAAATCGTCCCCTGTGTTAAGACATACAAATTATATCCTCTAGATAGTCCCCTGTGTGCATATATATAAATCATAGCGTCGATGACGCTTATCCCCACAACACCTGGTCTGATCAGACTGATCCAAAGGTAGCCCTCTCCAAATGAATACCTTTCTAGGGCCAATCAATGTCGTTAATCTATTATAATTTAAATTTGTATATATATGTTTTTATTTTTAGTCTGCTCATCATTTTAAAAGTAAGAAAAAACCAACATTTCAATACCTTAATCTGCTTATGTTTTTCAGATTGTGTATTATCCCAATCAGTTAACAATACAGGTAAGAAAATATTTTGATTTGTTTATTTTTTAATTTCTTTCAAGGAACGATTTTCAGTTAGAATTACGATGGGGTTTTTTCTTTTTGTTTTCATTCATTTAATCCACAACATTTTCATTTATTAATAGATTATGATAATAATATCTAGATATTGCTTTATTTTTATTGATTAATTTATATTCATTTTTTTTTATTTACTCATATTAATTCATTGTATTTATGATCTTTATCATTTGTTTGTCTATATATATATACATTTTTATCTAGTTATCTAACAATGAATTGCAAATTAATGAAAACCTCTTATTTTTGTTGCACTAACCATTTTCCATTTTTGTAATTCTAAGGTTGTGTATCAAATAGTTGGCATAAAAGATGGAAATCCTGTTACATGAAGCACTGCGGTTCAAATCCAGGAACATGTGTAACAAGTCTTGGAACGCCAGTATGCAAGTATGTTCCCATACAAAGAAAACTACATGTGGTTCTATTTATTGTATGCATGTGTTGCTGATATCTTTGCAACAGGAAACGTTCACCGATTCGATGCACTCAAATACGCTCAAGGCTCGTGCATATATGTATTTTTTTCATTATTTTGTTTGTTTTCTTTATTTTATTTGTTTAACATTTGTTCTTTAGAAACAACTTAACAGTTATATCTAACCCAATGATTTTCGGTATTTCATTTTTCCGATGCATCATCAATGTTAATAATGTTATCGCTTCAACATAATTATTATAATGTATTCAAATGATCAATTTACGTAAAAAAGGCATAAACTGGAAAATAATCGTGAAATAGAAACAGCGATACCAATGAGATATCAATTTAAGCAGATTATATACTGTTTGTGAGGGGGAAAAGAAGTATTACATTAAATTTAAATCAGATAAGGTATGTATTGTATGATAACTTAATTGAACGGTCAAAGGATTAATTATTTGTCGTAGAGTAAGTGTCTACTAAAACAATGAGTTTGCCAAAGTTAGGTATAAACATAACGGGATATATTTCCAACATACTTAAGTCGGTATTAATGCTGAAAAACTAAAATATTCATAATGAAAACATTATATTATAAACAGAAATATAACATTGTTTAGCATACAGCAAGCCTCGCATTTCATGTATTCCACTACATAATATTTTTTTGTTTTATTTTTTTTTTTTTTTTTTTGTGTTTATTATTTGTCAATTTCCATTAAATAATATGTATACAACATATAAATTATACAAAAAAATATTAGAAATAAGTGTACAGATAATCTGAGACACCTATATATATAGATTGACTTCAAATAAAAGCAAAGACATGATATAATTTTTAGTTTGTTGTTTTATTTATTTATTTATTTTTTATTATTAATTTTTCTATTCATTTCCTTATGTATTTTTTTCCGTTAAATAGGAGAGTAAAGGACAGCTGTGGGATGTGTGTTAAAAGATGGTTTGTCGACAAGCAGGTGATCGAATGCGAGAGAACTGCACGAAGCAGAGGTAACTCAAGCAATATCAGTCATATATCGGGGAACAATGAAGTGACCCCCCCCCCCCCCCCCCCCCCCCCCCCCCCCCCCCCCCCCCCCCCCCCCACCCCCCACCCCTTGGTGAAAGTTTCAAGGCTACATTTAGCAGAAAAGAACACAAATGTCAATCCAAGTCTATTTCTTGACACGAATTTACATTTTTGTTCTTTTTGATTAAATTTCATGTCAGATTGTTTTTAGGAACACATTCATCTGAAGACATTTTGCCTGTGTATAACAAATATACACAGAATAGAATTTATATTTTCTGCTAAATCTATCATTAGCGACTAAGAGACTGTGGACTTTCTTTTAGACAAAGTATTTGTTTACTGACGGAATACTATTTCAAGCTCGATTCTATGCTTCTGATTAATATATTGTCGCGATGAAACGAATATGAAGAGAAATATATACCCAGAATAATTAAACAATATTTTATATAAATATATACCTTTAAGCAGGTATAAAAATTCTTCGAAATGAAGATGAAAGGTATCTTACAGACTTGTCGTCTTGTTTGTTTATTTATATTTTGTGCTTCGTTCTACTATAACAGATGTTTAAGACACCATTGACAATCGAAAATACGATTTTAATAATGATTTATGTTAATTTCAATTTTGAATACCAATTAAGAAAAAAACTAAGGCCACTGTGTAATACAATTCTCGTAAATACATTTTATATGCTGAAATAGTAATGGAAATAAATTAATCGGTATAAGAAAGTTCAAAGCAGCGATAATGTTGACATATAAACAGACTAACAAACGTGTATGTTATATCAGCAGAATGCCCCCCGAATGTCCTACTCAGGAATTGCCCGAGAAGTCTTTGCGACGCTGGGTGTCCAGATGCTCAATTCAACGTCTCCACCTGTCGGTAAGTCACTTAAAAGCATTAACTTTAAATACATTTTGAGTGATTGTATTGATACTAACAGTTAAACAACAATTATAACTATAGGAAAGAGCAAATTACATTTCATTTCGAATATGCTAGCGTTCCGCCATCGCTTTAATCGATTTAAAAAAAAAATTTTTTTTTTTTTTTTTTTTTTTTAGATTACATTTTTTTTTTAAACTTATAAGTTCTTCCTCAGCAAAAAATAAATAAAAATTAATCCTCGGAATATGACTCCCATATTAAACAGCCTTTCCATTTATGCTTATGTTTGTCCTAACCTCTATGTATTTATCATGAGCGACACAATTCATTAACACTCGACGGCGTTTAATGGCGTTTTCAATCCTTAGTTATGTTTCAAATTAATCGACATGTTGATCAAGCATCAAATTAATTTCATAGACTAAGACACCTTTGTTAATGTAAGGGGTAGTTTGTCTATTTTGTTGATTGTATGGATTGGTGAAGGGACATGTAAATGAAGCGAGCTATATGTCAAACTGTTATATATATTTCAGCGTAAATCGATGCGGAGAGTGCCTGGCAGAGTATTTCGTTGAAGGCTTATGGATGATGTGTCCGTCCCAACTATGTAAGTTGTTTATAATAAAATCAAGTTTCACTTATTATATCGAAATATAGTTTTATGTAAACTTTGTGTCAAATATGCACTGCAAAAAAGAAAATCTTCAATGATTTCCTCAGTAGAGAAAATATCCTCGAATATGGCGTCACCTTAAAATGTAACGAAACAAAGAAGAAATGTCATGGATTATTTTCGCTGAAAATCAGTTCTAATTTAACTTGATTCATTTGACTTCCATAATGTCATCGTTGCTTCTAGACCAGCAACATATTGATCTCCTTTTCATTGACTGTTTAATTTATCAAAATAAGCGAAAAACAACAGCAGTATTCCTGAGTAAGAGGAACATATAAATGATGACGCAATACAAAATAACTTTGACATAGCAGTGCACGTAACCTCCTCAAATCATGTACACAAACTGATGAATCATAAGAAATATATATGCATTTTTGAGCTGACGTCATTCAATCGTAAATGCGCATGTCCATTTTAGTCTTTCCGAATGCTGGAAACAATGAACTGACTGGACTTACATTTTTTCACCCGGAAGTGGTCGGCGGATCTGTGATGACCGGGGAAGCAGCTACATCTTCTGTTGCAGCAGCTGGGAGACAGAGACTAGCATTGCCGTCCATAGCGAGATCTGTCTCGTCATCTGATTCATTCCGATCAGCAGGGCCCGGGGACATTCCGGAACCCATCGTTTGCCCCAGGGGCCTTACACAAAGAACATGTCCAAATATGTGTCAAAACTTACGCTGTACAAATTATCCCGAAGCAGTTTGCAGGTAAATTGGTTGGGTTTTCGTTAATATAATTCATCTATTTGTAATCTTTGCTCTGATCTAATTTCTAAGTATTTTTGTTCTCCTGCGTTTGTTGAAATCGTTTGGGTTTTTTCTGGGTTTTTTTTTTTTTTTTTTTTTAATTGTCTTTCCTCTTAGAGTACACCTTTGTATCAATGTAGAGATTACGAAAAAAACATAATAATATAACAATACGTACCATATAAAGCATTTGTTCCGTATAAGGATGCAATATTTTATTCAAAGTTAAACAAGATTCGTCGTTCAAATGAGTCCATATAATCATCAGTATGGATGCACGGTGTTGAACAAAATGCTGTTGTGTATTTGTTTTACATACATCTTCAACAACGCATCCATACGATTATGCTTTCTGTTTTAAGGGTTAACCACTGCGGGAGATGTAGAACCGAGTTCTATGTTGGAGAATTACGAGTGAATTGTCGTGGACAGAGTGAGTATGACTATCTAATTCGAGGGACAAACAAATTCCATATTGAAGGCTTTTGCTTACCTTCTACTTACTACTTAACCATGGCATTGAAATCTTAAATCAGATTAATCTCACTCTTCTGGTTGATATATTATCTATTTATCCTTGTAGTTTTTTCAAGGGTTTGAGTGCAATTCATAGTTTCCGTATTTTCATTTATATATTTTTTAATATAAACCTTTTTTATTACTATCATTTTCTTTTTAATTATTTATTGATCTATTTACTTTTTCATGTTTTGTTTTGTTTTCTCCGAAGCGTATGACAAAACTCTTCCTCTGTCTTTCAGAATGTAAACCCGGTGTGCAATATTTTCACACGTGTAATTCGTGTGCTTATAACTATTGTCACAATCACCCCACGGCAGAATGCAGGTAAATATGTTTTAAGTCAACAGGAATGTATATATTAATCAAAAACATATATTATTTTGATAAGTACAGTGTACTAAAAATTATTTTGGTGAGATGAATATACCGGAGGGAAATAATGGCAGAAATATTCTTCCATAATATATAACCTCCTAAATATAGATTTATTATCACAATTATTATTTATTAAAGATATTTTGTGTAGCAAGTAATGAAATCTTTGTAGTGGAAAAATGAATAAAATTTGAATGAATTGACCAAGCATAGAAAGAGATGTAACAAGATGTTTTTGACGCCGAAAGCAAAAGTTAATCCAAACTCAAAACAAAAATAATTACTTTTACCTAAGATATATTTCCCCCAAAAAATGCAATCAGATTAATTCTATGTTTGTTTTAACAGAATGGATGCGTGTGGAAAATGTAAATCGAGTTTTTGGCTAAATAACAATAAGGTTTCCTGCACAGAACAAAATATCATCGATAGTAAGTATAAACTATATAACTTTAATCATTTCGTTTATCATAATTATGTAATTTCTAACCCACCAAATCTTAAAATTGGCTTTAAACACATCAAAGATAAAGTGAATCTTAACTTTCAAATCTAAAAAAGTGGTCTTTTAATTGTTGATGATTAATGAAAGTATTCGTCAATGCTGCAGGAAATGTATTGATATCACGAACGAATGTAAAAGCTATATAACTGTTCTATTCTCCAGCTTGCCCCGACAGAACGAAACAGCGATACGTATGTGACTCAAGAGTTTGTGTTTTTGATACCTGTCCCCAAAACTCCACCGTCGCTTGCGTGTATGTATCTTTGTTTATTCTATTTTAACAAGTAGTTAGAGAAAATCGGTGTTTTCTATTTTCCATAGTTCAGATCTAATTTAAGCGAATAGTTAAAAAGTTGCATTTTACTCTTTAGAAAGAATATATTGGCATTAATTAACATATATCAGCATATTCTATCATATTACATATGCCAATATGTTCATTTGAGTACAAAACAATCTTGTTATAAAGGACTATGGTAATATAGTGTGTCCTTCTCCATACATTGTTATATTGATAAATACCTAAGTATCATCTTTTCCTTTAGTATGCTGTACCTGTCATCTATCATATGCAGATATGTATATCGTTTCAATGTAATCTATTGTAATAGTTGTACTATTTATATGTTTTATATGTATGGAAGGATTTACTACAATCAAATGTCGTTTATATTGCAGTGTCGATAATTGTGGTGGATGTAAGCCCCAGTTTATACATAAACTAACCAGGGAGGTGGTCAAATGTCCCGGTTACTGGGATGGATATCAAAACAAATTTAAAGGTCGGGTCGCTACAGCAGAAGAGATAAATAGAGCTAGAGCTGAGAGGGACAGAGAGCTAAGGCAATCTCAGACAAGAAACACAGGTTCTAGAACGTCTGGGCCGCTTGGTCAAATAAGTGGTTTCGCTGATTCACCATCTATACCTCAAATGCCTTCCCGAATTCCCACAACAGGAGGTAGGCAGGCAGATCCCATAGGAACTTTTGATTTGTCTGACCTTGGTTCATTACCACAAGACCAGCGGGCGACACTTGGAAGAAGCAATAATCAGCAGATATCAAACATGTTCAATGAGCTGTCGAACCAGATAGAGAGTTCATCGGGGTCATCAAGTTCATCTCCAGAACTATCACCTATGCCACCACGGCGAAGAACATCACGGCCGGAGCCTCCCACATCTTCAGTGCAAGGACAAGTTGAACCACCATCAAGTATATTTAGTGGTATGAATCGTCGCGGGAATTCCAATAGGTCACCAATGCCATCCAGACGTCCTTCATCTTTTGGAAGACCATCAGACAGCGGAAGATCGAATAGCAATGACGCTCCATCGTCTATATTTGCAGGTATGAACCGACGGAGACCATCAGGACCATCGAGGCGTCAGCCGCCTAATGGCGGACCAGCAGAAAGTGGAAGGTCTAATAGCAACGACGCACCGTCGTCATTATTTGAAGGACTGAACCGCCGCAGGCCTTCCTCCGGATCACCCAGACCCCCCAGGCGTCAATCCCCTAGTCGCTTACCCCCTATAAACAATTCACCTCCGGCTAGTAACGATTCGCCATCAGACGTTTTCAGTGGAATGAATCGTAGAGGGTCCTCTTCTGGATCCCCGATGCCACAAAGGCGACAATCAGAGAGAATTGCACCCCCTCTGAACAGTCCGGCTCAGAACGCCCAAAGAATGGCTCCAGTGGTCAGAAACGTTCCTTCCGAGTCCCTGATTGTCCGGACAGAACAGGTGCCCGTCATCAACCAAGGACTGTCAAATTCATTGCCTGTTGTGCAAGCGCATGAAAACAACCTGGCCGTTCCAAACGCTCCTGGTCAACCATCCGTGGGAAACGCACAGGCAGAAGCTGTTATAGACAACATAATACAAAATCTAGATACAGCAATTCGAAATGCACATCCGCCAATGGAACGCACATCATCCACAGCTGGGAGACCAGTAGATCCTAAGATGCAATCAGCGTTAAATAGTCCTCTGTCTGCAGATGCTATGCGTGAAAAACCATCCATTTCATCTGCAAAGCAAGGACCTTTAAAACCTTTAGTAGAGAAAAGAGTTTTACAAACACCTCTTTCTTCACATACAATCGACAAATCGTCTTTACAAAATACCAAATCGGGCAGAAGAAAAGAAGCGACGGTCATCAAACCAAGGGAAAGCCCAGTTGTCAACACAAAAGGTAAAAACACGAAGAAAGCAGTATCAGAACAGAAACCGACAGAAAGAAAAACTGTAACATTTCAGTCTTTAATGTTTCCAACAGAATTCTTCAGTTTATTTCAAACTTTAGGAGGCGGTAGTGCAGTGGCGATTCCAAGTCAACTGACAGACACAACCACGAGAAAGAGTTAAGTTTCTAACACTGATAAAATACAAATCAGAATGTTCTACAAATCTATTATCTTGCAGAATTGAAGAGTATCTAACTCATCCTATTTAAGCTAGTCCGTAATGTTTTGTATAGATATTTCCAATGGTGGAACTTCCTTCGGTAAAAGTTGATTGTTGTGTATTGTATACTTTGCAGTTAACAGTTAATCGCCTCTATATTGTAATCTCTTAGTTACCACTTCCATGTGTGGACTAAGATGATTAATATTGACCTAGAATATAATGCCATGATTTCTTAGGTGAAAATTAAGACAATGCCATCTCGCATTGTTATTTCTTGAGAAGTTGATTTACTCAATATTCTTACACGTTTCAAAAAATGTTCAAGTGATAGCATGGATTTTTGTATTTGGAATTCAATAATTCAGAGGTATCTAGTCTAAACAACTTCTCCACTACTTTTCTTGTAGATACTTACTCTGTTTTTCCTAAATCCATAATCGTGTTGCTGTAATATGTACAGTATCCAGCAAAATTTGTTTTCGCATCAATTTCGAATTAAAAAAAATGTTAGGGTTTGGCCGGCTGACATTATAAATCAATGTTATTTGGCCATTGCGATTACGTTTTGAAAACAAAGACGTGTGAATTTTCGAAATTGAGCTGCTATCGAAAGCAGAACTCGAAAAAGCAGTTATGTTAGCCAAAGAGTAAAAGATAGACGTAACTCTTTATTTTGTACATTGGCTAACATTGCATATATCATTACAATATTGAAATCCTTCTCAGTGCTCGCTGTGTTTGAAAGAATTGTATATGTCCACTTTTGTATCAACCATATTGTATTGGTCAAAACGAACTCATAGATGTTTTATGTTCAATAATTTCCTCACAAATACCCAGAACTTATAGCCGTCTGGTTTGCAAATCTGAGAGAGACTGGTAAATAAATAGATAATGTTTGTCCGTAATATATGTACCTTTTTACGCTGAAGGTAGGCATGATCGACACCGACTTGATTCATACGTTACCAATTCTGTTGATATGGTTATATTTTTTCCGAACTGGAATATTTTAATGATATTGTTTACATATCTCATTGTTCCTTAATTCTGTAATTGTTCTATTTATATTGTTACATGATAAAGACGTTTAAAAAAACTACCATAATTTAATTGTGATCGTACCCGGGGTATTTTGTTTTCAAAAGAAAAAAAAATGAAAAAGAAAAAATACAAGTTTGACATCCGCAAATTAAATGAAATGGACTATAGCAATATTTCTTGTTGTTCTTTCAAGTGAAGGAAATCTAAATATGATTTGGCAGTTGCAAATACTTCAGTATGTCAATATTTTGAATATTCAAATTTGATAAAATTAATATATTTGTTTTTTAGATATTGTATAAATAGTGCATGTGACATGCTAAACAACTAAAATCGTTATGCTCATAAGAAAATAGACCATATGCATTGAACTGAACTGAATTAAATGTATTTGTTTTATATATAATCCAATGTATATGTACAAGGATGTGCTCTTTTATATGTATGATTATAAGCTGGGTATTCGTGCAATGTTGTTTTATGTAGATGTTTTCGTCTTGAATAGATAAACGTCGATTACAGGTGTGGGTGATTACACGTCATCAATTAACAAGTGGAAATTAACACGACGTTGATCAAGTTCCAGTACAATTTCTTCATAGGTGTCAAACATATGCATGTACATCTGACTTAAATGTAACAGCTAATGATATTTCACTGACAAGTGTTCAACCAAAATCTTATAGGACTCAACTTGAATGACGTCAAAGCTCAACAAATCATGACGTCACCAAATCATGCAAATTGTTTTCATTAGATTGAGATAAAAAAAAATTAAGCGAATGCAAAGATCATCCATACAATCAAGAATTGCATTGGATGCGATTTTCAACCAAAATAATTAATGAGTATATATATAGTGACTCACTTAGGCCATTAACTATTATATATTATATAACCACGTTGGCACTCGTTATTCTATTTATCTCACAACATTCATATCGAACGCAATGTTGTTGTTTTTTATAAAAAAAATTAACCTTAAAAAACAATTGATCAATATCATATTTGAAGGGATAGAATAACTGTTATTTGTGTTTGCAGTCCTTACTACGTTCGAATGAATGTTAGATTATATCGATAAGATTAGATGACAACATAAGGCGCTGTAGGGTGACCAATTTTGGGAGATAGTATGTCAAAAACTACTATCCAGCTTTGAACAAACTCTTCGTATATACTGATAGTGTTAACAGTTTAGATTTGATGCTAATTATGAATTGTATAATGTTTTATATACTTCACAATGCTGTATACTGCGCTTCTTCGTGTCCATATTGTGTTTCATTCCATATAATTATGTACATTGTTTTCTTTGTTCAAACATATCATAAAATAAAAAATGCAGCTTTGACGTGCTGAATCGACTGTGCAAGTCCAGTATATGCGTTATCATTTGTATCTGCATATATAAATAGTAGTTATGTGATTAATAGAATATTACACTCGCTGCGGTCATATGTAATTTGTTAAACGAGTTTAATGGTTTGATCAGTCAAGCGCCTTAACGGGAGTGGCATATCAACTTATTGAACGAGTTTGATCAATTTCATATCACCTAGCCACGAGTGTAATATTCTATTTATCACACACCTGCTATTTATGAGAATATATTTACATTCCTAATGTGGTTTGCTGATATGAACATACCAAGTGAAAACAACAAACATATGACCATGAATACACTATGAAAACCGTATGAAAACATTGTCGCTCGTGCAAATCACCTGATTAATCGGGTCATATTAATACGCCATCAAAAAAATAGTCCGCCTTTCAATTATGAAAATATTTTTTTTTGTTGCAATTTGTTCACATACAATAAATATGATTTGAATTGAATGATTGTATTTAATATCATTTTTACTTTAATACTTCTTTCTTTTTGTTTTATACAAAATTAAACAAAAAAGACCGGAAAATGCGGAGCGACATTAAAACAATGGCGTGGTGCATAGGCGGGATCTCCCGGCTGTTCTAATAATTTGGCGTTTCGTCGTATACATGACAAATTTTTCTTTTTTATAAAATTTCTCGTTTTCTCGATATAATTTTTTTAAATCAAGTTTATGTAAATATATGAATTGAATAGATTTTTTTAATTTTCATTGCGGCTATGAATGCCAGTAGCTAGCTACATATCCTCCGAGACGCGCTACCACGCGCCACGGGATATGTAGCTAGCTACTGGTATTCATAGCCGCAATGAAAATTAAAAAAAATCTATTCAATCCATATATAAACAAACAAAACTTTCAATTTTCGTTTCTGTATAAAACAGGCGAGATCCGGCTTGGATGGAACGTTTCTGTCAACCCAGACAATCATGCGACGTCGCATATTTATTATGACGTCATAATTGCGTTTGTACACACGTGTCTTGCGATCTGTGTGGCATGGCCGTATGGCATGACAAAACGGGCCAGTTATGAGTTCAATTTAAATTCTTTGCGTTTGTTAATTATAAATTTTACTCCAGTTTCAAGCAACCGGTGTTACTTTGTCCATGGAAGGTCACATCCATATTGAAATAAATTTATTCCGAAAATCATATATTAACTTTATCAAGCATTATTATCTATTTGCGGAAGGTAAAATGTGTGTTGTGGTCATATTGCTTTTCAGTACATTTCAAAGGGAAGTTTCTATCAGTGATGGTAAAATAAAGTTGTGTCACATTATATTTCATTAAATTTCAAAAGGAATTTTCTATCAGTTGTAGAATTTTACTTCAGAAATTCCTATAAAATACTGACGAAAGTTGACGCTAAAATTTTAATTATGCAGTGTAGGAATTGTATAAATCATCGGCGATGAAGTGCATTCCTCCTACGATATTTATCTCAAAATCACTTTATTGATAGTAACATTCCACCACGCGGAACATTTAAAAATTTTAGGTTTAAATATTGTTAAAATCTTACGGATTCTTATTGTCCAGGCGTATCTTTAAAGTGATGAAAGAGATAACAAGATTTTTTTTAAGTAAATCTCGAATCACGGTGACCGTCTTTTAAAGTATATTTTGATGTATTCCGTGTTTGATAGACCATAAGATTAAATAGAGAGTTACACGCTAAATTGCGTAAACCGAAGCTTGAATGACATATTGTTTCGCATTACCTAGACCACCATTCGATCACGTTGATGTATAGTAATGTATATTAAACCTGTTTGAACTTGAATATATCTGCATATTTAATATGTTTACTGATCCGTCTAGTGTCGCTGTATGATATAACGTGAAAATTAGTATGCATGATTCATTATGAAACTTTCAAAAACAAAAAACAAAAAAAAAACAAAAAAAATATCGTCGATTTTTTTTTTTTTTTTTTTTTCTTAATAAAGATGGATGTATTCTGAGAATGGGAAGGGCGATAACGAAAGATATATGATGAAAAAAAAATGCAAACATATTTATTGTCATAAATAGTCATAAGTAAGACGGATAAAGAGCCTCATATAGATAAAACATAAAATTAAAAACGAAAGAACTAGTGTTAAGATTAAAATGCCTAGAAAATGATCAAGCAAACAAAAAGGAATGAGATGAAAAAAAGAAAATGTTTAGTTATAAGGAGACGGGATCACGGGGATTTGAATACAGTAATGGCTTAAATTCAATTATGTTAGTGAATAGTATAACTTAATTGATCAGCATGGTATCACTAACGAATACATGCTGTCTTGTAATGTTATATTATGACAACAGGATTCGAGAAAACACCTTTAAAAAAAGCGACTGGTATACTAGAATTAGGAATAATATTCATTTTGACGGGATTCGAGAAAACACCTAAAATTATAAAAGTCTCTGGAATTCCAGAAATACAAAAAATGTTCCTATAATTCATAATCAAAGACACACGACAGATATTGAAAACGTAGTATCCTTACATCAAAAGCAGTTAGAAAAAAAATAGAAATATTAAAAAAAAAAAAAAAAAGGTATAAAGGGAAGCAAAAAACATCCCTTTATGCATTTTTTTTTTTTTTTTATATTTTTAATTTTTACTTACTGTATATTTGTTAAATTTCACGGGGCTTATATTTCGCGGTAGTGCCAGTCTGATCTAGATCACAGGTAGTAAAATTCCAGTCTTTATGAACATTCTGCGGAGAAGGCTCATCAAAATATTTGTGGGGTATTTATTTCGCGATATATTAATGACCGAGACTATAGTGAACTGAAATTACCCACGAATATTACCATGTTAACAGTATTTAAAGTCATACACTCAATCTGATCTTGGGTTTGTGAAATATAACGAAGATAAGTACTTTAAGAGATTTCTGGCATATACCATTTCATACTTATGCCCAATCCCGTTGCTTAAAGGCAATAACATATGTTTAGATTAAATAACCAAGATAATTACGATGCCAAATTATATATTCCATCAAAAGACGCCAAAAGCAAGGGAAATAACTCCGAATTACTTGTTTTATAAAATTCATGCATGTTAATACACTTTGTTTATATGGCCAGACAAAAAAAGGCGTATTTGGGACACTACTAAGGATTACCTGACAAGTCAGACGGATGTATCCGTTATAAAAGATCTTCAAACCAAGGGAGAGCACTCTGCATTACCTAATATATTATCAGATTTTAACGCATTTTGTGATAGGGGAGATAATTCAAACGCATTTTTTCCTTAATAATTCAAAAAGCTCCTCAGACAAAATGGGGATAACTCTTTGAGGATTGGTGCCGCTAGCAGGAACATAAAGTGTATAAAATGATGATAATGGCTATTAATAATATATTTTAGTACTAACAAAAATCTAAAGAAAATCTGTTTTCAGCATAGTAAATTCTACATGCCAATAGAACACCTAATAGTACATGTACAATGCAATATTTAAAAAAAAAAAGTTCCCAGTACTATTTGATCCTTAAAAAATCTGCATGATTTCTATATCTCATCTGTGATGGATTGTAATAGTCTATAACATATGAAAATGGTTCTACCAAGTTCCATTAAAGAACAGGAATATATTTTAGAATTTTATATTTTCCTTATAAAAATATTTTTTTGTGATCTATCTTGCAACAAAATTAAAAAAAGGAACATCACAACCATGCAATATATTTAATAGAACCTCGTGATTAAAAGTGAACTGTCCTACCCTAACACAGTACATGGTAACTCGTCTCTGTCACTGAAATGTCCGGCCTTATCATGGTATATGGTAACCCGTCTCTGTCACTGAAATGTCCCACCTTATCACTGTATATGGTAACCCGTCTCTATCACTGAACTGTCCTACCTTATCACGGTACATGGTAACCTGTCTCTGTCACTGAAATGTCCGACCTTATCACAGTACATGGTAACCCGTCTCTGTCACTGAAATGTCCTACCTTATCACAGTACATGGTAACCCGACTCTGTCACGGTACATGGTAACCCGTCTCTGTCACTGAAATGTCCTACCTTGTCACGGTACATGGTAACCCGTCTCTGTCACTGAAATGTCCTACCTTGTCACGGTACATGGTAACCCGTCTCTGTTACTGAAATGTCCTACCTTATCACAGTACATGGTAACCCGTCTCTATCACTGAAATGTCCCACCTTATCATGGTAGATGGTAACCCGTCTCTGTCACTGAAATGTCCTACCTTGTCACGGTACATGGTAACCCGTCTCTGTTACTGAAATGTCCTACCTTATCACGATACATGGTAACCCGTCTCTGTCACTGAACTGTACCACCTTATCATGGTAGATGGTAACCCGTCTCTGTCACTGAAATGTCCTACCTTGTCACGGTACATGGTAACCCGTCTCTGTCACTGAAATGTCCTACCTTATCACGATACATGGTAACCCGTCTCTATCACTGAACTGTCCCACATTATCACGGTAAATGGTAACCCGTCTCTGTCACTGAACTGTCCTACCTTATCCGGTACATGGTACCCGTCTATCACGGTACATGGCAACCCGTCTCTGTCACTGAAATGTCCTACCTTATCACGGTACATGGTAACCCGTCTCTATCACTGAACTGTCCCACCTTATCACGGTAAATGGTAACCCGTCTCTGTCACTGAAATGTCCGACCTTATCACGGTAGGTGGTAACACCGTCTCTGTCACTGAAATGTCCTACCTTATCACGGTACATGGTAGCCCGTCTCTATTACTGAAATGTCCTACCTTATCACGGCACATGGTAACCCGTCTCTGTCACTGAAATGTCCGACCTTATCACGGTACATGGTAACCCGTCTCTGTCACTGATATGTCCTACCTTATCACGGTACATGGTAACCTGTCTCTGTCACAGAATGTCCCACCTTATCACTGTACATGGTAACCCGTCCCTGTCACTGAAATGTCCTACCTTATCACGGTAGATGGTAACCCGTCTCTGTCACTGAAATGTCCTACCTTGTCACGGTACATGGTAACCCGTCTCTGTCTCTGAAATGTCCTACCTTATCACGGTACATGGTAACCCGTCTCTGTCACGGTACATGGTAACCCGTCTCTGTCACTGAAATGTCCAACCTTATCACGGTACATTGTAACCCGTCTCTGTCACTGAAATGTCCCACCTTATCACGGTACATGGTAACCCGTCTCTGTCACTCAAATGTCAGACCTTATCACGGTACATGGGAACCCGTCTCTGTCACTGAAATGTCCTACCTTATCACGGTAGATGGTAACCCGTCTCTGTCACTGAAATGTCCTTCCTTATCACGGTACATGGTAACCCGTCTCTGTCACTGAAATGTCCTATATTATCACGGTACATGGTAACCCGTCTCTATCACGGTACATGGTAACCCGTCTCTATCACGGTACATGGTAACCCGTCTCTATCGCGGTACATGGTAACCCATCTCTGTCACTGAAATGTTCTACTTAATCACGGTACATGGTAACCCGTCTCTGTCACTGAAATGTCCTGTCTTATCACTGTAAATGGTAACCCGTCTCTGTCACGGTACATGGTAACCCATCTCTGTCACGGTACATGGTAACCCATCTCTGTCACTGAAATGTCCTACCTTATCACGGTACATGGTAACCCGTCTCTGTCACTGAAATGTCCTACCTTATCACGATACATGGTAACCCGTCTCTGTCACTGAAATGTCCTACCTTGTCACGGTACATGGTAACCCGTCTCTGTCACTGAAATGTACTACCTTATCACGGTACATGGTAACCCGTCTCTGTCACTGAAATGTCCTACCTTGTCACGGTACATGGTGACCCGTCTCTATCGCTGAAATGTCCTACCTTATCACGGTACATGGTAACCTGTCTCTGTCACTGAATGTCCCACCTTATCACTGTACATGGTAACCCGTCCTTGTCACTGAAATGTCCTACCTTATTACGGTAGATGGTAACCTGTCTCTGTCACGGTACATGGTAACCCGTCTCTGTCACTGAAATGTACTACCTTATCACGGTACATGGTAACCCGTCTCTGTCACTGAAATGTCCTACCTTGTCACGGTACATGGTAACCCGTCTCTGTTACTGAAATGCCCCACCTTATCACGGTACATGGTAACCCGTCTCTGTCACTGAAATGTCCAACCTTATCACGGTACATGGTAACCCGTCTCTGTCACTAAATGTCCCATCTTATCATGGTACATGGTAACCCGTCTCTGTTATTGAAATGTCCTACATTATCACGGTACATGGTAACCCGTCTCTGTCACTGAAATGTCCTACCTTATCAAGGTATATGGTAAACCCGTCTCTATCACTGAAATGTCCTAATTTAACACAGTACATGGTAACCCGTCTCTATTACTGAAATGTCCTACCTTGTCACGGTACATTGTAAGCCGTCTCTTTCACTGAAATGTCCTACCCTATCACGGTACATGGTAAACCGTCTCTATTACTGAAATGTCCTACCCTAACACAGTACATGGTAACCGGTCTCTATCACTGAAATGTCCTACATTATCACGGTACATGGTAACCTGTCTCTGTCACTGAAATGTCCCACCTTATAACAGTACGTGGTAACCAGTCTGTGTTGTGTTGGTGTGTGATGGTGTGTGGATGTTCGAGGCTGTGACGGTGTGTGCGGATGTGAGGGTGTGTGAAATGTTGATGGTATGTGAGAAAGAGTGAGAAAAAGTGTTTGTGTATTTGCGTTTAATCCGTAGCTACAAAATTGTGATGTAAGTGACGATAGGGACATCACACAGCTGTTCGTCCTTGTAGGACTCTTCAGTGAAGTTGGGACATCATACAGCTGTTTTGTCCTTCTAGGACTCGTCAGTGATGTTAGGAACATAATACAGCTGTTCGTCCTTCTAGGATTTATCAGTGATGCTAGCGACATCTTACAGCTGGTTCGTCCTGATATGACACGTCAGCGATGTTAGCGACATCAAACTGTTGTTTCCTTCTAGTACCGGTCAGTGAGATTAGAGACATCATACAGCTATTCGTCCTTTTAGGACTCGTCAGTGAAACAACTCCATGATTGTTTACACCTATGCATCCAATCTGCCAATACACGTGTGGTTGTTATTTCAAGTGACACACTCAAATCTATCGGAGGTCAGCAACCAATGGCCTTTATATGACATATGAATGACAGATTAACTGCCTTGACCTTCAGGTCATGTACAGTGTACATATATAGAGTACAATACACATGATATCAATATAACTGTTCTTCATCTCAACGTTTACTGGGCTGATGACGTATTGTTGTTTGCTTTAATGTGTTTTCTTGTTTTCCTCTCTCTCTCCCTGGATGGCATCTCCTAATGTGTTAACTGGTTTATTCACACTCCCGGGCAATGCGTCATTTTAACGCATCGCTGCAATTTGACTGCCCATTGACAGATAACACTTTTTTCTGGTACTGTTCTTGCATACATTCGTTTGAGTGAGTGAGTGTTCGAGAGGGCCTTTACTATATCATTATACATCATATTTATAACAGTGCCTGTGATTAGCCGAAACGCATCACGTGGAAGGGGGACAAAACATCATATCTCCCTGCGGCGCGTGAGCCAGGGAGACAAGTATCATATCTCCCTGGACCACGTGCCCCCATGGCGACCTCCACATTCTGTTGCGAGGAGTTGTCTCCCTTCTAGTTATTTACAAATGGCTGACGAACAGAAACGCAAACGTTTTCGTGCAGTCGAAGAAGCAGAAATATATCAAATTCTGCAAAACAGAACACGAAAATATCAACAAACGTACACCCCAACAGTTTCCAAGAGTTTCTAAAAGAAACTGTCAATAACACCTTGACATGGAATCGTATCAATTGAGCGACCGGGACCACAGAGGTTTGCGATAAAAATGATATTTCATATCTTCGGTTTATTTTTTCAGTATCATCATTACTGATTATTTTTCGGTATAATAAACAATTGATGGCCATGGATGCAGGGTAATATGAAGCCCTCGGGTAATATGATTCCTTCGGGTAAACAAACCTTCATATTACCCAGCATCCAGGGCCATCAATTCATAATGTCCCTCAACAGTTTTATGTTAAGTACAGTAGTTGCCACTAATAATAAGACGCCTCCTGTAGAGCACGTTACACTAAAAATAACAATAATGTACGTAATGTGTTTGTCATGCGTTCCTGTTACGAATTTCTGTGTGTCAACATTAATTAATGTTCTTTAAAATGACAAACATAACAGCCTCGGATATGTACAGTTTCACAAGGTTATAAAATACTTTGTAACAAATTGTTAAAAATGGCACACTCTGTCGTTTTGAATGATAACAGGCTGTGTTATTTCCGACATACAGGGTTAATTCATGATGTTGTAGTTAGGTACGGGAACTTAGAATATGTCCGCAAGTATGTAAACGGCTTTCCGGGAATTTGTATTTTACCGTAGTACATCATGATAACATAGTTATTATTCAGCTGTGAAACGGAAACCAGAAAGACTCACAATAAAATAGTACAGCCTTACTTTAGAATATGAATATAATGAACATAGAAATATCTCATAAGTACATAACAGCTTTCATAACCCTACCCATTTAAAGACAATAAGGAACACTAGCAAAATTATTTGTACGTATAATATAATGCGCACCATAACATAATGTTCCAAGCTTGATAAGTATTTAATTATACTGACTACCAATTTATTTTCGCATACAATTTATGTTCGCGTTCCTCGAGGACGATTAAAATTTTACGAATATTTTATCGCTCTGAAAAAGTTCAAATCGAAGGTACAGTAGGCCTTTTAGGACTGACAATCGCGAAAATAAATCGCCACGAAAAAGAAAAAAAGTTGTTAGCCATGAAAACCCTAGATCTAGTTGCTGCGAAAATAGGATGGTCTAGAGTAGTTTGATGAGAGAATTACATTGATTATACAAAGGTTATACGTACGTTTATTGTGGTTTGCTGCTTGTGTTGTGTTCAGAGGTTCCGTTGTCTTATCCGTAGCACTCATTTAGGACTCACACAACTAAATAATTTACTATATGTTATTACTAGTGACCCGCTCGCTTTATTCGCTCGTTTGAAGTTCAAATGATGTGAAATTTATATCAAATTAAAGTTGGAAGTTTTTTCTATCGGGTGAATGTTGTTATTGTATAGGTTTAATGGCATATTAGAGCACACG
The DNA here is from genome assembly GCF_902652985.1 of Pecten maximus. Classification (NCBI taxonomy): domain Eukaryota; kingdom Metazoa; phylum Mollusca; class Bivalvia; order Pectinida; family Pectinidae; genus Pecten; species Pecten maximus. Next base: position 2,833,006 of record NC_047031.1, on the reverse strand, counting down.
GGTACTCGAAAGACAGTAACCCTGACATTAACAGTACACTGGGGAACCCCCACCTGGGGAATTCTCGCCTTTTTACACCTCGAATCCTACGCCATTCTATTTTCAGTAGGAGTTTAGATTTTAGATTTTCCAAACCTCAAGACCCTACACTTTATTCTCGTATATAGAAGGTACCCATTTCATATGTTATTTACTCAGGAAAACAGCTACAAACCTAAGAAACACATTTTCCTCAGGGACTTGGTTCGGGTGAAACACCAGCTGATTGGCTGATTTAGTTGCGTAAGTCCCTTAGAGAAAATGACGCAAACCGTATTTATCCGAGATTAGTATGGCGGGTGTCGTCGAGGAGGCATAAGATGATTACCTTTGGGAACATCGTGTGGGGCTTTGCCATGAATCACTGCATATTCAAACTGAATATCTGATCTTTAGATTTTCTTGCCATTACATGTTCATCAAGTCATTAAAAATCGCCTTTTTTAAACGTAACTCGCTTCTTAGCTAACACAACACAGTATATTCTCAACCTGTTGCGTCGGATGTCGTAGATGAAACGCTAAATGCATGTTTTTCTTGGTTTCCTTTTCTTGCCAACTTTAATGTAAAAATCAGCTTTCTATATTCTTTAGTAGGCTTTTTTCTAGTTATCACATTCATATCCACGCATTGCAGTAAATAAAAAAAACTGTCGGCAGGTTGTTTATAACAATCATAACACATACTTTATTTTGAGTTATAAAATGCTCAATATCATATTAACTAATTTTAAATCGATAAATAATTATTATCTTCCATATTTTGCCAAATCCTAAATGTGCACAATTCGCCAAATTGAAAATCAAAATGATGACAAACTATCAGAACATGGTGTAAATTATGATGTCTATGACTTTCATCCTAAAGTATATAAAAGGAAGGAAATAAGCGACGAAATAAATGCAGCGAGTGTTAAATTTGTTCGTTATGCTCTATTTATAACACAGATGTCATAAAATGTCCGAACTGCCAGGATGAATGGCCTGTTGTCCAGTGCAGCGTCCCACTTAGTATGGAAAGGGGCGTTATGTCACTGATGTACACCTGTCAAAACTTAGTCACGTGACAGAGGTGATCTAGTTGGCTAAGTCTCCTGTGCCGAACGTTTGTATCACACAATAAAGGGATAAAGGTAAAATGAAGACCAGTGTGGTCATCTTCCTCTGTATATACGGTAAGTTTCTTTTTTTCTTTTTTTTTTATTTTATATTTTTTACTTTATTATATTCTGTATCATTGTTTATATTACAATGAAACTAGTAACTATATGTGTATTAGATTCTCAATATCGTGTTGTAAATGAAGCAGTTTAGCGTAATATAATGCTCTTTATTTTCCATACATTCAGTGTACTCGCAAAGACGACGAAACATCATAAAATTATGTTAGAATGGTAATGTTAAACTTTAACTTTAAAAGAATGGAAACACATTATTAATTTAGTGAAAGCCAATAATCGACCATTACTAAGAGTGACATCTCTTAATTTAAAGATTATGATATTTTTATTATCAGAAAATCTTACGGCTTTCTCTATATTTGTGCCTTTCGAAAACATGTAAGTCTCGTAGTAGATATGAGTGCGTATCAATGAAAAATTATAATTGGTAATTCTTACAGTTTTGTTGAAAGACACGTTTATCTTACGCTTTTGTATGTACAACACTTCATCCAAAAATAACAGCAACGTATGTGATTTAATCTTTCCAATAACATACCTAAGAATGGCAAGATGGCGCCTCTATCAACACGAAGGTTTCTGATGAAACATTCGTCTTTTATTAGTGTTTTGAACGAAGAAATAAATCAATTTGTTTGCCAAACGCAGCATGCAATTGTAGAAATTTCATTGAGTGCTATAAATGGTACTGATATATGGTTTTGTTAATACAATGTGTATACATACATGTGGGTATTTTAAACTCACTCGCCTTGCCAACGACAGTGATTTGCAAAAGTTTATATGACTTGTTTCGCAATTGATAGTGATTAGATAAAATTTACATTGTTTCTTTCTAAACACAATCGCCTTTATTAATCTTTGTAAAGATCTAAATTTTCAAACTTGAACAATTTCAACAAATTATAAAACATATTTGAATAAGGATATTGGTTGCACAGATTGTGCTTAGTGTTAAGATTGTATTTATTGAAGTTATTATGTTGCAAATTGAGGTCTGATCACCCCCAAAAAAGTCCTTTTATCCACGGTTAAATAGTATAATGCAAAATATTTGCCTGACAACTCTTGATTTATTGATGTTTCGTCTGTTTTTGTTTTCACATATTATGTTTCCGTAACTTCACCATTGGAACAAATGATAATATTGTAGTTATTGATCAGATTATATATTTTGTAAAGAAATACATATTACAATAAAAAATAATCCTTTTGTTGTTAGAAAATGTCATATTCTATTATGTATCTTTGCAGGTGCTGTTACAGCGAACGAAGGTAAATATCTTAGATGACTGCATTGTGCTTTTGTCGACAGCGTTACGATGATTTGTGAAGCTGCTAGGTCGGCACACGATCTCATAGGGATATATGTTATTAAGATGTGTGATATGAAGTCAGACTTGTTCCATAATTGCTGGTGCTTCTAATGGTTCCAATGCCATCACTAAATATGTTTTGATTATATCACATAACCCGGATATGACCTAGATTTCCAACTTGTACTTTTTCGATTATTTCAATGCAAATATATATTTCGTTCGTTCGATTATATCCTTGTTTTGTCGGGTTTTATTTAAAGATTTTTTTTTATTAGTATTATTATTTAATTATTTTATTTTTTATGTATGGGGGAAGATTTTTTTTCTTATTTTTTTCTTTTCTTTTTTATCTGAAAGCAAGAAAAAAGGCACAATGTGTAAGACGAATTAAGTATTTTTTATTAAGCAGTAATTCTCAGATATTTCTTGAATGGTGCATTTTCATTGATAGCAAGGTCACCGGTCTATCTATCTCTTCTGTGTAGCATTACCCATCATATACATGTGGTCTCTCTTTGTTGCACTGTTGACACTGCCTGGATTTGATATATATTTGTAAGATACGTCATCTGGATGGTTATTTACTTCTTCAAAAGTAAAATTAATATTACCCTGAAAAAATTACTTTATTAACCAATACAAATTGTTTTCAAAAATGACATTTAATGTAAAAAAAATTCTTTCCGTGTCCACAGATACGTTTTTATTTAAAAAGATTATTTATTCATTCAATTTTTCGTTGATATATCTATGGTTTGAAAATACATTAAATGTATAGTTTCTCTCTACAAACACGAAAAATTGTTTCACTGTCAAACAATGAAATATTTATTTGTACTCTAAGCCAATGTACGACTAGCCATCAGTATACTAAGATATGCTTTGTACTGACAAAACGAGTCGAGTTCATGGCTATTTTTTCACCCTTTGTTGATAATAAACATATTTCAGATAAAACAAGCTAAAACAATCCCAATCTCGTAAAGTGTCGGCAGTGTACATGATTTACCTCCAATAACCTCGCCATACCAATGTTTGTGCTATCAAAAACGTAACAATCTGCGTATGTAAGACGTAGTTGTCACTTCTATGTAGGTAACGGAATGAGCATTATATGGACTAAATAAACACTATCAAAGGAGAAAGACAACCACAATGTCACCTATCCCAGGTAAATAACCTCATAAGTGATGAAAAAGCTGTTACCTTTTGGTTCATGTCTGACGAGACATGCTTGCCCATACTTACATACAGAATTGGGTTCCAAAAGCAATTCTTAAGCATTCCTTGACAGATATGGATTTGTGTAAGGCTATGCACAGTTTAAAACAAACCCAGAATACCAACATACAAGCTAATCATGAAGTCTGCCTCTAACTATGTGGGGAAAATTAACAAAATGTAAACTTACACGAGAAAAGGAAAATGAAACGAGATGTTCCATAGATGTACTTGTCATCTGTATGTAAATTTAGGCAATATTAAGATCAAGCTCTGCATCACAAGGAATCAAATAGATAAAGCAAGCATATTATAGAAAGGGGGGGAGTTACCCCCCCCCCCCACCCCCCCACCCCACCCCACCCCCCCCCCCCCCCCCCCCCCCCCCCCACCCCCACCCCCCCCCCACCCCCATCCCTTATGCTTTTTTTCCCTATTTGTTATCCCATTTTTTTGTAATATTTTGTTTTTCATTTTGCATTTTTTATATATTTTCAGACAACCAACCTTAATATTTCTTTATTATCATTATGATATCGCGGCTTTCTGTCATTCATTACAGGTAATTAACACGTTTGAGTAATTAAGAAAGAACCTATTATGATGTCACCGTAGTTAAGTTTAATTGTCCGGCACCACGTGCTGACAGGTCGTGTTTCTTTACATAGTCCGGATGACAGAAACTCTAATTAAATTTAATAACAATGTGTTCGTGTAACATGTTTTCCTTTTTAAGGAAATATTCGGCTTGTAATACTACTTAGTGCAGGTGTAAAGTGCAACATTAACAAATAGCTGTGTATAAATTATAAAGAAATTTCTGCTTTATTCTTTAAATGATTATAATTGCATTCAGGTTGAAACACGTGTTTTTTATTGGTTAAATGCGTATGTCCTCCCTTGATATTAATATATTTTTATTTTGTAACCTCGTTTTTAATTGGCTGAAACGTTAGGAAGGCAAACGCAAAGGAAAAAAAAGAAAAAAAGGAATAATAGAATGAGTTATCTTTCTCTTCATTAAAGTTTCAAGGTTTGGTTAAATTCCAGTAAAGAAAAGCAAATATTACAGGTGCAAAATGATTAAACAATTAAAGATCAAATATAGAATTATTTTAGTATGTATCAAAAATTTCAAATTAATTAAGTAAACAAAAGCATATCGTTTTATAAATCAAGGTCTAACTCAAAATGCAGAAATTAGAGTTGCATGGAACTCGACAGTAATAAGCACCAGCTTAATAGACAACACATGTCCACCAAGTGTAGATCGAACGCAGGTATTTGCCTACATATGATATTATATCTAGACACAAAGTTTATCACGAACAAAACGCGATTAATGGGATATAAACATATAATGAATTTGCGAGCTGGTATGCCATGAAAACCATTTAAGATGACAAAGTGAGAACGTTTATGACAGCAAGGGAAGACATCGGTCAAAACCACGACAAGATATATCATAAAATACAAAGACTAAAACGTGTACTTCATAACCTCTCAAAATAGGATGTTAGGAAACCTTTTCAGAAGTAAAGTAAAATTTATGTATAATATCTGCATTTGCTAACGTTTTAATGCTTACTTGACATCATAACCTCTCAAAATAGGATCTTAAGAAACCTTTTCAGAAGTAAAGTAAAATTTATGTATAATATCTGCATTTGCTAACGTATTAATGCTTACTTGACATCATAACCTTTCAAAATAGGATGCAAGGTAACATCTTCAGAAGTAAAGTAAAATTTATGTATAATATCTGCATTTGCTAACGTCTCAATGCTTACTTGACACAATAAGCATTTCAAGATTATTTTGGAGAGATCTATTACGTCACCAATGTCATCGTGACATAATCTGTTAAAAATGTTTATGAACTGACGTCAGGAAAGTGAACACACAAAGTAGAAATAAGAAAAAAAGAAAATCCTATGCAACGTAAATATTTAATCATACTTTCAGAGTGTTGTAACATTTTTAAGAACACAATTTTCATTTGTGATAGTTTGCGTAAAAGTGCCGACGTCAACGTTTCGATGCATACATCATGTCAGGTCATACAAGTTGCTGTATATATCGACAAAAGGAGAATCCTATAGATGATGTAACCACCAGAATGAACCATTAGAGTAATTGTAGTCTCTAGATGTCAGGAAAATCTATATCAATACGCCATGCTCATATACGAAAGTATACCTATGTCGGAACAATGGTCAAGGTGCCGTTTGTTATTACTAAAACAAGGTATTATCATCCGATTGTGGCGTCATGTTAATGCCTGTCTGTTAATTCAAAGGGCTGTTCAAATTTGGACATACACAATTGTATATGCCTTGCGTTGCATTTGCAGAAGTGTGAGTAAAAGTACCTGACTGAGAAAATAGACATGTATATCAGTGTCTTGTCTGAGAGCTGTATGATGGGGGGTATCATAGCGCCAGTGTTTCGAACTCTCAGTTTATATTGAAATATTGTGTTGTATTTTGTTTTGATTTAAACATATTTTTATTTGTAACTGAACTTTACAAAGGGATTGGGCACAAGTTATAAAACTTATATAAAGCCCTTTCCCGATATAAGTATACATAATCATTACAACAAGATGGTTGTATTTTTAATATGTCGTATAAATAATTTGTAGCGCTTCTGAACCTTTTTCTCATTTTGGTATTAAAATTACCCTTTTGAAACCATTTTCCATTTGATAAAGTTTCAGCGCAAACAGTATTTATCAAATGAAATATACAAGGTACTCTTTTCTAGGTCAATTGAAAATTTGACCAGGTATATATCCAGAATGCAAAATAATTATTGATGATTTATTTTCTTAATTTCAGATATACACAAGAGGGACAAACGACAGGCAAGATGGGGTTCTCAACGTTCAAGTCAGTATATAATGAATGGGTTGATTTATTCTAACGCAGGATAGAGTAAACTTGACAATTTGTACAGAATGGCTTAATTATGTTATATCAATTATAGTTCATTATATTGCTACAAGAAATGTGAATTAAATATCAAACTAAAAGAAACGGCTAATTATGTGAAAGCATTGTCTTAATATATCCGTTTATCACAAACAGTTGTTTATTATATCATAATGACTATAATGGTCATATCCGTGGTCTCTCGCCTTCCGACCATCGGCTGATGTATCGTCATTGTAATTTCTTTTCCGGAATAGGACATTTCCGCAGGATTTTTTAAAAATTTGCGATTGCTTAGAGCGCAAAAATATAAACACCGCGAGAAATATCCATATGCCGTATCATGTTCCGTTATGATGTCATAATTAGTTAAGACTTAAAAGCGTTAAAGAATTTCCATGTATTAATGGCTGCAGTCATTATTTCGTATTTAAATCAGGCATGATGGATTGGTTCTTACGAACCATGCGATCTCAACAACCCCAACAACAAGGATGGCAAGCTCTTACCCAATCCACAAATAACCAATTTAGTATGTATAGTATATAGGTATATTGTGTATTTGCATATGCATTATGTAACTATCGAACGCCCAGCACACTGCATTGCTATAAGATATATCCTACACTTTAAATATGTATCTATAGCATGATATGTTACATTTTAAACCGCACGCGCTGTATGACTATGTCACAGGAAATAAATCATAGAATGCACGATATCCTCAGGTATTCATGATCATGTTACGCATTGTATTTAAACAAGGTATCTTACACATATTTTCACATATTTCTACAGTATACAGTTAAACTTGCGAAATTTAACGCTTGAATCACAAACTGTTATGCTTTGTATTTATATCCATCAACAGTATTTCCATATCAATTTGTTTTCATTCAGTCATCATATTCGAAGACTAAATGTATATTCATGTCCTTTTTATCAAAATTATTCATAAAAGTTTATAGCATGATTTGTAGAAACAAGATATTGCCAAATGTATATCTTGAGTTATAATTATGACTTCGTTGAGCCCTCCATTTAATCTGGAAACAGGTACCAATGATGGTTAAATAGCTCTCTGAATCGGAAGCAAAGCCTTTATTTGTGAAAATAGATTTTACGTTTCACTGTGCAATGTACTGTTTTTGCAAATGATATAGATTTATTAAGTTACAATCTAGTTTTCTGCTTGATTACATATGCTTTATCCACATATATCAAAGGGCTTGTTGGTTGCAGTGTGAGCATGTATAACGTTTATTATCATCACCTGCTTCAATTTTTATCATTCTCGTCTTCCAAATTGCACCCATCACTTCATTACTTTTAGACACTAATTGTCCATGTGATACATTGACATCTACCTACAGTGGCGACAAACCAATAAGCTAATTCGGCTGATTTTTTTTCAGGGTGGTAACCCATCTTGATAAGCCACTGTGGGGCAGTTATAAAGCGGGACGAGGGGGGCTCATATATTATAAGGTTATAAACAAAGCGTAACCGAACCAACATCTACTCGTAGATACCGATTGAACTTGTACACTCTCTACCACCAAGCTGTATTTAAGATTATAACATAGACGAAGAAGTCTTATCGGCTAATTTGATTACACACTCGTACATTTCAAATCGGCATAGGCTGCACTGTTCATTTGTCTGATGAAGGTGACAAAGTGTAGTAACCGAAACATCACGGGTATATCCAAATGTCATACTTCTTATCATTCACAGATATTTTCTATTTAACATTACTGATTGATCGAATTTTACCGCTAGCAATCGTTAATAACTATCGTAGAGTGTAACGAGTGTGAAATGTTTAGTATTGCTTGAACCAATGCGATCAGAGAAAAGTAATAATTTCTAGATATATTTTTTACAAGTTAGATACCGGACGACATAAAACCCGTGAAACACATCAAAGTGTTTAGTGAAAAAGAATACGTTTTGATAGAATAATAGAATAAGCTTCGTCAAAGAATATAGATGCAGTATGTCTAATAAGGATTTTGTAGTGGACGATAATGTTATCAATAAATAGTTAATAGCATCTTCATTAATATATTTTTGCATACATTATTTGGGAGGCATCAGTTATTCTATTCATATTCTCTACAGCAGAATGCCCATCCCTTTCGCAAAGAGAAGCCGCGCTGATAAGCGAACAAAAAACAGCTAACTAAATATTAAGATAGAGTGGACTAAATGGCAAATATTTCACATGTTTTTCTACGTTCTCGACCCAAACAGGTAGATTGCCCACTCCAACTTGGGCGCCTACTACTGTAGGAACACAAGCTAATTTCGGGGGTCAAAACTGGGGTAACACCGCACCGACTCCAGCAGGATTCCCTTCGATGTTCAACGATTTATCAAGGTCACAAAATAGTCTCCCAGCTCCGCCAACGTCTGCCAGCCCTCCTTCTCCTCCGCCAGGCCCAAAGCCGCCTACAAAGAAACGCACATCTGGATTCAATCGGACCAGTGGACATTCAAATGTTTCAAAATCTGGAGGGGGCCCTAAAAAACCTCGACCTGGACGCGGAAGTCCCACAGCAGGCCGTGGACCTCCAACAAGACCTGCCCCAACACCACCCGTTCCTACATACCCGCCAACTTTGCCTCCACGGCCTATAAGAAGGCAAAAACAAAGAAGAAATAGACCAAGATCGCAAAGCCGATCATTTGCTCCAAAATCAAATTTGAAATTGGCGAGCATGATTCCGCCTTCGTTTTTACAAGGATTGGGTAAGGTATTAAGATATTAGTACTGTGGTATCTAACAATATCTCTGTCCTTAACGGGGTACTTTCATTGCTGGTCATAATGAAATCCTAAAAAAAATGCAAAGACATATTCTGTTGTTCGGGATAACAACAAAATTCTTTATTTATTGTCATCTTGATGCTAACAAATAACGACGATTTTAGATTATAATATGGTACAGACAATGAAATATGGCACTACGATTCAAACATCACTTCAAATTAGAAATATCTTTAAACTACAAATATCCAACAGTAATTACATCATATGTCTGGAAGATCTACCTTTGGTTTTTGATCATTTTGAATACGAATATTTAGTTTTTTGTTTCTTTTCACTCATTTTTACAAACATAATTTGTCCTTTTATTATAGTATTAGTTACACCTAATACAACTGCTTCTACGTTTCTTTTTTTGAGGACGCGCGATGGCAGATAAACTGAGAACGATGTGGCTAAGTATGTTGTTTAATAATATAAACTGTGTAGATAAATGGATACTCTAATCCGTCGGGGAGGGGTGTGTGTCTGTAAAAACATTTTATTTTCAAAAAATAACAAACAGGAAGCTCATTGAGCGTGTGGCTAGTTAAATTAATTATCTCTTACTGAGGTTGAGATATCCTCTATTACATCTACTCTTAGCCGAATTGTTTTGTCCTGTAACACTGCTGTTCCTGTATGCAATGTTTCTAATATCTGACATCTAGCATGGAATCGTTGAGGTGTCGTCATGAAATTGTATCTGTGATGACATGGATTTTTCAAGGCAGTGGACTCACCCGTCTCTAACTTGGATGATAAAGGAAAGAGTCCCGTCTTTAAAGTGTAGATGAAAACCTAGCAATTACAAGCCCAACGTAATGATAAAATACAACACTGACCAATATGTTGTTTCCCTACTAAGGAGATAAAATACATACAGCAGATCAAACAAGGCATTATTTATTAATGTATATCAGATATATGTGTGTCAAATTCACTTGCGGCTGTGTCAGTGATGACTGAATTGGAATCCATCTGTGTCAGTAACGGCTGAATAGTAAGCTATCTTAGTAAGTGTCAGCTGAATAGTAAGCCATCTGTGTTAGTGAAGGCTGAATAGTTAGCTATCTGAGTAATTGGTGGCTGAATAGTTAGCTATCTGAGTAATCGGTGGCTGAATAGTAAGCCATCTGTGTAATTGGTGGCTGAATAGTTAGCTATTTGAGTAAATGATGGCTGAATAGTAAGCCATCTGTGTAATTGGTGGCTGAATAGTAAGCCATCATTGTAATTGGTGGCTGAATAGTTAGCTATCTGAGTATTTGGTGGCTGAATAGTTAGCTATCTGAATAAATGATGGCTGAATAGTAAGCCATCTGTGTAAGTGACAGCTGAATAGTTAGCTATCTGAGTATTTGGTGGCTGAATAGTTAGCTATCTGTGTAAGTGACGGCTGAATAGTAAGCCATCATTGTAATTGGTGGCTGAATAGTTAGCTATCTGAGTATTTGGTGGCTGAATAGTTAGCTATCTGAATAAATGATGGCTGAATAGTAAGCCATCTGTGTAAGTGACAGCTGAATAGTTAGCTATCTGAGTATTTGGTGGCTGAATAGTTAGCTATCTGTGTAAGTGACGGCTGAATAGTAAGCCATCTGTGTAATTGGTGGCTGAATAGTAAGTTAATGTTATAATCATTGGCTGATGAAGAGTAACTCATTGGAATTAATTACGGATAAATAATTCATTATTATATTAATTGGTTACCGAATATAAAGCCATATGTAAAGATAATTAACGAAAAGCCTGTCATCGGAGTAAATGACAGTTAAAAACTAAGCAATCATGATCAGTGGTTGTTGAATGGTAACACATTAGAAAGTATGAAGGTTGATAATTATGTCCTCTTCCAGAGTGAAAATAATTAAGGATTCACCAATTAGCCATCTGAACTTGGCAGCTAGATAGTAAGACATTATAATAAGTAATGGATGTACGACAGGAGAGTTACTATTAGTTTATAATACAAGGTTTGGTTACAACATATTCATATTTGATATAATAGATGTATTGGATATAGTTATCAGGGACCAACCAACCAATTGTTTTCCCATAGACCTTAGTGTTAACGTTTTGGAGTATATCATTAAAATTCTTGAATTCAATATAGCAATTATGGTTTATAACAAAAGTTTAGGGTCTCATATAACACGTAATCCAAAAAAAAAGTTGGGTCCTTCAGCTCAAATTTTTGCCAGGGTAGCCATTTTGAAAATGGGTGAATTTCGCAGTAAAAATTCTCAAAAATCTGAAATGTTTACCTGTTAATTATTATGACCTGAACTTTTAGGGAAAAATTCAATCGGACTTACGAAATTTATATGAACATTTCTTATGGACAGTTACATATCAGGTCACATATCTATTTTGTTACTTCATAACATACCGGCCAATCAGTGGCTGCCAGACATTTTATCCCTGTCTCAACCTTCTATACACATGGAATGTTTCAAAAATCTATTTTTCAATTGGTTGGTTGTTCCCTATCAGGTTTGTCAGGAGAGAAAGTAGTTTTTCAGACAATTTTGTTTTCTTCTTCCTGGATTTCGCTTTATTCTTGTACCAGTTTACTTGGACCCATGCAGTATAGTCTTCCTAAGAGCAATTACTAACAACATATATCCTATTTGTTATATAGTTATAGTAATGGCAGTGAATTACATTCCCTTTTGGCTGCTCATTGCTTTAATGCATGCACGTAATGCTTTTCATAATAATGATACTAACCATTTCTCGTTATTTAAGTATATTTTAATTTTTAATTTTGTTTAATCCTTAAAATTGGTAATAAGCATAATAATACAAAGTTACACGACACACAGAAATAATCAATGTATCGTAACAAATAATAATAATTAATTTTTCTTTGTTTTCATGGTAAATACTCAAATGTGATTGGTCGAACAATTCTTTTCATTCTTCTATGAAAGAAATTCCAAGAATGGCGCGACAAATGTGACGTCACAATACGACAATTGACGTTGCGTATTGATTTGAGAAAAAGAATCCCATTTAAAACCAGTAAAATTGTAGATAAAACATGTTTTGAATTAGAAAATCATTTTCAAAAATTAACTATAAGCGTTGATGTCATTTTTTTGTTTTTTAGTTTCATCGGATTCATACAGTTTGCAAATAAAATTTGTTTCATACCCCGATGATACTGAAAAAAATGACATCAATGCTTAATAATTATAATAAATAATATAAATAATACAATTAAACATGCCTCACAGAATCAATGGTAAAAAAAAATTAATTGATCTTGTTGATTTTCCTCTCTTCCTAACTTAATGAATGTTGTCTCTTTAACTAATGAGGACATGACATGGAAAACCATTCGGAATTAAGTAAAATTAGTAATAAGTAACATAATTACGACACAAATGAGTTATGTTATATTTGTTCTTCATCTGTTCTATATTTAGTGCGTGAATCTTTTTATTGACGATAATTTTGCGGTTGCATGCACTGAATATATTACAAACACGAGGTATATTTACATGCTGGTGAATTTTAAATATTTAAATTAATTAATATTTTTTTATTTTTTTATTAATAATTTGAAAAACAATAACTTTGAATACAATTGATGTTTCAAATTGGAACATTATGGTAAGCATACCGTCGATGTTTAAAGATATTGTTTTTAACAAATATTGTATTTATTCAAGTGTATATATTCATATTATATATATATATTTTTTTAAATGTATTATGATTATTTTTACGATTGGACTATTGACCAAACTCTTTAATTTTATTTCACTAATTCGTTTTTTAGATCCACTCTATCAGCAACAAGCAAAGGCCGCTGGAGGTTTGTAGTGCTTATATAATAGTCTGTTAAATCATACATAGTAATATAATAGTCTGTTCAATCATACATAGTAATAGTTATTAATAGTGTCTGGTGTCACATGGAGTTATTTACTCTGTTTATAGTCGCATCTGAAATTAAATAAAAAAACATTTATTATACAACAATTACGAAATAAGAAATTATATTAATTTGTTCACCTGAATCGAAGCGCGCGAGAGATCTATGTTGGGGAAGGAACGATAGTATACAGGGGAAACCTACGTGGTCGGGCAGGTGACAATACACTTTTTCACGTCCGATCGGGGAATGGAACCCCGACCGCTTAGGTGAAATGCACGTGGGTTACCACTGTGCAATCCGACCAACCAACTTGAAACGTTATGTATACCTAATCCAGAACATTTTATGCTGCATTGGCGTTAATCTTAAAGATGATTCTTTTTGTGAGGTAATTTTAAACATGACGTTAACGATAACTTACTAATTATTTGGCGATCATTTTTGTATTATAATTAATTATGTCAAAACTATCTTTTGCATTTTCAGATAATTTCGTTGTCAATCCAAGTAAGTATACGAATATAAATGTTATCTGGGTATTTACGAACCTTTTTGGTAAATACAGAAAAGATGTTAGGAAGAAATATTCCCATATTCAATATATGTTTGACAGTCCTCGTGTTTATATCCAATTAATATCTTCATTTATGAGTCAATTTAAGTCTTCATCTTTAAAGTCAAAAAAGAAATTTATATTTGTACGCAAGGTGGATTTTTATTCATTATCGAAATGTCAACATTCCATTAACTTGACGATATATGTGTGTTTTGGTGTATTCGACCAATCTGAAACACAATGCGTTATCATCCTCGTGCATTCCCTAGGGACATTGTTCAAAACTGCAATTTCGTCCTAATTCTTTTTGTTAAATTGATTCTGAACTGTTGAATCATATCTCCATTACCTTCAATATAGTAATTTAGTAACATTAGAATTGCTGATGTTACGGCTGTCCCTATGTTAAAAGTTAGTATACTCTTTATTTTTTTTTTTACAAACTTCCTTTTTCGCTCGTTGTTTTATTAATTGGTTATTATTTTCTTTTGAAAATACAGCATTGAAACAATATTCATTAATCGAGGAGATAAATTTATCAAAATATTCTCAATATGGCCGATTGGCTATTTTATCACTAGCCCTCCACCTCTTGGTTGCGAGTTCGAAACCTACCTGGGGCAGTTGCCAAGTACTGACCGTAGGGCGGTGGTTTTTCTCCGGGTACTCCGGCCTTCCTCAACCTCCAAAACCTGGCACGTCCTTAAATGACCCTGGCTGTTAATAGGACGTTAAACCAAACAAACAAACCAAACTCAATAATTCTAACCTTCTGAGTTCCTGAAATTTTGTTATATTTTGTTTTACAGACCCTGTGAATATTGCCTACCAAGGTAAGAGAAATAATTCAAAGCTAAACAATCTAAACAGACAAATGGAATATATACATTTCAATTTTCCTGGTTGGGTGAAATTATGTATTTGGATTGCTTACAAATCATATTGGAAGTCCTATGAGAAATGCTGTAGATAGATAGTTTTAAAAATAGCTTCTGAAATCCCTCTGCTGGAACATTAAACTGATGGATATACATCAATTAATGACGAGGGTTAAATAATGTAAAACATTTTTTACCGTAAATTAAATAATCATTCTTTTCAGGTGATGCCTATAATTTTGATGAGTTTTGTAGTAATCATGATGTGTATTAAGACACAGAAGTATTATTAATTTTCCATTGTTTGTGCGCAGAATGCGGCATTCTGATTGGTTGTGATTTTTTTTCATACCACTATGAAAATAATTCTCAGAATGGCGCGAAAATGTGACCTCACACAATACGACAATTGACGTTGCGTATTGATTTGAGAAAAAGAATCCCATATAAAACCAGTAAAATTGTACATAAAAAATGTTTTAAATTAGATTTTTTTTTCAAAAATTAATTAGAAGCATTCGTTAACATGGAAATACGGTACGCGGATTCCTACAGTTTGCAAACAAAATTTTCTTCATACCCGATGAAACTAAAACAAAAAATGACATCAATGCTTAAATGTAGTGTAGCTTGTTTTACTGCAGTTTTAGTTACATTGCCGTAAATTTATGATATCGGTTTACAATTAAACTGTTATATCATTTTAATAGGCTCTCAGTCGATACAATGTTTCATTAATAAAGTTCATTCAAATACGCTGAAAATTCTTTAACATTCAAGATAAATGACTTTTTATCCCATATGTTCAAAAACTTTGTCCATTTTTTTTTATTAAATGGCTAAAGTATTTTTAAATCTGCTAACGCATTTTACTACCTGTCAGACAGGTCTTGACCTGACACGTCATCAGTTTATGTGTATGACGTATATCCCCTTATTTGGTCATGTGCTTTATAATATGTATACCATATTTCTATGTTAACAGCCTGTCCTCCTACTATCGTTTCTCATCGCTGTGTCTACAATCCATGTCCTAGATGTCGGAACCACCTCATAGAATGCTGGTAAGTACTGCAAACAGGGTCCAGTTGTTCAAACAATGCTTAGACTATTCACAGTTAAACTGTGAACAGTGAAACTATCGCACTCTTCAATCTCCCCCTACCTGTTTATTTTTCGAAATACACACACTCAGAGGTTTTAGATAAAGGAGAATAAAAGATTTGCTAATCAAGTGATTAAGCTAATCACCTTTTGAACAACTTGGCCCTGGGTTGTGACTTTGAGTTTGTTCTGAGTGCTTCAGTTTAATTCCACTTGACTATATTGTATCTAACTATCAATTCTTTTTTAAAGATGCTAATATTATGATTTTTGTACAACGAACTTGCAAATAAATTATCAGACAAATTAATGAACAATTTGTTATTTCAGGACCAACCCATGTGGCGGATGTACAGGTGAAATGTACTTACGTGGAAGCAGAATACATGATTGTGAAACTATTTAAAGGTTCGTGTTACAATCAAGCTCACTATTATTCCTCCAAAAATCTGCAAGCGTATACATTTTGGCGAACTCAAATTTTCGGGAATGATTAAATTTTAAATTAAGTTGGTCGTAAAAAAATTAACCGAAACTGTAGTTAGCGCAGCTATAATTTAGTGGGATGCTTTACAACGCGAAAACGCTTCAATAATATCGCCGAGAGAAATAGTACGTTTGCTGGACTATCATCATTCTGATAGTGATACATAACAATTTCCATACACGTAATTGAATATCCACACGAACATATTTATAAGCGTTTGGAAGTGAGAAAAACTCATTTCATAGATAAAATTAGTTTCTTTATAATATTACCTTCTGTTAATTTCAGTGCATATTTTATTTTGGCGTATTCAGCGTAGAATCACTATTGCGTTAACTGAACATATTTGATATAAAAATGGATACGCTAATTCGTAATCCACAAGGGCTGCGGTGGTCACGTGGTTAATGTGTTCTTACACTTTATCACTAGCTCTCCGCCTCTAGGTCGCGAGTTCCAAACCTACGTGGAACAGTTGCCAGGTACTGACCGTAGGTCGGTGGTTTTTTTTCCAGATAGTACGGCTTTCCTCCACCTCTAAAACCTGGCACGTCCTAAAATAATTATGGCTGTTAATAGGTCGTTAAACAAAATAAACCAAAAGCTTATTCACAACGTAACTAAACTATCTGATTTTGGTGTTGCTTTAAGAACATACTTAACTATACGTGAATGGTGTATATGTTGATGCAATAAATTAAAAGTTACCCAAACAGTTCATAAACAATGTACTAGATATATAATCTACATTAAGCGTAATCATGATTTAGCGGAATCGCTAAAATATGATTACCGCTAAAATAGATACATTGACAGTAACACATTTTTATTCATTATTTCATTCTTTTTCAGGTTACACATCGCCATTGCGTGGTTGAACGGTGCTCAGTAACATTAAACGGAGGCTTAAACAACTTAGTATATTCAAATGTATAATTTAGTAAGCTTTTAATTGTAAAAAAGTGTTCAACCCTTTTAATCCATTAGTTCAATGTCTCGCCTACGTGTGAACGGGGTTACCATTGATTTTTGATATAAGCGAAAAGTGGATAAAACGGAAAGAAATTAACGACCTGAAAGGCGGTGGATTTTAAGACGACCTGAAAGAAGGTGGATTTTCAGACGACCTGAAAGAAGGTGGATTTTCAGACGACCTGAAAGGCGGTGGATTTTAAGACGACCTGAAAGGCGGTGGATTTTAAGACGACCTGAAAGGCGGTGGATTTTAAGACGACCTGAAAGGCGGTGGATTTTAAGACGACCTGAAAGGCGGTGGATTTTAAGACGACCTGAAAGGCGGTGGATTTTAAGACGACCTGAAAGAAGGTGGATTTTAAGACGACCTGAAAGAAGGTGGATTTTAAGACGACCTGAAAGAAGGTGGATTTTAAGACGACCTGAAAGGCGGTGGATTTTAAGACGACCTGAAAGGCGGTGGATTTTAAGACGACCTGAAAGAAGGTGGATTTTAAGACGACCTGAAAGAAGGTGGATTTTAAGACGACCTGAAAGAAGGTGGATTTTAAGACGACCTGAAAGAAGGTGGATTTTAAGACGACCTGAAAGGCGGTGGATTTTCAGACGACCTGACAGGCGGTGGATTTCAAGTCAGTGAGCAGCAGTACATCTTAATTAGTGTTGCACCGTTTCTAATTTCCCTGTGTATAAAATTAGCGGGTTATTATTATTGTTATAATTTGAGATTATAAAAGTGAATAAATTAATGTATGTGGATCATTAATGGATTAATTTGTTATACCTATAATCGCCCGTAACTGAGGCTACTGCAGTTTTTAAAGTGACAACTAGAAATAATTGACTTAAAGCTTTGACCAAGAGGATTAATTGTGCTAATTGGAAAATGGCGAAAATTCCGAATGGAACTTTATTTATTTTCGCCATTTTATTGACAATAAGAATTGTGAATAAAGTCATTCACACGCGAGACACTTATAATATTCATCAGACAACATCGCATAGTTTATAGGAAACAGTATTACGACATAAAAGACACATAATGAAGTTAATTGTTCCTTTTCAGTATCCTAGTTATGACAAAATTGATATTATAGATTTATGACCACTACTTTTATTATTTCTTTACCTAGTGTTCCGAATGGCAAAGTAAAACAATGGTTTTAGTTCTCTTATATTCGAATCTTTTCGCTAGGTATTCTGTATGGTCCCGGTATTGTACGGATGTAAGTCTCCTGGAAAATATCAACAGTTTACAATAATTTCAATGCGTACTAGACACTCAGAGTTCAATCGAAAAAATCATAAACGATCGCGTCTTTTGAAATAATATTGAACTATACTTGCTATACGTTAGAATAAGTGGTTAGAATGGGAGGGTAGAGTAACCTGTGACATTCTCCACATACATTGTACATCTATTTGCGTTTTCCACGATTGTTTATGACGTTCTCAACATATATATGTGACGTTCACGACTTACATAGATGACGTCATCCATACACGTATATGACGTTATCCACACATTGCTGTGATGTTCTCCAAGTACACGCGTTTCTCAATGTACATCTCAGACGTTCTGCACATACATCAGTGACGTTCAACAGATACGTATGTGATGTCCACTACATAAAATTGACATTCTCCACATATATGTGTGACGTTCACCTCATATAACAGTGATGATCTAGTCATATAGCAATTACGTTCTACACATACATCAATGGCATTCGCCATATACTTACAAATACTTATTTACCATAGGTACCAGATAACCTGTTTCTCTTATTTCATCATTTTTGTAAAATGATATCTAACATGTGCATGTGACGTCAGTCGAAATTTAATACCATAGACTATCGTTCAATAATATAGAATATAGCACTCAATGATGAGTTTTTCATTATAGAAAAAACACGAGTTTTCTCTTTTATTTTTTTATAATCCTTGGAACTGTATTTATAAAATGATTTGTTCGATATCAGAGAGATGGTCATTGAAAGATATTCAACATAAAAGTCATGAAAATTTATAACACGACACCACTTCTATTATCGGCCCACTTTTTTACACAAGTGTCAACATCGCGCCAACGTCATTTCAACGACTAGGACCAGTTGTCCATGAGCTGATTAGGCTAATCACAATTTAACTACAATTTTCAAATCCTGATAAAATAATATCTGGTAAAACTAATGTACCAAAATTTTCTGAAACTATGACACTCATTAGTCTCGTTCTACTTACCTATTTTTAAGTATTCACATATTCAGGTTTTGTAGTAAATTTCATCTTAGAAGTTGAGCTTAGAATAAGCAGGTAAAAAGGGACTGACGGGTGTTATATATACAAATGATCAGGTAAGTTTTAATGATTTCCATAAGGATTTTAAAATTGCTGTGTATTTGTGTTTAGCATTATAATTTTTGAACACGGGACCCAGATTTTTTCTGGCAGTCAGCTTGACGATTCCTGGTTTGTTCATCTGTTGTCTGTTATTACTGACGTCAGATCAATACCGAATCTCTTACTCACATTTGGTAAAATAAAGACAAAGTGACCGTATCAGTGAGTTCACATAGACCCATGAAATGTATACCACCAGAGCCAGTATTCATGCTCAAATATAAACACATTTGGTAAATCTTATAAATCATTTGTTCTTATGTTTTCAGGGGCTTCACGCCCTCGCAGCAACAACCAAAGCCATGCGAGGACGGATAATTGATTAATATGTTTTCGATAATTTGAAGGAATTTGGAAAAGCCATCCAGTGATATTTTCCATGTAAAGTTTTGTCTTCTAAACTGCTATTCATGCTTTAAACGAGTTTATAAGAAGTAGAGTTTCGCACATATTTCATGAGTATGATGATTGTTTCATTAATACTGACCCAGGCGTTCCAACTACTGAAGCGTCTTCTGCTGCATAAATGAAATAAAAGTAAACACGTGAATTTCTTGATCTATTTTTATTGTAATGATTTTTGTACAGGCGAAATGATGACAAAGTCAACTACATGAGTGCAAAAAATAATTTAAACATCTCTCTTAAGAGACTAATAATGAAACTTACATCATATAGACTTGGCCAGGTGTTCTAACACCATCGCTCTGATTCCACAGCTGGCCCCGAGAAAATAATGAATATATGAGGTACAAATATCAATGATAAACGGCTGGATTAAAGTTTACGAAAACCTGGGTTCGAATGTCAATGCACCTTTCACATATGAAGAAAAAGCACTTTCAAATACCCATTAAACTTTAATTTCTTCAAAATAATCTAAATGACCTTCAATGATCGTTCAAATTTACGCACTTTCAGGGTAAATGCAAGGGCCTCTCATCTTGTGAAGATGACGTTTGGAAAACTGCAAAGACTGTATCAAATTATATCTTTGCTATTTCCTATAGAAAATGGAAGCCAAAGTTTTTTTATTGTAAAAATTAGATGGAAAATACACCACATCACTACTGTAGATATATATACTTATGTTAGAAAGTGTAAACACCTATACTGTTAGCAACAACAGCTAAAAAATTACAATATCGTTACCATCTGTGATAAGTGCGAGTAACTCTTCAATCCGACATAACTTTAAGTAAAATCCAGAATTATGATAAAGTTACATCAAAGTACTGGTCATATAGTTATTCTTGATATCTTTGAATATGTTATAACATATCTTACTAGTATGGATATTTAACAGCGAATTTTTGCATATTGATTTGTTTATCTTTTATTGCTAGGTCCCCATTCTAAATTGTAAACTATAAAAAGAAAAAAAAATATTTTCAGAGATTTAATATTAATTTATATTATTCCGACTGAACTTTACGCAACGATAGTGATAAAACGACAGCTTTTACGATTCTAATAACGTTATTTTTACAATACAATACCAATACAGACCACAACCTATTGAGTTATCCCCCTTGTCAAATTCAATCGAGAGATATTCAAATTTGATTCCAATTTTGAATATATTCGAATATTCTTTCTCCCTCTCTCTCTCTGGTTGAAAATCACAAGAGAAATTATTTAAAAAATGAAAAATATATCAACATAATATGTTGATTTGTTTTTGTAATTAAAGATCTACGCTTAACACCAAGTAGAAACACTGAAATTATCTTTAAAATATATAGTGAGTCATATAAAAATATATAAAGTCTGTCTGTATTTATTTTATCAAAAAAGTTCACCACCAAATCTAAATATGTATACATTTTCTGAAGAGAAAAATAAAGGACCAATAAGACATTAATGAATATTAATTGACCATCGCTATTTACATATCACGTGACCAACCTATTTCCAGGAAACATTAATCCAGCCGTTGAATCCTGTTGAAATCCGATGTGGAAAATGAATGAATCACATCATCAAAAATGTCTGCCTTTCAAAATGACAAGTTTGCAAAAAATGCTTGCATTCAAATATATTGATTGTATAAGGTGTCATTAACATCGTATAATATTGTTGCATTAAGAAACAAAACCTAGACAATAGCACATTAGGTCCAATTGTCGCTACAACAATTAGGTGATTTTAATGATAGAAAAACCCTGTTTTTGTGATTATAGAAAAATCCAAATCAAAATGCAATTTCAGCTTTTCGCGCATATTGTCTATATCTACATGAAATATGAGACATCCTCAAAATGCCAATAACAAATGACTCATAATCTGTATTAAAGTGTTATCGCGACAAGTTATTTGATAGGTTCAACTTCTGGACCACAAAAAACAAGAGCTATAATCATTTCAGTATAGCATCATCTCTGTTCACTAGGATAGAATTTAGGTGGCAAGAGATGAATGTACATATGACATTAAGTCAACAGGATCCGCATGTACGCTACGAGCGAGATGAGGATACGTATGTTATTATGATATATATTTGAGCTTGTGAATTATATAAGCAAGTTGTTTAATCTATATTGATTATACTAGTCTACGAATATACAGGAAGTTTCTAGTCTAAATTACCTATTCTACGATTGAAATTAAGTACATGTAAGTCAACACATGGCACAGGAATAATGTGATAATGCGCCATAACCAATTCACATCCAACACGTGACCAGATCACGTGGCCAGTAATTGACATAAAACACGAGACCAGTATTTGAATTTGAACCCGTGATCTGTAGTTCGCATTCAGCACTTGGTCATTAAATGACATAATTGAATCAACATTTTACAGTTTGTCAGTGTAACATATTGTAAAAGACAGTTCGTACTTACAAACAAAAACAGTATATACAATGGCCAATAACAAAGCAGGCTTGTAGATAGTCTTAATCTAGGCCAAGAGCTTATATCTCTAAAACAATTAGATATATCTATAAAAGGAATTAAGATATTCTGAGTTAATTGAAAATATCTTTATTGCATTTACAGATATATCTTTCACCAAATTATATGAGATATTTTGAATAACGTTGAGATTGTTTGTCCTCCACTGCAATATAAGTTTAAAAACATATTGCACCAATTCAATGTTGAAATAAATACTGACTAGGAGAGTTAACAAATTCTGGGTATATATTGCACATAACCATTTCTTACAACAAATTCAATAAATTATAAACAATAAGAAATTCCTGTCATTTTCAATAAATAAAACATTAAAAACGCTTTTGGATTTCAGAACAACACTAATATCCATTGTGTTTAAAAAACAAGATCGTATCCATTAACAGTCCCACTACAAAAGTTGATATTAAACGCAAACAAAATCGACAATTTTGATTGTCGTCAGATTCAGATACATGAGACAGATATAACGAGGCAATAAATAGCGATATTCTTAATGAAAAAAAAATATGAAGAAGCAGGAGCTTGAGTTAATCAGAGTGTATCTAAACGAAATATATGATGACGTCAGATCATGTATGACGTCATTGATAGAGTCAGACATCAATAAGGAAAACGTAGACACTTTGTTTATAAAAATAAACCTCGGTTACATAGGATTAAAAGAATTAATCAAGATGTACAGCTTTTGATAAGGTTAATGACATTTAAAAATGCAATTGTAAATCTTCAACCTTGAAGAAAAAAGAGGGGGAAAACCGGTATGTTTTCAGATAAAAATAAATTTCAAAGATATGTGTCATTAACATTATATAATTTCAAACATTTTGTTCCAACAAACACAAGAACCACATGAAAATCTACACTATCATTTCACAATGTCTACCACTGAAGAGTTTTAAAAGAGTATGAACAAACTTCGAACGTTTAAAAAGGTAGAATTTAATCTTCCCTCAAAGATGGCCTCGATGTTGCCATAATAAGATATTTATGAAAATTTTGAAAATCAATTCAAAAACAGTAAAAACTACTACAATTATTTATTTTGAATTAAGAAAAAAAAGGTATTTCTCTTCAATTGTCATCACAACCTTGCTTACCGGTTATTGTTTGGAAAACGTTATCTCTGGAATAACGAATGATATACGAGTTGATGAAACAATAATTGCCAGTTATTCTGAATAGCGAGATCGCTGGATAATGAAAATATCCGTTGTAACTTAAACTCTGGGATAACAAACAAAGTAACGATAATTTAATCGACGAAATCCGTAATATCGAATTACGAGAGCGCTGGAAAATGAAATGTTCATTTTTTTAATCTTCACTTTACAACACGACAAATCTGGAAAACGACTTTAGAAAATATTTCATACACCAAAGTACAATACCGTAGCTGACATACATAAAGTTTATATAATTTTAAAGAGAAAAAACATGTAGACAAATTTACAATCAATGTGAAATCTACCCGATCAAAAATGTTTCCTAGTATCGTTCATGATTGTCAAAGGCACCGTTTATTGTATGAAGCAAAAATAGTTTTCTAAACCTTTTTCATCAGCACAAGGTGCACGTGACAAAAATACATTTTCTTTTTTGAAAATAATTCAACTGATATAATAAAATAGTATAAAAAAGAATGTGGCAATATCACGAGAAATTAAGTTGTAGAATTTCTCCATTGAATTCTGGTCACTCTGAGGCGTTCAAACAATCAAAGGGGAAAACTGGCTTAGAAAACCTAAATCTTGTATTTTTTAACTGATTAACGTACCGGAATATGTTCTAAACTTTAATTAGAAGCACTTCCATGTGGAGCCTATCATTCGTAAGTGATGCAGAATGTAATAATGTTCAATTATATATCGACGTATTGTATAATTTTAGACAAAAAGTAATTATCATTTTTGATCAGCTGATCAAAACGAGATATACATTTCCTATACCGATAAGGTAACACAATCTTGGATATTTTGTTTCTTTTGGTCATTCGTTAGATTCGGATCAACAAGTCGTATGAGCTCGTTAATAACTGTTCCGGTTCGGTTGAAGAAAACATTAAGATTTAAAAGATCTTGAATTGAAAATGAGATTGTTCGATAATAATAATAATAGTATCTACAATAATTTGTGTAATTGTTTGTTTATAATAAAACATATTAAACATTTTCTGACGTCAAGTAATAAATACATATCTACTTAGATAAAATATATACAGTGTTTATCATACATACCTCTCTTACTTTAAATTAAATTCATTAATTAATCAATTAAAGAAAAAACTGTAAAATAACGAATTCCTGATAAAAAGTTTGTTAACAAATTTGTTCATGTGTCCAACATAACAATCATGTGCTCAGCCAAACAATAACATAGAACAGCTCACAAATAAATAATAATAGTTTATATAACACGACGGAAAAACGACGGTACAATTTCACCAGTAAACCTCGTCTGTCTAACTCGCTTGTCACGTGTCACTCCTGTGATAGCATTATGTAATGAACATCAAATTTCCCCCAAAAAATCTATATTTGACGAAAATCATCGAAAAGCGAAAGGAAACAATTTAATAATAACGGAATTTTCGAAATTACATAAATATATTTGATATGTAATTCAAAACAATTAGCTACCAAAGGCTAATATGTATATAAATTACGCATATTGAAGATTGAAAATTATTGACGCAGGGGACTTTTAAAGTTTAAATAGAAAATTCAATATTGATTATTCCAGAAGTACGCAAAATATTTTGGTGAGCCTATTTGATTTATATTTAATGTTCAGAAAGTGTCACCTAAACAGGTAGCCCAGGAGACAAACAGGATAGACAGAACCCGAGGCATTTGAGAGGTATACCCTTTTTATAAACAACAGAAACAATTAAATACATCACCAGCCAATGTACTTCCATTGAATATCATTAAGAAAATATCGTAGGAGTGTTCTCATCTTAGTTTCCCTAGTGTAATATTATAGGTATAAAAACGATCGTGTTAATGTTTACACATTTTTTGTTAATTTTGAGGATTATTATGACATGACAATAACTGGATGTAAAACCCCGATATACTGTCGTTGATTCATTTTCCGTCCCGATTTTCGTTAAACATTTTATCCTTAAACGACTTCCTTGCAATATATCGCCAAACTCATTCTAAAGTGCTCTGGATAAAAACAGTGGTATATCAAGGTTGAACCCTCACACGTTATTCTTTTTTGAAATTTACAAAATATAATCATTTAAAAAGTTGCTCGAGATAAAATCAGCCCAAACTTAACCAATTTTAATATTACGATTTATGCGAGCAGAAAGTATGAAGTTTTTGCCAAAAAAACATATCGTGTTTTCCTTGTGTGAAGAAATTTCATTGGATGAAAAAATACGAATCTGTGCAGAGAGAATTCATCAGCAAGAAAGTTTCTAAGAACAGCTAAGAAAAATATCTATTGATACAAGCTATTTTACACTGTAGATGGTCTTAATCATTAACAGGAAGGCTCATCTTACATGAAACGTGAATATATTTTTAAAACAGGATGCAAAATATTGGTAGTTATTGATCATCACGGAATGCAAGATTGTATCAACTATGTACAAAAAATAATCTTCTTTATCAATCATCAGCGTCTTTGTCCCCTTTGTGTTAAATTAAAATGAGTAAAGCCATTAATATATACCTGACACATCACATTGAAGTGAAATACAACATTCAATTTTCGTGATGTCACACAGGCCAAATAGAACCTGATTGTGACGTCACTTATGACTCAGGTTACAATGAAACCCGGTTGTGATGTCACATCTGTAACTGACTGCCTTTCATTCTGAAGTTATGACGTCATTTGTAGTCTAAAGAATCAGACACAAGCTGACGTCAGGATTTTCCATAACGAAAGGTAACCAATCACATGAACTAAAACACTCTACTGTCATGGTCACCTTGACAACACTGAATGCTCCCATGGTTACTAACGCACAACATCCAATAGGAAAACGTCTCTCATTTTGGAAACTTTTGAAGAAACATTAAACTCACGGACACTTTCGTTTACAATTACTACTAAACGTTTATCTTATATAACACCGTTTCACATATTCAAATTTAAAATGGAATGTTTTGAAAAACTGAATCCATCAAAATTATAAAGGAGACAAAGACCTGAGTAACAAAAGAAACCATAAAAATGTAAAATATATAAATATGATAACATGTTATAATCATTTTCATCGAAGATGATAACTTCTAATTTGTCATAAAGATCCGATGAACTAAACTATGTCATAGAATATGTAATAAAAGCGAGGTGGGTAACCCTAGCATGTAAATTGAGATTCTATATACAACACAATTAGCCATCTCAAAGGTAAACTCTCAAACTCTTTCTTTTACCATGTATGTCCACTTCAGTATACAGTTCATACGATGCTTTATATCTTGGTCACCACGCTATATACTTTGATATAACTCACAAGTATTATGATAATTTATCTATACAATTTATATTTATTGATTGATCAAATGTTTCAATTGCTGATATATGCAAATATCGTGACAAAGATTGCTTCTGTACAGATTTGTAACAGTACAAACTGCTCTCAAGTATCAACCATGACAGTTAATAGCAAAAGCAGTAAGCATCGATGGCAGAACATGTAAAACGGTGCCTCATGAACACATGGATACCACATGAGTAGAAAAAAGAGTTATGCGAATTACCTTTAGATGCCTACAATAGCAACATTGTCCTTTTCATTGACCAGTGGTGGGCTGTTTAACATTCAGTAAATCATTTTAATAACAGTATGCAATTAAAATAATCATACCAAATTGTAATATATAATATATATATTTACACAACTATCTTCTACACTTTTCAGCATTCTTTTTCAAAGGCTTTCTCTTAGTCCCTGTGTACACTTATGTTTGATCCCAAATTTCTGTGGCGGCCTCGGAAATAACTAGTTTTGTCATGAAGTTGCCTCCTTGTTGAACTTTTTCACCACACCTGAAATGAAATAGAAACTGAAATCATCTCTTTGTAAATTTTGTAAAACATTATCATGACCTATGCCAATGATTATTATATCTCATCTATCTAACATTTGTCAACAAATAAAAATGCCGATCACCTCGTGGATGTGAAAAAAAAAAGCATTTCGTGTTTCACACAACTTGATTTGAATACCTGGATATTCTGTTAGACTGGATTGTCATTAATCTAAATACTTACTTTTTTATATGTTCTAAAACTCTATTTATTCCATAGGACAGTTTAGCATTAACTTTTCGCTCAATGTTCAATGAAACATCCCACATGTCTGCCTGGATGGAAGTCGACTGATTGTTTAATGCAATCCAAAGTTTCCGAATACAAACAAAAACACCTGTTGCGTTTAGGCTCCATGTGACGTTATAACGATAGTCATATTAAGGTAATGTACCCGGTTCAACACATTGTTATATCGTTGCGTTTTCAAGTATGTAAATGCATGTCAATCCTTTTAACAAACACTCTAGTACATATTGCAATCATAAAAAATAACTTAAGGACTAAATTGAATTTGCCACCATATCATTTTAACACTATATTTCAGCATCTTGAAAAATCGGTTACGTAAAAACATTATTGAGAAAATACATTTTAATGCAATGGATTAAGTATGATCATTATTTGAAATAAAAAACCAACATTACAATATCGTACTCCTTCTATTTTCTAATAAACAGACTGAAGAAAAGGGTTTAAAAGTCACATGCAAAGAACCGAGACAATATTTAAAACTATCACAAATTTCTGCACAGCAATTTAACCCTTTCATACCCCCAAAATCCTACAGCAATCCCCGTGGGGTGAATATTTTCAATGTCATGGCTGGCTGATAATTGAATATGTATATAAAGCTACACATATTCATGCAATGAGAAGAAATTCAACGAGATAAGGATTACACTGGTGTTTAGTCATCCGGATGAGTTTAACTACAAGTATAATCTATAATTTTTATATATAGCATACACGTCAGTAGTACCACACGAACAAAGAAAACCAACTGGCATCAGTTGTAGTTGAAGTTTCCTTTCCCCCATATAGCTAATACCGAAAGTTGGGAATCCAATCCTTTGGATATTTACAAACACAAAGCAAAGTTACCCCTAGAAGTGCTTAAATTAGCTATGGAAGAAATATAATCTAAACAGGGTTATTTACACCAGAACCATTGTAATATCCAGTATTGTGACTTTCCACCTATCGATCAGGAAGAAAACAAATTAAAACAAAAAATTTAAACTCCCAAATGTGGTTAAGAGGACACTATCGCTGAAAGGGCAGAAAGGGCTAATTGATCAAGGTGAATCCAGCAACAAGCCAAAAGTGTGTTAAGCAGATCGTGAAGATTAAAACCGTTTAATTACCAATGATAATGTAATAATAAGTATAACAACGTTCGCACAACACTCTCAATGATTCATACAAGTATTAGGAGGAAATTACAACCATCACAGATTCATTACCTACACTTCCGCATCACCATGGCAACGTATTAAACCAAGCTTTTAGAACGTCTTAATCACGTTCCTGTTCAATTCTCAAATATGAATGTTGAAGACTTTTTTTCTATTTCATTAATATTTTTTTTTCTTTTTTTATCATTTTGTTTTAATTTAATTTCATGGATAAATTTGGAATTTGGATGGACATTTTTGAATTAGTTTATCATGAAAATATGTTTTTTGTCCATTTAAACTTATTACACATTTTTAATCGAATTTTAAGCAGTTAACATAAGTAATTTTGGTCAATATGCATTCATTATGTATCAAATTGATACACGTTTTTCGTACACGTGTACTATATACGTTCCAAGTTATGCAGAAAAGTAGATACCACACTTTGAAACCTTACTCAACATACATTTGTTGATTTGCTGGTAATTAAACAAACTGTATGCTACGTAGTTCTTTTGACATCTGAAATATGTAGTTCTGTTCCATTGTATCACAAACGATTTACGTACTTTAATTAATTTTGATAATCAACGATATAAAGACATTACATTAATTTAATTGATTTTGATTATCAATGAAATTTAATTTCACTGATAATGATTAATTAATCAACTAAGTATTTGAAGACAATACTTTATAGTATCAATGACAAGTATTCAAATTTAATTTGAGTAATGGATCGAATAAAGATTGTCCACGTATCCAAGGATTATTTGTGACGGGAAATTCAAAACATCAAAAGAATAAAACGAAAACCGTAGCACACAGTACAACAAAAATAAAAATGGATTACAATCAAATCAGAAGTTCAACTGTGGTAGCTAAAGTGAATACATATAATAATGGCAATTTGAATGAATACACTAAAATATATATAATATAGAGAGAGCACAATCACACGATTTTGTCAACCAACCAGAAAGCAACACGCTGGCACCAATTATATTGTTACTACACTGAAAGAAATCTACACATTGTTTACAAAATATCGCCATGACAACTGAACACCTTTAACCCAACCAGCCAATCACTTACTCCGACACGTTGAGGTGGCTATATCTTACAACCAATCAGGGCTCAGTTCTCTTAGGAGAATGAGAGAGACTTCAGGATGCTATAGAACAGGGTACAGAAAATGTGTATGGGAAATTGTTTAATGAAACAGGGATCATAAAAATTCCTCAGTAATCTAAAAATAGTAACACATCAATATCTTTTTTATACATATCTATATATTTGGATTTTTATAAGATATTCATGTCGAATGGTACTTGAACAAAAGTACCGATATATTGATATAATAAATAATACCAATTTATCAATTATAATGATGACCACCTGATATTCAGAATGTTCTTATTGGCGATTTATCACTAAATCACAAAGATGAATGTAGATATCCTAAGTTTCCATTGAATGCACAGAAATGAAACTATTTTCTTAGATTTTTTTCCGGGGAGAATGGAATATAAAAAAGCAAAAAAATAAATCTGTAAGTAAAAAAATAAGTCATCCAAAACAGTTCTTTTTTTCGTCTTATGGACGAGAAAAACTAATCTGCAAAAGTAGCTATACCACGGTATACAGTGTATTGTTATAGTATAAACAGTATGTTTAAACTATCGATAATATATTGTCAATAAATGGAATAGTATGAATATATACCCACCGGCAAAAATCTATTTAACAATTAGTATATTACGGGCCCTGTGCGACAATACTGTAATTAAAACTTACCAGATACACTTCCTTTCTTTCTATCATTAGTATGGCCTGTTAGCATCTTTTGGGCGCTTGAGTTGAACTTTAAGGCGCTTCATTCCGATCTGGAAACCATTCATCGCCTGGATGGCCGCTTGTGCACTTGTTGGGTTGTCAAAACTCACGAATCCTGAAACGAAATCACAATAGATTAATTAACAGTTCACGTCGACATATATTATTAAATATTATACAACTTTACTTTGAACTTTCATTTCTCTTACATTTTTTTGCAACAAATCTGAAACAGGTTATATCAGCCTCTATTAAAATAACTAGTTTATTCGGATATATTGGATTTACTCTGGTGATAACGACCATATTTGGATATATTATGATGATAACGACCATATTTGGATATATTCTGATGATAACGACCATATTTGGATATATTCCGATGATAACGACCATATTTGGATATATTCTGATGATAACGACCATATTTTCATTAATTGCATGTTCAATATCCTGCTTGTGTTTTGTATAATCCTCCCAATTATTGATGTTCAATTTCACGGAGGTACTTTTTCGCCGTTTTCCCAGTCGGACATATCTTCAGAACGAGGCTGATAAATAATCTCAGAACGCAGCTGATACGTACCAAAACACTTGCTCTGATTGGTAGCTCGATCAACGTAGACTTTTGCACTGATCACGTTTCCAAACGGCATAAACATTTGGGCCAGCTCGGCGTCGCCAAATTCCTGTGGTAGGTGATAAATAAACAGATTGCATCCTTCAGGACCTAAAAGAGAAAAAGGAGGTAAATATATGTTTGCATCTTAAAGTGACTCTAACTGTAAGAATCTGAGTTGGATATTAAATGTTATCGGGTCTAATATCTTAAACAAAGATCATATAAATAACACTTTCATTTAATTACGAAAATTAAACGTGTCTGCAACCGCATGTTATAAATAACTAAATCAGTGTGAAGTGATAACACTATAATTCGGTAGATCCTAAAATTACATGTTACCGAGCGTATGTAGAACGCTGTTCGGACTCAATTCGTCTTTGTCGGTGTAGCATTCTCTACAGACTTCAACCGAGGTAAACAGCGTTTGAAAACGTGTAAATATATATGTGTAGAACATTGTTTACGGTACAGACTCTGGTATGGCTTTTATGAAGACATATATAGATATAAAACGCTCTATTACCGTTAAATAATAATGAAATCTACAGCGCTTTATATATACCACAGATTATTTCATCACAAAACCAATCATCGTCTATCTCGTCATGACTCGTCCGTCAACAAAGATATTATTTGTATATGTTATATATATTCTATATTTAACATTATATTAGTATGTGAGCTGATGGATTCACGATTTACATCTTGTGAATTTATTTTGAACGTCTCGCAATTTTGTCAGTGAAATCATACGTTTATTTTCGCGTCTTATCCTAAATCAATACGTGTGTGATTAACCTATATGGGGGAGCATGGCTTCCTCACTGAAGTAGTAATAGCCGAACGTCGGTAATATATGTTGTATTATAAACAAATCAACCGATGAACCATCCAGAGGTGAAAATCTCTTAATCCGAACAAAAGCCAGATTTTCTTCAATTGAATTTGATATTTCAGTTGTGCTATCTTCTATTTCTCTATTTTATTTGTCATTTGTATCATTGTTATTATGTCTTTGTTTGTTTTGATTTACTTTATTCATTTCTTATTTTTAATTTTTTTTACTTTTTTTTATAAATGTTATCGTTCAACTTCAAAGGCATTAGAACCTGTCAACTGTCATTCTTTGGTTTGATTTACGTTCATTCATTTATTTTTTACTGTTTTTTTATAAATGTTATCGTTCAACTTCAAAAGCATTAGAACCTGTCAACTGTCATTCTTTGGTTTGATTTACTTTATTCATTTTTCTTAAAACGTTTTTTATAAATGTTATCGTACAACTTTAAAAGCATCAGCACTTTCATTTCTATACTTCATACATACCCTGACCTCCTATGTAAGCTCCTGTAAGACAAATAAATAAGGATTACACGTCATGCTCAGTTTGATGAATAATCAATATCACATTAAATGGCACCAGGATTCCATTGTTTCAAGAATATGTTTGATATTAAATAACAATGGCGATCATTCTACATCAGCAAAACTGGTCAGCATCATCACTGTTTGTATGACCTGAACGGAAGTATTGAATTCGTCAAATTAAATTTTGGTGCCCCGTAATATCAATGTACATGTATTAGTAATTATTTTTTTAGGGCATTAATTGTAAGGACTGACCAAAACATGCACAGGTTTTACGGACGTTCAGCCTCTCAGAAACCCTAAATCACTTAACAGCTCCCCGCAAATATTTTCTTTTTTATAGTTTTCAAAAAACTATTATATGTATTTCTTTGAATTTTTTTCATTTGTTCCTTTCTTTTCCTTTTTCTTCTTTTTTCTTTGTTATCTTCAGTGTTTTATTTTCTTTAATTGCTATTTATTGCTAATTTTGTTTTGTTACATAATATTCTAAATCTCAAAAACATATATTATTGGGTATTTCTCTGTGAGATCAATGTTTTGAACATACAGATGACTTTTGCTTTGAGACGGACCTAGATATCCCTGATTATTCAGTGCTAAAATTGAAACCAATGAAAACTATACAGCCCCTGTTTAAGGACATGAGGGCCCCAAATATCAACATACCTTCTTTCTGTGTAGCCGGAATAAGTGTCGCATGTTGTGCCAAGGCCTGTTGCATTGTGGGATATGCAGCGGGGTAGGCTATAAAATAACAATTTGATGATAACTTTATGAATAATAATGACGTCACAGCAAACAATACTAAGTGATGACACGAATGAAAGTCTATCTATAGAAACCATTATCATTCTCATCGAATCAAATATAATAAAACTACTATCTTGATGCTGATAAAGTTTCAGTCCATCTTAACGGAATGGTAAGTCACATAAAAATGACAATTTAAGTTTAAGTTTATGAATTTAATTTTCCAACTATAACAAATAATTGTTCATTTTATCAACATCAAAAACATTTGCTCACCGATTCCGGCATACGGCTGGACGCTAGCATAAGCTTGTAG
Organism: Pecten maximus; assembly: GCF_902652985.1. Taxonomy (NCBI): domain Eukaryota; kingdom Metazoa; phylum Mollusca; class Bivalvia; order Pectinida; family Pectinidae; genus Pecten; species Pecten maximus. Next base: position 2,798,933 of record NC_047031.1, on the reverse strand, counting down.
GGGATCACCATTGGCCATAGCTTGTGCTGCAAAGGGCAGAAAAGTGTTACGTGCTAAAAAATGAAGAGAAAAAGGAGAAAATCTGTCATAACTCGATTAGTCGTTAGTAAAATGAGAAAATGCTGTTCATTCCTCAGTTAACCTACATAGTTAGTAAACAGGACAATACGGATTGGTTAGTTTCTAGTCCTTAAATGAATGCAGTTACGAATTATATAAGCTAGGCTAAAGGGAGACAACTGTGTAGTTGTAAGATTTGTCAAGTGTCTTGTTACATACAAGAGCTTGGTTAATGATAAATACATACAAAACATGCATTGTTAGTGGGTTTTTTTTCTCATTCTTTCTTTCTTTTAAAAAAAAAAATCATATAAGATTCTAAGAATCGAAATGTCATCTGAATAAATAACTTTTGTTCTCTTTTCACATAATGACGATTCACTGTTTAAAAGTCATGTTTATTTTAATTCAAATGCATTGCACAACATTATACAATTTGTATGTAATTCAAAGTAAATGACGAATAGAAAATATGAACACCCAGTGCACCATATTTGTGTGCAGAAATGTTATCGCTTTCAGCATGGTTACAATATCTATAAACAAAACAAAATTGAGACATCGTGGGTAATTACCCAATTACGTATGTAATTAGTTATTAGTAATTGTTATTGGTGAGTTTAATGAGTTTCAACAAAGGGGGGTAACTTTGTTATTAATTATTTCATGAAAAGTGTTTCATGAAATTTGTAATGGATAACTGTTTCATTTTATAGGACGTGAGATATTCATACGTATACATACACCCAGGACTATAGTATATCGTTAATAGTACTATAAAGTTATAAACTTAACGCAGTGATCAGCAAAACAACTCAGTAAATGTAAATCGTAGGAGAATTATCACTCTCGGTATTAATCTATATTCTGTCACGTCAGAAATTTATCACGAGTTTTCTGCTCTTTCAGGAAGATAATTTTCTACTACTCGAGTTGTCTCCCTTTTGGTGGGATATAAGTAGTGTATGAAAATGAAAAATATATCTAATGTGAATAAATGATTTGCATCAAATATATATTCCAAATATAACAATTTGTCATAACTTTCATAGATTATATTAGCATGTGCTCTATATGCATGCTTTGAATTTATTGATTAACAGCACATATGTCATTATGTTAATATATATATAATATATAGTTCTATTTCATAATAATTATCAGAAGAAATATCTCACTGTGGAGCATTCAGCAATCAAATAAGTATATCATGAATGTAAGGGGAAGTAACTAGTACAGCAAGAAGATAATATGTTTTTGCAAAGAGAGGAAATGGACATGAACTTTGAATATACCTGGTAGGATGTAGGCGGAGGTACCGTTATCTGGAAGGAAAATATAAATAACATAATGTCACGTGATAGCAAAAGACTGTTTCTGTTATGACTTCATTACTTAAGCAAATGTAAGTATTTAAATTCCTTATATTTGTAAAAACTTTCAAAAATCAGATAAAAAAAACCTGAAAATGTTACAAAAAATGAATTTTATACCAAAGATGTCTCATATTTGGTTGTGCACATGGCGACATACATCGATACACAGACACAACACACATTCCTACATTAGTTTCTCGTTCTTGATAAATCATTACATGTATATCAATGTTTTGTCTTTGTCCCATAAGCATTAACGACTATTATATCAATCTGTATTTCAAAGGATGACATCCAAAACTAGTCCGGATGTTAAACTTGATTTGCGTATCGCTGACAACGTTTCGATATTGGAGTGTTACATTAAAATGCTCTGTGTGTCGCAGTCATATATTGGTTTTATTGTTTTTATCCTCTACTGAATATATTTGATAATTTATTACTTTTTTGACGTGAGTGATCAAGCAGTGTGATTTTGACAGTGTCCATAATAACAAAATCATAATTCTAAATAAAAAGCGATTAAGAGAGAGTGAAATTCGAAACGAAAAATACAGATTTACATGGAGACCCTTGGAAATATACAGAAATGGTATCAGGTGTCTCCAAAATATTTACATACCAATTTTGCATATACGAAAATTATGTCTAATTTGTTGAATAAAATTATTAAAAGTGTTTTCTAGTTTAAAACAACCAGTTAATTTAACTGCTGGTTGCAAGATATGTCAGCTTGGTTATCTTATATTAAAACCACAATCACAACAGAAAATATTTCAAATCCAAATTTAACATCAAGACTTCATATTACTATGATAAACTTTGAAAAGTACTGGTGATATCTACTAACTATGTTTGTATTGATTAAGAAAAAAATATTGATATCAAGCCTCATTGTCTTAAATGCATGTCGAATCTAAAATTCTGATTTGTATTTAAATTAATTACAGTTAAAACTAAACAAAAAATACATAAATAACTTGCACATAATATGAATTTGAAAATAAAATATAATTAACAAAATTTCAATGGAATTGAAGTCAAATAGGTTTAATTATATCTAAGGTAATGAGGACTGATGTAGTGATTCCTAAAATAACCTGAGTAATTTAATTGTGGTGAATTTACCTGCGTAATGAGGAATTCCATTGGCGTAAATCTCTTGTGTTTGTCCATTCGACTGTGACATCTGGAAACTTGCCACAGCAGTAGGCGAGAGAACACTAGGTGGGCCTCCATTTAGGGTCGGGGTACCTGACCGCGGGCAAAATTCGAAGTCTACAGATCAGTATAAAACCCATTTCTATGGTTAGTAAAGGGTTAAAATATATATAAATAGGTGTGAATATTTAACACTGTAACCTAGCTCTATATAAATTACTATATAAAGATCAAATGGATTAGAACAACAGCCAGCAACTACAGAAAAACCTTTATATACCGTCATCATTTTTGTCTTCATAAATGAAGAATATAGACGTAATGCCCAATTTACGTAACAATATTCATTCTACCTAAATCTACCTAAATCTCTGTTGTTGTTCGCAGTCTAACAAAATAAAGATATGTCTAAACGATGAATCTATTAATCTATATTTTTCATTTTGCTAAATCGAAACAGTACTGTTGTTATATCTGAAAACATCTTTAAGTTGTTATTAAATTACAACTATTCACTCCTATCTGGAAGACGATATCGATATGTAAAATGGGGCTCACCACTTGCTACAAGGGATGCTGTAGTGGGGGTCAGGGCGGCTGTAGAGATCCCATTAGGGGCCGTAAGTCCCCCTACCTGGGGGATGTGGGCTAGCGTCGTGACCGGGCTAGTCAGGTATGGACCCTGAGAAGCGGCGGCTGCTACAATGGCCGCTTGTTGCTGGAAAAAAAACAACAATCACTTAATGTCGCTTGAATCAATGAAAAATCTGTAGCAAAGAGAGAAACGTCATCACTTGAAGAAACCATTATAACGTTTTGTTATAACGTCATTTTAATGGAATTCTTGCAACTTTTATGTAATGATTTGGTAATAATGTAATGTTATGTGATTACCTCATCACCAAATGGTTTATGTGTACTACATATAACGATGACGTCATCACTTGGTGGTGAGAACATTTAACAAATAGATCTCGTCTTTTCCTTGCAAATAATACCTGTCACTAATTCAGGGATCGCCTATTGCAAATGATATTCATTGGATATCTCATATTTTGGCGTACTGTCGATTCTATTTCCGCAATATTAGAGGATATTTCACCACGAATTTCATAACATTCGAGATCCTCTAGATTTATCATATACAAACCTGAGCGATAGCACCATAAGCACCAATCTGTGATAGAGCAAAAGGATTTAGAAGACCAAGAGGTCCTGCCATTTGTTGCATCCTGCGGAGTTGTCGTTCCTTCTCGGTATCGGCAAACTTGACGACAAGGCTTGAAGAAGCACCCTGGCAAAGAAAAAATGAATATCTTTTGCTATATTTGAGTAATATATTATTTTTGTATATATATTTTTTTAATTTCATGGCGTCAGATTTAAGTTTACTTTACATTTACTTGATATAAATATGAAACCAGATGTCCAATATCTACACCCATCCTTATGATAAATTCATTTATATGCCTTGCCCATAAATCGGACAATGGTAAAATTTAGTTATATACATAAGATGTATGTTGCCATAGTAACGATATATCGGTAGAGTGTAGTTATATAAATTAGATATATGTTTCTATGGTAACGATATATCGGTAAACTGTAGTTATGTAAAATAGATGTCTGTTGCCATTGTAACGATATATCGGTAGAGTGCAGTTATGTAAATTAGATGTATGTTGCCATGGTAACGATATATCGATAGAGTGTAGTTATGTAAATTAGATGTATGTTTCTATGGTAACGATATGTCGGTAGAGTGTAGTTATATAAATTAGATGCATGTTTCTATGGTAACGATATATCGGTAGTGTAGTTATGTAAATTAGATGTATGTTGCCATGGTAACGATATATCGATAGAGTGTAATTATGTAAATTAGATGTATGTTTCTATGGTAACGATATATCGGTAGAGTGTAATTATATAATATAGACGTCTGTTACCATGGTAACTGGATGTCCATTTGTGAGAGTACGTACAGGCATTGTCTGACTTCCGTGTAGAGCGTTGATCGCTGATTGGGCCTCAGCATGTGACGTATATTTCACAAAAGCACAGCCTGTAAATAACAAATATAGATTAAAAAAAAATGTACAGCAAAAACAATCATAACAATAATAAAATCACAATAAGTGGGAGAAATATGTAGCCAGGCACGTTATATCTGAACCAATCTGCCACCGCAGTGACAACAACTAAGTTGTATATTTCGTTACCATTTTCACGTTTTGTGAATTACAGATGTGTCTCAAAATCCAGATATGTCTTCATTATATAGTGTTTATAGCATCTTGTACATTAGATAACACAAACAATATCAATATAGTGTAGCCATTATCATCGTATATGTGAATGCAGGCCTCCGATCAAGACCATATAGCATACAGTGTTTAAAAATTCTCTCAAGACGTTTTAAAATTAAAACACTGGAAGTAACCAGAATTCCACACGATAACTACATCCATGCGGATTCAATTGCATGGCTGGCTTAGTAGCTCAAAGGTCAAAAAATGGAAACCTTTGTAAACGTTAGTTTTATGTCTTAACTCAATCACCCCTAAAGACACATTTGAACTCTTCCAATTCAAATGTTGGAATAGTTCATTATGACACTTCAGGGGTGGATGAGTTAAGGCACAAAAAATAGTGTAACAGCTTACTGGTCAACAGGCAGAAAATTATTGCTAAGGTTTTACTGGTCCAGAAGTAGAAAACAATGGTAATGTAGTTTATTTCGACAGGTGGTAATACACAAGAGAATATATATTGTTTATTGATCAACATGTAGAACACGATGACATCGTAATTTATTGTTGCACAGGTAGAAAAACATGTTACTGTATGAGCCAGTAAGCACTTGTGTTGGGATAATGTTCTGTTGTTTCTAAAAGAAACAAACATTCTAGCATGTCAGATCCAATGGAAACCATTAACATGTCAAAGATGAACTTACCTTTACTGTTTCCGTTCTGGTCCCGTAAGATTGTGCACTCCTCAATGGAACCGAAGGGCTGGAAAAGTTGTCGTACCTCGTCCTCCGATTGTTGCTTATTCAACATACCAACAAACAATTTTCTGTCTTCTGAAAAATAGCAAAAATAGAAAATACTTTGAATAAATAATAGAAATTGACTATATCGTTCAGTACGAATTCTGTGGAACGATCACGAACACAAAATATAAAATTTTCGGAGGAATCATACTAGAGTGTTTGTTTATAGCAGCAAATTTAAGCAATATGAATATTCATGAGTGTTAGGATTGCAGGTGTTTCTTTGTACATTTCCCTCCTCCTACTCATCACCGTCAATTAACATGTAAAGAGTCTTAAACATCAGGTAAACATGGTGACATTCCATTTCAAAGCAACGTCACAATTTACTTAAGCATGAAATATATTCCACGACTGCCTTGCATATACATTATTAATGAACAAGAAACTGGTCGATATCTGACGGGTCACATGTCTGCATCTGAAAGAGAATTAACAATACCATAACTGAGCTAGGGTTACTTATTTATGTTTATGTTAGCGACGATTGGATGTTTTGAGAGTATGACCCAATTCGGCTTTCATGATATGGTTATGTGGACACAGTCGTATGTAACGAAGTTTAAGGTATCGTGATATGTTGGAAGATAATTCGGCGGTTTGTGATAATGAGATTTATCCTGCAACTGCCACCGCATTGTCGGAATACACCCACCGTATATATTTTTGCTGTATACGGCAGTGACGGAAAACAGCTGTATTTTGGAATCATAGCACGTGCGTCAGTTCGACTGACCTACTTCAAAGTTAAACTACGTTTAAAAGGCGAACATATTTCTGTCATTTTTGACACGGTTTCACTTCAAAATGATTATTTCTGATGATTATTTTGATGTCTGTTGCAGAATAAATAGAATACATGGTCAGTGTCTTAAAATATAAGCTGTATTTTTGGCTCGGGACAGAAAGACAAAAGTGGCTCTCCAAGGCTCGCCACTTTTGTCTTTCTTTACCCTCGCCAAAATACAGCTTATATTTTAAGACACTGACCATGTATTCTCTCTATATAGTTTAAACAGGGAAACTATTCACCAATTATAATATAGGTAACGATGTGTCTGTCAACGTTTTAGCAATATGCGGGTATGACGTCATAATTAAGCTTTCGTGTGACAAACCACTTAATATACATATCTCCTGCTACGATTCCAAAACTAAATGAATAGAGACAGTTCAGATCATTTTCGCCTTAGCCTCATATGTCAATAAAATCATTTCCTAGAAATCGCCACGCCATCCGATGCTTACACGTGTACATACATGTGCTTACACGTGTACATACATGTGCTTACACGTGTACATACATGTGCTTACACATGTACATGCATGTGCTTACACGTGTACATACATGTGCTTACACGTGTACATACATGTGAAATTAATTCCGGGAAATAAAACAAACTTCGGATTGAGTTTTATCGATCGGAAAGTGGCTAGATTGGTGTACATTACAATGTGTATTACACAGATATTGATGGACAACGAGATTAAAATGTTAGTATTATTGTCAGACACAGTGTCTGATGTTCAGAACGAGGCTTTCGACTTTGCAGGTTGTAGTTTACATGGTACGTTGTTTACACAGAGCAGCATCAAAGCCATTTCCATCATTTGTACCTAACAGTGAAATCCGACCTTAAAATATCCAACATGGATTTAGAAGTGTGGACTAGGCTTATTTTGATAAACATCATTTACAAAAATATGAACGTTGGCATTAAAATAGGCCAATGATTTGTGTCAATTCTAAAGTGTCCCCAACAATAAAGAACGCAATTTTAATAAAATAACAATGAGTAATTGTTGTGTTGGAGAACGGGAATAAACAATTGGTCTGTAAACAGAGAATAGTGGGTCTATCAGAGATAACATGTCGTCTATTGAATGCCAAGGGCGTTAATCACTCAAAGCTAAACTCATTCGGGGAAAAAATAAATGACTGATCGTAAAAACAAAATGCCAGCTCGTAAATTAATCATGAGAGTCACGTCCATACACAATTGTATACTGGAAACAATATCCTGGACGAACGCTTCACAATCGTGATATATCACAAAAGCTGTTGGTTCAATCAAAGGCCATTTTGAAAGGCAGTCATTACCAACATTACTGACATCGGAGAAAGGAGTATATTGTTTGAACGTATATGTGTGTTTCCTGATAACAGCATTCTTTACTTATTGTGCCGATAGCGCTGTAACTTGTTTGGGGATGCTATATATCTGGTTTCAGATGGTGTAATGTTTTGCAATTTTACGAAAAGTACAAAACAAAATGGATGAATAACCATGCAAAGTCCGAAACTGAAAAATCGTTCTCTCAAGCGTGCGTTATTTTCAAATTTGAAATATGAAAATAGACCACCTTGCAATTTACACCTCACTTGCCATATTTTCAAGGCCCATGTTTCGAAACATGAAACATTGGATTGGGTTTAAATAGAATACATCAAAGGATTTTATGTTTCATTGCAGAGAATATAATATATTTTGATAAGAGTTATACAAGAAAAAATCTAAGTTAATAAGAAATAATTGACAAAATTGACTGATGGTGTCATTTAGATAATTGACGCTAATTTTGCCCTGAACAAATACAAAATATATAAAGAATGCTGAAATTAATTCGATATTGTTGTACTGAAAAGTTATCGATATATCTGCAAAGAAAACTTTTGAAAATATATCATCAGAAAACATTGACGATCGAAACAAACCAATTCGTATTAAAATGTGTTAATAATGAATGCGTTCTATGTTCAGTCCTATATAGAGATTTAAATAGAGACAGGTGACACATTGATTTGTATAAACGTAACAGCTTAATCAATTCTCAAACAAAATTCTGAATCTGACTGAACATGCCATTAAGCAAACGGAAAGTGATGTCACATGGTTTAATAGACAATCGACAAACCAATGAATATAATGATTTATGTATGAATTGTTTTGACGGGAATATATTTATTCTGTTGCCGGCAGTCTAACCCACACAGTATTGGTAAGTATTGTCTCAACAGAGTATTGACAAACAACGGCGGCTGATTGGTGGCAGCAATACATTGACAGAACCACAATGGAGATGTTATTGGATCTATAAACCGGGATGTCAAACCTTCATTACTTTGAATGGTGACATCAGACCAGGAATGTCATACTTGGGTATTTTAATGTTCTTTCAGAATTATTCATTATTCTAAAAAAAAAAATGCTTAACCCACGTCCTCTTCTATAAAATATTAAGTCTAAATATAAAAACATCTATTTTCACATTATATAGTACCATTAAGCACAAAAAATAATGTCAAATTGTCACATTGAACAAACTGAACGCAATCACGTTGGTTTATTTCTAGACTTAGTGATATTTGTATGATTACGATAGTAGCATTTTATTTCTTAAATTGTCTATCCATATACTCCATACACGTATACCTAGTCTATGATATCAAGCTATCTTGATCACTGCGGTATAAATAAGTGAATGGAAACTCGATTTCGGGTACACGTTGCACGTGCATGACCACGTGTTTATCTTATAAATATCATGGATGTCCGCGTGGTATGGAAAACACTGGAGATAAAACGAAATTTCAATAGACAATACAAGACTGAAAAGAGAGGAGTCTGATAATAGCATGGCGAATGCTTGGCTTAATGGTGAGTCATGATTCTGGAATACAGCGAGAGTCGGCGGCAAACTTCTAGTGGAATTTTCTCTGCGATTTTACGAACCAATTAGGCGACAGGATCCCTCGAGGCGGAAACAGAGAATGGAAAGCAAATGAAAGAACCGAAATATCCGGCCAGGGCACAGAACTCCCCGGAGACGCCGTATAACATGTGCCATGAATGTTTTGCCGTCACAGAATGAACGTGTATCGACCATTATGGTTCCTATGGTAATGCTAAATGATTACTAGCGCTAAGCGAGCTCTGAGAGAATTTATGTCACATCTGATTTGGGTGCGATTTACATTACAGTAAGGGCATTTCCCTGTCCGTTCATGAAACATTTATTAAGCATTTTGTGAAATATTTCAATATGCATACAAATATGATATACAATAAAACGACAATATGAAATCTGTCAACATTATGCAACAAATAGCCTTACAAAACCAACAGTTTAGAGCAAAAAATGAAACTAAAGAAACATTGAAACACGAAAACCACCACAAATTTTAAGTGATTAACTCTCTGAATAACAGCTGTCCACAATAACACAATCTAATTGTTGGTGTGCACGTGCATTACGTAGAGGTTACAATTGCTGTATGTTTTTTTTTTCTTTCTGAACGACATTTTTTTTTTACAATTCTTACTGTTTTGAAAATATTCCTGGTTGAACAGTTGAGTTTACTGTCGAACTCACTCACTAGCACATAAAAGACATTAAAATAGAGAAAAGGTTGTTCTTGATAAAAGAATGTTCTTCTAAATACCAACATACAATTTTTTAAGTGAACGAGTATCTTTTGGTGGATAAACGTTCCCAATATATAAATACTGTGTACAATAAACCCTGTTAATATCATTTGCGTGTCGCCATTGTTTCAGCAGAAGTACAAAGCAGTCGTATATTATTTCAAGAGTAGTTGTATATAGTCTCTATCAAATATTTATCTCCCCGTCGCAGTAGTAGCACCATGTATGGACAACCTTGGAACATCAATTTTCATTTAAGGATTGAATCTTGATTTGGTCGATTTCATGGGGTCATGAATTGAGTTGCTCTTGAGACAAATTTGTCTCAAGAGCAACTCAATTCATGACCCCATGAAATCGACCAAATCAAGATTCAATCCTTATATTTCAATTGCTTGGTTTTTTTTCGAATAAAAAAGTCGGTGTAGATATTAATGTCTCGTAGCTTGTGCAAGTCTAAATGGGGAAAAGCCCGAGGAGTTCCGGATTGTGCATGTCTAGTCGGTCGAGTAAAATAGTCCGCCATTTTAGGATTAAAAAACAGTATTACTTTGTCAAAATATAAGTATTTAGCATATTTGGTCTTTCATAAAATACAAGAATAAATCATATATTTGATCATTTTGATAATTATTCCATGTTTATAACAACAATATAGAAAAACGCGAAATAGTTCCGCGGAAGGATTTTAACCATGTATTCATACACACTGATCAGTGTTAATCTGGTCAAATTCATGAGCAAATGAAACAGATTAAGTTTGGTAGTTTCATTGGGTCCAACTTGAGTAGAAATTGAAATATAACAGGATAAAGGAGCCTTATGCAAGCCTTAGCAAACTACACAAAAAGACATGTACGTCACAAATACTACTCTGATATCGGTATTAGTGGGTTATTATTTTCGGACACCAGTATTTTAATAGTATTCTCAATATAACCGTTTAACAATTAAACAGTATTATTAGTACATTTATTGTTTATTATTATAACTGAAAAACAGTGTTACCGTTAACAAAATTAACGTCATATCATACTTTCTCTAGAATATTCCAAAATAATTATCTCTAAAACTAAAATAGCCAAAATTATTATCCCTTAAAATAGTTATACCACTAAAAAAATAACCAAAAAGAATTATCATTAAGATAGTTTTACCTCTAAAATAGAATACCCAAAAATAATTATCGCTTAAACAGTATTACCATAGAACTAATATTATTACCAATAGTATTACTACTGAAATATCATGACCGCTAAAATGTAGTACCACTAAACAGTTAATGACAAGTCAGATTTATACGAAGTTCCTCACATATACAGTTCACAGTTGATTGTCTACAATATTTCAAAGTAAGAGTAAGCACTACCCGTAATTGTCATATTTTTTATTTACTTTACTATACCGTCTGGGTATTTCGGCCAAGTATCCCTTGTGTCACATTTTGGATTCTTTAAAAAGTGTATATTTCCGTCAACTCTGATACAGACTCGTATCAAAACACTATCATTTCACAACTTGGAAATCAAACACGCAATTTAAAATTGTTCCTATCAGTCATTCTCCATTTTGACGACAAACACATTAAGATATTGCTTTTTGAAACGCTTGGTATGATCATCACGGTGATTGTGAATCAAATGTAATGACGTGTACGATTTATGTGTAGTTGTCATGGGAACTATAATATCAGTGTGTATATCATACAAACTGAAGAGATGACACATAAATATCACCGATTGAATCAGACTCTGTCATTGTCTAAATTGGAACAGTCAAACTATGAGTTGGTGCCTGATAAACAGCCTATCATGTGTACAAATATTTGAAAGTATTTTACCCCCAACGTCATCAAATTACATTTTATGAGAATCTTTCATAAAAGTTATGAATGCAACTGCCATTCCCAAGTAGGAACCTGTGTATATATGGGATAATATCCCATTGAAACGATTTCAAATTAAATATGAACTATGCTGTACATGAAAATAAATTTAGAACGTAGCCACGTGATGAATGGGATGCTGGATACCACATACACCTGAATCATATTGTCTACAAAAAAAAAACTGATCCATCTGAGAAATATTATAAAGAATAACAACTGTGTGATAAATTTTATGTGTTAGTCAGGGTGAATCCGGGATTTAGTTTCCGACCAGAACAATGGATTAAATAATCTTAGCAACCATAAACCGTCTTAACGTGGTATAGATCAAAACATCAGGGCAAAGTTGCTGGGATTGGGCTAATCACAGTTTTAACAAAAAAAATTAAAATCCTGAAAAAAAAGTTCCTGGTATGAATTACTTGACAAATATTCATTAATCTATAGCACTCATCCTTCCTGCCCATTTTAAGAAATGAAATTTCCAGAAATCAAGTGATTAAGCTAATCTACTTTTGAACAACTGGAGCCCGAATGCATGGGTGATCTCGTATTTGAATATCATGAAAATATTATCACGGTTAAATATATATATTTTCAATTGTGTTACTGTTATATTAACGTAACTGTCCTAGTTCTAATAGAAAATAAACTGAATGTTCATTCTACGAAAATGTACATATAAGTTACCTTATTCTTCTTTGAAATAAACGTAACCTACCTACATTTAACGACTGACACCTCTTCATAACTGAAATTAGACTTTACATATTTACATATATTATGCGACAAACGTCGACATCATACATCTTTCTTTAATTTGAATGGAGTGTTACAAACAATTCAAGTTAACTATGCTTTAAAATTTCTGTGTCAGAATAATGCTCTCAACACGTTTAAACAAAAAAGAAGGATAATAAAAAAATAAAGCAGGCAGATACCAATAACTAAGTACTCTGCAGCCCACCTAATATCGATAAAGGGTATGCCGCTACCTTAACACAATACAGGATTCATTCTGAGTCAGATACTTTGGCGTAAATAATGCATGGCTGCCTAAGCCTTAATGATATCGAATTGTTCACACCGAGAAGCTAAATCCAGCTACAATATAGCAAAAAGCGTGAACGTACGATAGCATGTGACGTCAAATATTAATTAGCAATAACTGATAGCACCTGTCGTTATATATCAATTAGCACTGTTATAAATGTATCTTAGTCAAGTATTTTCTTGAAATTATCTATGTTTTATAAATATTTACTTCATTTTATATAAATTTACAGCGTTGATAGAGAATATGGTGTTAAATGGCGGATCAGGAATTCTTTATATAAAATGTGTGTATACCAAAGCGTTATCCTCATTATTTCAATTAGTTTACGTATCTGAAACTTAAGTAATTTCTACCTTTTATGAGGGCACATATTTCCTAACAGAAACAAACAAACACGATGGTGTGTTAATTGTATGCTAATCAAGGTAGACATGATAAATATAACATACCCCATATGGACTAAACAATGAGACTGTCAATGTCAATCCTGTGTTTAAAAGATCTTGGGGGGGGGGGGGGGGGGGGTGGAAGTGAAAATATATCTTTATTTGCAGGTATTTTAGATTGTCTCCTACGCCCTATGACTTGTGTTATCTTCACGCAACAGTGAAAAGTCGACAGGAGTTATTGTTATCTGCAGGTGGCCTAAGATCAGGTGGCCTGAGATCAGGTGGCCTAAGATCATCAGGTGGCCTAAGATCAGGTGGCCTAAGATCATCAGGTGGCCTAAGATCAGGATGGACTGTAATAGGAATCATTTTAATGGGCGCTATGTGTCTAGTTACTGCCCACATCGCGGGGCACCTCGACACCGAATACGACAAGTGTGTATGTGTGTGTGAGAGAAGGGGGAAGGGGGAGGGGAGGGGATTTTTAAGAAATGCAAAGAAATTTCCCCATATCACTCATCAAAACAGGTGCATAAAGCCTTTCTATATTTAGTACTCGGCCTAAATGTTATTTAATTCAAAATTTATATAAAAGGCACTGTTTACTTGTATATCTATCTGGTTTAGTACCTTCATTTCACAAGACTATTGGAGAGAAATAGGAAAACTGTTTACACACCGAAATCACTAGACTGGCTCCTGTCTCAAGAATATTATAACTAGCATGACTATAGATGAAGTTGAGCTTCATAATTTTGGTTTGTAGGATATGTCAGGTTGAGGATCCTAAGTTTCACACCTTGGCGAGATAATCTAGTCGAATTCACTTCGCGCTTGACTGGTGGGCAGTCTTTAAGAGACATTGTTATACAGTTAGAGGTAGCAGAAAAATATGGTGAATTAGGTCACAAACGGATATATACGTCGCTGCCTGTTAAACCGCGTAACTCCCTAAGGGTCGACCTCGTGTAACTCCCTAAGGGTCGACCCCGTGTAACTCCCTAAGGGTCGACCTCGTACCCAGACAACATGAGTGCAGCCCTAAATATTTAAAAGACACCAGCTGGTAGCCTGTGTGTACAACGATACGGTTCAATGAATTCGCGCCTAAACAAAGCCCCAACACTCCTTTGTACTAGAGCTAAAATTTCGGGGGCAGATGTTCTGCCTGTATAGACGGTAAAATCAAGGGCTAGACCATATGTACATGTATTATTGCTGTTTTCAAAGTTAAATTTATCAAAAAAATGTATTTTGGTTGTCACATATGGTGTACATGTGTTACCTTGGTGTCGTCTGTGTGAATTTTGTGATAATATTTCCGAGATAACATATGTTTAATACATTTGAGATAGAAATATGATGATTTGATCTTGTAACATAACGGTCTATTTAAATAGCACAATTTAATGTCAGTACCGCATATCAGTACAGAGAATCTAACAACCAGATAGCATTTATATGTATTATAATCATTTTTACCTGACGGGAATTTACATATTTTGATACTTAAGGTGTAACGGCTGTTCATTTGCATATAAACTGCACGTCAACAACAGTTTACTACCAGGAATTAATATACCGCTGTACTTTACGTCAAGAAAAGACTTGATATATCTGACTTATTATCTAACAAAAGACATTGTCAATTTTGTGCTATTCGCCATGAGTTTCATAACGATAACAATAAAATATTGGATGGAGCAAGCTGAATGATATACAAATTGTACTTGTGATTTGCACATTACTGAAAAAACTTATCGTAATCATATCAAACGGCCTGAAGCCATAAAATTACTCCGAAGACAGTTATGAATTATTGTGATAAATATACCCGTGTATAAATATTCAAAGAATTATAAATATATACTACAATGACTTTAGTATTCAGTATAGTTACAGAGATATAAAACCTAACAAGAACAGTTTAACAGTTATTTTCGGTTGAGTTACATTTATCAATTGATAACGATCAAGAGCAAGTAAGTTGGATGGAGATAGTGGAATGAAGCATTTGTATGATTTAAAGAGGACTGAGAAAAAAACTGACTCATGTAAAACGGCGAAAAACATGAATACATTTATAAGATAGAATAGCATCAGTCTACTAGCATCAAACTCATTAGAACTACTAGCAAATTGTCTAGATTTCAGATATATCATAAAAATAGGTCAGCGAAAACACTTCTATGTTACCTGAATGACATATCAAAGTTAAACCGATTTCCTGATAATTATAGCGTGAACTTACAGTTTGACCGTTCTAGTTTTGATTATTAATGGATAAGTTTTTACTGATGAACAAAAGATAGCAGATTTTAGGCTAATATGTAAAGAGAAACAAATAAATGCTGAGATATTATTAAAATCAATAAAATACTATGTGAATAATGTGTCTTAATACTGCAAATCATATAATATTGACCCATCAGAAAAAGTATTTCAACATGTAAAAACAATTATATGAAAAACAATCATTCCTAAACCCCCTCTTGATACCTAACTAAGATATTGATTTGTAAAAATAAACAACATATTATCCTTGAGTTTTTGAAAATATCAGCTTTTATGAATAGGTTTGATCTCATCTAGATTCAGTAAAGGACTCCCGAGTGTTTTCAATATCTTGAAATAGAAATTTTGAAACATTAAGCGGTAAAACATAGAATTGTTTTGTTTATTTAAGCATTGATGTCATTTTTTTTAGTTTCATCGGGGTATGAAACAAATTTTGTTTGCAAACTGTATGATTTTCTAATCTAAAACATATTTTATGTACAATTTTACTGGTTTTAAATGGGATTCTTTTTCTCAAATCAATACGCAACGTCAATTGTCGTATTGTGACATTCTCGGAATTTCTTTCATAGAAGAATTTTTCGACCAATCACATTTGAGTATTTACCATGAAAACAAAGAAAAATTAATTATAAAAGTATGATATATTGTCGAACTACAAATTCACTCCTCTATGTATCTGTTCTGTATATGTGACTGTATTACAAGGCATAAATAGTATAAGAAGTATGACAATTGATAATGTTTATATAAATATTACAGAAAACAAACTAGCTAACATTAATTTATAATTGCTAACATGTACAGTAGGTTTTCACAAACTCTAAGATAACGTTGACAGTTAAATTGTAGCGATGCAATATTTTTGTGGTTTCATTGACCCAGAAATTGGGACATTCACCAAAGCAGTTATGGTTAGTAGTCATACATAATCCACCAAACCTCAAAGCCAATGTCTTCGCTATTACTGAACTTCTTCGAGAATGGTTTCATCTGACCATCAGAAAACTCGAAAACAGAGTTGGTGTGGCATGATAAGGTTAGTGTATTGTTTACAAATGTTAGAATGTTAGAATTATGGGTAAGTTAAGGATGGAAGCCGTATGTTAATCGTGTGATATGTCCTTGTGTTAATGAGTTATAGAAAATATACACCCCAGAATGTTATTTCATCAATAAAACGCCACATATATAGGATTTTTCAACATAAATTACCTGTTTATAAATTCTATCAAACCGATAGAACTGGAAATTCACGCTAAGTGTCGGATGCCCTTATACTGCAAAAGTAATAAATCCAATTTATCATTAGCCAAACCTTTACAAAAGAACCTCGTTTTTACGAAAACTGTGTGGCGATAAAATATAATATATTGAGCTAATGAATTACTCGTAAATTAATTTACCATCGTGTGCAAACACACGTCGTTAAATGAAGTCAGGTCGTACGACTTATCTGAATCTATAAGAGTAATTTTGGAAGAAATCTTAAGCAAAATGAAAACATAATATATAAGGTTCACACTTAATTTACTAAGCTTGTGTAGTTTTTATACAGAATTATAGCCATCCCTGGTATGAAAATTATTTTCACATTATCATTGCTCGCAAAAAAATATACACAAGAGCTCAAAATCAAGGAAAATTACTTTTGAAAATTGCGATAATTTAGAACAATGTTGCTCTGATGTGGTTATAACACAAATGAAGTAAAGAGCCGAAATCGTAACAACGAGGTTCTATCGTGGCGTATATAAATGTGGCGTAGGAAAATAACATTGTGAGGAATACAATTTGAAAACTATTCTAGTCAAAACAGATACATATATATGGTGTTTATACATACGAGACGGAGTCACCTTCATTTTCATATGTTCTGTAAAATCAAATTTCGAGTATTAAGTGATCAACTCTAAAACTGTGATTTAGTTACAGATTACCATCTCTGATTCCAGAGATTGTTCCCCTGGCTGCAGTCCTCTGTAATAAAAGCATGAAAGTTAATCATATTATATATCTTATGCATATTCTTTAAGTTTCCGGATTCTCTTTCTCATTTTCTTTAAGTTTCCGGATTCTCTTTCTCATTTTCTTTAAGTTTCCGGATTCTCTTCCTCGTTTTCTTTATGTTTCCGGATTTAACTTTCTCCCGATGTGTAGCCATTTGAAGAGCGCTCAGGGGAGATAACCCGTGTGAAGTGAACTTTAACTATATATAACAGTGAAATCGTGTTTTATCTTAATCAAGTATGAAGACTTTCAATTATCATTTAGTCCTTTAATCCAAATTAGTTTTCGATATATGCAGGTGTGTATATGTATACAGGTGTGTATATGTATACAGGTGTGTATATGTATACAGGTGTGTATATGTATACAGGTTCTTTTGATGTTGTATTAAGTATCTACGTGGATTACCTTAATCCGATTCGCTATAATGCTATGTAGCATCGCAACTCCAGTGAAATTATAAGGGACAGGAGGTAAATAGACTTCAATTGACAAATCGTCCCTAACGAAAATATCTCTAGTTTTATTTTTAGGTTTATTGGCTATTTTAAACCAATCAGAGCTATTTTTTACAACTTGTTTACATTTTTTAAGTGACAGTTATACTGATCCTTGTTTCCCCCGGTTCTTGTTCTGTCACGTGGGGTGTTGAATGGCTGACACGATACCGACATGATGATTATTTTGAAATAAATTGTCCGGCTGAGATCTAATGCTAGCTTACCACCCTCTCCGCGATCGAAATTAGAAGTAACACAAACTATGACCAGTCAAAACTGTATTTGTAATTTCATTATTCTAAGTCAGGGGTCAACACAGTGAACTACAGTAAGTTTTTAAAAGGAATATTTGGTAAATGTAAATTTCTCCTTCACAATACATACAAGTAAATGATTCGCGGAGGGATATATAATTAATATAACAATATAATCAGTTTATACCCGAATTTATATTCAGACAACGTCCAGCATCCTAATTGTGCACTCTTGATCAAACCCATTCCACATCAAATCGAGTACGCAAATTGCATTTACGTGCTCTACTTAAAATGAACATGACATGGAATTACCCAGAATGCATCATGCAGACAAGCAATGACAACTTGTCCGCCATTATGGCTAATCAGCTAGTGTAACCAGCCCACCGTCGGGTTGTCACGATGTCCAGAGTGGAGATTTTCAGTACAACTATTTTGCATTGGTCCCTGTTTCCAGACTATGTCTGAAATTGACAAGTGCCGTCGAAGCCACGTGCAGAGATTCTGACAAATGTCATTTGCAGCTCGACACAGAAGCCGGTTGATTAATGAAATTCCGTGATACAATTCTACCAATGGAATCGATCGATACAAACGGGTTAGGATAGAATCCCCGCCAAATCATATGAGGGTATTTAACAAAGACTGGAACACAGAAAATATTAAACTGCATACATATAATGTAGATTTTACTTAAATTTTAAACTATTAAAATCATAAAATTCTTAATTGCTATGCACAATGTCTTCAGATCCCATCATATCTAATACATGTATAGGTTTATAGAAGAATATTGTCCACATCGGATAAGTTATTAAGATGAACGGCGTCATTATCATCAATGACAAACCCTAGACATTTTGATTCTACTGTATCTAATTACTAATTCGTGAATTGTACCAACACCTGGTGTTTCTGCTGTGATATATCTTCCAAAATCTTTTATTTTTACGCAAAATGGTGATAAATCTTCCAAAACTTGCATTTCTACACAAAATGATGATAAGTCTTCCAAAACATTCATTTCTACGCAAAATAGCAGTATACATCATTTAAATAAGATTTTCTCAACACAGTAATCAATTACATTGTTATATTGTAAAACCTTACAGAATGTATCCATTTCCAAAATCCAAACCACGGGTATATTGATGCAGAGACAAGCAGAGATCTGTATTTGCCCAGTAGCAGTTCCGTGGAGCGTGCGCACGTGGGACACGCCGGCCGTTACATGAATCAGCCCCAGTTTTTGGGTTGATGTGGTATTTACGTCTTGTTAAAGACGTGTGAAAATAGAATTAGGTTTGAAATTGGATACAGCGGGCGTGATCCTACGTCCTTAGTTCATGGAAGCGATCTAAAGAAATTTCCAGCGACTGAAATAAGGCTAGCGACCACCACTATCTACGGTGTCTTACTGTAAACCATGGACAAGTTGTGTAGATGCTAATGACGTAGTTTGGACACGTTTTACCGCAAGCATATTACATAATACCGGATATTTTGAATATTTAAACAAAATAATTTACCGATTTGCGCATCTGCTTATATCTTAGATCTTAGGGAGAGTTCTTTGTAGCCGGGCGGTATATTACGGCTTATCTCTAAAATGATTAAAATGAAATATTGTCACTTTTGGAGTTATAATCGACTCTGTGTAAGGGAGGCCGTATCTTACAACATGCCCCGTTTATGCACCGACTACGAGACATGTTCACCCCCCTCACCCCCTCCCCCTTCACCCCCTCCCCGGGCAGTATCTATCAAGTGATAAGACCCCGCGGAGATAGACTCCGCGCCGTAGGATATAAATCATTCGGTACTCAAGCATTACAGTAGTTGAGCGTCGTAGGGACGTAATATGTTACGATAGCGACTTTGTATTACACCAGCTAATCCGTCTCCGTGTGGTGGACTTCCTCAAACATCACAACCAGGAATTTTACTCTCAATCGGTACATATGTGGCTTCAAATCATATAAAAAAGCTAATTGTTTACATATTATCATCGCGGTTAGATCAGAAAAAAGCCAGCATATTTTAAAGAGTGGTCGTTTCGTACTTATCTCACGGGGTTCAGACTAATTGGTTTGGTGATACCATCGTGTTATAGACAAAAAGACAATCGCTATATCATATTCATCTTAAGATTTATCAAATATATCAAACTGTATTTATATTTGAACATTATATTCTAAGCCACACAGCTGTTTTCTCTCTTTTTTTTTAATCCTATCACGCGTAAGGAGCCGGTATCGTTAGCATTTTCATCCCGCGTGTGTTACTAGGCTAGTAACAGGATGAAAACACAGAGACAGGTTACATCAATGGAAAGTTTAAATTTTAAATAAACGAAAATTAAAAATTAATAAATAATACCTAAATCATAAATTCGCGTAACTTCATACATATTTAACCATTATCAACATTTGAAAATATATTAACACTACCAGTATTTTGACAATTTCAACTTACACTTTGAGTTGGAAAAATCACTGACCTAGCAGAACAAGAGGTAAAAGTCTATATAGAAAAAAACTTTGGACCATTCTGTACAACTCTCAGAACTGGAGAGCAAAATCGATTTTGAAACAATACAATATCGATTACAGTAATCGATACCACTCTCGTTATGTACATAAATCACATCAACTAATCAATATTCATTGGTGTGGTGATTATAAAAGTTGGAACGAGATTCTAGTCGTTAATATAACCAACGCTAGTCTGGACAATGGTCTCGGATAGTCGATATGGATGTATATTGTTTGAATATGTTTGATGTTTACAGAAATTGATTGCTATTGTTTGGACTGTATGCTCAGGTGGCATATTGGTTTCCCTCTATCTGGGACTTGTGCAATATACCGCGTGAAGTATTGGACAATACTCACATTCAGCTTATACATTAACCCGTTAGACAAAGATGCTGCCGGCGAGATTAACGTTGACGACTCGACGTTCTTTTGAAATTTAAAATTTAAAATTATGAAATTAATCGAATTATTGGACTATCACGCCTCCCACTGAAGTTGCCATTTCTATTGTTTCTTGTCGATGTCGCCTTCATTGACGAGTCCTACAAGGACGAAACAGCCGTATGATGCAGTTTCATTCATTTGTGACACTTAACTGTCTAACTCTCAATTCGTGTTTAAAGATGTTAGCATACTGTATTTCTTTTGAGAATCCCTCTGAATTATATGATTCGCCAATCAATAAAGTAAATCGAGTTTAAAACTGAAAATAGCACATAGCATGATAACTAAAATAGAGCGGAATAGCACTGTACCTTCATCATTTAAACTTCGGTAATAATGAAATGTCACTGTACTGTTGGGAATACTTCCGTTCTATTTAAATTGAAAAAGTTACCCGACAAAAAGTTCACTTTTAAACACAGTTGGAGAGTTTTGCTGTTCAAAGACATTCGGAAACCTGATCAAACATTCTGATGACGTCACAACATCACTCGATAAACAACAATCAGATCGGTGGTAAACATAATCCCGTGAATGCCAAAAGCGTGTACAACCTCTTCGAGCCCTTTTATCGACCAAACATTACATTGTCCGCGACAAACAGTCGGGAGAACCGGGGTCAAGCTATTTCATTTATTGGCAAAAATCGATCGGAATGCATCGATCAGCATGGTGGCAAGTAAGATGGTTTAATCCAGGCCGGTAACCATTACACCCCAACAATCACGTGACCACAAACCACGTGACAGACTAATCACCGTCGGCTATGAAATATTATATGATTTCGATGGCTATATTTCTGTATATTATACATGGTTATGGTTGTTTTGTAGTGTTGTTCCTTAAATTGCCATAAATTGTTGGTTTTATTAGGTATGTTTGCATAATCATGGGAGGTATTCGATGGAGAAGCTTGTGATTGAATAATGTCTTTTTTAATTTATATATGTATTATTTTATTTTCTAATTTTTTATTTTTTTTTTTTATTTTTTTTTTTTATCATACCTTTTTTTAAATTTAGATTGCCATGGCGATCGACATTTAATACTTTTGATGGCCTAATGCTAATTTTAATAATGGACGACGACAATTTTACGATGATTATTTTTCGTTTTAATGCATTAATACGCGTGTGTTTGCTTTGGAATTTCCATACAACAGATACGTATGCACTCGGGACTTAATTAAGGCTGTCTGGTGTGACCCGCTTGTCACTTTTGACATATTTTTTTTAACTACGAAATTAGTTTGAATATTTCCTCAGAATGGTGTTGTATATATGCACATCATTAATAGTTTCAATGAAATTGTCTGATCTGCATTCAGCGTTCATATTGAAGATAAAAACAAACATTATATTTGTTCTCAAAAAAAAAAAATGATAAAAATTGATCAATCGAAGCTCAAGTTGACCAAAATGAGCAATCACATTTCAGCGCGTGTGATATATTTGCGCGTGCAAGGAATATTAAATCAACCAGTTAGTTAACACGTGTGTGGTATTGCGTCACCACCTACGGAATCACGAACAGCAATTGGAACGTTTAAATCGCACTTGTTATCAGAAAAACTAGACCAGTTCAGTAAAATAAAAGTAGGCAATCCAGACTTCAAAGAAATATCAATCAAACAGGATTTTCTGCTGTCAAAAATTTCAAATTCAAATATATTTAACGTCATTGGTAAAATTGATGTCCGTTCTTATGCAATGAAGAAAGAGTTTGTGCGTCTCCAGACCGGAATTCCCTGCACCGGCTACGGACCCTGCGGAGGTGTTATTAGACAACCAGCAGGGAGTCGAGGGCGATAGGGTGAGGGGTAGGCCGAATGTCTAGAGCGTCTTCGCGTCATAGACTCGATGTGCCAGTTGGCCCGTATGTGGTACTGTGCGTGAAAGGGAAAACAATACAATATCGACAGATCTAAGGTCATGAGGTCAAGGGTTCATGAGGTCGCTTAAGTTCTAAGCGAATGACAGTAATTATAAAACAAATCTTTTCGTGAAAAATGAGGTCGCTTGAGTTCTCAGCAGTGATGAAACATTTAAATAGGAGTAACTTCAAAAAACATTATTTCGAAAATGTTTAATTGTGAACTAATGGAAAAGCATAAGGAATGATTTTGTTAAGTCTGAGCACCAAACGAATTGTATTCATTCAGTCATGGGTTAGCACCAAAATTTAGTTGAGTCTATGATGTCGAAATCGTTAAATTCGTTAAAATCCTATGCTGTTGTAGTTCCAACATCAAAACTAATAGTTAAAAACAAGTCAGTTACCAGTTTTCCGGATTACTCCGATTCGAGGAGTCAGTGTTGGTACATATTGCAGTAACAATTAATCTTTGATAAAAAATTATTCAGCTAATCCTAGTGATATATGAAGTCAATCAACAAAACTGGTTGATATTTGTTTAAGAGCAAAGCCCAGACCTCATAACACAGAACGAAAACTGATGCTATTTAGAACATTATAAACAAACGCTCCTGTGAAATGAACAAATGAAATGAATTATTCTCGTGCTGAAATTGTTTTAAAGCACGTGTCGTAGCAGGAAGCACGTGGTTTGCGTTAAGAGGCGGAAGTTTATTTTTTATGTAAACAAACATATGTCTGGTACGTGAAAGCAATTATAGAAGTCTTGGGAAGGAAGGAATTCTCGCTATCTGTTCGGTAGGATCATTCAGTTGTCATGGTAATAGAATGAAATTAGATTTCCTAACACTACCGAATGCACTACACGTGAAGTCAAGTCAAGTCGCACGAGATGTGTGAGCATGATATTACGTAACTAAATTTAAATGCTTAACTAAACAATGACCACATCTATCAAGAGCACGCGATTAGCACCGCGTGCGGAAAGAACAGGATAATTAAAGTGTGCAGCGCATGCGCATTTTATCACAAAATGACGTCAGTACCTAAAAATTATCAAAATAAAAAAATTATTAAAAAAAAAAATGTCCCGTTCCAAATTACAGATTATATGGCTTGTATAGGGTAAGTTACAAACAAATTATGCCTTGATACACATTAAATCACTTTGTATTCGCGTACCTTCGGTGTATCTCATTTTGATTTGCACTTGAAATCGATGTGACTCAAGTTAAATATAGTTTGAATCTATGTTTTATGTAATCTAAGGAATTGTATCCTCCTATGTAAATGCCTTTGCTCTCTCCCTCAGCGGGTGAAGTAGTTGGATGTGATAGCTATACTGCCTAGTTCTGTAAAACTAGAATGCTATCTCGTTCTTTAAGTGGCTAGAGAAAGTCAAAGAGCGGGATTCCAAGCGTCTACCGCACTGAGACCAGCTGATGTTTATTTCATCCCCAGCCTTTATGTCATTTAAACATGGGGAGATGTACCGAGGCTTTCTGCGGCGTAAATATGCCGCCACATTCAACCATTATTCAAACTAGAGATTTATACAGAGTACTTGTCGAAGTTTTATTAGAATGTGATACATTTTATTTATACGGAGCTCAACTGTCAGTCGGCACGAGTTCCACACTCTCTCTCTCAGAGCCCGAGTTTCCTCTGGCCCTGACACCAGACATGAACTAGAGCGGACATGGTGTAAGAGGCCAGAGGAAATTCGGGTTATATTTCTCATAGTGAAGTGTTTAGAGTTCCTCCTGCTGTGTCTCAGTGCTGGTGAGATTAATTATATCAATGTTAATATGGTTTCCTGGTACTTAACCCCCCCCCCCCCCCCCCCCCCCCTCCTCCTCCAACAATCCCTCTACCCCCTCCCCCTCCATCCCCCTCCCCCTCCATCCCTCTACATCCCTCCTTCAACAATATCCCTCTAAATTACAAGTTCTTATCAAACATGCGACAAATCTTTATATTATTTCAAGATTGGTATAGTTATACATACATGTATTCCGTCAAACAGTATACATGTACATTTGCCGAAAATTTCCCAACAAATCACGGTATTGTAAATTCTTTTTCTCATATACGTACTTTCAAAGAAGCGTTGTTTGAATATGCCAACTTAAAAAAAAAACCATGAAAGAAAGACTTGTGATATTTGAAGAAAAAACGTAACTCCTGATATGTCTGTGCTGTTACTGTGTATATGAGTTGAGGGCACGCTCCCTCACTACCGGGTTTACCAGAAGTGCTTTGAGAATAACTCTACCTCTTATCTACAAATTGGGTCTGACGTAGATTTGTGAGATGAAGTTCGTAACCAGAAGTCTGGGAATACCATCCACTGGTTAGCTATGGTATGTACGGTCTGACAGTAACAGCCGTAATGTTCTTTTCTTGTATTTATCCGTATGGCATTACTTAAGAGTCAAACAGCAAAGTCTCATGTCGTTCATAACTACCATGAATGTAAGATGTAGAATGGAAAGTAAAATTGGATTATAATACCGATTGTTTTCTTAATAACCTGTATCTTAAAGAGGTTACACATCTGACAAAGTAATCATGACCGATTCGAAGTTATATACTTTACGATATTACCACCCTCTAGAAGTTACATACTTTACACTATTACCACCCTCCAAAAGTTAATACTTTACACTATTACCACCCTCCAAACATTACATACTTTACACTATTACCACCCTCCAAAAGTTAATACTTTACACTATTACCACCCTCCAAAAGTTAATACTTTATAATATTACCACCCTCCAAATGTTAATACTTTACACTATTACCACCCTCCAAAAGTTAATACTTTACACTATTACCACCCTCCAAAAGTTACATACTTTACACTATTACCACCCTCCAAAAGTTAATACTTTACAATATTACCACCCTCCAAAAGTTACATACTTTACACTATTACCACCCTCCAAAAGTTAATACTTTACAATATTACCACCCTCCAAAAGTTAATACTTTACACTATTACCACCCTCCAAAAGTTACATACTTTACACTATTACCACCCTCCAAAAGTTACATACTTTACACTATTACCACCCTCCAAAAGTTTCATACTTTACAATATTACCACCCTCCAAAAGTTATATACTTTACACTATTACCACCCTCCAAAAGTTACATACTTTACACTATTACCACCTCCAAAAGTTATATATTTTACGTTATTACCACCCTCCAAAAGTTACATACTCTACACTATTACCACCCTCCAAAAGCTACATACTTGACACTATTACCACCCTCCAAAAGTTAATACTTTACAATATTACCACCCTCCAAAAGTTACATACTTTACACTATTACCACCCTCCAAAAGTTAATACTTTACCATATTACCACCCTCCAAAAGTTACATACTTTACACTATTACCACCCTCCAAAAGTTACATACTTTACACTATTACCACCCTCCAAAAGTTAATACTTTACAATATTACCACCCTCCAAAAGTTAATACTTTACACTATTACCACCCTCCAAAAGTTACATACTTTACACTATTACCACCCTCCAAAAGTTAATACTTTACAATATTACCACCCTCCAAAAGTTATATTCTTTACACTTTTACCACCCTCCAAAAGTTACAAGTTTTAAGATATAAACACCCTCCAAAAGTTATATACTTTACGATATTACCACCCTCCAAAAGTTACAAGTTTTAAGATATAAACACCCTCCAAAAGTTACAAGTTTTAAGATATAAACACCCTCCAAAAGTTACAAGTTTTAAGATATAAACACCCTCCAAAAGTTACAAGTTTTAAGATATAAACACCCTCCAAAAGTTACTAGTTGTAAGATATAAACACCCTCCAAAAGTTACTAGTTTTAAGATATAAACACCCTCCAAAAGTTACAAGTTTTAAGATATAAACACCCTCCAAAAGTTACTAGTTTTAAGATATAAACACCCTCCAAAAGTTACAAGTTTTAAGATATAAACACCCTCCAAAAGTTACAAGCTTGACGATCTTTACGATATTACCACCTTTAAAAAGTTAAAGCTTTACGATATAACCACCCTCGTTATAAAAAAAAAGATGTTCTGCGAATCCGTGACTTTATCAAAAGTTACCACGCAATTGCTCAGATTTACAACGAAGTCCATCTTACGCCCCAACATTTATCAGACGAAGCTAGAGAATCCATCAAAGATGGGCTAACAAAAGACGTTCTATTCTAAAACCTAAATATGCTGAACGCAGATATGCATTTTTGTTTCCAAAACTTAAAAACTTCGGCGAGAGAGTATATTGGGCCAACACTGGTTGGCAGTAGGCTAACCGGGGCATGTACGTTAAACAAACGAATCTTTGTAGGATTTCTATGTTTTATGTTACATGTAGTTGTTCTATATGTTTAATTTCAGTCGTCGAGGATGAGGATGGGTCCGGTGAAATGTAACATACATTCATTGTTGAGCTATATGGTTCTAGTTTATGTAGCAGACCTGCCTCAGAGAGTGTAGTTTATCAAGATTTGAGAATGTGCACGCTCGATTCATTACAAATAGTTCGTGGTATTCTGTCTGATATCATGACTAGAATTTAAGGAGTCGATCTAGAAAGCAGATAAATTATTCTATATACTTCAAAACGCATTAAAAAGTCTACATTGAAATTATTTTAATTTATTCACATACCATCCCGTTTGCTATCTAGATAAATATTTTATAGGGCCGGGGAACACCAACGTCTCGCGTAACGCAAGAGGAAAACTGTTATGATTACTGTAAACGCACATATTTTAGCGGTAATCTTATCTTAGCGGTTTTCCAGCTGGAAGAATTTCGCTGAATTTTGATGGCGCTAATGTTAACTTAATTAGAATTTTTTATATGGCCAGCACTGTGGGTACGCCAATTTATCATTCCTCTGACTCGTTTTAATTCGGTTTTGCGCTGAAATTTGTGCACACTAAAATAAGTACGTTTTCGGTATTATGTATAAATTCGTGTAGCTGATGTTGATATCCTCAATTCAGATCGGCAATAAAGCTTTCATTCAAAAGGAATTCAATTAAACAACATTTTTAAATGTCATAATAATGTTTTAACCAATACGGTACTGTAAATCACATGTATTTCGCGGGGTTTATTTTCGCGGTTATAAGCGAGGAGAATCAATTGCTAATTCAAATCCATCACGATTATTTGTACGAAAATAACACCTTCGGGTGACGGCTAAGCTATCGGTTATCTAATAGGACATTACTAGCAAATTTTGAGTCATTTCTACTTCAGTGGTAACGAAATAATATGTTCGCGAATGTGTCTGAAAAGTTAAGCTCGCGAAAACAGAGTACAAATTATCGCAAAGAATTTGAATTTACAATTGACTCTCTTCGCTTATAAACTCCGAAAATAATGTAATTTACGTAGTTTTGAAAGGTGATATGACATGCCGTGTACCTTTTTTGTAATCCTTGTACAATATATATAGTAGTCTATCATCCACACAAGCTTTATCGCCGAGTCAATTTGCAGAGAAATTATAAAGGCGATGAGGATCGTTAAATGCCGATTTCATATTGGAATAAAATGTGTTGAAATTGAAGTTAATCAATAAAAAACGACAATAAAAGCTATCAATATATGAATTTACGAAGTATATGCACATTCGCCGCTGGAGTTTTACGTCTCAAATATTGACGAGTCGTTTAACGCATTATACTTGTCTAGACGGATTTAATGCACATTTGAGATACAGCTGTCATATATCTACATTATACATATCGATGGATCTCTTAGTTCGTAGATTTATCTAGGATAATAATGGCGGTTTACACAGGTTATATTTGTCTGTACAATTTTTTAATGTATAGCATTATCCCATTACATCACATTTTATACGTTTCTATGAATCATCGGTCATATCGATTATGCCTTTTCTCATAGATTTATTTTGCTGCGGAGTAAGAGATATTTTGATCACCAATACACAAAAGGGCATAACAAGATAGGTGTCATTTAGACTTGTGAAAACATGAAAACAATAAACATCAGTGAAAACAATAAGATACCACGTGAGCCCGTACACCTCGTAAAATATCCCGGAAACCAATGTTAAAAGAATTGTCATTGAATGATCAGAGTCATTATGATGTTTGACATCTACATCGGATTTAATCAAACATTTCAGAGACTGAGAAATCAACTCTGAGAGATCTGGGTCATTCTGACGTTTGACTTCTTTGCCTGATTTAATAAAACATCTCAGAGACTGAAAAAATCAATCTAACGATATGAATCATTCTCAGGGTTGAATTCTAAAACGAATTTAATCAAACATTTCAGACACTTCGTCGTATTTAATCAACGATTTCGGAGTCTGAGGAATAAAGGAATCCCGTTTACCTGTATTCTAACTGTTTGTGTTTAAAATCAGAGATGGCGCTGTTGCGACAGCGAAGCCGTCCCTAGAAATGAACATTTGACATCGAGTTCGAGCGGACGTTTACACACAATCCGAGGATGTCTGGAGAAACAGACGGCATTCCTAGAAAAAAAATGCACGACAACAACAACAAATTGTCCACGTGTCTATGGAAGACTGGAGAGAGCATGAACGCGGCAATCGAAGAATTATATACAAGGAAATTAAATGTATTCTACTGGCGCTTCACCACCCGAACAAAACGTTCGGCGGATCCCAAAGATGTAAATTGTAAGCAGCCTTCCAATTGGTCATTATTAAAATTCATATCATCTAACTGGGTGTATATTTCTCGTATAATCACCGTTGTAATGATATTACAAGGGATATAATGAGCATGGCTATAACTCGAAATGAATCTTCCGACCCTAAGTACCATACAACATTATAATGAATCGCTATTTAAAAACTCGCCAAAACGAGGCTGACATACCGTGCTACTGTACTGTATAAACTTCTAATGACGTACGCCGAGCCTTGATGAGACAGCAGAAACTCAAATGTACAGCAACGCGCCACGCCCCCTGCCACGCCCCCTTCCGAAATTCCTTTTCGATGTTTGTCCTCAAAGACACACTATGTTTTATGGAACAAGCGCTCGTTGCAGTTGCCGTATGTTCTAGATCTTTGTGTTGTTACTGCGAGTTTGGCTTCTCTTCTGGTATCACAATCCATGTGTCATGACTATTGTACCGAAATATGTGTTCGCATGATATCGTACGTGTAATCGTCTGGTTATTTGATGAAATATGGAGAGTCTTTCGTATATATACACAAATCATATAGCGCGAAAATATATTTTCATCATGACTGACAGCGCGAAAATATCTACACCGCGAACAGTTTGGAGGCTTACTAAGCGAACATTCCAACGCGCGAAAATATCCACTTTTACAGTATACATTTTAAATCAACTACTAGCGTATTAATCATTCAATACATTTCCAGACAATATCGTTTCAAAGTAAACGCATCAAAAACAAATTCAATGTAGTCACCTTAAAAATTTGGTTTATTTGGTTTAACATCCTAATTAACAGCCAGGGTCATTTAAGGACGTGCCAGGTTTTGGAGGTGGAGGAAAGCCGGAGTACCCGTAGAAAAAAACACCGACCTACGGTCTGTTAATGGCAATTGCACCACGGTTTCGAACTCGCGACCCAGAGGTGGTGGGCTTGTGATAAGATATTATTCCTGCAAACACGCAGTCAAAATAGAAGAGAGGATTGTGTGTGTGTGCGTGTGTTACTGTTCTTGGCCTTCGTTGACTGACAACGATGATTCAGTGCACTTGTCTTCATAAATCGCGTTGGTACAGAAACCTTTGGGCGCGCTCAGAATTTTCCGGATCCGATGTTCCGTTGATGGTTTTTTATTGTATAATGCCAGAGAGGTGAGTAGTCCTGTGTTGTTACATTACATACATGTTTTGTTTTTGTTGAGATAATATGATCATATAGACACACATGCAACGAAAAGGTTGGTAATATGCTATTTAAACGGGATCTCGTCTTAACCACGTGACATTTTCCCTATTGTTTAAATTCGCCGTAACGTGATGTCTCAACCTAATCAATGATATTGTGTACAGTAATAGATAAACAACATAACAGAAAACATTATCATCGTAAACACATCATTTTCGCCTGAATTAGCTACGGTCATTTATGATTCAAGACACTGCATATGATTCTCGGATTTTTCACGCGCGAGTGTCCATCTTTCAACAAAGGTTTCCCTGACCCCAAACCAGCTGTAATTGACCTTTGACCATGTCACGTGAGTCTGATTAACTTAATTCCGATCTGGAGAGCCTCGTTTAGAGTTACTATTGGCCACGTCCAGCGAGAGTCTCTGGACACTTTATAGGCCTGGCTCCTACATTTACTGTTTTATTATATAACACTTTGCCTAATCAACCATGTCTATAATAGCATTTGTATTTAATGACTAGCAATAGTGCGTCCTATCAAGCGATTATCAGAAAGCATAATGGCCTATCATGGAATGTCGCAATCCCTGTGAGACATGTACACATCCAAGGAAACCAGAATGGCCGACTTTATTTCTTGACATAAGGTTCCATTTGCCAAGGTCAAATCGAAGATGATGACGTCTAGCTACATAGTCCATTCCCAAGTGAATGACCTTGTACCGCCAGACAATCAGTCTTTATTTAGAACGAATGGTAAAAACGACAAATAGGTAGCGAAGCATCAATTCAAAACTTCGTCCTAGTAATCGAGGTTCCGAAAGTGTTTCGCTGTATGATGGTATGTATTAGATACTAGAATGACATGATTTAACCCAGAGAAGACAATTGACCTACCAAATTAGCATATATATTACTTGGATGTAGACAGGTATAGCAACTAAGTACGGAAGGTCAATGATGACGAATGGTACCGTAATACTCCGCCTCCGTGGCCTCTAGACAGGAGCAAAACCAAAATAGAAGCAATAATTATTAGGTTTGGGAGAATAAAATTCTAGACAATGACCACAAATGGTCTTATACAAAAGTCGACCGCGGGGAAAGGTATAAAATATACATGGAGAATTCCGTTCTATACAGCTACGTATGGAATAGTTCTGACGCCGTAGCCATTAGATACACGTATAAATAAAACGAAAGCGTCTCAGAAACGTAGAGCAAAGGGCCGATTTGTAGTGACTAAATTTGATCAGGACCGCGCTTCTCGCAGCGACAAAAGAAACGTCGAGACGTCTTTTAGGAACAAGGAGAAATTATTTGGAAGCCGGCGGACTGCGTGACAGGCAATCGTCTATGTATAGTAGGGAAGCGTCTCAGTGACGCAGATTAGACTTGCTTTTTGAAACAGTTTATTTTTCCAAGCACGATACTAGTGTTAGTGTGTCAGATGATAAAGCGTTTTAGGGACGCTGACTAGATATATGGTTTTAACTATTTCCATTTAACCATGAGTGATAGTAGCGTGTGGATATACGATAGGAAAGCGTTTTAGTAACGCAGACTACATGTGTGATTTGTAACTGTTTCCATTTAACCATGAGTAATAGCATTGTGTCGATATATACCAAAAAAGCGTCCCTAGTTACGCAGGACGAAAGCCTCGTATGACAGTTTACATCAATACATACCAGTGGTAGATTTTTTTATCATTATGATGTACGCCCCATGAATCAAACAAGAAAACCGTATACCTTCCAGTCCTCCCATACGTCTATACCTTTTCAAATCTATATGCCAAATAGGGATATCAGCTAAGATATTAAATTGTATGATATTGGCTTTTCAAATACGATAAACAGATCTAGATGTTATTAAAGGTGATAGCACGCGTAATATCTACAAAGGAAATCCATTGAATTTGACAATTATGAAAAGGTTTCCATCGCAGTTGAAGAGTATGTTTTAAACTAGCTCAAATATTGACATCTTATCTGATACATCCTAAAGGAAGATAAACCATGAATGGACAACACACCTTAACAGAGGCACGTGTACATTGAGCGATGCATTAAGAAACTGCTATAACCTAGGGGTATATTATCACATTTGTAATGTTAGAGAATGCTATGACAATAGATACATTTATATTTTAGAGCTGAATTCGATCGATATTGTCCAATACACAAAACCTAGGGGTATATTATCACATTTGTAATTTTAGAGATTGCTATGACAATAGATACATTTATATTTTAGAGCTGAATTCGATCGATATTGTCCAATACACAAAACCTAGGGGTATATTATCACATTTGAAATGTTAGAGAATGCTATGACAATAGATACATTTATATTTTAGAGCTGAATTCGATCGATATTGTCCAATACACAAAACCTAGGGGTATATTATCACATTTGAAATTTTAGAGAATGGTATGACAATAGATACGTTCATATTTGAGTGCTGAATTCGATCGATATTGACAAATACACAAAACCTAGGGGTATATTATCACATTTGTAATTTTAGAGATTGCTATGACAATAGATAAATTTATATTTTAGAGCTGAATTCGATCGATTGTCCAATACACAATGTCAGTGTCGCGAATGGGCACGTCGGGGGAACATCCGCACACTGCACACCGGGAATTACAATCGTCTAATTTAGTTGATTTTTACCATGTAGAAATCGATAGACATTTCCAGAACAGACAACGGGACATTGAGGCACCGAACAGAACCGACGGGACATTATTTGAAGAGGATCAAAGAGAATGACAGTATTGTAGCCTCCCATAACAGCATCGCCTGGTTTTAAATCTGACAATCTATTGACGATAAACAACAACAACCCCCCCGCGAACTCTTGGAAATACATTGACAGAAGACAGAATATTGTATAGTTCGTTGGGTAAAGCTGTATATCCCCTACAGTCCTTGGTTTGGGTAGCGGGTGGTGTTATACCATTCTTTCCATAACAAGACGTATTTCTAAAACCATTATAAGAGCATTTTGGTGACATTTCTTTAAAATAAAATGTCACGTGATGTCCTCGTTTCTGAAAGATTGGCAGGAATCATAATTGATTGCGGATTCCGCGATCTGGTTTAATATGACGTCATTGATTGGTAGAATTGAAGTAGGTGGATGATTAGGTTTGACTCGCAGATAAAATG
Organism: Pecten maximus; assembly: GCF_902652985.1. Lineage (NCBI taxonomy): Eukaryota > Metazoa > Mollusca > Bivalvia > Pectinida > Pectinidae > Pecten > Pecten maximus. The sequence continues at coordinate 2,764,502 of NC_047031.1, read as the reverse complement.
GATCCATGTCGCATTGATTTCCTACCGGCTTCCAGGTAGATTGATTAACGTGGAACTACATACACGTATGACGTTTATAATTGCTCTTGACCAACATTAACAGGTTGGTCAATATACATGTGGTCAGTTTGGTCAGATACTTCCGACATGTGGTCAGTTTGGTCAGAGACTTCGGACATGTGGTCAGTTTCGGAGATTTAGGTGAAGACAAACGTCCAAATCAATATCTGTCCATTCATATGTGTTACAACATGACCCGTTTTTGATTGAACTCTTTAGATGTCAATTTTGTTTCTGGTGAGAGGTTTTTGTTTCAAAATTGAATATTTGAAAGAACCAGCTTAATATTCAAACTTCACGTTTATTTGTCTCTTGTCTGTTAACGTCATCCGATATAGCAGAGAAAAAAAGCTCAGTGGAGAGACAAGCTGACTAAATTAAGATTTTGAACGGAGTAGAAACAGATGGTTCGTTTCACTTTCAACCTCCCTCACCCCCCCCCCCCCCCCCCCCCCCCCTCCTCCTCACCCCTCCCCTGTTTTCCCTCCCCCTCCACACACATGCTTCTCATACTCATAGCTCTATTTGCTATTTGCCTTTACACGACATTTTGCAGTATAGATCGGTATAAACAGTGAATTATCTTCATTTAAACACACACAAAAACAAAAACATAAAAAACAACGAAGTCAAATTTTCCTCAATCTATCCCAACATTCAAAAAAATCATGACAGCACTTTTACCATTTCCCGAGCAGGTCATACACTGCGTCTAGAGAAAATATCAGAATGGCGGGTTAATGCAGTTTTGTCAACGATCGCCATCGCTTTACTAGATTAGTGCTCGGTATCGTAATTCTATCCTACCCAAACAGTAGCCCGCGGAGGCATGCCATTAGCCTCCCGACAAAGCTATCTTCACTTGTCTCTAATCTATAGAACTGACCCTTTGTGCCCACGAGATAAACACGTTTGAATTTCAAATATGAAAAAAATAGCTGAATGCACAGGAAACTAGAGACGAATTCTACAATAGCTATTCAATAAGTGTAAAGAACCCTTCACAAAGACTTAACAACTCCGCCCAGACTCTGAAAACTGGTCGCTTTGTGTTCGGTATAGTTTTAGGGGATTTGTGAAACAACCCTTTCCCCATGGAAACAAATTCACGACTTTTGTCACGTGATAATGACCGCCGAAGTTAGCATAGGTCAATAAAGTCTGATTTTGGTCAATTTATAGCGCGCCGTGACGGTCAGAATATCCGGTTTGGTGAACTGTCCACCTGCTCATAGCCATCAACTTTCATTCGAAATCAACACTGAAAAGTTTGGTTCGCTAAATTCTGTATTTTGTAGTTCAATAAATGCCAGTATTTATCAAGTCACCCCGGCACAGTAAAATCTACAGCAGATTACTGCCTCTATATTTTTTATTTCCCTTTCAGAAAATATTTCCATAATCAATTGATGAAATCAACAACAACATTTGTCATTACACCTCAAGAATAACACCATGCGATATTCTCCAGAAACTCTATCTACAGGCACATACTACTTTGGAATACTATATTTTTTTCTTCATTACAATTATGTGTGCGGTTATTTGTTTTTATTTTTGTCATTCGGAAAAAGTTAAAGTGAAATGAAAAGAAAGCACAAAAAATGCACAACGGTGAAACATGACAATTTGGCATTTTTGATTTTTTTTTAAATGTTGATTTCAATATGATTATATATCAAGATTTAATAGATATATAGTTTTATAATCCTACAAATAAATATTAATATTTTTAAGGCAAGTAAGTACATGTGATTCTGTTTTTTATAACATGAGGTTGTACGAGTGAAAACAAATAGATGTTACATCTTTATCTTGTTTATGTTTATGATGCTTAATATTTTGATAAATGAAATAAAATAAATATGTACATACCTCCGGCGACCATAGTTTCCTCGAACAGGGTAAAATCACAGCGGGTTAAAAACGTCACTCAAAAGATTTTGTATACAAAAAAAATTGTCACTTTTTTCAAATATTTTTTTTTTTTTTTTTTACAAAATATAAAATATATAATATCTCTTTAACATGTATAACGTAAGTAAGTCTGTTCGGTGAGTTCTGAATAACACTAATATATATATTAAGATATCACTACAGAGTTACAACACCAACCACAACGAGAGCACAGTCACTAGCAGTCTTCCCTGTGTTCACCTTATATACCCGCCGAGATAGCTCCATCCATCAGAAAATTAATGAAAACCCTCCAACCGGGTTTAGCAAGCCCGACTACGAGTATTCCATTAGATTTCTTTGTTTACGCTGTGATCCTACTCGCGGCGCAGTCCAATGACTGCGATCTACGCTAAACACAAAGAAATACTTAACACCCCTCTCGATTCCAATTCAGTGGACTCGCCCGTATCGGAAAACAGATTCAGAACGGTAGAACTAACCAATGGGATTCGTTTGTTTCAGTATACACTGTTCTATATTTAATCGCGAAGTGCTGGGTAAAAATCAATCAAGCGGACAGAGCTTTTTTATTCTTTTGAAAGGTTAACCAGAATTTGTTCCAAATGTGTAAAATGTTCACTCTTGTTGTTTCGTGGGGTGTGTAAGCGGTCCCTTTGAAGGGCCCGGCCCCCGAAATACAGGGCAGATGGGATTCGACTGGCCCCAAACTATTTGAAGTATTCTCCATCTGTCAGCAGTCCATTCGTCTAGCGGTACATACTTGACAGAATGAACACACCTGTCGTAACCAAATCAACGTGTCCATGGCAACCAGGTGCAAAAACCTTTGTTCTGAATAAATCAATGTCGTTGCCGGGCTGAACATCGTATACCAAACAACAATGTACGAATCATTCTAATTACGTAGTCCGTTTTTCTTTTCCGTAATAAAATATTCATAACAATAAATAGAATATTTTATCATTGTGTAAAAACACCCGTCTGTAAACGAATTAAATTGGTCTTTTTTACCTGTCCAGGTAATGTTTACCGTGAGAATTAGTGCAGATACATAATTAAATTGTTTGTCTGATCATAAATCCAGGGTAGTAGTGAAAGGGACCAAAAATTCATTGCTTGCTATTTCCAATAATTGGCATATTTTGATAAAAAAAATCACTATTAACATTTATTTTTGTATAACACATTATTGAATTAGCACGGACATTTATCAGACAACATCTACATGAAAGATTGAACAGTAACTTATCTATAATATGACAATCTATTGAATTAGGTCTTTATTAATTATAGTGAGGAAGAAATTGACGTTATTTACATATTTAGTTCTTAACCAATGCATAAAGAGAGGAAGGGACTTATATTATTTAACGTTAATTAGTATTATCTTTAATTATCCCCTGGCTGTTCCCTCACGATAGACGGCGCTGTAACACTGGAACTGGCTCCCTAGGGAGCACACAGGATGAAGTGTGTGTTATGAGGACAGAACTTTCTATTATCAGTATTTAATTCCGATAAAATTCAAGAAAATTAAATAATGAATACAACATTCACGCAAGAGGTCTTTATCATACACCCACTTAAATAGAATAGCATCAAAAATATATAACATACATGTTTCTGATAACATGCTTAGTATGGCACCTGGCATAGATTGGACTCAAATTGTCGAATACTTTTTAAAGCAGTTTTCTTCTTCTTCTTTTTTTACATTATATTTTCCCTGAATGGGTGGATTGGGGTTTGGTAGGGGTGGGGGTGGAAGGTGGAGTGTAGGGGGTGGTATAAACTTAAAATAGATCGTCTACATAAGCAAACTTACTGTTTCTTGGTGTAAACATCAGAAATGCATTGTTAATATTCTGTATATGATGTGTGACACTTTAATAAAAAAATTTAAATTAAAAAAATACCCATTATAAGGAGTAAGGTCTATAACGAAACTTATTTCAAAATGTATATCTTATAGACATGGAACGTTTTTTTTATGAAGGTTAGCCAGAGGCTCCGGGCTTATGAATGATTCGTCATAGGGAATGCGGCTTACAGAGACGAATCTTATTCTGGAAGATTTTGGCCTAAATGTTAAAATCTGATTCAGATGTATCGGGCTACATGTGTCTCATTATCAGGGATAATGCTTGTGTTAAGCCGATCCAGGGAGGCCGAGGTCAGATTTCCACAGAGTGGACAGAATCGATCAATATTGATTTTTGTCTTGGTGTGGTCAGTGTCAATATCAATACGTAACGTTATGATTACGATTGATTGGGTCAGGTCGATTGAAACGTCAGAATCTGTACACAAAGTCAGGGTGATGACCTTTGTCAGTGTCAATTCCTGACGTGACGTCATAATTAGGATCGAGTTTAATAAGCTTGATTAAAATGTCAGAATATCTAAATAGGATGTGCATCATGTAGATTATATCACCATCGTGACCATCAATTAACAACTTGACCATTATAATTGGACCAATATAAGTCAGGGAAAACTACGTCACCAAAGCTTACACGTATTTGTGTGTTCTGTATAAGTATTTTCGTCCTTGAATAAATCATTTTCCAGATCATTAAAAGATAAAATTTAAATTATCAACATGTTATTAACATGTTGGTGTGTATTTTGATTCCAATTTATTTTAATTAATTATAACTTAAACAAAGACCGCTCTCTACATTAACCATAGTCCTGTGTGGAGCTCTTCTGAAGCGGAGGTACATATCACAGTGTAGCAAACATCATTAAACCCGGAGTTTTATGTAACGATAATATCTTAGTTAGCCTCTATATAGATTCATTTAAAAGTTCCATTTGAAGCTGACATTATTCTGAGATTTAAAAGTAATTAAAACGCCGCTGGCAAGTAGGGCGTCTGGTGAATGTCCATCGTCAGTTGAGGCGATAACCACTGACCATTGTTACGTCATCGGGAGAATCGTCAGCGCTATGGCATCGTTCACCTGTCAAATTAACCAAACGTTGGCGGTGAAGAGTCGACCATGTTAGCGGGAGATGATCTAACTCCGTCTTTTGTTGACCAGAGAATGAATTGACCACGCGCCACCCGTTGACCACTGGCAGTCTGAGGTGTTGGTAACCCTGCAGGACACCTGTTTGTCCATTAGCGTAATTACAGGTGGGTAAGCACGCTTACCTGTGTCAACAAAAGTCTCGTCAAATCAACATCGCCACACGCGCCATTTAGCACCCAAACTCGTATGTCAATAAGCAATAGATTACTCGCTGTAGTGGCAAAGTACTTAAGCTTATGTACACAAACTCGAGTGTCACAAAAATAGACATTGCTGAACCGGAAAAGAACAATAAGATGAAAGCAATATTATGTCTCGACGATTTTGATAATTGACCGGCCCTTTTGAATATTTTCAATTGTCTATTAACAGCACACGTGCCGTACGGAACACTTTCGCGACTTACCGATTGATAGTTTCGAGATGTCTGATTCAAACGTAAGACTATGTGCCTTCCTTAGGGACGTATACATTTTGACAAAAGTAGTGCACTGTTTCAAAAAAGTGGAATTTCAACATAAAATCAGTTTCCAAGGTGATTTTCATAAATTATATAATGCACAAGGATGAAAATAAAAAAAATGGTAATATTTCTCAACGTTTTTGTTCGCGCTTTCGTTCTTTCTTTCATTCGTTCGCTATATTTTTCTGAACTTAATTCATTCACTCATTCATTTGTTCGTTCTACAAAACTTCATCTGTCCCTTC